>NC_141696.1:1224516521-1225116521 GCF_964263255.1 Lissotriton vulgaris
TCATTAATTTATTGATAAAAGTATTTAATAATAACCTTTGTGAAATGTATTTTATATTATTATATTATATTATACAACGTATCATTCTGGGCAAATCACTCAATCTCATCGTGCCAGAAAAATGACAGTATCCTTGTGTTACGTAACTGGTGCTCATGTAAAGCTCTCCAATACTTTTGGGTCGAGTTTGCGTGATATGAAACTGCAAAAGCCCAATACTTTTGCTACTGTTGAATAGATTGGAGAGGGAATAGTAAACCAGAGCCTTCCAAAGTTCAACACTTCCCCTTATTTTGCATACATTGGAGTGAGAATATTAAATATAACCCCTCCAAAGTCCAACACTTCCCCTACTGTTTCTTAGATTGGGATGGCAATAATAAATCTAACCCTCCAAAGTCCAACCCTTTCCCTAATTGTGCTTACCTTTGAGTGTGAATAGTAATTCTAATCTCTTCAAAGTCCAACACTTTTCCTGCTTTAGCTTGCATTGTATTGTATTGGGAATACTAAATCTAACCTTCCAAAGTCAAACAACCTTTTCTACGTTTGCTTAAATTTGAGTTAAATTAGTTTGGGCCAGATGTACAATGGGATTTAGAATGTGCACTCGGGTTTCTGACCCGTTTGTGCATGCTAAATCCGTGTGGGCAGTGTACAAACAGTATTTGGTGAGTTGCAAAAAATTGTAACTCGCAAAATACTGTTTTACGACTCGCTATTAGGAAGGGGCGTTCCCTTCCTAATAGCGACCCCAAAGGTATGTATGAATGTTTCATGACCCCAATTGTGGTTGCAAAACACTCACAAATTACCACCCTCTTCAAGAGGGTAGTAATGCTGTTGCAAATTGGAAGGGGTCCCCAGGGGACCCATTTTCCTTTGTTACTGGCTCTAAAAATATTTTTTACGGGCAGGCAATGTTCCCAGGGACCACTACCTGCCCATATAAAATTAAACAAAAACGTCAATTTTTTAATTTTTTTAATGCATCCCATTTTCCTTTAAGGAAAACTAGCTGCATTAAAAAAATTCTTTATTGAAAGGCAATTCTAGACATGAAGGTCTGCTGAGCCCAGCATGCCACCATCACTGGGAGGCCAAGCCATTCCCATTGGGGTTTGCAAATTGCGACTGGCTCATTCATTTTCATGAGCCTCGCATTTCACAACCCCATTGGGAATCGCTAACAGTGTATCTGACAGTGTTGTACATTCCAAATTGCGACTCGCCGTTGAGCTCAATTTGCAAGTCGCAATTTGGAATGGTCGTACACCTGGCCCTAAGTTTTGCTACTGCTGTTTATTTTTCATTTTTCTATTTTTTGTAATATGTTTTGTATTTTTTGTTGTAGGAGTATGATATACTTTTGTTAATATATTTCTTAATATGAATGTACTAATTTAGTTCATAGTGTTAATTATATATATTTGTTAGATAAATATATGTTTGTTAATTTTTCTTTTTACATTAATGTTATTATTTTTTGTTTTAAGTATTAAAAATGTTTAATTAACCCCTTGCGTGCGGGGCGTATTCCCCGCCTCTGCTGACTCCGCCTTACGCGGGCGGAGTCATGACGGAACGGTTCCGTCATCAGCACAGCTCAACCGATGCTGATGACGGAACCGTTCTGTCATCAGCACGCAAGGGGTTAAAAATATATATATATAGATATAGATAAATATTACTTATTAAAACTATGAAGTCCTGATTATGAGTTTGGTGGTCCTACAGCCGACGGGGCAATGCGTTGTCCGCTGTAGTACCGCCAAACCCATGGTGCGACCGCCTGCTAGATCAGGAGTTTATTGCTGGACTGGTGGGCGGTCTGCGGCGGTATGGTATCCGCGCTCTGGTAGGCTCATAGGGGACCGTACCACGCAGACCACTGCTCTCAGATCGCCGCCTGCACCTCCTGCAAGGTGTGACATACATGTCACAACATGCAGGACCAGGGGGAGAAAACCGAAGGGGGCATTATATCTGCCCCCCTCAACATGGCTCTTGGTCCGTTAGACGGCAGGGCGGCCTATATGGGTCCCCTTCGTTGACTCACACCCACCCTTTTTATGGCGGGCTCACCGCTATGAAAAGGGTGGTGGTGAGGTAACTTGAAATATGCATGGTTGTGCTGCTGCAGCATCGCCAGCATATTTCTGCCTCTGATTGCTGCGCAAATGCCACGGATCCTGGATCCCTGGCAGTAGCATCTCTCCTGTGGCAGTCGGATCACCGCAGTCATAATACTGTGGGCGGTCTCATAGTGCAACGGTGTTCAGACCCCCACCACGGGTTCGGCTGACGAAAATTTGTAATCAGGCCCTTAGATTTAATTATTATACTAAATAGTGCTTTATTATTTTAAATACATTACTTTTAATGCTATATATATATATCAATATATCAATATTCTTACCTTTGTTTTAATTATATTCTGTTTCATATTATTTGTGACCTGATATTTTGGTATTTTAGAATAAAATATGTAAACTCAATATTTTTGTAGGCGATATTTTTGACACAATATTCTGTGATAAAATGGATTCAGTATTCTCCATTGTCCAGTTCTTCATCTTCTCCATGTACCCTGTCTCCTTGGTCTCTTATTTCCTAATCTATCTGGTGATATGACAATAATTGTTTAATGGTCACTAACTTCTGTTCTTGAAGACACACATACTCAAGTGCCTACATTTTGAAAAATATATAAAACTTGCCCCGTATGTGTGAACGGCTCAATATCTCATTGTTTTTGAAGGACTGGACCTGCGGCAGTTCATTAAGCTAATGGTGTTTTGTGTGCCTCTTTATATTGTTAAATTCATAGAGATACACTACCCTCACAGGCACTGGATCATACACTTAAGAAAAGCTAAACAAACTAGGGAGGTCATTAGGATGGCGGGTGGACTTTGCCCACCCGCCATCCTCACGGGGATTGGGACCGCCCGCCATAAGGGCGAGGGTCCCGTGGTGGGGATTATGATGCGCCCGCAACAGTGGCGGGCGCATCCCTCATTTTTAACATTGTGGCGGGCGGTGCTCTGTGCACCCCCCGCCACAATGCTAAAAATGCATGTATGCATTTGCATACACGGAGCGGCAGGCACCGCACGGTGCCTGCTGCTTCGTGTATGCAAATGCTGGGGGGTACCCCTCCGTGTGCACCCCCCCACCTCTCCTTCACTCTGGGGGCCCGCAGGGGCCCCCCAGAGTGAAGACTGCATGCCTTTCCGTGGCGGCAGGAAAGGCATCTAACCGCCCGCCATCCTAATGGGCCCCTAGGTGTCTCTACATATGGGACACCAGCAATCCACTGTGTAAGAGACGGGGTTACAAAGAAGAGCACGTGCTTTCAATATATAAACATGTTGAAAAGGAATTAATTATCTTTGGACTGCAAAAAGTTCGAAGCAGATTGGTTTCTCCTTTAGAGAAAGATACACCACTAGGGCTCCAATCAAGGAGTGTTTTTGAATGCTGATAACACCCGTCACTGTTGATGTATTACAAGCTGTAGTAAAATACGTCAGAATCACTCAATATTGCATTGAACTGGAATGATAAAAAGTGACTCGGTTTAAAAGTAACATTCTTCCTATAGTCAGCTGTTTAATTGTACACTTTTCACCCAAATGCACATGTTTGTGACGCTTGGAGGAACATAGGGCAAGGTGGTGTATTTTGCTTTTAGGCCAGCGATTTGTGATTTACGAATTGGGCATTTCAATGCAGAAGTATTTTCTACATAAATTATCATTTTCATTGTGAAAATAAGCTGAATATCTATTAGAGCGTTAGCGGCCTAAATTAGTTTGCGTGTTATTTTTATATGTGCCAGCAAGACTGCCAAGCACTAGAAGGGACAAGTGAAGGAACTGATAATTATCCTTTAATGCATGGCTGGATTTCTGGGTAAATGTGGGTGTATGGTTGCTGAACCTAGACTTAGTAATCAAGGTGTGCTAAGACATGGGTAGGCCTTCCCTGGATATTGCATACCAACTCACAGAATTAAAAAAGGGGAAAAAGTCAATATATCACACACTCCTCAACCAAATGAATCAAAGCACACATACAAAACCCAGGCACATCTTTTTCATGGCGGGGATAGGTTTTGTAAATACATACAAATTAAATACCAATTTCTCATCTCTACATATTTTAGGGGGATTGCCCTCTTATTTATTATTAAATGAGCCTGCTTGAATTGGCTGAGCTCATGTAAGGTTATCTTCATTACCTTCAATGCTGCTGCAGAATCTATTGTTATGTTCTCTGCTCTTGGCTACTATTTAAGGGCCAGATGTACGACCCTTTTTTGCAGCCGCAAACGGGAGATCCTCCCGTTTGCGACTGCAAATATGGGTAATGGTATGTACAAATCCTATTTTGCGAGCATTTGTGACTCCCGCTATTAGGAAGAGGCGTCCCTTCCTAATAGCGAGTCCCCATGCCATGTACGATTGTTTTGCGACTGCTTTTGCGGACGCAAAACACTCACAGTTTACCACCTACTTCAAGTAGGTGGTAAACTACACACAAAAGGGAAGGCGTCCCCAGGGGACCCCTTCCCCTTTGTGAGTATCTGAAAAAATATTTTTAAAAGCAGGTAGTGGTCCCAAAGATCACTGCCTGCTCTTAAAAAAATTAAACAGAAAAGTTTCATTTTTCTTTTTTAAATGCATCCCGTTTTCCTTTAAGGACAACGGGAAGCATTTAAAAAAAAAGACTGCTTTATTTAAAATCAGTACCAGACATGGTGGTCTGCTGACCCCAACAGGCCACCATCCCTGGGATTGCTAGCCATTCCTAAAGGCAGCCGCGGTCGGTAGGGGAGTACCTGCAGGGGCGGTGACGTAGGGAGGGGGAGGGGCAGGGTGGGAGGTAGTAATGTATATATAATGGAGGTTTGCAGGTAAGTAAACATATAAATAAATCAAACAAATTTTGTTGTGTGCACTGCATCCCCAGATGCAATGCAGTGCGTGCAACGAAATTCGTTTGAATTATTTATGTGTTTACTTACCTGCAAACCTCCATTATCCATAAATTAATACCCCCCACCCTTCCCATCCCCCTCCCCACGTCACCGCCCCGGCAGGTACTCCCCTACCGACCGCGGCTGCCTAAAGGGGTCGCAAATTGAGCCTACCTCATTAATATTCGTGAGGCATGCAATTTGTGACCCCATTAGGAATCGCAAACAGTGTCTGAGACACTGTTATACATCCCAATTTGCGAGTCGCAAATTGCGAGTCGCAAATGCAACACAATTTGCAAGTCGCAAATTAGTGGGTTGTAAATCTGGCCCAAAGTCTCTTTCACTGCTGTGACACAAACTTTGCAATTGTGAAACTCACATTATGCAGCCATTCAGCAGGCTTGTCAGATGTTAGTAAGGGACCCTGTGGATGGTTCTTGAATTTTGGCCAGCAGCAATAAGCAACAATTGTTTCTAAATATTAAAATAATTTCACTTTACGGTAAGAGAAAATATGGTGCCTGGCGCAACCTAGTGATGTGGGAACACACACTGCCTCGCTATGAGTGAAGACATCAGGCTTGCTTGCAATTACAATTCTATAAATAATTTGTTTGGAGTCAAATAAACTTTTGCAATTTTCAGTCTACTTTGCCATGCAGAGAGATCGCCCCTTGCTGCAGAGCATTCCTACGGTATAGGGAAACGTTAAAAAGTGTATTTGACTCGAAAAATATGTGTAAAATATTTTTATGTTAAATAATAATGGAAATTAATTTCATATGCTTACCTTAAATATATAACTAAAGAAACATTCTACAGCACTTATAACTTTGATTGTGTAAGTAAATCTTTCATTAATGTAAATATTTTTTATTAAATTAACATCATATATCTGAAGTTAATGTAAAAAAAAATCCCACCCAAACTTAAAACATACATTTTTTACTAGGCATTAATGATTATTAAATATAATGTATAGCATTAATTAAAAGTTATTTAATTATATTTTGACAAAATTTGTTGTTACATTAATTTTTAAATGCAAAAAGGTTATTAAAGTATTTTCTAATTAAACCAAAAATATGTACTATTTTTATATACTTGTTTACAATAAATAAATATTATTTACAATTTTGACTATATTAAATAATTTCATTTCATTAACTCCATGCGCGCTAGCGGAATTCCGCTCGCACGCTGAGATTTGCGAAAACGCATGTTACGTGACGAGCTGGGCTCGTCATCAGCGTGCGAGGAGGCTACGCCATGACGAGCCCAGCTCGTCATCAGCGTCGAAGGTGTTAAAGATTATTTCTTATGGGGTTTTATTTTAAATCTCTAATTTATATTCTATCAGAGCGTCCTGCAGTACTAGTGTTTGCCATGTGTGGTGCAAAACATTCTCCAGCTCTGAGCTTAACCAATTTACTACTGATTTGGGTCCCGTTTTAGCTTCAGTAGTACACTTTGCGAATAGCTTCTCCTTTTTGGGTGGGTATATGTCCCTCCCTAAACCAGTGCCTAGACTTCCCTAATCCCACCTTTACTCCCGCCAAAACCCCCCCCACTTAGCAATTAGAATGTGCCCTTTTTAAGCCACCCCCGTCACTCTCACTAACACATGTGAGCTTATCTCTTAGTTGTAGATGTATCTCCCCTTAGTAAAAATAGGAGAGGTGGAGCTGAAGATTCACACTAGTAGTTTTGTGAATAGCATTTTGTAGCACTTTAGGAGTTAAACTGTAGTAATATCGAATACACTACCGAAGTCATTCTGTAAATAGGCCTTCTGGTGTTGAACAATGTTGGTGATCAGGGAAGCTGTTTATCAGAAAATAAGTGTGTTCTGGGATAAAAGGCCTCAAACGACCAGAAAGTGTTTTAGGGGGTTCATTAAAATCTCAAACACTAGCCCGAGAATCTCATTATGTGGCCTGTGTTTGCAGTATTGAAGGAGAAAAGGTTTGTCCCTCCAAGAGATGTTTATTCTTTTTTCCGGTAACTTATTTAAGCTGGATATGTGTATGTTGTGGTACAATCACCTTTATATAAAACAGTCTGTACTGATGGTCACAAGCTTATGAGTAAAGATAGGCAGTACATGGAAAAGGATAATAAAATATGTCATGGTCTTGTAAGGAGCCTTCTGCTCTCAAATCAAGTACGTGACATATGATCAAAAATAATATGGTGCACACATAGACTACCTTCCAGTGGAGGTCAACATGTTTCATTCCATGATTAAAGTCCATAAAGTCTACTACCATTTCAGGGCCCAGTACATTGGAATCACAACACGCAAGGTGACATCTCGTATAATGGAACATAAGAACACCATAAGATGTAAAGAAACAAGCTGCGAAACTCACCTACCACTTTCTGGACAAAGGACGTCAGGCAGAGGATCTTAAATGGACGGTGCTTGATCAACCTAATTACCCCCTTTTGTCTCTGATGTCAATAGTTTTCTTTTTGTGCAGAAACAGAAGTGAAGTGGGTGTACTGGCTATGTAGCAATAGAGAAGGACTAAATGATGAGATCCCTTAATCCTCTATTCCCTGATGTGAGATAGCTACCCCAAGGATGTACTGACACTGGGCCACTATTAGGGTTCACCTTGGCACAACGTAGCCCTAAACATGACCCCTCTCTGTCTTTTTCTCCCTTCCACCCTAAAGCCCTTTTATGAGTAAAAAAACGTTTTGATATGTCCGTATTCTTTGACACACATTTAGCCAGTAAAAAGTTCCCAGCTGGTTAATGCTGTACTGATGTAAGACAGTTCATTCTCAGGACACATTTATTGACAATGGACTATAACTGTTTTTCTCCCAGGCACAGCATAGCCCTCAATTATGATGGATCCCTCTGCTTCAATTTGAATCCTCCTTATGAGTTTAACTATTTAGTAAGGGCGGGCAGAGAACTTCGCTCCCCCCAGCAGGGTGTGCAGAGATTTGCCTACTCCGCACTCCGCTGAGAACGCAGAGTATAGGGCAAAACTCTGACTCTGCACCATAGCGGAGTTAGCCAGCCCCCCTGCTAAATTGGCTCCCCGCCTCCACCAATCTTAATAAAAAATACTTTAAAAAAAATAAAGTCACTTACCTGTACTGCAGCGTCCCCAGGCTGCCCTCTTCCTCCTCGCCGTGCATGTTGCGAGAACTGCCCATGCCAGTGCATGCGCATCTCTCGCAAGATGTCTTGCGAAAAATGCGTGTGCACAATTCTCCCAAGATGTACGGCATTGATGAGAGTGCAGCCCGGGCAGTACAGGTAAGTGACTTTATTTCTTTTTAAATTACTTTTTAAGTATTTTTTATTGAGGGGATGGAGGCGGGTGGCGGAGCGGGGTTCCATGGAGTTTTTTCCCAACTCCGTGGACCTCTGCATAGTGGCACTATGCCAGCTCCCCCAGAGGTTACTATTTAGCTCAAGTTTTTGACACATATCCAGGGAGCTAAACTGTTCCCTTGAATATGATCATTTAAGGCTGTTTTGTATCATTGCATGCCTGTTCATCTGAGAATCCTTAGTCGAGCTTGGTACAACGTTTTCCATTTGAATACACCAGTCCCCCACCTTCTCTATGCGCTCCATCAAGCTCTCCCTGCTTTTGGGACTACAATTCCGGTCTAACTGGGTAATGTGACAGCATGTGAGACGCCACCATGCGATACTGTTACATCATTTGGGGTCACATGACCGGGATGCAACCACGCTGAAACTGGCTGTGCCACACACTGGTTTTGGCTTAAGGTATTGCCTGACAGGTACTTATATGGTGGCCAGATCGCGAGGTTTCTCTTCCTCCCGCTGTGGCTAGAACGAATATTGGACTCCCTTCGACCAGGTACCGGATACGGGCCTACTCCTTTTTTAGTTAAGACTGCCTCGTTCTGTCTTGTTTCCAAGGTGCCCCACCTTATTTAAGCACAGGCGGGCAGGTTCACTACAGGTGCTTTTAATTTAGACAGTCCCCGGGATTTCAATTGACAAAGATATCATTGCTAACTAGAGTCTGCACTGTCATTACATTTTGTATCACCACTCTTATGACTACTCACCACGCTTATGACTACTCTTTTACAAGTATATATGTTGTAAATATCCTTCAATATATCGGAATGCGATTATGGTATGTCCCACTCACCCCTTCCCCCACGTGAAGTTACCTTAACCCATGGAAAGTTGGTGGGGTGCTCATGTTAGAAGGGGGGCTTGGGGGAGGGCAGCCGACCCCTGGGAGGTCTCCTCCCCCGGGCTGTTTGGGAGGTCTGGGTGGGGTCGCTTCTTCGAGCAGTTTCCATTTGGGCTTCTTTTGGGCTATTTTTGGTTGTTTTTGGAGCCCAGCATATAAATGGGCGGGGCTCCTTTTCCCGGGCACCATTTTGGGCATAGGTGACCTGGTGGCCGGTTTTATACTCAGCTAGTTTTTGTCAGTGTTATTCGTTAGGTCTTTTTAGTCTCTGCTTTTTGTAGTGATTATCTTTCCAGGTTAGTGATGGCTGGTGAGGATTATCGAGTGCTTGAGGCGATTCGTCTGCTTAGCGAAGCGGGCCGTTTGGATCTGGTTATAGGCGAGCGAGAGCAGGCCGAGCCCCCTCGTCCCCAGCGGGAGGCATCGGCAAGGGTGTCGGCTGCGGTGGCGGCATGTTTTTCCCCTAAACGTCGGCGGCAGGAGGCGGTAAGTGAAAGGGGCCGCTCCAGAACTAGGAGAGCGGGCGCGAGGTCGCGCCGTGGGAGTGGCTCAGGGTCCTCTGACCCGGCGAGTGGTATGGGCCTTTCTGTGGGTGGATCGGGGTTGGTGGGTGATTTTCAGACGGTGCCAGGTGAGGTATCAACAGTAGCTCTATGTGACAGGGCAGCCTCTGCTCCTGTTTTGCGTGGTCGTCGTGCCTCTAGACAGCGTGGCTGCACGCGCCGCTCTGCCTCAGCCTCCGCGGTGGCGGTTACTGACGTCACTAGCGGGGGAGGGGCGGAGGCCATTTTGGAGCGCGAGGCAGTGGCGTCGCGACCGTTACAGGGCGGTCAGGTGCATACTGTGTCTGAAGTGTTCGCTCCTCAGAGTGGTTTCGGGCAGGCTGAATTTTCAGCGCCTGTGGCAGTTACAAATGACATTGTGTGTACTCCTTCTCTCCCGCAACACATTTCTTTGCCTGCTGGTTCTGCAATTCCTGATTTGTCTGGTTATGGTGAGAGTGGTGTTGCGGATATGGGTCAAGTTAGCCCATTATTGTTTTCTCCTACTGTTTCTATTAGGGGTGAAGTAGTTTCTGTTTGCAGTGGTTCTTTGGGTGAGGGTGAGTGGGCGCAGATGGGGGGTTGGAGGGTGCTGGGCGTGGGGAAGGGTCATTGCCTGCGGGGGATTCCTTTGGTGTGGGTCACTCTGTAGCTAGGTTTCGGTCTCTGGGAGGTTCAGATGGTTTACCTTCTTTGGGGGAGGGGTGTGGGGACGCCGCTTTTCGGCAAGGGTGTGGGAGCATTGGTCTTTTGCCTGCTGTGTCTGGTGAGCTACAGTTTCCAGGTTTGCACGTGGGTAGGAGGGATAGGGTCTTGGGTGCCTTGGGGGAGTCAGGGATTCAGGGTCCCCCAGTTCAGGGCCCTGCTTCGGAGTTTATTCAGGCTCTGTTAGATGTTAGTTCTGATGAAGAGGTATGTGCTCCTTCCCCATCTCCCCCCAGGCTGAGCGCTGCTTTAAAAAGGAAAGGTGCGGCTGGTTCTGTGGTTTTCCGGGAGAGTGGTCAGGGTTTCGGTAGAGCGGTAGGTGATTTGTCTTCGGTTCCTGGTGTTATATGTAGTAAGGGACCCGGCACATCAGTCCGGCCTTTTTCTTCGCAGGTTGGTGTTCGCCTGGGAGCAGCTGACTTGGCAGGGCGGCAGGCAGCCCAGTCACGCCAAGGTGAAGTGCGGGTGGAGCCTTGCGCGGCACGTCCCATACCATCGAGGGATCCCGTCGTGGCCAACGCAAGCAGGTTCAGCGCGACCTCGATGGCCCCAACAAGGGAAGTCAACATAGGCGGATTAAGCAGGTCAAGCGCGAACTTACTAGCCTCATCGAGGGATTCCAGCGCCGTGCATGAGAGCAGGTCATGCACGACTTCTCTTGTGCCTCAAGGTTTTCGAGATTCTACTTTGTTTTTACCGGTTGATCAGGCGGTTGTAAGTGGTATTGGTGGAGGAGGGTACCGGCGCCTACAGTCGGCCTCCCCGCCAAGGTCAAGTTTGAGGGCTGGTAAGGCCCGTGGTCGTTCTCAAACGGTCACAAATGTGCAAAGTACTGTGGTTTTGCCTGCTCCTCCCCAGTTATAGGAGTCGTTAATTCTGGACTATGACGAAGAGAGCCCTGAGGAGGGCGAAGTGCGGGAAGTTGTGGCTGGGGGGGGGCATTCTAATGTCTCTCATAGTGTGTTACAGGCACCAGTGGTGCGGAGTCATGCAGAGTCGTACAGGCCACGAGTGCTCGGCCCCTTGGTGAGGGCTCCTCGGAGGGCGGATGAAGGTTCACGTGCGGCATGGAGGATGGAGCCAAGTCAGCCTCCTTTATTGCGCCCAGGTGAGAATGTGGTACATTCTGTGCAACCCAAAATGGTATCTATTGGGATTGGTGTGGACTTGGTCTCTGGTGAAACTGACGGTAAATTGTATAAAGGTTGTATGGTAAAAGACCAAGGTGTGGGTACAAATGAGGAGGATAAAGGAATAAGTAATAAAGTGGATAGTGGTACTTCCACAGTTGGTTTGGACACGCCAAAAAATGTTTTGCACAGTAAAGAGCTGAAAATTAAAAAGTTGCCATATATGGGTGTCACTAAGCCCTTGGGGGCTCATCTAATGCTCAGCACTAAGGAACGGATATGGAATGGTGAGTATGTGGAATTGTTGAAATTGTTGCACAGGGAAGTTCGGGCCAAGGAAGGCTCTAAGGAAGAGTAATATGAGTTGGCCAAGCGCCCTAAAGTTCCGTTGAATATTGAAAACTGGACGGCGGCCTTTTTAATCTATGCCAGCGTCTATTGTGAAAAGTTCCCTGAGCGATGTGTTTCCTTATTTAAATATATGGATGTTATTCGGAAAGCGCAGATAACCAGAAATGATTTTGCATGGGCACAGTATGACGAAGAGTTCAGGGCGCGCATGGCTTGGGACCCAGAGGCAAAATGGGGGGAGTTGGACACTGACCTTTGACAGCATACCATGGGTTCATCCGCTAGTGGTAGAACTATTTTTACGGCTAGTGGTTTTCCTTTAGTTTATCGCCCCTTTCAGGCGCGGTCCACCCGGGGAGGGGTGGGAGCCAGTTCGACAGTGCAGTCCAGTTCAGGCACGTGTTGGGATTTCAATAAAGGGGCGTGTAATAGAGAATATTGCAGGTTCCGGCATGAATGTTCCCAATGTGGCAGAAAAAATCACCCTTTGTCGAGATGTTGGGGTCCTAGGCCTTCCGGGGGTCCCCAGGGTTCACAGCAGGGGTCAGGATCTTATGTTGCGCCACAGCCATCTCCAGCTCCCAGGGGAGGGAAATCGTCAGCCGGTTCTGGGCCCAAAGGCTCGTACACCGGTTAATGTTTTTCATCTGGCTGCCGCTTTGCAGGACTACGAGCCTCCGGAGCTGCGGTCGTTTTTGTTATCAGGTTTTCAGAATGGTTTTCATTTGGGTTACGAGGGTCCTCGTTTGAGGCGTTGGTCTAAGAACCTGAAGTCGGCAAGTGAACATCCTGCTGTGGTACAAGAGAAGTTGGATAAAGAAGTGTGTGAGGGCAGGATGGCAGTTCCTTTTGATGATTGGCCTTTGGTGAATCTGATTGTGTCCCCTATTGGAGTGGTCCCCAAGAAGGAGCCTGGGCATTTTCGGCTCATCCAACATTTGTCCTGGCCAGAGGGTGGGTCGGTGAATGATTTTATTGACAATGAAGCTGCTTCTGTGTCTTACTCTTCTGTTGACGTGGCTATGCAACTGATGGTAACTGCAGGCCCTTCTGCTCTAATGGCAAAATGCGATATTAAATCAGCATTTCGGTTGCTTCCAGTCCATCCTGAGGACTGGAGTCTTCTGGGTATCCATTTCCTTGGTAAATGGTACGTGGACAAGGCACTGCCAATGGGTTGCTCTATGTCATGTGCATTGTTTGAGACCTTCAGTACGTTTCTGCAATGGTTCTTTACTCAACAAAGTGGACATACGTTGGTCACGCACTACTTGGATGACTTCTTTTTTGTGGGTGCAGCGGATTCGTTGGTCTGCCAAAATGCTCTGACAACGTTTCAGTCACTGATGACTCATTTGGGTGTACCACTGGCTCCTGAAATGACCATGGGTCCTTGCGCGACCATGTCTTTTTTGGGAATTGAGCTTGACTCACAGTTAATGCAGGCTCGTCTCCCACTCGAAAAGAAACAGAAAATGCTGGAATTGGTGGGTGCAATGTTGTGTAAGGAGAAGGTTTTGGTGCGGGAGGTTCAAGTTTTGCTGGGTCACCTTAATTTTGCATGTAGGGTGGTCAGGGCGGGCAGGACTTTCTGTAGGAGGTTGGGGAGAGCTCTCTCTGGTCATTTCTTGCCACATCATCGAGTGCGCCTGTCGGCGGGGGTCAAGGAAGATTTGCGTATGTGGGTCACTTTCTTGCATTCTTTCAATGGTGTACCTTTATGTCGGGAGGTGGACTGGTTGTGGGATGTGCAAATTTTTTCTGACGCAGCTGGCAGTGAGGGTTTTGGCTTGTACTGGCAGGGGAAATGGTGTGCGCAACAATGGCCGGAGACTTGGAAGAATGGAGGCAGGAGCATTGCTTTCTTGGAACTGTTCCCAGTTGTAGTGGCTGTTACTTTGTGGGGTCGAGATTTGGCCCACAAAAAGGTGCTTTTTCGAATTGATAATATGGCTGTGGTGCAAGTGATCAATAAACAGTCTGCTAAGGACCCACAGATCCTTAAACTCCTTAGAGTATTTGTGCTGGGTTGTCTTAAATTTGACATTTGCTTTCGGGCCCTGCACGTTCCTGGAGTGGACAATGACATTGCGGATGCTTTGTCTCGTTCACAGTGGGAGAGATTCCGTGGGCTTGCTTTGGAGGCAGACGAGGAGCCGACTCCCATG
Organism: Lissotriton vulgaris; assembly: GCF_964263255.1. Classification (NCBI taxonomy): domain Eukaryota; kingdom Metazoa; phylum Chordata; class Amphibia; order Caudata; family Salamandridae; genus Lissotriton; species Lissotriton vulgaris. The sequence continues at coordinate 1,224,530,610 of NC_141696.1, forward strand.
CCGGAGCATCTGTGGACGGTAGGCAACACAGGGTTGTTCAATTGGTTCTAGGTTCTCTGGCTCCTTCTACTAAGTTGGCGTATGAGTTGGCCTGGAATGAGTTTTTGGCATTGTGAGCCTGTAAGAGAGAGATTTATTGGCAGAGGTCTGAAGACGTAATTCAGTTCATTTTGCGGTTAATGGACAAGGGTTTGACCAGAGTTACCATTGCTGGTAAATTGGCAGGTGTTTCTTTCATGGGAAAGTTGTTATGGGGCTATGCTCCGTCGGCTGGGGAGTTGGGTAGGAGAATGTTGGAAGGGTGGTCCCGGGAGCGGGGCTGTGTTCGGGCCCTTCGGTCCCCCTTATCCTGGCAGAAACTGTTCAATGTTATTGCTGTGTTGCCTGTTGTATGTACAGATCAGGTGGAAGCTTGTCTTTTTGCCACATTGATGGTGTGGATGTTTTTTGGTGCGTTTCGGGTGTCTGAGCTGCTGGGAAATAAAGTTTCGAGAGGTCTTTTGTGGGGGGAGGTTCAGTTGTCGGTTCGGGGAGTCCATATTTGGCTCTCTCATTCTAAGACGGATCAGAGGAGTTCAGGCAAGGGTATTTGGTTGGAGGCGGTTTCCCCTCCGGAGACGTGCCCTTTACGGTGGGCTCATTGCTGGAGGGAGCTGTCGGGTGGGGTTTTGGAACATCAGGTTTTTCGTCATATGAATGGTTCCCTGGTTTCCAATTATCAATTGCGCATGGTACTGCGAAAAGCGATGCGTCATCTTGGCCTAGACGATTCTCTGTACGGTACGCACTCTTTTAGGATTGGGGCGGCCACCGAGGCATTTAACAGGGGTTGGTCGAGGGAAGACATCATGGGCTTGGGGCGCTGGACTTCAAACTGCTTTCAGCGTTATGTCAGAAGCGAATCTAGTGGAGCGCTTGCGTCTTCTTCTGTTTTGCCTGTCTGATACTGTTTTCTTTTTCAGGTTCCGTGGCTGGTCCTCGCGCTGAATTCTTAACGGCGTGGATCGTGGGCCATTCATTCATAAAACGGGCGCAAATTCAAGCTTACCTGAGTTATTTTGGAGCAATGTTAGGATTCAATGATCGTTTATTTAATATTGTTTGGAAGGGTAAAGGGGGTATGTTGTGGAAAGACTTGATCCCAGCCCTTAATTCCTGGTTGGTAGGGGGGGTTTGTCCTGATGTATTAGTGCTTCATTTGGGTGAAAATGATTTGGGTTTGGTGAAGGGCGTGGTTCTCCTTCGTGCGATGAAGAAAGATCTTTCTTTGCTACATCAGCAATGGTCAGGATGTCATGTTTTGTGGACCGAGTTGGTTCCCAGGAGGGTCTGGAGGAATGCTGTGAAGCCGAAGGCAATTGATAAATCCCGTAGGAAACTTACAGCCTGATTCATGTACGGGCCGTTTTGCGTGGCCCTAATAGCGAATCATAGCGACTCGCTATTGAGGACACGCAAAACGGCATTCATGTAGGAATTGCTAAATCAATAGCGATTCCTACATGTTCTCTATTTGCGAGTAGCAATTTGCTACTCGCAAAAAAAGGAATTTCTCCCCATTCATTCCTATGGGCCAAAAGGCCCGTAGGAATGAATGGGGAGTATCCCTTATTTGCGAGTAGCAATTTGCTGCTCGCAAATCAGATAGCGATTTTAAGGGTGCCAGGGGTGTCCAAAGGACACCCTGTAGCACCCCTAAAATGCACATTAGAACAGGTGTTGCGCACACACATGTCCAAAGGACATGTGTGTGTGCAACATGCAACTTAGAAAAATGCTTTTAAAAGCATTTTTCTTTGTTTTTGCTATTTACCGAGAGGTCTGACCTCTCGGTAAATAGCGGCAAGAAATTGCGAATTCGCAAATTTTAATTTGATGTTGAATTGCATTTAAGGAATCTCTAATAGAGATTCCTTAAATGTCATTCCTCGCACATTTGCGACATCGCAATTAGCGATTTTTGCATTTGGGATGCTGAATCCCAAATGCAAAAATCGCTCTCGCAAAGGGCCGGATTCTCAGAATCCGGCCCTTTGCGAGGGCAAAAAAGCTTTATGAATCAGGCTGTTAATCTGGAAGTTTCTAGGTTTTGTAGAGACCTGGGTTTTGGTCGTATTGTGCACAGTGACATTAAGTACGATGCGGTGGAATTTTTTAAAGGCGATGGAGTTCATTTGTCCAGGATGGGGATGGATTTGTACCTCCTTGAGTTGCGCGAGGTTTTGTCTCGTTGTTTGACGATTCAGAATTTTTTAGGTGAATAGTGTACTGGTTGGTGTTTCTGCTGCTTCTTTTCCTTCCCCCCCCCCCTTGTGTGTTCCCCCGGTTTTGTGGTTTCTTGTTGGGGGGCAGAAAGGTGGGGGTCTTTCCCCTTTGGTCTTTCCCCCCACTGCTTTCTGGGTGGCGGATTATTTTGGATTGTCAGTTGTTGGGCCAGGATTGGACCCGTTAGTTGTGAAGTTGGATTTTGTTGGGGGAACTTTGTACAGGTTGAGGTGGTGTTCGGAGATATGGGTTGGGGGATCTGGATCGGTTTGGTTTGTAATTGGGGTTTGGAGTTATGGTTTGGGTAATGTTGATGTTATAATGTTGTTGGGGTTTTTGGTATGGTTTATTATGTGATTGGGTATGTACGGGTGGGGGCGGGTTTGATGGAGGGTGAGGGGTGGGGGCGGGGTTTGGGGATTTGAAAATATACAAACAAAATTGGTAAAGTTTTAGATTGTTAGGCTGTTGCCGAGGTTTTGTGTTCTGTAAATGTGCACCTGTTCCATTAAAGCGGCCTTTTTCACACTCTTTTGGTTTCATGGTCTGCTCACTCTCCCCCACACCTCCCTCCCAACGTTGTGTGAGGCTGGCAGCGCAGAGACAAGACATGCAATAAAGCTGCTCTTCTTCAAGTTCCTGTGTAGCAGATTTATTCTAACAAATTGGCGACGGGGCTGCGCGGGGGGCAGGTTCTGGTCTTCCCCCGTTTCTTCAGTGCTGCCGATGAGCCTAGACACCTTATGAGAAGAGGCCGTGAGTGATTCTGACATTGAAAGCGCATGATTTTAACTCGCACCAGCGCATATGTTTATTGACGCCTTAGGATAAACTTTGTTAAATTTGATCAGCACTGTTTGAAATGTGACCATGAATGCGGTTATACACCGTAGCGTCTGATGCTGTGGTTACAGCCTGAGAGACGGTAAAAGGAAACTAACGTAAAGTGGTTTTGAAGAGTGAGGATCACAGCTTGGGAAGTCGGCGTAATTGAAGCTCCAACGAGCTGTTTTGCCATTTGCATTCCGATTCTGATTAGCGGCGTCAAGTGAATTGTGAAAGCCATGAAGCCCTACAGCTTATGAAGAAAGCTGCGAGATAAGCCTTACAGTTAGTGAGTGGGCCAGGAGGTTTAATATTTGAAATAGTGTACGTGTAACAATGCAGGCAAAAGTCTGTCAGCTGCTGACTGTCAGGCGAAGCGGAACCTTTCCTCGTTGTTTTCCTGTCAGCTGCTTAGGCTGAGGCGCAGGATCGTGCGCCAGTGCATTGCGGCCACCAGAGGGCATTTACCCAGGGAAACCTCAGCGCAGATAGAAGGAATTCTCATGTAAACGGAGAAATGCATTCTGTTGAAGAAAGGTCATATGTACACATACCGTGGAGGAAGCCTAGTGGTGTCGTAAATTGTAAAGCATCACGCTGATAGGCACAGCTGTGTGGAGCCAAAAAGCCTGTTGGTGTCAGATATTAAACAACGTCACGCAGATAGGCACAGCTGTTGGGATCCAGAGAGCCTGTCGATGTCGTACATTTTTACATTACCACGCTGATAGGCACAGCTGGTTGAAGTCTATATAGGAAACAGAGCATTGTGACAGTGACATTAAGTGTACTGATTGCGCTGACAGGCTCAGCATTTAATTGAGAAAAATAAAGCCTGCCAGCAAGAAACCTATAGGAAAGGATTGAGGTGATGTGTTAAAAGAGTGATGGCGCATTAGCTTATTTTTACTGGTGCATTTATATTTATGCGAATAGAGAAGAATAGGAATATATGTGAAGGATAATATATGCATGTGTTGGATTTGGTTAAAGCTTAGATAAACCATACCTGTACCTTAACTTATCCCTAACATATATCCATAGCACGTACCAGGAGCTTTAGCTTAATTCATGGCAACTGCAATGTCAATGTCCCAACTACCTCCCTTCCTAAATGAGGATGGGGAACCCCGGATGTATGACGTTACAATGCATACTTTTACCACGCATACCATTACAACGCTGTTTTTACAACGCATACCATTACAACGCATAGCGCTTTGGGGTGCTGGATAGTGAATAGTTTAATTTACTATTCCAACTCCAGTCCCCGTGGACACTAGGGAAGGTGTTGGATAGTAAATTAAACTTATTCCCTATCCTAGAGCGCCCCCCAGCGCAATGCGTTGTAATGGTTTGCGTTGTAGTGACTGCGTTGTAATGGTAGTGCGTGGTAAAAGATTTGTTGTAAAGGTTGTATACCGGAACCCCTCACTCCCTGGAAGAATTGAGTGAGGATATTTGAGTCCTATTTAATAGCTATTGGTGGTAATAGGTTATCATCTGTGCGAAAGCTACACATTTTGCTGCATTATTTAGGGAAGCATGCAAGAGAGATATATGACAATTTACCTGACATTGTGAGTGACAGTGGAAGTGGGAGTGTTGATGGTGATGTTCCACCTGATGTTTATCAAGTTGCCTTGATAAAGTTAGATGCTCAGTTTGGTAAGAAAATCAACGTGGTTTTGGAACGACACAAATTCTTCCCTAGGTCTCAAGGGAAGTATGAAAGAGTGGTGAATTATATTGCAGTGCTTAGAGGGCTATCTTCCACTTGTGATTTTGGGACTCTTACTGACTCTCTGATCAGAGACCAATTGGTTAGATGTACATCTGATAAAAAGATGCAAGAAAAGTTGCTAGCAGATGCTCCAGATTTGAAACAGGCTGTGGATATAGCTAAGAGCATTGAGCACACAGCTTTCTGCATGAGTGAGATGAAGGACTCCGTTGAGGTAAAACAAGTGTGTGAGGAAGCAATACTAAAAGTATCAACAAAGAATGATAGAAGCAAAAGTGTACCAATGGGAAGTTCAGTTCAAAGGGCTGAAACTCAAAAGTTAAAGTGTTTCCGTTGTGGCAACCCTAACCACCTAGCAAATAATGTGAAATGTCCAGCAAGGAACGTTGTATGTAGGAGGTGTAACAAACGGGAGCATTTTACTAAAGTGTGTCATGATATGAAGAAAGATGTAACCCATGTTATTCTTGATGAGGAGGTACCTAGAGGTGACATTGTATTCCAGGTGAATGAACTTCTTGAGAGCTCTGATTGTAGTTACCTGGAATACGAGATATGGCTTGACAATGTACCTTATGAAGTGTACGCTGATTCTTGTTCTCCATATACACTCATAAATGAAGCCGCATTTAAGGCGAGATCTGTTAACAGAGAGTATGAGTTATTGCCTCCTGACATCAGCCCGGGGGGATACAACCGTGACACCATACCCCTAGTAGGAATGGTCATTATGCAGATCAAATTCAAGGATAGAGTCACCGTGGGCAAGGTATATTTAACCAAGAAGGGATCATGCTTATTGGGGTGGAAACACCAGAAAGACCTTGGCATTAAGTTAGATCCTAATGCTTCTGAGCCGGTGTACTTGGTGGAACAACCTAGCATAGGTACAGAAGTGTGTGAGGAGTTCCCCGAGGTATTTTCAAATGAGTTGGGACTGCTGAAGGGTTTACTTCATAAGATAAAATTGAAGAAACACTGCAAACCTACAGTGCATAAAGCCAGATCGGTACCGTTAGTGGTGAGAGATTCTCTAAAAAGTGAACTGGAGAAGTTGGAATCCATCGGGGTAATTGAAAAAATTGAGAGCTCGGAGTGTCTTGCCCCCATTGTGGTAGCTTCAAAGGGAGGGGTAAAGGGATTCGCTTGTGTGTGGATCTCAGGGACCTCAATGCCAACATCTGGGTGGAGAGGCATCCTCTCCCCAGAATAAATGAGATGCTCAGTGTAATAAAAGGAGCACAATACTTCAGTGTTTTAGACCTCTCTGCAGCATACCATCAGGTTGCCCTTCATCCGGAGTCTAAAAGCCTGACTTCTTTTATAACACCTTTTGGAGCATACCAGTACAACCGGATGCCATTCGGGTTGGCATCCCCGGCTGCCGTATTCCAACGCATTATGCAGCACATTTTAGAGGGTCTTGGAAAATGAGCATAACAAGAACCTGAGAGAGGTACTAAGTAAGTTAAGCAAGGCAGGCTTTACAACCCAAAAGGACAAGTGTAAAATTGGGGTCAGGTCTGTGACTTACTTAGGGCACACCATTTCAGGAGAGGGAATCAAGCCTAAAACTAGCCTGGTGGACGCAGTGATGTTAGCTCCAGCTCCTTCTAATAAAGACGAGCTCAGATATTTCCTGGGCTTAGTGGAATACATGACCAAGAGTAAGATCAGGCAGCACTATTGGTTCCCTAAGATGGATGGGTTGGTGGAGAACACTGTTAAGGACTGTGAGGCATGTGGAAGGTGTGACAAATCCAAGGTGGTACATAAAGCACCACTCATTCCGGTGGGGGTACCGACTAAACCCTGGGACAAGCTGGGACTTTATATTATAGGCCCTTTAAACCTACTTAACATCAACCAGAGGTTTATGTTCGTAATCATTGATTATCACTCTCATTGGATCAGTACCAAGTTTGTACCTTCCATAACTACACTGGTCCTAATTGAGTTTTTGCAGGAGGTATTCTCAAGAGAGGGAACACCGAGCACCCTAGTGACAGATAATGGGGTCCAGTTTACGTCTGATGTAATGAAATAATTTCTATCTGAGTTGGCCATTTCACATGTAAGAACACCTTTTTACTGTCCCAAAGCTAATGGAATGGTAGAAAGAGCAAATAGAATGTTGAAGAACTCCATTCAAATGGCTGTTACCATGCATGAACCAGTAGAGGAAGCCATAAGGAAAACTCTATGGTCATATCATTCTTCCCCTAATGCTGTGACGGGAGTTTCTCCTTTCGTATCCCTTAAAGGGAGAAATCCAGGATATAAACTCACCCCCAACTGGTTAAATGGAGGTATTCCAGTGTGGGTGGATAGAGATTCTGTGAGAGAGAAGGTGGACCGACATCAAATTGATTACAAGACCAAATACGACCAAAAATGGGGAGCTTCCAATAGAAAATTCCATGTTGGACAGTGGGTGGTAATCAAAAGACCTGTTATAGGACGTGCAAACGTGTCCTCTTTCTCCAAACCATCGAGAATCCAGTGTGTAAACAATAACTCTGTGGTTTTGGATGATGGCAGCACATGGAGTATGGACAATGTAAGTTGTTGCCCCAATGTATGTGTTCCATTGCCTGGCTGTAATGAGAACCAGGATGTTGTACTACCTGATGTTCAAGCAGCCAGAGAAACCAGAGTACGTCAACCACCACGTTGGCAGGAGGACTACGTGAAATAGCTGTAATGTTTGTTTATTGTTGCCTCCCTTTGAGGATATGTTCTATATCTATTGTTGTTTTCTATACAGAGGGAGATGTGTTGTAAATATCCTTCAATATATCGGAATGCGATTATGGTATGCCCCACTCACCCCTTCCCCCACGTGAAGTTACCTTAACCCATGGAATGTTGGTGGGGCGCTCATGTTGGAACGTTGTGTGAGGCTGGCAGCGCAGAGACAAGACGTGCAATAAAGCTGCTCTTCTTCAAGTTCCTGTGTAGCAGATTTATTCTAACAATATATTTTCCCACTGGCATGGGATGATGCTGTTTGCTCTGGCCGCTATTTGGGTACATGTGGTATCCGTCTGCCTTTTTTGAAAACACGCTAAACCAGTAGATTACTTGAATTTGCAGTTCTCCTGGGTTGTTCCGTTGATTTGTAAGGTCTTGCTCTCCCACTGTCTTTCTTTCTCTCCTGCCAAACAAGGCTCCTTTTTGCACAATAGGCCAAACCTTGTTTCATGTGCGTAGAATGGTTTTACCTGTGTATTCAGCAGCTATAATGAGATTTCCATTGAAATGAATGGGCAGTGCATGACAAGTTACCCTTGTCATTAGCATCCAAGTGGTTAGGTTTGCCTTGTTTAGTTTTTCTGTATGAGTGTTGCATGTTTTGTAATAATGTGTCCCTTTCCTTGTATTTTAGGGTGGTGAGTCTTCCTGAGTCACATGCCAGGTTTAGGTGTGGCCTTTTGCAAAACTTTTATGCCAGGATTTGGCCTCTTGTGACGTTTCTTGAATGCACCAATGGTTAATTTTACTCTACACATTGATAGACATGGTATGGTGATTCTCCGCCTATTATCGAGTGATTAGCTTCACAATGGAGCTAGTGCAACTGTTTTATGTTTGACCTAACTTGCCCAATTTGTTGTTAACTTCTATTCTTGTTTAGATTTCTCTAGGCACCACCAGTAAATCCACTAACCTAAAACGTATAAGATCCCTGGATGGTTTTGTATATTTAACATATCTTTTTTCCACAATTAATTTGATATTCACACACATTGAGCAGCAGCAGGAACCAGTTGATCCATAAGGAAGCTGCTACACGTCTTCATGAGGATGACTAGGCTGAAACATGTTGACCATATTTTGACACTAACTGCAGGTATATGTCTTTCCCGCGAGGGCCTTGTTTTTAATCCTGACCCAAGGACACCAAAATAAATGGTTATTGCGTACCTTGGAGCTAGTTTTATTAACAATTTTTATTTGCTCTGCTATCCCCACCCCCTTGAGCCCATCACTTATCAATTATGTTCATGTTACACAGATTGATCTGGAAATGAAGTCCTTGGCTGAGTGCAATCTAGACCTTTTTTGCTTTATAGCTATTGACCCTAACAGATTTGAAGAATAAACATTCTCTCAATTTCACATTGTTGGAAAAGGAGACTCTAATGCCCAATAACATGTATGTTGATACTGGGCCTTTATTGTTGCTATTGGCACTGGGGACTCCAATTACAACTATCCAGGTTATGGTAGATTATAGTAGAATAATAGCCCTTCTTGTGCTTTGACAGTGAAATTCGTTTTTTTTTTCTTCTCAGCCTACTTATTGAGCAATCTCTTCTGTGAGTCAACAAAAAATCCAGTGTGCATTATTTTATTCTATCAAAAATCAATCACCCAAATGGCATATATATGAAGATGCACTCTGGCTTAAGGGTACGTTTAAGGACCTTTAAACAATGAAAGCATCATGATCCTCCCCTTTCCCGGACTTCAAAAACAAGATTCATCAATTTCAGCTTAGGTGATTGCTTAAATGGCTAACAGCTCTTCTTGTTTGGATATCCAGATAGCGGAAAGAAGGATGGGTTGGAGCTCTTATCCTGTTCTGTTACTGAACTATGGGAATAATCTCTTTCCTAACCCTAAAACTGCATACAGTATCTTGAATGAGACGCAAGGGTTTCAGTCTCAGCCCGTGATTACAGCATGAGGGTGCGGGGGCATACACACATGAACGCTCACTCACATGCATGAATTCACACACACACACACACCCATTCACAATATACACTGATTAACATACATATATGTTCATACATACACACATTCAGTCATGCACGCACCAAACATTAAATAAAACATAAAAGTTACCTGCTGCAGCTTCTCGGGGAGTGAAGCCTCAGTGATTCAAGAAGGGTTGGGACTGCCACTTCCTCCCCTCATTGGCTGATCTTAGCCAGAGTGGGATGGGGTCAGTGAGACTGCTGACCAGACTGTGTGACGAGGTGTCACTAATAGACACTCGGCCTAGGGCACTTCAGGACACAAGTTCGAAGCTATCAGTGAGGCACCCCCTCATTATAAAGGGGGTGGCCTTGAGACACTTTGACGAGATGAGGAGGTCACGCTCACAGGGCTGTGAAATCTTCAGCCCAGCAATATTCAGCTCAGGCAGCCAGGCATCTGCAAATCTAGCGTGTGTCTTGCTCCTGGCAACCTGACCTGAAAATATAGACTGTCTGTCAGGCTGACCCTTGCTCTGACTGATAGACTCTCGTAATGTCGTGGAAAAAATGGTATGGGTAGCGTGGCCCCTTAGCTCTTAAGGACCAGCTGCTGCTGGGTAGTTTACTCTGTTTTTAAAAGACAGACTTTCCGACACCACTAAGAAACCACCAGATGAATAAGCCGGGTGCATACCCATGAATATAATCAGGCTCTAGGTAGTGTTAGGGTAAGGAGATTGTTCGAATGGATGAAGAGCCTGATGATGATGCTTTATTATCCACAAGTGGGGGAAAGAGTGTAATCCCAGAATAAAACAATGGCCTCTTCCAAGCTGCCATGTCAAAGCCCACCCCAGCTAAACAGGAGGAGAAATAGGTGGAGGAGAAGAATGTTGGTTCCACCTAGAAAAATAACTGAAAGAAGGCCTCAAGGTCTCCCATGAGTCCCAGTCAAAAACTACAAATGCACAGATACTTGTATTTAGTTAATATAAATAGGCTTTGAATAAAAGAGTTGAACTGTATTTAAAATAACAATCATTTTAGGTTGATATAACCAGGCCTCATAGTAACTTCGTTTTGTTTATTTCTCTGTATGTGCAGCTCCAATTCAAAATGTGTCTTTCAACATTTTGAAAAATACATTTAATTCAAGTAGTTGTATGGTCTTGTTTATGTTGTATCCTTAAAATTTATTTCTCTTTGTGTTCCTGATGTCCTGGAGGAAGGCGCAGAGCTTGACTGTATCTTTAAAAGGCCACTTCCCCTGGCTAGCAGAGGTTGTATATATCATTTTAAATGTGCTTTTGTTTTCTTTTGTGTGGTACAATACAGGATTATTAATTAGGACTAGAGCAAAAGTCATTTTCCATGTGATATGTTTCTATTTTACCATTGTATATTGTGATATAACATGTTTCACACTGTGCCAACAGTGCAATTTCTCTGTTTAAAACTCTGCATACAGTGCTGTTGTTTTGGGATGTTAGCAAGGACATCCCCTTGCTCTCTGTGAAGGAAGACTCCATGCCAGTCCTCTTACTGACTTTGCATTTAGAGATTTTACAGACCTTCCTTGACTTAAAACTGAACCGTCCCTATGATTGTTAGCTCTTTGACTCTATACTTAAAAATGTTTGCATTATTTTTCCTTGTGCTAGACCATGTCTGGTCTTAGCTATTTAACTAAAATAAAGGCTGACCCCTATGCTTATTCCCATTTAAATGCATTTGAGAATTTATTGTCATTGTGATCTGAGTTGACTATTTTGGCTTCTGTAATGATTTTAGATAAACCTTTATGGTTTTGATTTTGAACCTTGTCTGGTGTAATTTAAGAATTGACTTGGTATATCTCTATTCCGGTGTCTCCGTCCTTAAGGGACTCAGACAAGGCACCTCAATCACAAGAATGAGCGATTAAGAATAAGAATAAGAATTTCTTGTCAGCAGTTTTTGTGAGAAAAAAACAGCTATAGACATCTCTCCTACCCATATCTGAGCCTATCACCACCTCTGTTGATTTCTTTGCTCCTCCCTCTAATGGAGGTGCACCTCTAGTCTTGTCTTCATGAACTCAGTGAGGAGGACCTCTCCACTATTGAACAATCTCCCCTTTACAATCTTCCAGATGTGAACTATATTGGGGATGGTATGTGCAAATCCTGTCCCCTGATAAGATCAGTTTTTCCAACAACAATACTCCTCTGTGATGAGGATATTCGACAAATGTGGAAGGCACCATGCAACTATCTCACCAGGAAGATGTACTAAGGCAGATAAAGAGACAGACCCGTGTCTCAGATGGTTTTAAAACATCCATCTAAGATATGGCCATGTTGCACCATCAACATCATTATTTGTTGAGGAATGGGGATGTACGGCAACATACCTTAGCCATGTAACTGATGCAGTTCATATCACACAGGGCTAGCACATATCCCTCAGTCGATTGGGGCACAACATCAACCATTAAAGGTCGGCCCTCCCACAAACCCTACCAACTACCCACTTGCAACACCAATAAACCTACCACTTCTAACTCCACAACCTCAACCTTTTGTTGGCCCAGTATCACATAGCTGGAGCCATGGACAATTGGAAGAGGACATCAACCACAAACCATATGAACATTTCACACAAACCCCTCATTGACTCATTCTCAAACAAATCCAACTTTTATATCCATCCATACCAAGCCATATAAGGTATTACTACTTTTTAGTGCACCATTGAAAAAAACAGCAATTTCACCTACTATCCACTGATGTGTTGTTATATATTTTGCTAGCATTATACAATGAACGAAACAAATGTAGAAATATCGTGCCACACATGCTCTATCGTTTGGCATTTTCCAGTACTTCGGCAAAGTTACATACATGGATGGGCAGGCACACATGTTTAGGAAATAGTAGTCACATACATTCAAGTTAAAGTTTTAAAAATATACATTTGTCAAAAAACAAAAGGGGCCGCCTTTGGTAACGGACAAATGAAATAAATGAAAAAAGAGCCATAGTTCAGGGAAGAAGATTAATTTTGAAAGGTGGTGAACAACATAAACTGCATTTATTATGATGCATCGGGGCAAACTGAGTGCTGGAGTGTGAGGCAGTGTGCGCCCGTGACCCTCCTATTTGAAAAGGCTCCCTTGAGCTAAGGATCTGACAAGCTATTATTGATGCACCTGCGCCCATCGAGTGGTACTGAGACCTGAGAAGACTTTGGGCAGCATCTCCAGCACCCCCAAAAAAAGTGTTGCTCTCTACTGAAGAAGGACAATTATCCTGAAATACTTATCTAGAGATACACAGCACTGGCTGCACCAACAAGGGTGAAAAACTAAATCCTGACACCGAAGAAAGTGTTATCAGCCACTGCATTTATTATGATGCATCGGGGCAAACTGAGTGCTGGAGTGTGAGGCAGGGTGCGCCCACCCCCCTCCAACATAAAAAACAAGTTGGGGACATGCCTATTTACAAAGCCCAGAGGGCTACATTGGAAAAAGAGTTTAAAATGTCCAAACCAATTGTCGTCCAAGTGTTCTGAAAAAAATTCTCTTTTGAATTGAAAAGTACAAAGCCGAACAGCCATCAAAGTCCCTCCACAACCCAAGGTGTGTTAGAGATGCTGCTCTAGGTTGGCAATTACAGGCCACAGTGGCAGCCCAAACAACACTTGTTATCCAGGGTAACGTGCAACAAAGGTTCTAAGAAAAATAGGTAAGAACAGATAAGAGTTGTACATATTGACACTCAAGATTACAAAAATCAATCAGAAAGAATCAATTAATGGTAATAAGCAGTAGACTGGACTCGGTAATATCACATAAGTGTATTGTATTTACAATGCTAATCATTATAATTATTTATTTTTGCAGATTTATATAGCGCAAACACGACCCAAAGGTATTAGAGCGCTTTACATGAGCACCGGTTACGTTACACAAGGACACATTCATTATATATTTCTTTTTTTGGTAGGCACGGGGAGATTAAGTGATTTGCCCATAATCACAGGATGTGGATGCTACCACGAGGCTCGAACCTTGGTTTCCCTGCTCCAAAGTCGGCAATCTAGCTGTCAGAGCATATATATTATATATGCTCTCATTGCATTGGTGAGCACACAGGGAGTATAAAATAAAGAGTGCACAGTCTGAGGCGAAGGCCGCTCATAGTACCTGGGAGCATTTCACAAGCCAATTTGCTGCCCAATATGCAACTACTGGAAGAATCACCATCCACCAAAGTGGAGACACAACGGCAAACGCACAGAGAAAACTAAAAGGTTAAAGCGCTCTGCAAACCAGGCCCTTAGAGCGTACCAAAAATCTTTAAACAATCACTCCTCGAAAGTTAAAATGATACAAGCAAGTTCTGTCTACAGGAAATACAGGTGGGATCTACAAACAGAGACCAACAATAAACTTAGTGCCAAACTCCTACTTGACCTAAAAACTAATAAACATGAGAAATTTTGTGAAACAGTGAACACGTAAACAACCTATCGAAGACAAAAGCAACAGTAAACATCCAAATGGGTGTTGGTATAAGTACCTCTCAAAATACTTTGCATGTGAAGACTTTAAATTCCATCAACTCCAAGGTGCGCCATGCAAGACCACAGCCCTCCAGGCCCACCAGTCAGTGGCCTAACATGAGTCTCGAAGTAATCCTGGTGCAGTTCACACTTTCAGTCCCCTGAGATTTCCAAGCAAGAACAACTGAAACCCAAATCTCGAGAAGCCGCAACAATGCCCTGCCTGGCCCAAATGGCGTTCCATCTGCAACCTTCAAAGAGGATAAAACATTCTGGGCAAAAAACGTGGAGCCAGTCTTTGAGAACATCACTGCCCTTAAAATCATTCCCCCCTCATGGAGAGGTTCAATTTTCTCTCTAATTTATAAGAGAGGCAACGACTCAGACCCTACCAACTACAGGCTTCTTGACGTTGAGTCAAAATAATTTACTGGCTGCATTCTTGAGGAAGTATCATCACTGAAAGGCATCTAATTCCTTTCAACCAAACAGGGATCACTAAAGGCATGGGGACTACATCACACATGCTAACCCTATCATTACTTTTTGACAATCATATGAAATGCCGCCAGCCTCTTTACCTATGTTTTATAGAATATAAAGTGGTGTTTGACCAAGTTGACTGGGCAAGCTCTAGAAGAAACTTGCCAACGGGAACATACCTCACCCTTTGCAGCAAGCCTGATCCTTCTCCATACTGATACCTGCATCAGAACAAAGCTAGGTGACTGAGTCAATCTGTCCAGGAATATACAGACCCGCCAAGGCCTAAGGCAAGGGAGTGTACTAGCCCCCACACATTTTAATATCTTTTTAGTGGATCTTCCACCCAACCTAGAGCAAGTTAATTCACATGCCCAAAGATGGGGGGCATCCAGCTGCCAAGCCTAATGTATGCGGGCGACTTAGTTCTCCTTAGTCGTACAAAAGTCGGCCTACAGAGACTCATGAGCACCACTGCCTTATATTCTAGCACTTCAATGGAAATCAAACTGAAGACACAAATTATGATCACAGGAAAGCCCCTCTCCAGCTCCTAACATTGGAATTTGAGGGTAGAAAAAATGGATGTAACTAAATGCAAATACTTGCGCATATTAATTGACAGACAGTGCTCATTCAAGCAACACATGAAGCATATGCACCTGAAGGCCAATTTGCTCTCAGCAGCCTTCCAACTCCTCAAGAGTGCAATAGCAGTATCCATATATGCACCTGTACTGAAGATTATACAGACCAAATTATTACCAACTATAGCTTATGGTAGCGAGGCGCTAAGAGGCAGAGACACCTCTCACCTGGACAAACTCATCATTATACTTTTCAACTCGGTTTTTCGACTTCCATTCAATTCTTCACCAGCTCTGCTAGTCTGTAATTTGGCCTTCCCAAACAAACCCTGACAGGAAAAGAGCATTCATTAAACTTTGCCTCAAATTGAAACACGCAAACAGTGGAACACTGAACTACCACCTCTGGGAAGAAATTATTAGCAGAGACTATTCCCCAGCTAGGAGTTACTTCTTTTCTTCCCTAATTAAGACCACTGTCAATAGAACATTTAAGTGGCGGCATGCCTGGTTTACAATTGCAGTGTAAAAAACCTTAGCACCACAGCCACACTTGGGTGCAGACATTAAAATTCAGATTAAAAGATCCTTTCTGAAACATCCCCCGGGTAGCCTGACATCACTTTTATACTTGTCACCATGGAAACGCCCTGTCAGTACATTGATTATTCGGGCAATACACTTACACTATAGAACATCAACTCTGTATATGTGTATCATCCTTGGAGGGCTAGAAAAACCCTGCATTTAAAGTCTGGGTGCAACGCCGCTGCAGGCAGGCATTTATAGTCTGCTTCAATCCTTCCGACTTTCAGTCAAATTGCAGACTGGTCAAATACTTGGCAAGAATGAAACTGAAAACCAGCTACACAACGGACTGAAACACCTCATGGCAGAACCTGGAACCTTGATTCAGCTTTTTGCTCAAGACTTTCCTTCATTGCCACTTTATTGCGACTAGTCATTATGTGCATGCCCAGGTAGCGTACACACCTTGATCAGACCAAATCACCCTTATTTGAGCTTCGAGGAACCCGTTTCATGGCTTTCCAGCCCATCAAAACAGCAACCTGGATCCAAGATTCAGGCAGTGAAACTTCACCATTGAACCATGAGGTGACTATGAAACATCACATTGCAGCATTTAATTCTCCATAGTCTTTTCTTATGCTGCACTAACTTCTTGCTAATATTAGCATCGTTTTTACTTTTACTAAGTTCCCTGATTCAGGATGATGTGAAGGAAAATGTTTAACAAAAAACACACAGCGAAATTGCAATTCATTTCAGAATTTTATTGCTTTAACAAATATATTTTTTATCATTTGGTACAATGGTTTTAATTAACCAAGCACTTTAAAAAAACTTGAACTTGAGTGCACAGTGTGTATAGAGACAAACAAATGACAATGGAACATCTTAACAGTTATTCTGATAGGTACAGTTCTTTGACACCAAATAATGTGACAACTTAATGACTAATAGTTATTACCAATTGTCAGAAGGGTCGTCGGCGCTTCAACCCAAATGAAAGAACGGGTCATCATCAGGACAAATATAACTTTAATTCAGCAAGAGCATACATTTTGAAAAAAGAAAGTAAAGGACACCAGAGTTAACAAAAATAAGCTGAAAAGGGAGACTGAATCGAGAAAATGAAAAACTAATAATGAATAAATCACTATTGGAGTCTGCTAAAAAGGTTGGTGGCAAATTTTCCAGGCAATCCTCTGACTATGAATTGAAGAGCACGAGAAACTCCTCATCAGACTATTTGGGCTCCCGTGGCAGGAACAGCCTTCACTCGAGGAACTGGACACACTGTGATAGGTGTGGAAAAAACTGGGGCAGTTGTTTTGGGATATACAGTGACCCCAGGTGAGAGATGAGTTTCAAGACAATATGCCTGAGGTCCAGGAGGTCAGAAGGCTACAAAGTTCCTGATGTAGGTCAGTTTGTGCTCTCACGCTACCCTCAACTCCGCAAACATCTCTTTCACATACTGAGCGAGCACCTGCTGACCAGTAATCGCATCCCTCATGGCCTCCTGGGAAGTAGCCGTGATGAAATACTCCATGGCAAGGGAAGAGGGAGGAATCCAAAGGCTCAGGTATGCATGGGACAAATGTTACCCTCAACAACTGATTTTCCAGGTGGACAGTAGAAAGAGGAGGAGATGTAGCAAGGGATGCAATTGTAAGCCTCTAGATAAGGGCACTTCTGGGCAAACGGAGGAAGTGGATCCACTAGTGTCTGCTCCTAGGACACCAATGACGTATCATCTTCTTGGCCAGGCGAAGCCCCATCATCTGACTACTCCTAGCATGTGGTCTCCAGCTCTACCATCCCCTCAGTGAAATCCACAGCCTTCACCCAGAGTCGTTTTGATGGAGAGCCAGTGATTCTCTGGGTGGCACAATGTTTCTGTTGTCTATATTTCAAAATACAATCAACCATGGAGGTGTCTGGAGCAGTTTGATCTTGGAAGGGCGAGAAGGCAGTCAACAGGGTACACCATATACAGCCGGCACATGCTTACATTTGTTTTTGTCCACCTCCTCAACCCCTTACTAGGATGCTCTCCTATCAGGCGTAGCACAGCCCTCTGTAGGAAGCACTAGCAGTTTCCGAGACAAAGGCTAGGGTGAGAGTGATGTGCCCTCAATAGTCCTTATTGAGATACAGGGTTAGAGAAAACTCCACTCATTTACACAAAAAGATTTTCCATGAGGTGGCACCCCTGCTGACAGGAGATAGTAAGTGGCAGAATGACTGACATTATATAATTGACTTGAAAAAAGCAGTGAACAAGAATATAGAACTTGTCTGACAAGCACTTTGCTGATTCGATTAATATCATGAGCACAAAATGATGAGCGTGGAGACGGGCAAACCTGAACAACGCAAATAAAAGTCAGTGCTGAAAACTAAGCATCTCACATGTGTGAAAGAGGTGTGACATCCTGTGGTGTGTAACTGTGCGGGCCACACAAGCTGCTAATTGATTAGCTGATAACCTCAATGCAAGAGCTGTACACCCTACTAAACATGTATAATACACTTGTTGGTGGCCGAGATCTGAGACATAGTGGCAAAAGTACTGTGTGTAAACTGCTCTCGGCAATTGTGCCCAGATATTCCATGACCCGTACCTCGAACGAGTGACAAGGACAGTGCCATAAATAAACATTAGTCTGCAACATATTAATCAGTCTAAGATGGGGTTGCCCAAATAATACCATCCAGCACCCCCTTTAAAGAAGATCTCCACAGTTAGGGAACACAGAAACAACTAAATATGATACCTCAGATTGTCCAACAGGGGACACTTATGAAAAATGATACCACATGCTTCTGGAAGTGCAACATTGCTTGTTCCCTTTACAGATGAAAATTTACACTGTAGGGACTGATGCAGATCTATTATGAGCAGATCAAAGGATGATGGCAAAGAGGTGTCAGAGGCAGAAACAAAGTTTGCATTAATAGAATCCAGAGTTATGAACCTCAACAAGAAACTTAAAGACTTCCAAGTAAAAATATGCTTCTTTGATTATCAGAGAACAATTGGGAAAGGAAGGGCAAGAAGAAGCAACAATCACATAGTTGGGCTTCCTGAGAAATGAATTGTGCTTTAGATATCTTTTACGTAATAGCTTATAATTTTGCATCCACTGATATCCACCCAAGATAGTTAAGATATCTGATACCCTTACAAGATGACCACGGATATTACGGATACTCAAAGCACAGTACTTTGTTTACATAACTTCTGCACAGATACATATTTTCACACATTTTCGACTCTCTCTACCAAATCGTACTTCACACCGATTCTGTCACCTGGAAACAAAATGGATTTATTTTTCACTGGCTGTGATGAAGGACTTGGATAAAGAATATCAGTATTACTTATCCAAAAGGAAATATATAACTTCAGACAGAAACAATGGCAAACACTCATAGAACTTCAAAATGATCAACACCTGGTCAATAAAGAGGCTGATAAAGTTGGAAATGTGGTTCTTCTGAACAAAGGAAATTACCTCTACGAAGCTTACTGACACCTTGGGGATATCAAATGCTATAAGAAATTCCGTCATAATCCAAATAAGGTGATTAAAATAAATTACAACACCTCCTTAATAACTGGCACAGCAAGGACAGTCTCACCCTAGAAGTAAAACAGCTTCTTTTCATTGAACATCTGGTGATCCCAACCTTATATTTGCTGCCTAAAATTCATTAGCCAGAAACACTACCCAAGGGTAGACCAATTATCGTGGGTATTGACTTGATTTGTTCAAAACTCAGCACATATGTTGATGCAGAACTACAACTTTTCATTAAAGATCGGCCATCCTTTATCAAGGATACAAAGGATATTCTCCAAAAACTTCAGAACATCGATTGGCAACCAGACTTTCTATTGACAACTATAGATGTGGTTAGCCTTTACACTTCCATTAAACATCAGGATGGATTTGAAGAAATAAGGAACTGCCTGTACTCAAGATCAGTACATTATCTGGGGAGGAACCAAATGATCATTGATATGTTTGAATTGTGTCGGCAAAACAACTATTTTCGGTTTAGAGGAGAGTTCTATCTACAGCTACAAGAGACTGGTAAGGGGGCTCGTTTTAATCCACCATATGCCTGTCTCTTCAGCAGCTTCAGCACTCAACCGACGAACGCCACGACCGAACCACCGCCCCCCACCACCACCCTCCACGCCTGGACTCCGATCAGCACCGAAGACACCGTCTGCACGATGAACTCCATCCACTCCGGATCTCCGACCGACCCCTGCCCTCACCACGTCTGCAACAAGGCCGACGCTGCCATCGCACCCCACCTGCGGGACATCATCAACACCTCCTTTGACACCGCTACCTTCCCGGAGAGCTGGAAGCACGCCGAACTCAGCGCCCTACTCAAGAAGCCATCGGCCGACCCCACCGACCTCAAGAACTACCGCCCCATCTCGCTGCTCCAGTTTCCTGCAAAAGTCATCGAGAAGACCGTCAACAAGCAGCTGGCCGCCTTCCTGGAGACGAACGGATCCCTCGACCCCTCGCAGTCTGGCTTCCGGGCCAACCACAGCACCGAGACCGCCCTGATCGCAGCCACCGATGACATCCGAGCGCTGCTCGACAACGGAGAAACAGCGGCCCTCATCCTCCTCGACCTCTCCGCGGCCTTCGACACTGTCTGCCACCATACCCTAGTACAACGCCTTAGCAACGTCGGAGTCCAGGAGAAGGCACTGGAGTGGATTATCTCCTTCCTCGCCGGAAGGACACAGAGAGTCCGCCTCCCTCCGTTCAGATCTGAAGCCACCGAAGTCATCTGCGGCGTTCCTCAAGGCTCCTCGCTCAGTCCAACCCTCTTCAATGTCTACATGAGCCCCCTCGCAGCCATCACACACCAGCACAACCTCAACATCATCTCCTACGCCGACGACACCCAGCTGATCCTCTCCCTCACCAACGACCCCACCACCGCCAGAGCCAACCTTCACGAAGGGATGAAAGAGGTAGCCGAATGGATGAAGAACAGCCGCCTGAAACTGAACTCGGACAAGACGGAAGTCCTCATCCTGGGATCCTCACCCACCGCTTGGGATGACTCCTGGTGGCCCCCCGCCCTAGGCAGCGCACCCAAACCAACAGACCACGCACGCAACCTGGGCTTCATCCTGGACTCCTCCCTCTCCATGACCAGACAAGTCAACGCCGTCTCCTCGTCGTGCTTCAACATCCTGCACATGCTACGCAAGATCTTCCGGTGGATCCCCACCGAGACCAGGAAGACGGTCACCCAGGCCCTCGTCACCAGCCGTCTGGACTACGGCAACTCCCTCTACGCCGGAACCACCGCCAAACTCCAGAAGAGACTCCAGCGGATCCAGAACGCCTCAGCACGACTCATCCTGGACATCCCTTGTCGCAGCCACATCTCCGGACACCTGAGAGACCTGCACTGGCTCCCGGTCAACAAGAGAATCACCTTCCGTCTCCTCACCCACGCACACAAAGCCCTACACAACCAAGGCCCAGGATACCTCAACAGCCGCCTCAACTTCTACGCTCCCAAACGCCAGCTTCGATCGAGCCACGCCCTCGCCGCCGTCCCCCGCATCCGAAGAGCCACCACAGGGGGACGGTCCTTCTCCTACCTCGCAGCCAAGACATGGAACTCCCTCCCCACCCACCTCCACCTGACCCAGGACCACCTCGCCTTCAGGAAGCAACTCAAGACCTGGCTGTTCGAGCAGTAGCGGACCCCCCCTCCCCCAGCGCCTTGAGACCCTCTGGGTGAGTAGTGTGCTATATAAATGCGATGATTGATTGATTGATTGATTGATTCTCCTGACGGGGGAAGTTACATGACAATGACTATAGAATGATCAGTTTGAATACCTCTTCAGGAACATTGTTTTCTGGGGACGCAGATATAGATGACATTCTACTTATCTGTCAAGGATATGAGACACTTCTCAGTTTGTTGGCAGCCTTACACCAAACAAGTGGGATATTGTCATAAGCTATACTATCTCAAGAAAGAAATCGAGTTCCTGGACCCCACACTCTATGTAGACATAGACCATCTTCACACAAGAATTCACAGAAAGAGCACAGCCTCCAATTCCATCCTCCATGCCTCTAGCTGTCATCCTTACCATACGATTGTCAATATCCCAACGGGGGAATATCAGAGTACGTAGAAACTGTAGTTGACAAGATAATTATGACCAGAAATCAACTGAGATCAGTGAACGATTATGCCAAAGAGGCTATAATCCAACAAACCTGCCTCAGACGCAATGTTTAATTTCACATATTGATTGTAACTCCATACTGCATACCAGTAAAAGAAAACTAAGCCAGACATCCGCTTCACAACAAGATATAGTAACGGTCATCACTATATTCGAAAAACACTACAGAAACACTGGTCCTTTCTTACCCGCAGCCCCACTATAACTAGCATTACACGACTCACCACAGTTCAGCTCCAAATGAGCACCAAATCTCAGAGACAAACTGTGTCCCTCTTTTCTCCAGGACAAAAGATCTGACAACCTTTCTTCAACAACCCACTGGGTTCTACTTGTTCAAACTGCTCGATATGCAAATTAGGAACTTACACCGGACTCTGGATTTCATAAATTATGACAGCATCAATGTAATCTATCTCATCTCCTGTGCATGTAATCAATGTTACATTGGGAATACGATCAGGCCTTTGAAAATAAGGATTCAGGAGCTTTACCATAACATCCCCAAAAAAGGACTTGAAACAACCACTTGTGGAACATTTTGAAAAACACGATCCATACCAACGTACCCTTTCGTTCTGTGGCCTTGTCAAATTGAAACAACGTCAACCTATGTCAACGGGAAAGTGCCTTTATTATCCATTTTGACACTGTGGCTAAGGGCTTAAATAAAGAATCTGAATGACACTATTGGCTTTAAACTAACAAACAAAAATATTGTAAATTAATGTTCTAAGACGAATTATACCCTGATGCAAAGCGATATTGGTATCCTGGTGAGATGTAGACATGTTCTCATATTCCCATATTCGTGCCTCTTTCCTGGCACATTGATACAGGACTCTATTGGGCTACATGAAATACAATCCTGTTCTGCTGCCAGACAATTGAATTTGACTTTGCCCATCTATTAACATCTTACTGGGACATCTGGACGCAGCCTTACACCTGCTATATTGATTGCTGCACAGAATGGAGAAATAAAACCCATTTTTTACAATCTCGGAGGTACATTGATAATATTTTTCATTGTATGACCTGAATTGACTTAGTCAAAGAACAAATGTCTGTGTGCAAATAACCTTGATTCTCCGAGTTAACAATGGGAATAGTTGTCCCAAATTTTCCCCAAAATGTTTCTTCTTTGCACTTCCACCTATTATCTTCCCCTCTCTTTATTCTCCTTTCCATTCAATTTCATATTTCTGTAACTCACAGAATATTATCATACTTTGATTTAATCATACACTCTTCTTTATTATTCACTTTCCTATGTAACATTACTTTTACTCTTTTACAATTGGTCTGACACTTAACATTATTGTATCTCTTAGCAATTAGACAATACAATTGATAAGCTTTTCTAAGTGGCTAACCTGACTGGTTTAGATCACTTCAAAATGGCGGACTCTGTTTTTACTATGCAACGACGGGGGAAGGAAGGCGTTCATGGTAGTCTTCCCCTACAACTAGATATATCATACAAATTACAGCTAGCTTATTGGTCTTTAAAAATTATATAGCATGCATGTAGTTATTTTAAAATACAGGGGTCTATATTTCATGTGAATGTTCTATCTCAATATGAGTTTTTCCAATATTTAGAAAGACAGTACCATGGGGTTGCTACATTTGCCCTTCCTCTCATCATATCTAACCATGGCGTATATAGATATCGCTTGAAAGCCGCACCGCTAACCACCGGCGCATGCTGACATTTGGCGATTTAACCTTGGAGGTCACATGGATCGATAAGCAAACCTGTGAGTACCGTAGCACTTGATAAACTTAGCTAACCTGTGACTCTTTCACGAGATCACCTCATAAAGCCCCAACAGTATTTAACTTCTTTCTCTATATCATATTATCACCTCACTGTTAGACCCTAGCCCTGTTTGGAGGCCTATTCTGCTCCATGTATTGTCACCCCTGACATTGTTATATTATACTGCAAATACCAAGCCTTGCATTTAGCAATTTGTTTTTGTGCTTAGAATGTAACCTTTTGAAAGGTAATATCCCACTACTATGCGCTACATTGCGTCTCATTAAACTCAGTATGGCTTACTTGGTTGTGCTCGCTTAGTACTTCCAAAGTTATACATGACCATTTACGCACAACGTTCTAAAACTAAGCTTTGTGCAGAAGGCACAGTGTCTACTTCCAGGCATATCGATTGTGACCCTTCTCGCACGACACACCCACACCTAATTCCATGCAGTATGTACTGTGAATGTGTCCTTGCATATTGAAACCTGGCAAAAATCTTGAGCATGATATCACTTTAATCTCTGTGATGGGGATATTGCTGGTTCATAGAACGTTGCTCTTCCATAATCTTGGACCTTTCTTGCACACTAAAATTACAAGAGCTCCCTTTTTACGTTTATGTCATTTTTAGGAATACTATCTTGATTTCTCCTGTTAACAACTACTGCTGTGTTCAAATTTCAGTGGTCTAGCTATATTATAAAGAGCAATATTCAATTTACTATGTGCTTTTGCAAATATTTCAATGTCGCTGACTAACTTTACAATTAACTAGTCGCACTTCTTTGGCACTGGTACATCTTGCCATTTTATTTTAACTGTGAAGTACCTCTCTTGACATACACCTAGGAAGCATGATGCGGGTGCTTAATTTCTTTTGTGATCTTTGCGTGCCTCACTCTGCACTTGGTGGTGGTTTTACTTGATTCTAGTGGAACGCCATGATTTATGATATCCCATCATATTTCCTGTAGCCTTGAGAAAGCCCCAGGCTAATGAACCAATAGGGGGTGTAACACATGTTGGCGGCCTGAACATCTATCAACTTGTGGAATTTGCTATCATTTTTGAAATGATGAAATTCTGATGTTGATTAAAATCAGAGACAACATACAAGAAGCAGTATTCATACTTATCACAGTGTAGAACATTTGGAAAACTGAACAAGAATACGTTTCAAACAAACAAGAGGACACACTCATCCTTTTCATAAACTTCAATATAGAGGCATGGAAGGGCCAAACCTCGAGTAGCGATCCACCCACAAAAAAAGAAGGGGTATTGCCCATCAGGGAGGGAGAATTGGACCTTGTAGCTCAATACCACAACATATTTTCACACACTCTTTTTCTACCACACTAGTCAATTTCTCCTGAGCACTAGGCCCAGCCTCAGAGTCTTATTTACCTGTTCACTGACACCTGATATTTTTCTGGATTAGATGCACTTTGATTTTGAGGGCCTGGTTCATATATGTAAACTTACAGCTTTGTGTAAGTCTTTTTTTTGGGTATTCACAAACCACAAGGTTTGTTTGTTTTTTTTAAGCTTGAAAATGCTTTATTAGAAGGATTTCAAAGAGACAAACGTAGTGAACATATGTATAGTTAGTCAATACATTGATCATTAACAAAACAACACTGTAGAATGTAATAAAGAGCAGCAAGTTAAATAGAATAATACATCTTGTAGAAAAAGAATCAATAAATATATGCTGCATGTTACCAAAAAACGAGCATTTTAAGTTTTGTGTTTTTGTGGGTTGATGGGAAAGAGAAGAGTAAAAAAGAGTGGGAAAAGTATGAAAAAACCTTTCTGAAGACAAGATATATAACTGACCATCAGTACAATTCTCAGATATATAAATCAGATATACAATGCAATAGTTTGCCAAATATAATTTATTTACATGGCGGCTGGAAGGTAGTGGTTGCATCCAATAAATGAACAGGTTTACAGTTTAAATATGCAGCAAGAGCTAGCCAAAATAAGTTCTTTTTAATAAGTTGGTATGTAGAAGCCGCGCTCGCTCTTAACAAGTCTGTGGTGAAGACATAACAAATCCCACAATCTGGTCGAAGTATCCATAGTGGCATCCTTTCAACTGGATGTAATAATTTGTAAAATAATGGTGATGAGTAAGTCCACAGATTTACCCACTTTATGATTGCTGATACATATCTAGTAAGAGCTGCCCAGGAAAATATGTAAAATGTCAAAAGAAAGAGTAATACAATAAATGGTTGCAATGTTTGCCCAGAATTCAAGCCAAAAGGCTTCAATTGATGGACAATAGAAAACATATGCACGAGAGTACCTGTTCTGCAAGTCAAACATTCGCTATCTATGTTGTAGTTGTATTTGTGAAGGGAAATAGGAATTAAAAATAACCTGTTATAGCAATAGTACAAGGTTTGTGTAGTATTAGCTGTGCAAGAAGTATGATGAATTTTAGACCAAGTTATATTCCAAGTTTGTAGTGTAAAGGAACAATTTAAATCTTTTTCCCATTGTAATTCCACTTTAGATTTAGAGCAGGTAAAAAGGTATAAACTAAAGATTTGTATATATTTAAGATGCCTTAACAGTGATGGAAAAATGTAAAATATTATGAGGTGTGGTAGGAGAGGGAGTATGCATATTTGAAAGAGTAGACATGTACTGTCAAATAGTAATCTTTAACAACTCATATTTGAGATTAGAGAAGGAGGTGAGAACGTATTAACTTTGAAGTTCAAATGAGGGAATAAAAACAGCGCCCGCAATAATAGTTTAACTAGACCCTGTCTTTAGCAGCTCAATCGTTCCAAAAAATGAACCAGTTTGATATTTTAATATTTTTTTTCCACTATATAAAGGAATCTCGCCTGCAGAGGATACAACAACCAGGTACGAATAGATTGTGCCAGGTGTAATGAAGTCTCAATAATAGGAGATGAGTAAGATTTTGGAGGGTGGGAAATATGAGCCGCAGTCTTAAAAGAAAAAGGTGAAATCATTGTATTTTCCACAATAAAAGGAGTATTATCCTAGGGTCTGTCATCCACCAGGAGGAATTGTCTCTCACAGCAGAGATGTTATGAGATTCATGGTTTCAAGACTCTGTTTAAAATTACCCCCTACCGCTTGGACCAGGAAATTTATTAAAAAATTGGTCAACACGCTTCAGCCTATGTGCGCCAAATAGGGTAGGTGACTTTCATCAGGACCATAATGTAATTGTTTGGTTCCTTGATGAACCAGAAGGACACTTTTCCTTGGTATTGAAGTGTTCTCTCAGTGAAATTGGAGAACATCATGGCTTCTACTAAAAAGTAGAACAACAGTGAAAACGCATATGTATTCAATGTTTCATGGTGATGCTGAATTAGGCAACCTAGTGACAATGACAACCCGATCCAGAAAACTGTTAAAACCAAATAAATTGCTCTTTGCATATATACACCACTATTAGTGCAGACGAACAATGTGGGTGAGTTAAAATAGATAAACCTAGTGGGACAATGGGAAAAGATAAATCAGACTACCTATTTAAAAATCTGTATTTCAGCATGTCAGATGTGCTAATTTGTTACAGTCTTGAATCCAGCTTCCTTGATGTCTTAAGGAAGCACTCCAGAGCTATAGGAAGGGAGGAGGGTGGCCCTCCCCATCCTATATTCCTATATCATCCTATATTCCTATATCTCTGAAGCAGGCTGAAACATGTTGATCATATGGCTACAGGTTCTAAGTAGTTGTGAGGGTTAAACAACTCTTCCCCATACACATCTTCCTGTCTTTTAACCTTACCAGTACCCCAATTTTTAATTTTTAATACATTTCCTGTTCCAAGGGGTAGGAGGTAATTTTAGACCCGGTTTTGAAACCACAGATCCTATAATGTCTCTAGATTGAGAAACAATTCCTCTTGGTGGAGGGTACAGTTGATGTTGATGCTAACAGTCAGTAGTACATCAGCAAGATAACGTGTCACTGACCGAACATCACTGTTGAGGGTCCCACAAGAATCTATGTTTGAGATCCTCCTAAACAATTCTATGTTTTCCCACTCCATTTCATTTGTGTTGGTAACATTTGGGCAGCCAAGTGGGATGACCATATTTCGTAGCTTCTCCATCCCCCATTGCACCCCTGTCCAAATGGGGTAAGAATTTTTTCAAAACTAAAGCGGAATGGTATTTCTGATAGTTAGGAAAGTTTACCCCAACCAATTTTTTTGGCCTCCATAATGTATTTATTGAAATACGAGCTTACTGCCTATTCCACGAAAATTTGCCAATCAAACTATTAAGCGATTTAAAAAACATCCGAGGCAGCTTCACTATTAACATTTATAAAGAGAAGAGTAAGACAGGTAGCATCATCATTTTGATTGTATCTAATCTGCCTCACCAAGATAAATACAGAAGTGGCCACTTCTCTTACATGTTAAGGATTTTATGATGCGCATCAGCTAAGTTAATTCAAATTGTTTCTGTGATAGTTTATTTAATTCCCAAACATTTGATGCATTAAAAATTTCACCTGAAGCCCAGAATCTGCAAACATTTCCTCCAAGCACTCCTTATTTAACAGCAGAACTTCTAACTTATCAATGTTTGTCAACTCACCAAATTCCCGCCCGTACCCCGGTCCGTCGTGGCAAGTTCCGATTGAATGGAGGATGACTACAGGGCTTCTCACGTTTCCTTACTTCCGGTTACTTTGGCTTTCCGGCTGGTGAGCAGGCTAGTTGTTCCCGCTGCACAGCCCCTTTAAATCGATGCCTAAGTGGACGTGCTGCGGACGTGCACAGTGGGCGCGCCAGAGTGAAGCTCGTCTGCGCCCGTCCGCGCCTGGCCCGGGCCCAGGGCTAGAGCCCCTGCTCCAGAAGCTGGTAAAATAAGTATCATATCGTACACGAGTGATGAGCTATACAAGCTAGTGGCAAAATCCAGTTGTCAATGTTTGGACCTGCAGAAAGAGGACAAGCAGTGTGAGCAATGCCAGCTGCCACTCACTTTTACGAGAATAAATGTGATAGAATCACAGGACACCGCCTCAAGTAAGAAGGGCGCTAAGGTCTTCAAGGCAGTGGTAATTCACACAAGATCATTAGTGAAACTTAATATGGAGATAGCCGAATTGATAGAGTTAAACAAAATCGATTTGGCTTTTATCACAGAGACATGGGCAGATAGTGCTTCAGATTCGGATATTGCCCTAGCACTACCAGCAGGTTATTCCATCATTAGAGCTGATAGAACATGGAAGTGGAGGGGCTTGTGATTTTATTCATAGAAGAGCTGCAAGCACGAAGCTCTGTAGTGGGAAGCTCCCATGTACATGTATTTATATGATTGTGAACTACTATCATTTCAGATATCACTCCCGAATAACCATACTTTAAGAGTCCTTTTGCTTATAGACTCCAAAGGCACGAACCCCTTTGCTACAGATATTCAGCCCTATTTTAGAATCAAGTTTGGAAGGAGCAGACTTTACGATTCTAGGGGATTTTAACTATCATTTAGGGAAAGCAGCAGACAATAACACCACCTTTGGTCGATGCTATGGCTGGGCTTTCCCTGGACCAGATTGTTAAATAGGACACCCATGTGGTCGGGCACATGCTAGATGGGATTTTCTCCTCTAACCCTAACCTTAAAATCACTGAAATAATGCCCGTTCCATGGTCAGACCACAAAGCCAGTTTGTTTTTTGTAACCGTGGATCAAGTGCAGCCAGTTCAAACTAACAGTCAGAGGCTAGTCACCTACCAGGAGTGGGCTAAGATCAATGCTCCTATGTTACAGGAAATACTACTCAGGACTATACCCGAACCAGCACCGGACAGCAATCTGTCCACTGATAGGGTATCTTCATGGATTAAAACAGCGGTTAATATCGTAGCTCCAATTAAAAGCTTTATCCCAAAAAGAAAAAAGGCATCTGAACCATGGTTCACAGAAAAGCTTAGGACCCAAAAACAAGTGTGCAGAAGGGCAGAAGGAAAATGGAGAACTAACTATGACCAAAGTTTTAAAATTGATTATGCCCGAACTTTGGCAGATTACAAAAAACTGGTCATAAAGGAAAAAAGCAACTATTTCACAAGAAAAATCAGTGAGGTTAAGAACTCTACCAGGGAGCTCTTCGCGACAGTTAAAAAACTAGCGAATCCCCCACTGTGAATCAGTTGAAAAATGGCATCGAACTTTGCAACACATTAGGACAGTTCTTCTTTGACAAAGTAACTTTAGTGTATGAATCGTTTAAGACTAATAACAACACTACGGCCTTACCTAAGTATCCACACTAGATATGGATACCTCAAACCCCAAAATTGTTTTTTGCTTCACAACCCCTTCAGTAGAACAGATCAGCTCGGCAGTAAAGACCATCAGGTCCAGCGATCCAGCAGACCCATGTCCACCTAAAGTAATGCACATGTTCCCAGAGTTATTAAGTGAACAGTTAAACTTTGCATTCACAGAGATAATCCAGTCAGGACTCTTCCCAGATGCTTGGAAAACAGCATCAGTTGTCCTACTTCTAGAAAAATCAAATTTGGATCCAAAGGAACCCAGCAGTTATCGTCCAATTTCAAGAATCCCTTTTTCAGCTAAGATTTTGGAAAAACTGCTCAATAAACAACTGACAGATTTCATAGCATCTAGAAATCTCTTGGATCAATCGCAGTTCGGGTTCAGGGAGGAGCATGGAACAGAGACAGCTCTGGTCATGGCAGCAGAGGGACTCAGGAGTATACTAGATGCAGGAGGGAAGGCCACCCTGATCCTATTGGATTTATCGGCGGCGCTCAACACCGTGAATCACGAGATACTTCTTGCTCATCTAGAAGAATAGGCAGTCCAAGATTCTGCATTTAAGTTGATGTCATCTTTTTTAATGGACAAAACACTTTCAGCTCTACTTGGAGAATTTGCATCCAACTCCTACAGATCGCCGTGTGGAGTGCATCAGGGCTCTTCCTTGAAACCCACTTTTTTTTAACATTTATGTTGCTCCCTTGGACTCAATCATCAGGCAATGTGGGTTCCTAGTGGTGTCAGTTACTAGCAAGGTAGATGAAACTGCAGACCGCTTTAATGACTGCATGACGCAGGTTAATCAATGGATGCAGCTTAATTGTTTGAAGCTGAATGGTGATAAAACAGAGGTTATGCTCTGGGATCAGATGCGGATTTCTGGTCCCCCAAATGGTGGCCTGCCATTCTGGGCGACTGCCCAATCCCAGTGGGCAAAGTTAAAAATCCGGGAGTCATAATCGATGAGAAACTGTCCTTTAAGACTCAGATGAATAACCTGTCATCAACCATCTGGTATATATTAAAAATAATCAGAAGAATATGTCCTTTTATTCCCCATAACTCACGTAAAACAGTAGTTACGGCACTGGCCTTGTCCACACTGGACTACGGCACTGCTCTGTATGCAGGGATTCAAGCCCAACATCAAACTAAACTTCAGCGTCTCCAGAACGCAGCAGCAAGGTTAGTGCTGGATATTGCTAGATCCGAACCAGTCTCTCACAGACTGAGGGCCATCCACTTGTTACTGGTGGATAAAAGGATTGTGTTTAAGACTTTGTGTCTGGCATATAGGGCCCTTCATGGCTCAGGACCTCAGTTTTTGAGAACATACCCGAAATGGTATGTACCTGCAAGAAGTCTAAGATCTGCTCACGCAAAACTTCTACAAGTACCTAAGTTCAAGCAGGCTAGGTGGGAAGGGAGAAGCCTTCTGTGGAGGACAGCCAAGACATGGAACCTCCTATCACAATAAAAAGTAGCCCTTCGCTTCTGTCTTTCAGAAAGGCAGTAAAAACCTGGCTCTTTTTCTGCTACGTCAGAATTTCACCTCAGCAGTAACCTGAAGCGCATCGAATATTAGAGCCAATACGCCTCTGCGAAATCGGCGCTTTAAAAGTATTCAAATCAAATAATCTGAAAGAGTGGAATAATTTATTAATAACGTAAAGAAAACTGGAATAGAGGTCTGTGGGTCCAAGACATAAAGAACATCCTCTATGTATACAGTGAATTTAATTTCTATTTCCTTGTACTTAAAGCCATGAAAGGAAGATGAACAACAAAGGTACAGAGGACAATATCAACAGTAAATACAACTAAGTAACATAAAAAATGAAGATTAACATAAATGGAGATTTTTGCTGAAATATAATAGGTTGATGTATTTTAATATCCTAGGGCCAAAGCCATGCCATTTTAGAGATCGCATCATAAAGCTCATATCGACTCGGTCAAAAGCCTTTTCCACATCCAATGTTATGGCAGCATCAGGGGTGGTACTTCTTGATGCACGATGTCTAATGTCCAAAAATGCTCTAGAGTTATCTGCCATATAACTGTCTTTTATAAATCCTGATTGTTCAATTCCAACCAAAGCTGGAATAAAACTGTTAATGTGGAGGGTCAGAATTTTTACAAAAATCTTACAATCCGAATTAATAAGGAATATGGGTTCAGAATTATTACAAAAAAATACAAATGTGTCTTTTTTGGGAATTAAGCAAAGCATAGTTTCTAAATAAAAAGCTTCATTAATAGAAAGAAAATAATGGAATAAAAAAAATGAATGAGGTAACAAAATATGTGAAAAACACAAGTTGAATTAAGCTGTAAAACTATGAGGATCGTGGGCTGTGCCTTTAGGTAATTTGACAGCGAGGGCTGCCTTTATTTCAGGGATGGAGATGTTATTCTGTAAGGAAGAAAGAACTTCTTACTGATCTTGGTGTTTTGGAAGCCAGTCAAAGAATGTGTTGAATGCATCGTCAGATGAAGAATTCTCTGGCGCATATAATGTATGGCACAAATCCATAAAATAATTTAGGTTTTCTGCATCCTTAAAAAGCTTAAATCCTTTCTTATTAGTAATGGTATCAATTTTAGATTTTTGTTTCCTGACTTTCAAGTAATTGCCTAGCATTTTACCAGTTTTATTGTGACCACCATAATATTTTGCATTTAGCAGTGCACCAGATACATCCTTGACCAATCTTTCGTTAAAATCTAACTTGGCCTGAATACGACCAAGTCTCTGTTAAAAGAGAAGTATTCATGCTCAAGTTCTTTAATAGAGATACTTAAAAGTGAGGGTTCCTTAGGGGCTTTTTTCTTTTTGGTAGCAACATAATCCGTAATATATCCTCTGGCTGTTGCTCTAAAAGCATTATAAACTAAATCAAAAGAGGAATCTAAATTGATATTAGTATCAAAGAAACCTTTAAATGTTGAATTGGGGGCGTGGCCAAGATGGCGGAGTGAGGAGACGCTTTCTCCCAGAGCTCCCGACCCGACCCGGGCCCTGAGCCTTTAATATAGCTTGTTCTCCCCCCCATCAGTGAGAAACCGGGTGGGGAAAGGTGCGGGAACGGTTCGGGCTGTACCAGAGCCGTGCTCTAGCCTCGGAGTGCTCAGGAATCGGCCCGGAACACTGAATGACGCAGAGACTGGACGCGAGGGAGAAATGGCGTCCTGGCTGCGGCTGTCCTGAGCTCCTTCCCTACAGCACGTAGACGCCGGCGGTGGTACGGCGGAGGGCGGAGAGCGCCACACTGAGCGCCGTGACGAGACCTGCGACCTGGAAAGGGAACGAGCGGCTGCCGGAGACGACGCGCCCCTAACTGCTGATCCCTACCAAATTGAGGCAGCGGCTTTGGCTAGCTGATCGGAGGCCCACGAGCCGGAAGGGCGGGGTCGCTGGACGCATAAGCAGCGACGGTGTTGCAGCAACGAGACCGGACTTGGGACCCTCTAGCTGTGGTGTAGGAGTTTGCATCTGGCCGGCTAGTGACTGACTTTGAAACGGGCTGGGTGACGCCCATAGCTGATACCCTCGATGGAGGGGGAACAATGGCCTACAGGATCACTCGGAGGCGCCATTTTGGCTCTCGGTGATGATGAAGCTCCGGACGGCGCAGAGTTGAGCCTGTGAGACCTACGTTGGGGAAGATCGCTTCACTGTAGCTCACTGAGCAGTACCCGAGGTAGAACCGGGCCAGAAGACCCGCTGCTCGGCTGGGACCGAACTTTTGCCCCTGGTTGTGGTGACACCGGAAGCGACAGTGCCCAGTCGTTGTAGTCGCCCCTTAGACGAGGAAGGTCCCGGAGAAACGACACGAGGCGGAGCCCTTCTAGCCGGACGAGGAGAGCGGAGTCGCTGCCCCGGAGCCCTGGTGCCCAGCCGATGAGGTGCCAGTTCTTGGCAAGGTGGCCTGGACGACAGAATGACGAGTCAGAAGGGCAATAAACGAGGCGACCGCACGCTCCCCGAGATGCTTGGAAGGTCTCAAACCAGGGGCGATCGGAGCCAACCGTCCCCGAACGCAGCGAGTGGCTCCAATGCTACGGGTGGCAGTGAACCCCCAGTCACTCGATCCTTTCTGGAGTCGCTTTTCGGGACGCTGAGAGACGACTTCCAGGCGTTGAAGCAAGAGGTGGCCGGGGAGTTTCACGAGATCCGGAGAGAAGTTGGCGGCCTTGGCGAGAGAGTGGTCACGGTGGAAGGCTCTGCTCAGAGGCAGGACGAGGAGATCACGCAACTACAACAAGAGGTGCTGCGTTTGAGGGACCAACAGTTGGACCTCCAGGCCCACAACGAAGACTTGGAGAACCGTTCTAGACGGAATAACATCAGGGTCCGGGGAGTACCGTCCACGGAAGAGGGGACAGATGTGGGGGAATATCTAAGGGAACTCTTCAGAGACATCTTGGGCGAAGCAGCGGACTTTCCAGTGCGGATTGACACAGCTCATCGAGTGGGGCCTCGCAGGCGTGCCTCGGGCCCACCGCCGGATATCCTTGCGTTTCTCCCTGACTTTCCCCTGAAAGAAAGAATCATGGCGGAGGCCAGGAAAAAACCCTTGTTGACGTTTAGAGGACACCCTGTAGCCTTGTATCAAGATCTGTCCGTCATCACCCTCCAGAAGAGGAAAGCGTTTAAAATCGCAACGGACTTCTTGAAACAACATGAAACGCCGTATTCCTGGGGTCACCCTTTCAGGCTTATTTTCCGTTGGAACGGTGTGCTACATCAGCTGAGGTCCCTGCAAGACACGTGCGAGGTGTTGGGGATCACCGCGGAAGAGGAGGCCTCCGCCACACCCCGCAGGAGACGCACCTCTGGGGACGGCTGGCACAGGGTTTCGAGACGCAGAACCTCGGCGGCATCCCAACGTCCGAGCTCGCCTACCATCAGGGCTGAAATGGCGAGTGCTATTCAAGAAGCTTCCAGAGACACAGTGGTGCATGATGGAGTCGCACTAACAGCGTAAGACTGCTCCGGGGGGAGAACGACTTTGCATTTCTGTTTTTGCCGGCTTAGTGCCATGATGGGTTGGGGGGGGCAGAGGGGGAAGGTTGTGGCTGGACGTCCACTACGATAGGTTTCCACGGACTTGTCCGGACAGGACATGGCTGGGACAATTTGTTTGAAGAAGTTGGGGAGTTTGGGGGGTTGAGGGAGGGAAGGGAGGAGAAGGAGTTGGGGGTCGAACAGGGTACAGGAGGAAGGGGAGTTGGGGAGTTGAGGGAACGGCGGTCGGGAGTTGGGCAGGGGAGGGGGGAGTGCAATCCGTTCAGTGTTCTTGATCTTTTCACGATGGTCTACTGGGGAGACACAAGTGGTTGAAGCTCATGGGTTCCCCCCTACACTCAGGACCTACTGCATGTCACATTCTGTCTTGATTCTAGATGGCAACTCTTAAGGTGGTAACCCTTAATGTTAAGGGTCTTAATAACCCTGTTAAAAGGAGGGCGATTCTATCCCTGCTAGAGAACACACAAGCGGACATTTGTCTTCTGCAGGAGACTCATTTGCTTGCACGAGATTGCCACAGGTTGAGGTCCCGCACATTTCCCACACAGCTTTTCTCTTCATCTACCACTAAGACGGCGGGGGTGGCGATCCTAGTGTCGAGCTCCTTTAGAGGGGAGGTCCTCCACAAGTTTGCGGAACATAAAGGGAGACTGTTAGCACACAGGTTCAAGTTGGGGGCCTTGACATTTACCATTGGTTCGATTTACTGCCCGAATGAGCGTCAGGATAGCTTTTTTCAATCGGCCTTGGTGGACATAACAGCATCTCCAGACAGGCACATCATCTTGGGTGGGGACTTAAATATGGTGGCAGACTCCACTATAGATAGGTCGGCACAGCGCTCTCCACAGACAGGGGAAATGTCACAAGCAATTAAAGCCCAACTTGTGAACCTAGATCTTCATGATCTTTGGCGCCACCTGCATCCTGCAGATCGAGATTACTCCTTTTACTCTCATGCACACAAAACCTACGCGAGGCTGGATCACCTCATAGTTACCGGTCCGGTACGTGATTTAGCTACGGCATCGGAGGTGGGGGTTTTATCTCTATCAGATCACGCGCCGGTCTCAGGGAGCTTCTCTTTGCCGGTCGATCGGGCCCCCCGGGGGGTCTGGCGCCTTCGAGACGCTCTGTTGCACAGGAAGTCAGTGGTGGAAAGGATTCCGGAGGTGATTAGGGACTTCCAGACGCATAATGATAACACGGATACCTCGGCGGCGACGCAATGGGCCGCTCTTAAAGCAGTGGTCAGGGGGGAATTTATTGCGATCTCTCAGCGGAAAACAGGGACCGGAAGCAGAAGCGGGACGAGCTCACCCAAAAGGTAAAGGAATTGGAGGCCGTGCACCGCCGTACGGGGGCCCCTAGGATTTGGAAACAGCTGAAGGCGGCGAGAAAGCTCTTGTCGTCCTTAGACATGGACAGAGCTGAATACGCTGCACTTCGTCTGAAACACGCGTATTACTCGGGGGAAGACAGGTGTGGTCGCCTATTGGCGAATAAGCTCAGGGTGGCCAATGAACGTCATCGGGTAAAGGAAATTGCGACTGAGACTGGCGGCTAGTCACGGGGGACGAACAGATTGCCGATGCCTTCCGCCGCTTCTATGCGGATCTGTACGCCGGGGAGGATCTGGGGGATCAGGAGTCGGAGGACTACCTGGACTCGGTCACACTTCCATCCCTAGAACCGTCGCAGACTGACTATCGCGAAAGGGAGATACGGGTCGAGGAAGTGGTCGCTGCCATTTCCAGGCTTAAACATGGGAAGGCCCCGGGCCCGGACGGATATACGGCGCTCTTCTACAGGACGTTCAGTAACAAGTTGGCCCCCATACTAACTAAATTGTTTAATTCATTCTCTGAGCCGGGGGCAATCCCTCCGGACCTCCTACAGGCCTCGATCTCGGTTATCCCTAAGCCGGGGAAGGATCGGACTCAATGCGGCTCGAACCGCCCGATCTCCCTCTTGAACGTGGACTTGAAACTGTACACGGCGGCGCGCTTGGCTCCCCACTTGCCGGGCCTGGTGGAACCGGATCAAGCTGGCTTTGTCCCCTGAAGGCAGACGGTGGATAACACCAAGAGAGTGGTGCACGTTCTGGAGAAGGCCTCCCGGATTCCGGGAGAAAGGATGCTCCTCTCGGTGGATGCCGAAAAAGCGTTTGACCGTGTGCACTGGCCTTATCTGGAGCGGGTTATGACGAGAATGGGGATAGGCGAAAAATTTCGGACCCTGGTCTTTAATTGTTACAGGTTCCCGTCGGCGGTGGTGAGGGTGAATGGCAATGGCTCTCGGAGGTTTGGCATAGAGCGTGGTACTAGACAGGGCTGTCCCCTGTCCCCGCTCCTTTTCGCCTTATATATGGAGCCACTCGCTCAGAGGCTCCGACAGAACGCGGACGCTACCGGAGTGAAGATGGGGGGATATGTCCATACTGTCAGCCTCTATGCGGATGATGTGATCTTGACCTTGGAGGAACCGAGACGCGCATTGCCCGCATGTATCGGTGAGTTGGAGGCCTTCTCGCGGGTGGTCGGTTTCAAGATGAACATGGGCAAATCGACAGCACTGGATATCTCCTTGACTCCCGCAACACGGCGAGAGTTGCAGGACCTTTTCCCCATGCATTGGTCAGCTCACCAGGTCCAGTACTTGGGCATACTGTTGGCACCCACGTTGCAGGCCATGGTAGCAGCCAATTATACAGCCTTGACTAGGAAGATTAAGGAGGAATTGGGGAGATGGGGCAAAGGGTTGATATCGTGGCTAAGGAGAGTGGCGGCGGTTAAAATGACTGTCCTCCCTCAGATACTGTACCTATTCCGGGCCCTGCCGCTCCATCCACCTAAGGGCTGGTTTCAACAGACACAGTCGATCCTATCCCGTTTTATTTGGCAAGGCCGCAAGCCACGGATGAGACGAGTTCTCTCCATGTTGGCACCGGAGTCTGGGGGGCTGGGAATCCCGGACCTGCCAAGTATTTTCAGGCGGCGCAGCTTCGATATCTGGTTGAATGGAGTCGATGGGAGTCGGACAAGCACTGGTTATTTCAAGATCAGGCGGTAGCGGGTCGCCCTTTACAGGAAGTGCCCTTTTTGCGCAGGGCTCATCGCCCTCCGAATCTTTATGCGTCTTTTGTAACAAGGGTCCCGCTGAGGGTGTGGGACGCTACTAACACGGCGTACGAGCTTACCACATTCCCTTCCCCGTTTACTCCTATTGCGGACAACCCGGACTTTACACCTGGGGTTGCTCAGGGAGCTTTTGCGCACTGGCGGGCCGCTGGATGTAGGGCACTTTTCCACGTGTACGGGCCGGATGGAGTTCTCCCTTTCCAAGCGCTTAAGGAGGAGTATGGTTTGGCTGAAACAGACAGGATGCGTTACTGGCAGGTGCGACACTGGGCTTTGCAGCCGCAGGTAGGCGAGCTGTTGTTATAGAGAAACAGTGGTCCTAACCAAATTAATTCTTTATCAACAACCAATATATGCACATAGTTAGTTATTTTGGTGAGCTTCTTAAATTGACCTGCTCCGTTGAACCAATCAAAAAATGCTACTTCCAGCAGCAATACACAAATTATAAAGTACCTGACACAAACCAAAGATTATTTGAAAAACATATGGAGTTTAATGAATTACTCCATCTGAGCTTGTTATTTCTATATACATTTATACAATTATATACATTTATTCTAACGGTAAAAATAGAGAGCAATCAGCTTCTAAAAGGGGTGCAAGAAAAAGAGAAAAGGAAGTGATTGTGAAAGAAGGGTGTAAGCCTCAAAAGAAAAAATTGTGACAAGTGAAATATTTTAAACAGTTCTAATGTATTACAGCTGTACTTAATTATTCAGCTTATTTAGCAAAAGGCCACAGTAGATGACTGCTGTTTTTTCATTTATACAGTCATGTATGACATGTATAATGTTTTGCTAAATGGTGGTCCTATTTGCACATGATAAAGGGGGCGTCGACGTTTCGACCCGTCTTTTGGTACAAGGGCAATTGGGAGCCTCGACCGGCGGGTCTTCCTCAGGACAGATAAGGACCCGTTTTTTACCGTAGACTTCTCAGAATGTAACCCACTGTTAACTAATGGGTGGCCTCCGTCCTCCTGTTCCGGGATGGACGTATAATGTGGATGACCGTGATGGAACACCCAACCTGGGTGGATTAACGTCTGTGTTAGATATTCCAAGGTTGATACAGACACAATTCAAGAAAGGCGTCCCGGACACTTGTGTGTCGCCCGGGCGTCCCCCAAGTGGACTTGGGAACCTCCGTGCGTTTTTTGATTGAAGTCCCCGTTCCGTTTAATGGGCAAACCCTGAGCGCTTTCCTCCTCGCGTTTTGCCGCCGCCACACCGATCCGCTGTGTCAGATCCAGGCGTGTAGGCGAGCTGGCAGATAGGAAACTATTGCCGTACGAGAGGTGGCTAGTGACGCGTGCTTCGGATGCTAAGCTCATCACAGACTTATATAAATTACTGCAGCCCTCCCCCGTACACTTTCATAATCCACGTAGGGAACGCTGGAACAGAGAGCTGGGTAGAACGTTGAGCCACAAAGAATGGGACCAGATCTCGTATCGCGCACGGCATTCTGCATATCATGTGGGGCTTACTGAAACTTTCACTAAAGTGTCTACATATTGGTACTACACCCCGGAACGATTGCACAAGATGGACAGGCATATTGATAATACCTGCTGGCGAGTATGTGGGCACCCGGGCACATTGACACACATCCTGTGGGAGTGCCCAATACTGGGCCTCTACTGGAAGGAGGTGCTAGATGAGGTTGACGCTCGGGTTGAAATAGAGTTACCCCGCTTCCCGGCATATGTCCTGTTGGGCTTGCCCAACGGGCTGATGTATCCATTGAAATCCCGTAAGGGCAGACAAATTGCTATAGCATTGGGCTCCGCCGTTCAGAATATCCTAATCCATTGGCGGACCACCACTGTTCCATCTATCACGGGCTGGTTGCATAGGTTGTGGCACGTTCTGGGTATGGAGAA
This sequence comes from Lissotriton vulgaris, assembly GCF_964263255.1. NCBI lineage: Eukaryota > Metazoa > Chordata > Amphibia > Caudata > Salamandridae > Lissotriton > Lissotriton vulgaris. The sequence continues at coordinate 1,224,570,703 of NC_141696.1, forward strand.
ACTGTCACTGATGATGGCCGGGGAGGTGGAGCAATTTGGGGAGTTGTGGCAGCGCTTCCACGCATTGTTGGCTACCGAATTCAGGGAACTGACCTGTCCGAGGTACTTGAGGCTCTTGAGATTGACACCACCGCTAGAGTTCACTGCACAATAATCGTGGGTTGGATAAGGTTTGGGGGTAGTGGGGGGGGCTAAACACCGTGGGTTTGGCTAAAGACGGGACACTGGACGGGGGTGCTGGGAGGGTGTTGGGGAACGAGAAGGGGGTGGGGGGAGTTGGGGGGGAACTGTTTTCTTTCAAAAGGGAGGGCACGGACACTTTTTTTTCTACCTCAAGGTGTTGCTGTATGTAATGTTGATGGGAAAGGAGCCCACATAGCCTATACTGCTCTTGCGGGACATGTAGCATTTACTTGAGGATGGGCTCCCGGGGCTGCAGCACACTGCCATTGCTTGAATGTTATTCCTTTGTTCTGTGTGCTCTTCAATAAAATACTTTAAACATAAATTTTGAATTGTTGTACAACGATTTTGGCTGCCAATAAACTGTAATTGAAACACCATCTGCTGGACCGGGAAACTTCTGGTAACAGATCCAGATCAACTATAACAGGTGCACGATCTGAAATTTGGATAGAGCCAATTTTTGCATTAATTAACGAGAAGAGTACATTATGAGTCAGAGAAATGTAATCAATCCTGAATTTAAATTGATAACAAACTGCAAGTGAATTGTAAATTTACCACTAGTGAGACTCTGCAGTCAGGGCGGAGAACTCCACACATAAAAAGATAGGGCAGTCTATCTTTTCATGTGCAGAGTTCTCCACCTAACTGTGGAGTCTCCGCAGTCATAAACTTACTATTAACTACTAGTTTGTGAACACCAAAAAAAAAATAAACTTACACCAAAGTGTAATTTTACGTTTGCGAACCAGGCACTGAGAGTAGCACACTTTAACTGAATTATACTTAACAGTTATAGATTTTAACCTCCATAATAAATTACCTTTTCTTCTTAGACAGAACCATACAGGCTCTCCAGTGTGGCAGACACACTAGCAGTCTATCCTATTTTAGGCAGGAAGGTTTTTACTTAAATTAGATACATGGGCATGACAACTCAACAGAGCTACAAATATAACATCTTAATCTACCACTTATGTCTAAAATTATGCTATGCTGCTTCCTTTACCTGCTTTAAAATTAATTGCATTGCAATTCGATATCTAATTCCGATATTATAGATACTGGAGTTGTAATTGTATATAGCGAGCCATCTTACATAGTTTTGCTCACTCCTCCATTACTAAACTTGGACGTATAATTTTAAATTAGACGTCGTCAAGTTATATTTTCCCCATGATTCTTATCTTGATATGGACTAAAATATGACTGCTCCGATTGTCCACCTCTGACGGTTACCAGGTTTAAATTTTTTAATCTCCATTTCTACCCAAAAAATATGTTTTTGACAGTGAATCAATTTGATTTAATTCACATTTCAAATAGGTGCAGTTTAACTCTTAAACATATAACTTACCTAACTCTCTATAAATTGTGTTAGATACTTGTCTCAAATTCAGGAACATACTACAGATGCTCCATCACAGATGTTGATTGTTTATACATGGTTATGGTCTTCTCTGTATTGACACACTGCTGGGAAGCTGTGGGTGAAAATGACCAGGGATTCAATGGCATGCTCTCTTGTGATTGCGCAGGAGTGTGTTTATCGGGTCTGATTGATTACCTGGCGCAGATGAAACAAGAAGCTGTCCCTACACCACCTGCGCATGTCTAAAGAATGGATGTTATTAAATGGGCACCGGTAGAAATGTCTTTCATACCAAAGAATTACTTGAAAACAGGAAAGGGAGAACTGGCTGACAGGTAGGGGTTGGCAGTGTTCACATTTAATGAGGCTAAAGATGATGTCAGGAGTAAGCTGTTAAACAAGATGACATGCTATCATTAAGATGCTAGGTATGATTTTGAATATTGAGCATGGTGAACTAAAGTATAGGTTTGAATCTTTCAACTCTTGGTTTGAGGTGTAGACTCCCACTGCGTTCTAAAGTTGAACTTGCTCATAAAATTGTTGTAAAAGTATTGGCATCAACAAATGATACTACGTATATACTGTATGAGTGAATTCTATAACATTTAAATGTGTCATGCGTACATCATGTGTCATACGCTGTCTTCAACCTGCATAAATACCAATGTTTTTGATAAAAACAGAACCCAGCCTGAAAAAGACAATTTTTTAAATTTTCTTATAGGCATTTACTGGATTGTCTCTGTGTTTGTGCAAATACAGTAAATAACAATAAAATATGTAGAAAACACATTTTACAAGACAGCATATGGTACAGGCAACACGGACATACCAAAACACATGAAACATGAGACAATGACTAGGAATGGAAAACACTTTTGAAACATTTATGCACATTTTTTAAAACAAAAATCACACTTGCTCCCTTTCTGCTACTCTTGTACCTCCAGCTGAGCATGGATAGTTGGCCAGGTTGTTTTTATGAGCTTTCTCTGCAATGGTTTAAGCCTGGATTACCTGAGAGATTGATGGATAGATACATTCTTTAATGTGCCACTATTTGAAATCATTACAATAAAACCAATAACTTCATTCATGTATGTCAGCGCTGTACCGAAGATTTCAGGGCCTATAAAAACATGAACATTGGATTATGGCTAAAAATTACTGGAATTCAGAAAAATATGATTAAAATAGTCACTATGCCTTTCAATAGTACATTAATCTAGAGTGCAAGAGTTGAATTGTGTAAAACAACTAAAGTACGATTGTTGCCCCTAGATACATTACGAACCTGGCGCCCAGGCCACCCGCCCAGGCCACCCGCAATGTGACTTGGCGAAACACTGGTTACAAAAAAGTTTCTCAAAAGCAAATCCTTTAACTAAGCAAAAAAGTTTCAGAGGTGTCGTCTCGTGGGCTTTCGAGGTGGCCAAGGAGACGCTGTTGTTAAGTAGCATCAGGAAGAACACGGAGGGCACTTTTTTTTAATCACAGTTAGTCTTTCGATAACGCTGGTTTAAACGGGAGGAAGGTTGTAGGGCTCCTCTGTGAAATTGGGCATCTTTGGCAGTCTTACAGCGCGATGTCAGATTCTCCTGATGGTGAGGCCAGTGCTGCTCTCGTGAACTTCAGGAATCGAGCTGCCGGCTGCGAAGACTCACCTTGCAGGCATAATTCGACCACTGCACAGTAAATTCTGATGTTTAAGGCACGCCATATTGGACGCAGCCAAAAGATTATGAGATGGAGCAGCTTTTCGCATGTGCAAAGGATGTGAGCTAATGATTCTTCCTGCTTTGTGCAGAATCTACAGCATCTGTCCTGGTCCTCCCGGGTCCTTTGGCCACACCCGTACGATTTTAAAGGAATTAAACCCAGGCGCAATCTCAATAGCTCCTGTTTTAAAGCCAGGCTGAAATGCAGAGAGAGATAAGTCAGCAGAATTCCAGGCTCATATAATGTGGATCCCCACCTGTTGTGGGCCAGGTACTTAACTGCTTGAATGTCCTGACCCCTGGAAATATATTTTGCTTGCTTAGTTATTGCTCTGGAGGTTGTTGCTATTGGAAATCTACTAGACCAAATCTCACGTGCCTCTAAAGAATCCAATGCAGAGCCGAGTTATTTGTGTCATTTGGTCCGGGGATTCTTTATTGTTTCCCAGATTATGCTTTTTCAAGGTTTTTATTTTGCTTGTTTATCTTTAATGCAGTATATTAAGAATTTGTGCCCAGTGCTGCGTGATCAATCAAAACTCCTCTTGTATTTGAGCATGTGCCTGCAGTTCGGAAGGGAAAACATTATTTGATAGCACATTGATTGAGCCCTATGGAGACAGTTTACTATTCTCCCTCTGAAGACGATTGCACTGTGTGTTATTTTTGGGAGCACTTTACTGCCTATCACACTTAGCAGTGGTCTTAGATCAGGGTTCACCACTGACTTGGGTAATTTCTGGAAGGCCCATTCCAGGGAGATGGCTGCCACCTGTTGCACATGTAAAAGGGTTGAAATGCGGCCCCTGTGGTCCAGCCATACTCCCAGGTATTTATATGCTTTCATGACTTCCACATGACTCCCCTCAATGGACCAGGACCCTCTTCTTTGCATTTTGATGACCTGAGAGGATACTCCCAGCACATCCTGTGATCTCAGCAGTGCCCAGCACTGGAGGCCCTAAGAGCGCTAGTGGGACTCCTTGGCTTTCCGCATGTACATCCACTGCACAGCAGCTCATTGCTCTTGCCTTCCATTTCTGCCTCTGTGGTGCATTCCTGTCATTGCCTGTTTGTGGTGGTGGGTGGGGCTCTCTCTGCCTTGATTATGGCGTTCTCCGCGTCCACTATGGAGTTTTCATCCTAGAGAGTGAGCCCATGGAAATCCAGTACATCAGCAGAATACACAGGAAATGCTCTAAACAGAAATGGTAGCACAACTGTATCAATAAATGCAACTTTATTAGTGAGTGAGTGACTGAGTGAGCGAGTGAGTGAGGACATATTAGTGAATGCATATTACAATTAGATTTGCATGTTTGATTGCAATATTTGCATAAGTTGTGTCTCAGGATGGTATAAGTAGTAGAGTCAAAGTCTAGCATTCATCATTGACTCAACGCTGTCCAACCATTAAGATACAGCAACCAGAGTAGCATCTTATTAGGCCACTAGTTGGTCATGCATCTGCAGGCCTTGGACTCTTTTCCATTTCCCACACCAGGAACCGCGATGGAGCCTTAGTTTAGGGGTTAGGCCTGCATGTTATACCTGCTGCATGGCAGACCCAGAAACACCTGAAACAAAGACGGAATAACTTTTTTTTAAATGTAGTGTTAAAAGTTGCAGACATTCTAGACATGCACACAAACCATGCTAATGTCAGAGTCTCGTATTGTAATGGGGTGAAGTTATGAGTGAATATCATGTGATGCCATTCATCAGGTACCCATGCAGTTCCAATGTAAGTTGCGCTAACCTTCTAGCCAGGTGTCACGAAAATCCCCTGCAGCCAACTAATGTGTCGATTATCGAAAGAGGAAATCGTTGTGTGTGCACCCCGGAAAAGAAACATGCACATCACCTTAACAGCCCCTGATAACCATTGGTGTGTGTTGCAGAAATGAAGTTCCCTGTGCATGGGTATATAAAGTGCATCCACGCAAGAGCCACCTATTGCCCTTCCACTAGTGAGTGTGTCATGGTGATAATAAACTGGTACAACCAGCAGGGGTGGCTCCACCATTTGAGCAGAGGAGGAGTATCGCCCCACCAGCCCCAGAGCTGAAAAATAAAACGGTAATAAAGTTTATTTATTACCGTTTTATTTTTCAGCAACCCGTCCTGAACTAAGTGTCAGGCGGGGTGGAGCCAGCGCTGCCGAGTGGTAACAGCAGAAAGCTATGCACTTTAGGTTTAAAGTATTTTATTGAGGCACAAAAACACGGGGAGGGGAGCAGGAGGTCAAGCAAACATACAGTACAAGAAGCGGAACGTTGCAGCGAGTCAGAAGAAAGGCAGGGAGGCAGGAAGCCTCAGAGGGTAACAAGGCAAAGACATAAGGCGATAAGGCATTGTGAACGACCCCCCTGTAGACCCCCACTCCCTAGGCAAGGCCGAGCCCGAATAGCACCCCGCAACACAGTAAAGGAGAAGCATACCGTCCCACCAACCCCCCGACCCCAGAAAAGAAGAAGAAAGAAAAGCAAAGGAGGAGAAGAAAGAAAACAATACCCCAACATCCCCGTCCGAAAGTCAGCATTAGAAGCATATAACCCATCTTCCCGCCCCCAACCCCCGGCCCCCGATCCGCACTTTCACTCCGCCGCAGCCGCCGGCGGCGTCAGCCTAAGGAGGCGCAAATACCGTGGACACGTGAGCTCGTGAAATTCCGTGGACAGCAGTGCCAAAAAGGGGTGCCAGAGCTCCTCAAACTGGTCAACATTCCCAGCCACCATTAGCGACATCTTCTCCATGCCCCGTACCTGCCAGAGCCTATGCAACCAACCAGTGATAGAGGGGGCAGTGGGGGTGCGCCAGAGTACAAGTATGTTCTGAACGGCGGAGCCTAGCGCAATCACAATCTGCCTGCCCCTGCGGGATTTCAGCGGGTACATCAAGTCATTGGGGAGGCCTAGCAAGACATACGCGGGGAAGCGCGGGAGCTCGATCTCAAAATGCCTATCCACCTCATCTAAGACTTCCTTCCAATAGGCCGACAGCACCGGGCACTCCCAGAGAATGTGCGTGAGGGTGCCCTCCTGTCCGTAGCCGCGCCAGCAACCTTTATCGCCGATTTTGCGCATCTCATAGAGCTGCTCCGGGGTGTAGTACCAATAGGTGGACACTTTAGTGAAGGTTTCCGTCAGCCCAGTGTGGTACGCAGAGTGCCTCGCCCGATACGCAATCCTGTCCCACTCCTTGTGACTCAGGGTCCTGCCCAGTTCCCTGTGCCAGCGCTCCCTTCCTGGGTTATGGTAATGAAACGGCGGGGGTTGGAGAAACTTATACAAATCAGTGATGAGCTTGGCGTCCGAGGTCTGGGTTACCAACCATCGCTCGTAGGGCGTAATCGAACGGGCAGCGACGTCACGCACTGGGGGTTGAAGAGCCCAGTGGCGGACTTGCATGTAACGCAGCCTGTCCCCTTCCGTCAGGCCAAACTCCTGTCGGAGCTGCTGGAAGGGGAGCACGCCCTCCGGCCCGTAGATCTGGAAAAGCGCCCTGCAACCCGCGCTCACCCAGTGGGAGAAGGCTCCCGGCTCCAGACCCGGGGTAAAGTCCGGATTGCCAGCAATGGGAGTGAACGGCGATGGGAAAGTGGTGAGCTCACGCAGCTCACACACCGCGTCCCACACTCTTAGCGGGACCCGTGTGATAAAAGAGGCGTAGAGATTAGGCGGGCGGTGAGTGCGCCGCAGGAACGGGACCTCCTGGAGGGTACGGCCTGCAACTGCCTGGTCTTGAAAGAGCCAGTGTTTGTCCGATTCCCACCGGCTCCACTCCACCAAATACCGGAGCTGCGCCGCCTGAAAGTACTTCCGGAGGTCCGGGACTCCGAGACCCCCCGCCTCCGGGGCAAGCATGGAGAGGACCCGCTTCATCCGAGGTTTACGGCCCTGCCACACAAAGCGGGAGATGTCTGCCTGCGTCTGCCGTATCCAACCCACGGGGGGCTGGAGAGGCAGAGCGCGTAAAAGATACAGGATCTGAGGCAGTATCGTCATCTTCACCGCCGCGATACGGCCCAACCACGAGAGTAGGCCCTTGTTCCATCGGCCGAGTTCCTCTTTGATCTTTTTGCCCAGAGAGGAATAGTTAGCTGCGACCATGGCAGGCAGGGAGGGAGCAAGCAAAATTCCCAGGTAAGGCACCGTGGAGGAGGACCACTGCAGAGGAAAGAGACTCTGAAGGTCCCGCCTGGTGTCGGCAGAGAGCGACACATCCAGTGCAGCCCACTTAGTCATATTCATTTTAAAGCCCGCCACGCGGGCAAAAGCGTTCAGTTCCTGGACGCAGGCAGGGAGCGACCGCTTGGGGTCATCCAGGGTCAGCAAGACATCGTCCGCGTATAAGCTGACAGTATGCGTGTATTGCCCCATCTTCACCCCAATAGCGTCCGGGTTATCGCGAATCCGCTGTGCAAACGGCTCCATATAAAGGGCAAAGAGGAGCGGCGAGAGGGGGCAACCCTGTCTCGTGCCGCGCTCAATGGCAAAGCTGCTGGAGCTGTGTCCATTGACACGCACTGACGCTGGCGGTCTCCTATAGCAGTTAAAGACCATAGTGCGGAACTTCTCGACGATCACCAGTTTCCCAAGGACCAGCTCGAGATATGGCCAATGAACCCTATCAAAGGCCTTCTCTGCGTCGACCGATAGCAGCATCCGCTCCCCCGGGACGCGTGAGGCCTTTTCCAGCACGTGCGTCACCCTCTTTGTGTTGTCGACCGTCTGCCTACCGGGTACAAAACCGGCCTGGTCCGCCTCCACCAAACCTGGTAGGTGTAGACCCAGTCTGGCCGCCAAGATTCCGGTGAAAGCTTGAGGTCCACATTTAAGAGCGAGATGGGCCGGTACGAGCCGCACAGGGTCCGGTCCTTCCCCGGCTTGGGGATAACCGACACAGTCGCTGAGAGAAGGTCCGGTGGGATGGCTCCCGGTTCGGAGAAGGAGTTGAACAAGCGAGCCAGTAGAGGCGCGACAGTGGGACAAAAGGTCTTGTAAAACAAGGCCGTATAGCCATCCGGGCCCGGGGCTTTACCATGCTTTAGCCGTGCAATCGCGGAGATGACCTCCTCCACATGAATGTCCCTCTCTAAGTGGTCCGCCTGGGAGGGGTCCAGGACCGGGAGGGTCACGGATTCCAAATAGGCCTCAGCCTCTCCCGGTGGGGAAGGCTCTGCAGCGTATAGCGCCTCGTAAAAGGAACGAAAGGAATCTGCCACTTCCGCGTCACCGGAAACCGGGATCCCATCCACTCCCACCAGCTCCTTCACCACATTGCGTTGCTGCGCAGCCCTGAGCCTATGGGCCAGGAGCTTACCGCACCTGTCTCCGCCGGTGTAAAAGGCATGCTTCAGGCGCAGCGCTGCATACTCTGCCCGATCTAGATCCAACGCAGAGAGGAGTTTCCGTGCCGCCTTCAGCTGCTTCCAGACACGAGGAGCCCCTGTTCGGTGGGGAACCTGCTCAAGCTCCCTAACCTGCGCCGTCAGTTCCTCCCTCTTGCGTTGGCGTTCCCTGTTTTCCGCCGAGGAAATGGAGATAAACTCCCCCCTGACGACCGCTTTCAAAGCCGCCCACTGCGGTGCCAGGGACGTGGCAGAGTTGTTATTGTGGGTCAGGTAGTCCTGGATGACCTCCTCCACTCGCTTCACAACCGATTTCTTATGGAGAAGCGTGTCCCGAAGCCGCCACATCCCCCTAGAGGGGGGGGGGCCGCCGGCCAAGCAAAGATTCCGGAAACCGGTGCGTGGTCGGACAGGGACAAGACCCCGATGTCTGCCGCTGTGGCGGCCGAACAAAGCGGTCCGCTCACCAAGAGGTAATCCAACCGTGAATACGTGCGGTGCGCGTGGGAGAAATAGGAGTAGTCCCTATCGGTGGGGTGCATGGCGCGCCAGAGGTCATGCAGGTCCATTTCCGCAATCTGGTCCCGTACCGCCCTAGAGAGCTCCCCTGTCTGCGGAAAGCGCTGGGCAGACCTATCCAGGGTGGAGTCGAAGACCATATTCAGGTCTCCCCCCAAGATGATATGGCGATCGGGCGAGGCAGTAACGTCTACCAACACTGATTCCAGGAAGCGATCCTGGTGGTCATTTGGGCTGTATACCGAACCAACCGTAAAGGCAACACCTCCCAAACGCATGCGATACACTAGAAGCCTCCCCTTCTGCTCAGCATGTTTGTGCAACACCTCCCCCCTGAAGGAGCTGGCTAGAAGAATGGCCACCCCAGCAGTCTTAGTCGCAGCAGAGGAGAAGAGTTGCGTGGGGAACTTGGCAGAGCGCAACCTATGGCAATCTTTAGAAAGTAAATGGGTTTCCTGCAGGAGGCAGATATCCGCCTGCGACCCCTCCAACAGGGAAAGGATCGCCCTACGCTTCACGGGGTTATTCAGACCCTTAACATTAAGGGTCACTACTTTCAGGGGCGGCATCGCCTCCAGGGAAACAACGCGCTATGCAGCGAGCGAGGGATCAGCGGAGGGGGCGCGCGGGGCAGGGGCGCAGGGAAGGCCAGAGGCAGCATCGCACATGGTCGGACAGCTTCGGACGGGACCCCCCCCACACCAAACCAACAGTTAAACCCCCCCAAAAGCAACCCATAGCTACCAACCAAAATAAAAAACAGGAAACAACACCCCATAGTCTCAGTCTAGCCCAGGTGGGCGAGTCTGCAGAAAACAGTCAAGTGGACGTCCAGCCACACGCCTCCCCCCTCGCCCCCCCAGCCCCCAGCCCCAGCCCAGCATCGTTAAAGCTAAGAGTCTCTCCCCCCGGAGAAAAGTTAGGCCGTTAGGGCCACACCAGTAGTTTCAGGCAAGTTCCTGGCCGCAGTCCTCAGGGCCTCCGCCATGTCTGCTCTGATGGTGGGCGAGTCTGGACGACTCGCGTCGCTGACGATTGGCGCCTCCTCGATCTCCGTCGGCCCCGCCGTTCGGGGCGCCGCCATGCGGGTGTAGCCCCTTCCTCCTCCGTAGCAGTAAGGCCCAGTACTCCACAGACATCCTGTAAAGAGCGCAGCTGATGCAGCACCCCATTCCATCGAAAGATAAGACGGAAGGGGTGACCCCAGGAATAGGCTGTCTCATGCTCTCGCAGAAAGTCCGTAGCGATGCGGAAAGACCTGCGCTTCTGCAGCGTGATGGCGGACAGGTCCTGATAGAGCGCCACAGGTCTTTCTCGGAAGGTCAGCGGTTGCTTCCTGCGGGCCTCCGTCATGATGCGCTCTTTTAGGGGGAAATCCGGCAGGAATGCCAGGATATCAGGCGGGGGCGCCGATGACTGGCGCTGGCGGCCCACCCTGTGTGCTCTGTCAATGCGGATCGGGAAATCCGCTCCTTCCTCCAAGATGTCGCGGAACAGGTCCTGCAGATAGGCCACTAGGTCCGCACCCTCATCCGCGGATGGAACCCCTCGAACCCGGATGTTATTCCGCCTGGACCTGTTCTCGAGGTCCTCCGAGTGGGCCTGGAGCTCGACACATTGCTCCCGGAGGCGGAGGACGTCCTGTTGGAGATGAGTTATCTCTTCATCGCGACGTTGGGCCGCCATCTCCACAGTATCGACCCGCTCGCCCAGGCCTTCGACTTCCCTGCGCACCTCCCGGACCTCTCCAGCCACTTCGGTCTTAAGAGTTTGAAATTCCTCCTTGAGGGAGCTGAATAAGTCCTCCATGAAGGACCTCGTGACTGGTGGCTCGCCCACGGTTGCGTCTGTTGATGCCCGGGAGGCCCCCGGGGACGGCTGCGCCCTGTCGCGTAGTTGCTGGGACCTGCCGAGCATTTCCGGCAAAGTGCGATCTCCTCGTGCCGCGCCACGTCTCCCAGTCATCTTGGCCCCCGGTGAAGCCTAGGGTCAGTTGCTGTAGGCGAGCGCCACCGCTCGCGGGCACCAGATGTGAGGCCCTCGTCGGGGACAAGGGTAGTGCGTCACAGGCGACAAAATGGCGGCCCGGGCCTGGGCAAGACGACCCCCGGGCCAGCAGGGCAGGCAGCAACGTCCAAAGTGCAGGCCTCTAGCCACGTACTCCCAGGGGGGGCAGCAGATGAGTCGGCACCAGGACGAGCCGAGGCTCCCGTGTGAGAAGGGCGCGGGCAAGGGCCACTGGGCTCAGCTACACAAAGACAAGATGGCGGGAGGGTGGAACCCAAGAGGGCATCCCGGGCCAGCAAGTCCGTGGGCAACCCTCAAACAGCAACGGGTCCGGAAAGTGCGAAACCGACATCTCCCTTCACCACCAGTTGATTTGCCCGGCTCGGGCACTGCTCGAACTCCGCCATCCAGTGCCTCCAGGCGCGGAGTGCGCAAGTCAGCACTCCTCGAAACCCAGGGTAGGGGGAAGATCGCCGGCGCAGGGCTGGGGTTCGTCGCCCAGCAATGGTGCTTGCCACCAGGGCACCGGCCAGGAAGCCTCCACACTCCGCGGAGTCCGTCTAGTCCGCTCCCCCGGGATCTCCGGCTTTCAGCTTTTCAGCACTCGGCCCAGCCGAGGCGCGCGGACAGCGCCGCAATACGCTCCGCCTCCCGGCTCTTCACCTCGGGGCGACCCGGGCTCCACTCCTCGGAGCGGTCTCCGAATAAACTTTTCGGGGACTTCCCCCGGGGCCACAGAAGTCAAAGTGGTCTCAAAGTGTGCCCCACGAACTCCGGCACAGTTCTCTCACCCGCAGTGCAGCCGCGGGGGGAGAGAAGCGCAGGAATCTGGGCTCGGGCTGAGCTGGGCCGGAGGAGCTACGGGAGGAAGCGTCCGCTCACCCCGCCATCTTGGCCACGCCCCCAAAGCTATGCACTTTAAAATGCCCATGTCCCTTTGGACGGCTGTCTTGGGCCAGCCAGCCAGACATGCGCTTTTTAAAATTCTCTAACCTAGCTGGTTTAGAAAGCTGGGTTAGAGAGAGCGTAGGCCTACATTGCCCTTGGGAGCACTGGGAGAGGCTGCTCTATCCAATCCTAGCGCTGCTTTCATGCTGTGAAACAGTGTCAGGTTTGGGAAGTGCAATTTCCTGCATCGGACCTTCCGTGTGGAGCGAAGACAGAGAGGGAGGAGGACATTGTGCTGCAAGATAAGGTAAGTTTATTTTAATTATTCTTATTATTTTTTGTGCCCGCCCTACCACCCTCGGTAAAAGCCAGCCGCCACTGAAAACCAGCTGATGCATCTACATCCCATTACCTTTAACAGATAACTCAGCACGTAAGAAATACGGCAGATGTAAGCAGAACGCTCCATCCGGAGACTTGTGATTAGTGTTAGTGAGGATGTAAAGTCTGTTTTGTAGGTAGTGCAGAGCAATGGGCAGTTTCTGAACATTCAACCATAGCGTGTCTTGTTTGTGCTGATTCAGAATATTAAATGTTACTGGGAAATGGGGCAGCCCATCGAAAGTCTCCTGAGTAACTGGAATTTTCCTCGACAGGTGTTGGGAGTTCTCAGTAGCCTGGGCCTGTGCACTGAAGCAGTTCTCCTGAATGGCTTCCTTACAAGATTTCTCTCGTAGGTCAAAGAGTTCAAAACAAGTACAAGCGCACTATTCTCCGGCAGCAAAGGGCACTTTTACTCCTGACCATAAATTCTAGTCTCAGTTTCCAATGTTCTCTTGTCATTATCTATCAAGCTTCCTGTAATTTTCCTTCCATTTCCCTTTCAATAGTGATTTTCCTAGCTTCAGTAAGCAGTGCAGTCTAAATGACACAAAAGCAACTATTATCTGCGAATACATTTAATAACCGGTTCCATCCAGCAGCAAACAACGTATAATTATTTACAACAGAGAAACATTAGAACGGATTTTTTTCAATTGACAATTAAACATCTCAAAATCTTCCCATTTCTTGCTTTTACATTTCAAACTAGTCTCTTTTCAGACAACCTCTGCTTAGTCACCAGAAAAACAGTATTTGATTTTCGCTCGCCCACCTCTGTGTGGGTAGCAGAAATGAGTGGAATAGAGTAAAGCATAATGCATCATCCTGGAGCTCCCAGACAGCCCAGATCCAGCCTCTCTTAGGGTCAGATGTATCAAGATACACTTTTGCGATTCTCAAATAGCGATTTTTAAGGAATCGCTTTTTGTGAATTGCAAAATGGTATGTATGTAGAAATTCGCTATTTTTTAGCGATTTCCTAAAATTCCTTAATTGCGATTAGCAAATTGCTAATCGCAATTATGGAATAATTTCCCATTCATTTCTATGGGCCAGGAGGCCCATAGGAATGAATGTGAAATTATTCTCAATTTGCGATTCGCAATTTGCTAATCGCAAATTGAGAATAATTTCAAGGGTGCAGGGGTGTCCAAAGGACACCCTGTTGCACCCCTGAAATAAGCATGGGTGCACATGTGGTGCACATACATGCCCTAAGGGCATGTATGTGCATCACATGGCACTTTGAAAAATGCAAAAATTGGCATTTTTCAAGAAATTTGAAAATTACCACCAACTTGAAGTTGGTGGTAATTTGCGATTCCTTAAGGACAATTAGCAATTTTTTTTTGCTTCATACATTGCATTTAAGGAATCACACATTTTGAGATTCTTTAAATGCAATCACAAAATAAGGAATCGCAAATTTGCGATTCCTTATTTTGCACTGAAATTTGCTACATACATACCATATTGCTCAAATGAGTTGGCAAAGGCTGAAATTTTGCGAATTTCGGCGTTTGCGAACCCATTTCAGCTTCATATTAGTTACTTATGCCTTGTCTATTAGCAATGAAACTGTACTCTTGGATTAGTCCTAGGGTCTGTAAAATAATAAACAAAATGCAAAACAGCTAAGAAATAGGTGCATTTGAAGCTAAAGGGAAATCTAAAAGTACTAAGAATCATGTTAGTAGTTTCCACTAGAATATAAAATGTTAAAAAAGAAAACATAACACCTCAGTAGGTAAGTAACAACCCTCAGTGTCCAATACCAGTTTTAGGGGTAGTGTTTTACATAGAAGGTTTATTATCTAGGCACATTAGTGTCTATGGTTGCGGAGAGTGGTTCACACATGCCCACAGCAAGCTGGACTACACCGGGATCAACAAAAGACTCACCAAAAGGCTGCAGCATTCAGAACTCATTGGCCAGAATCACTCTCAACCTCCCACTCTGCACTCACATCAGACAACACCTGAAGGGGCTCCACTGGCTCTCCATTCACAAACAACCACAATTCAAACTCCTCACCCACACTTTCAAGTAAATACATAACAATTGCCCACCATACTTCAACAATCGCATCTGCTTTCACAAACCTTTCAGACACATCCGCTCGCCCGGATGCCCACTTGCAGAAATCCCACGCATATGGAAAACTAGATGTGGTTATTGAACCCTCTCCTACATAGCTCCTAAAGCTTGGAACGACCTGCAGCTACACATAAGAGCCTCCTCCTCACTTCTTGAATTTAGCAAGAAGCTGAAGGTCTGGCTTTTTGAGTAGTCTCACTAGTGCATAGGTGTGGCTAAACACATACCTTCTGAGCACTAGGATACCCTTCTGTATAACATAACATAGCAAAATGTTGCTGTGGAAATGGAGGTTATTGTGGCTCACGCCTCAGGCGATAGCTGGGTCTGGAAGATGACTAGCCAACATAATGTTGGTGTTGGACACACTGGTAAAGGTTATCTTCACCCAAACATGCTCATTTACGGTCAGATGTACTAAGAGTGAGGGAGCACGCAGGAAGCAGTTACCATGTCTCAACTGATAGATCTTTCTGGTTGACTCAGAGGCAAAAGGGAATAGATATTCAAATAAACAATTTATAGTTTATGTATTCCAGTTGGCCACACAATAACAACCTGGAATCTATTACTAAAGTTATTAATCATTCCAATAATTGCAAACATCAAGAATATTGAATAAATGTAAAGAATTATGACAAGCAGATTAAGGCGTCAAAGCCAATTCCGGCTTAGTAGCATGAAGCATAAAATAACAACAGGCATAACAATACAGATGCCAAGAACCTAGAATTGAAGTTCATTCAAGATACTGCGCTCCCCCTTCCTAACATGAATAGATTATAAAGTCATCTAGTCAGGCTCTTAGTTTAGAATAGGAATAGTTATAAATGAAATGATGCAGGGGAATTTAGAAATGTAGGAAGTTATCAGCATAGTTAACATTTCAGTAGTAGTCCTCTAAAATGGGGAAATAAGTGTAAGCATAAAGCCACACTCGTGCAAGAATTAAAGGGAAGCAGAGATGTCTGTACCTCCCAAAGTTCGAAAGGATCTGCTCTACCTGCTAACAATGTGAACACTAATTAAAAAACAAACAGATGCCCCATCATTAGTCATATCTCACACCAACCCTCTAAGGACCAATGGTGTTTGATTCTACAGGTACAGTTGAAGGTTCAGTTGCAACATTCCCAAACGTTCCCATCCCACGGAACTCGGATAGCTTCGGCAACCTTGAATTTCCCATTGCTCCTCATGTTCTTCTGCTCATTAAATCGTCCCATTGTTGCCAAGATTTCCCTTCTCAGGCCTTGCAATCTCTAATACATAATAAGCCTTTTTCTAACTATAATATCACGAAAGCACACATAGAAAGGAACAGAACAGGGGGGCGTGGCTTGAGCGCCGAGGGTGATGGCGGCGTGAGCCCAGAGCTCCGTGCCTCTTCCCCACAATAATCCTGTCAGAAGGGCCGGAGAACCCGTGTGTGCCCCGGGGCCGAACGAGGACACGGTGGTGACCGGCGGGGCAAGTTTTGTGCTGTCGGCGGTATCGCGGCGCTGAGAACGGCCGCCGATCACAGCGGCCACCGGAGCGGAGGAAAGGAGAGCAGCACGCAAGATGGCGGCCGCGGCGGAGCCCTGGAAGACCGAGGGCTAGCCAGCGGATCGAGCTGCCAGAGCGCCTGGAAGGAGCGCGGCCGCCGGCTCGGACGTCCCCAGCGGCGATACCCCCCAGAGCGGGAGACACTCTTTGACCCCCGGCTGCGGTGCGCGGCGGCCGCGGATGCTGGATGAGAAGGCCGCCCGGGTGCGCCATTGCAGGCGGAGCTAGCAGGCAGCCTTCGATGCCGGGGGGCGGAAAGGTGAACAGCGTCCCAGCCCCGGGCCCCGGATGCGCCAGCAGGTGAGCGGGGGCCAATCTGGCGGTGGTCAACGGAGGACGGACCACGGTGCCTTTCATCCCAGGGCCCCCCCCCCTCGCCCCCGCCGCGGAGGCCTGAGCTAATTGTGGGGACTAGGCGGAGAGGCCCATAGGACAGCGGAGGGTCCTCAGCGGTGCCAGGCTCCCGGTGGCGCGGCGCACCAGAAGCGTTAACCCAGACGGGTGAGGCCAGACTGACGCAGTTCCCGGGGGGCGCACATCACGGCAGGCGCTGCTTCTGACGAGCGGTGTCTGCGCGACGAGACTCCGTAGTGCACAGGGGCTGGACACGTGGCTGAGGCCCGGGGGGAGCAAGTCACCGGGAAGGACGTGAGCGGCGAGGCCGGCCGCAATGGGGAAGCCGAGAACCAAGGCGGAGGAGGCGGCGTCGTCTGATGCGGCGGAGGGGGGCCCCATTGAGCAGACGGACCTGCAGCGACTGCAGGATCGGATATTGGACGCCATAACGGCCACACGAGACGCGCTCCACAAAGATATAGCGCAGGTGGCGTCGGGGCTGGGCTTTCTCCGGGCGGACCACGACAAACTGAAGGACAGGGTCAAGGATGCTGAAACAGTGATCAAAGACCTGGCGCCAGCTCACAAGGTGATGGAGGGTAAACTAACGGAGGCCCTGGACCGCATACGCACCCTGGAAAGGCGTGCAGAGGACGCAGAAAATAGGAGCCGGCGCAGTAATGTGCGGATCGTGGGCGTACCGGAGACGGAGGGGACGAGCGACATTATAGCCTACATGGAGGAATGGCTGAGAACAGTAGTAGCGCCGGAAGGGCTTTCGCCATTCTTCACTCTGGAGCGTGCTCACAGAGTCCCTTCGGGGCCTCCCAAGCCCGGGCTCCCGCCCAGACCGATCATAGCCAAGTTGCTTCACCACAAGGACAGAGATCTGCTCCTGCAAAAAGCCCGGGAGGATGGCCCCTTTCAGATTGCGAACAGCAAGGTCACACTCTTCCCAGATCTTACCTTCGAAACGCAGAAGCAGCGGGCCTCCTTCCTTACAATCAAAAAGGAACTGCGAGTTGAAGGAATCCCCTACTCCTTGCTTTTCCCAGCCAGGCTCCGAGTGGTGGTGGATGACAAGGCGATCTTCTTTAGCACGTCAGCGAACGCCTGGGACTGGTGGGAGACGTACAAGGCTGGGACTGACGGTGCCAGGGAACGAGAGGAGCGGGAAAAGGAGCGGGAGCGCTCGCCAACACGGCTGCGGAAATCGAAGAGGTTGAGGAAATGAAGGCAGGGGAAGCTGGGGCCGACGCCCTCCCAGACTGAAGCAGAACGGCAAGCTGCACTATTGGAAGTGGAGAAGCTGGGGCGAGCGGAGGGCCCCGGCTCTAAGGGGGCCACGGACTCGGACACTCATGTCTCGGCCTCAGGTTCGGAGTCGGATCTTTCTGGGATTCATCGGACTGAAGGGCCGCTGGTGACGCCGCAAACGGCGGATGAGATCCTGAATATCTGAACTGCTGGCAGAGGACAATGGGTAATGTTTGGGACGCTGGGAGGGGAACCCCTACCTACATGCCTGGCGGAGGTCGGGACACACCGGGGTGCTCAGAGCAGGGAGGTCATGGGGAATTGGGGAGGGAGCGGGGAGGCGGGCGGCGCAGCCCCCCTCTGGACGAGGCCGCGCTCCATAGACCCTTAAGGCACCCACAGCTACGGCTGTGTAGTTGAGACCTGGGTCAATCAGGCGTGGGCGTTTGGATGGGGACTGATATCTCGATATTGGGGCCTGTTCTGGGGGAGGGGGGGGCTCCACAGTTGGGGATTGTTTACTATTTTTGAAGTTTTTGACCCTGGGTATGCCATGGGTAGGACAGTTGGGAAGTTTTGTTTTGTTCAGGGGGGGCACCACCACCGTCGAAGGGCAGGAACTGGAGGGAATGTTTCAGCCGGATTACTAGGACAATGGCTAATGTGAATAGTTTGAACTGTATTACCTGGAATGTGCGGGGCTTACACACTATGCAGCGTAGACATAAAGTGCATGCCTATTTAGTGCGGAGGGGGGTGCATATTGCAATGCTGCAGGAGACGCATCTCACAAAACAGGAGGGGGCGGCGCTACAGAGGAGGTGGCGGGGACAGGTTTTTCACACCAGCTACTCGGCCTATGCTAGAGGAGTACTAATTTGGATTAGAGCAGGCACACCTTTCCAGCTCACGCGCCAATGGGTGGACCAGGAAGGGAGGTATGTGGTGGTGGAGGGGAAGCTAGAAGGCAGAGATGTTGTATTAGCTAGTATATATGCCCCGAATACGGACCAGCTGGCTTTCTTTGCGACACTGTCAGGGACGCTGGCTCACTCCCTGGCGGGCCCGGTCCTGCTGGGGGGCGACTTTAATTCCATTGCAGACCCCTCATTGGATAGGTCCCACCCCCCACTACACGATTCCCCGGTACAGAGGTATCTAGAGGCAGAAGAGAGTGACAGGAGAGCTGGGAACTGACGGATGTCTGGAGAGGACAACACCCGACTGACCGGGATTACTCATTTTTCTCCGGGCTACATGATTTGCATGTCCGATTAGATGCGATACTGTGTTCTCGGGGGGTGCTGCAGTACGTCACCGGGTTGCAATACCTGTCGAGAACGATCTCGGACCATAATCCGCTCCAGATCCGATTAGCGTGGGTAGCGGAGAAGCCCAGGGTCCCGATCTGGAAACTACGACCTGAGACACTGGAAGACCCCCTATTCGGGGCGGCCCTGGTGGAGGGGGTGGCTTTATATTTCACGGAGAATGAAGGGACGGCGACCTCTAGGGCGACGGAATGGGACGCCTTTAATGTAGTGGTGAGGGGTACCTGTATCAAGGATTATATAGGCGTGCGGAAAGTGTTGCTGGGCGATTTGACTAAGGTGGATGCCAAGCTGAGGGAGGCGGAAAGGGAACGGCCCGGACACCCAGAACTCCAAGAGACACTTTGCTCGGCTAGGGAAGCGGTAGCCATTGAAGTAGAGAGGCTCCGAGCCTTTGACTATAAGCGATATGTGCTGCGCTCCCATGTAGATGGAGATAAGGCGGGCACCCTCCTGGCGTGGCTTTCGAACCCCACTAGGCGATGCTCTCCCATACTTCAACTGAGGGATACATCGGGCGTGGTGCAACATACTCAGTTGGGTATAGTTGACGGCTTCCAGAAATATTACGAGGGCCTGTACAAGAGTACCCCGGGTGATCGGACGGGGCTGGCCGAGCCCTTCTTGAGCGGCTTACCCCTACGACGGCTGGAGGTAGAGCAGGCGAAGGACCTGGGATCGGACATTGAACTGGGGGAGATCAGGTCGGCGGTGCGGCGTATGGCACAAATAACAAATAGCCGGGGATAGATGGGCTCCCCATAGAGTTCTATAGTAAATATCTAGACGTGCTGGCGCCGCGACTCCTGACCGTTTATAAGGAGGCCAAGGCAGCGGGCCGACTACCGCAGTCAATGCGGGAGGCATTAGTGGTACCACTGCTGAAGCCCGGCAGAGAGAGTAGCGACCCCGCTTCTTACCGGCCGCTCTCTATGCTCACCGCAGATTACAAGATCCTGAGCTCCATACTAGCGGCGAGGCTCCTACCTCACATGACGGGACTGGTGCACGAAGACCAGAACGGTTTTATACCGACGCGCAACACCACAATAAATGTCAGAAGGCTTGTCCGCCTCATGGACGAGTTAGATGGCGGGGCTGGAACGGAACTGGTTCTCTCGGTGGACATTGAAAAAGCCTTCGACAGTCTAGAGTGGGACTACCTCTATGCTGTAATGGAGCGATTTGGTCTGGGAGCTGGCTATATTCATTGGACGAAGGTCCTCTACGCGGAGGCGATAGCAAGAGTGAAGTGGGATCGACGGTGTCCCTCCGCTATCCGGTAGAACGAGGCACTCGGCAGGGTTGCTCCCTCTCGCCGCTTCTATTTGCACTGGCTGTAGAGCCGCTGGCGGCTGAGGCCCGGACGGGGCGGCATTTCCACGGGGTGCGGGCCCGAGACGGGCAGCAGTTCATCTCGCTATATGCTGATGATTTACTGCTATTCCTCCACGACGGTGATGAGGACTTGCAGGGAGCGGAAGCGCTACTAGAGCGCTTCGGCGCGATGTCAGGCCTGAGGGTTAACTGGCCCAAGACGAGTTTGTTCCCGCTACTGGAGGGCGCTGCTCAGCCGCAACACCGGTCGGAGGCGGCCTGGGAACCTGCCTGTATTAAATACCTGGGGGTCCATATTTACCATAAGGCGGATGACTTGCTTGAGGGCAACCTGGGGCGGTGTGTGCGAGGACTAAGGGGCTGCATGGCCTTCTGGGCCACGTTGCCGCTCTCGGTGGCAGGCCGGATCTCCTTGCTGAAGATGGTTGCCCTGCCGAGATTATTATATTACTTTCGGACGCTCCCAATCTGGATACCTACCTCCTTCTTTAGGCAGCTTAAATCTCTGATTACGACATTCATTTGGGGAGCGGGAAGGTGCAGAGTGGCGCTGGCCACACTTTCTCGCCCGAAAGATGAGGGGGGTCTGGCAGTGCCGGACTTTGAGCTGTATTATCTAGCGGCCCAACTACAGGTCTTCACGCAGGAGGTGGCGCGAGTGTTCCGGGGCCCGGAAGACGAAAGCTGGCGGGGGACGCCCAGGCACGTCCTGGCGTATATTACCCTCCATCAACGGCTAGATAGTCGGGACTTATCGTTGGAACAACGCACGTACCGTCAATGCTGGAACCGGACACAGAGGAGGGTAGGAATTCGGCGCCCATATGCACCGGAGATCCCTCTGGGCATGCTAACAGCCTTACCGCATGGCGGCGACTGGTCGCATCTGCAAGGGTGGGAGGAAGCGGGGGTACAGGTGATTGGGGACCTTTATGAAAATGGCACGCTACTCCCATTCCAGGAATTAATGGAGCGCTTTGACATCCCAAGAGGGGGATTTTTACTTCATGCGGCGGTAACCAGGGCAATGCAGGCCCACTGGGGCACAGGACTTGAGGAACCCGAGACGGCAGCAGCATGCCAGTATACTATGATGTCGGCGGGCACGCTCAAGGCGGTAACGTGCCTTTACAATCGAATGGTGAGAGAGAATATCCCTCCTCTTACATCCCTGAAAGCCAAGTGGGAGGTGGACCTGGGTAAAGACATACCTGACACGACGTGGGCACAGCTTATCCGTAGGGCCCGCAACAGCACGAGAAACGCTAGGTTTCAACTAATCCACTACTATGTACTGCACAGGGCGTACATGACCCCGGGAAGGATCAGGCGGTATTTTGGCGCGGTAACAGCGACCTGTCCCCGGTGCCCGGAAGAAGGGGCCGAACTAGTGCACATGCTGTGGGCGTGCCCGGCCCTACGGGATTATTGGCAGGACATTGGGGATGTGTTGAACGAGGTGACTGAAAGGGCCATTGACTATGGACCGGCGGAGTGTCTCTTACACTGGTTTCCCCACACCCCCAAAAACAAACTCACGAGCAAATTTATTGATATGGGGTTGATGGTGGCTAAGAGGGAGATCACTAGGAACTGGAAGGCGAGGGTGGGACCAACTCCACGGAGGTGGCGGCAGGAATTCCTGAAATGGGCGACAGCTGACAGCACACACAGGTACCAGCTTGCGCGTAGGACCCCTAGCCAGACAGCGGCTGACACTGCAACCTCATGGGAAGTAATGGTACAGGCACTCAAGGATAGCGAGGCTGACGAGGAGGAGGAGGCCCCCGAGGCAGGTAGGGCGGAAGAGGCAAGCTGATGCCCTAGGAGCAGCAGGTATGCAGGGGGGACGACACCAGTACTTCAGGAATGGAGGAAAGGTTGCTGCAAGGGCCTTAGACAGGTGGTGGGGGGAGGGGCGGGACAGGGGGGGGAGTTTTAGGTTTCGCGCAGGGGGTGGGAGTTGGGGTTTAGCGCTTAGTTGAGCAGAACTGTAAAAGTAGTCATGCACACAATCCGGACACCAGCTACTCCTATATCTTTAACGTCAGGCGTGGAAGAGCAGAGACATCATCGCCGCCCAACCCCCGGGTTGTGGGCACGACGGCTGTGTGTGGAACAACAAATCGTATTGTATAACTGCTCATTTTTATGATGCTGCTTATTTGTGCAAGGGCCTGTATAGGTATGACTACAATAAAAATTGTTTTAAAAAAAAAAAAAAAATAGAAAGGAACAGAACATGCAGAGAAAGCATAAATATTTCCCATGTTAAGAAATAGGCCTAGTAGTGCTAACTTAACTAGGTATTTATAATATGCACTTTGTATGCATGACTATAGGCCAGATGCATCAAAGGGTTTTACCCATTCTGTGTCTATGGGAAAATGTGTTGATGCATATGGTCCTATATGTGCACATACAAATTTGAAATAAATACAAGAAAAATAGATGCAAATGCAAATGAATGAGTTCATGGTTACATATGCAATGCACTTTCAATTAATGCAATACAACTTGAAACATGAGTGTAAATATATGTGAGTACTACATTGGTTTCATGAAATTATAAGACTAGTTTTCTACAGTGAATACACTTCAGAAGTACATTGAATGCTTCACTCCACGTTAATAAAGTTAAGGCACACAGAGTATATAATGCTGGGGGTGTGGCTTGGAGCCCGGCAGAGATGGAGGCGCTGTAGTGAGGCTCCCGATCCGGCACGGATGAAACGTGCCCAGAATATGCCGACTGCAATTCTTTGCCGAGAATACAGCGGGTGAATACATGCTCGCAATGATGTAGCCCCTTTGACTGCTGCTCCGGTGATTTTGCAGCCATTATTGGATGATGAACGCGCATCGGTGAAGGCGTGTATATGACGACCGCCATCTTGTCTTAAGCAGCACGACGCAAACGTTTCTCAAGTCTCACAAGAGGTGACCATTTTTATCTTCAGCACGCATTTCAGACCCCCTTTTGTTTGAGAAGTGCTTTTTCCTCCCCCAGCAGAGGTCCAAAGTGGTGTGATAGCCCAGTTTCACCTCACCTTTTTATAAGTGTGAGGTGATGTGGCTACAACCACCATTTTATGTTTGTGCTTCAACTCTCCTTTCATTTTGATAAATAAGACCTTAACATTGATATGAGGCGCACTGTGCACACTATTTTGCATTAGGAGGCTCTGCATGCAATACCCTTCACCTATGTGACACCTTTTGGAATTAAACGTTTTATTCTACCTACTCAAGTGACTCAACTGTTTACTCTGCGGTGATATCTAAATAGACTCTGGTCATTTATAGACTCATATTACTTTTACTTTCAATATATGTTTTGAGGTTGCGACCTTGTTCAGCTGTACATTTTTTCAGCCTGACTTTTCTCCTTTTCATGGGTTTCCTCATTTTTAAAGTCTATTTATGCCTCCTGGTTTCTTAATAACACAATTTGATGGGCAGAATAAAAGGCACCCCTTTTACCTGTTTGAAACCAAAGCGCGTTTTCATTAAAAACTCAACAATATATTCTGAATTCTCTAAGCTAGAAGATTTAGAGGTCCTTGATATAAACCATTGCAATGCAGATATGGGAACCCACACAGACAGTAGCTGGAAAGTCCAACATGAAGCGTTTAAAAAAAGACTCTCCCTCACCACCCAAACCGGCTTCTCCTGTCTCAATGGAACTAATACATCAGGAAATAAGAGCTCTCAGACCTTTTGTAGAGGAAACAAACACCAAATTACAGATCCTATCAGACAACTGGTTGCAGCTGGACGCTAGGCTCACAACAGTGGATCAAAGTGTTTAATCTTTTCAGGACACCGCCAAGTGCGTTACCTCCTTAAATTCTCAAATCTCATCACTACAAAAACAAGTTGAGGACCTTGAAAATCGAAATAGGAGAAATAACATGCTCATTTATAATCTGGCAGAAGGTATTGAAGGTACAGATCCCTTCTTTAAATCTTTTCTTCCTAAGATTCTCCATTTGCCAGAAGGAACTATATTGAACATACAACACGCTCACAGATTGGGTCGTATGGCTACTAATAACTCATCTTCACAAAGACCAAGTGGGGTCATTTTGTACTTTCAGGAGTACACTGATTTGTTAAAAGTTCTAGCTGCTGCCAGAGCTATTCAAAAATATTCTTGGTCTGGGGCTATATTCTTTTTTGCACAGGATTATTCAAGTCACTGCATCAAGACGCAAAGCCTTCCTAGACATGAGACCTGCTCTTCGTTCCATGGGTGCCAGATACGGCCTCTTACACCCTTGCTTGTTTAAAGTCAATTACAACAACAAAACTACTCACATGACGATCCAGTGCAGCTACAAAGCTTCAGTAATGCGCATATGACAGATAACATGGATTCTTCAAGACCTTCCTCTTCACATGTTACTTGATTTGCTTAAGATGTTACTTTAAGTTGTCCTTTTTCTATTTATTGCAGGATTTATGCTGTGTTTATATCTCTATTGGCTTTGCGTTTCAATGTTATTTCAGATGTTGTTAACTATTATTATGGGATTCAACTTCTTAAATGTTTTTGTTTAGTATATAAACTAAAGTTAATCTGATCATCTCATTTCTATTTTACTCTCACAGTCACATTTGTATTATGGTGTGTTCCCCTCCCGGTTCAGTCTAGTCCTTCCTGGACATCTCATCTGCTTCTTGTGGTTCCACCTAACCCTCCATCCCTGTTCCCTTCGTGTAGGTATGTCATTCGTTTTGTCTTGAATTTTTTTCTTGTTTTTATCTTCTGATTTTGCTATTTCCTACGTTCTTCTGGTTATCTCTCATCTATCTTTTGTTCTATGTACTGCACTATATTTTTCTACCTCACTCTTTTACCATTTAATCTCCTCAAATCTTTTTCCTCCTATGACTATTTTCTTTCTCCATTTCTGTATCTGCTTATCTAATGCCTATATTTCTCAACGCTGTGAAATTATTTTTCTTCTTCTTATATCTCATATCTCTCATAAAATTACCGACGTTTTGGCAATGAATTGGACTTTGATGTTTTAAGTTTGGATCTTTTCATCTTCGATTCTTTTACCTTTTCCTCTCTTTGCTTAATTATTCTCTATATTTCTCAATGCCCTAAATTTATCTCATTCTCTTTTCTCTCTCATATTTTTTAATAATATACAATGTTTGTGTAATGTATCGAACCTCTGCACTGCAAGCTTGGATCATTCTTATGTTGAGCTTTTTTAATCTTACTGACATTGGATCATTATTTGTTGTTGTTTTTATCATTCTACATTAATATCTCGTGTTTTTTTAAATAAGTTTCATGGAACATTGGGGGTCTAAATTCTCCTATCAAGAGACAAAGAGTTTTATCACACTTAGCTAAGTTGAATGCTGATATTGTTTTCTTGCAGGAAACCCACATTACAGATATTGAATCTTTAAAATTCAAAAGGGGTTGGGTGGGTGAGGCTTATTTCTCTCCAGGTGATGGCAAACAAAATGGGGTGGTGATACTATGCCGTAAATCTTTACCAGTTATAGTGCTGTCACAAGAATCAGATGGCTCATTGTTAAACTATTACTAAAAGGTGTTCCAGTTTCTCTTCTTAATGTTTATACACCTGCAGGTGGAGATGCTTCCTTTTGGCCTGCTTTGGCAAAGCATATTTCTCATTGTATTGAAGATAATTTTATTTTGGCTGGAGACTGTAACCAGGTTTTTGACCCCTTCTTAGATAGATGTTCAAAAGTATCCTTCGTACCAAACAAGTCACATAAATCTTTTATTCACACTCTTCAGCTGCACAAACTACTTGGCGCCTTTGTAACCCAACTAGTAGAGAACATTCCTTCTATTCCTCAACCCATCATACTCAGTCAAGAATTGACTATGTTTTTGTTTCTCACAATATTTCACAGTCCCTTACTCATGCAGAAATTGGCCCTATTCTCTTATCGGGCCAGCACCGGTTTTCATTGGCTTTGATAAACTCCCCAATAATAATGCTCCTAGAAGATGGCATTTTAATAATGCACTCCTTTTAGATCCCAAATTCACAACAGCTTTTGCTTCATTTTCTACGGAATACTTCAAAAGGAATAACACAGACTCCTTATCTCCCACAATCATTTGGGATACCTTTGAGGCATCAGCAAGAGATTTTATTTTCAATTTTGTAGTAAAGAAACGAAAAGTTGCGCGTAAAATTACTAAAGATCTTCTTCAAGACATTAAAGCATTAGAACATTCATATTACACATCACACTCAGAAGAATGTTTAAAGACTCTCATTAACGCTAAGCTGAAGTTTAACAAAAAATCAACAGAAGATGCTTCACTTTATTTATTAAAGTCCAGCGCAAAATATTACGGAGGCAAAAATAAGACAGGAAAATATTTAGCCAATTGCTTAAAAATTCGCCAAAACAGACTAAACATTGAATCTGTCTGTGATGAGCAATCAGTCTTAAAATATAAAGATGTTGAAATTTTACACAGATTCTCTCTCTTTTATAAATCTTTATACTCATTAGAAACCCAACCTACAAATCTACTATTATCGCAATTCTTCTCTAACATCCGAAAAACCTCAACAAATCGCTTTGAATCTCTCCCCCTTAGAATCTAACCTTTCCCAACATGAACTTCTAAAAGCCCTTCAGAATCTTAAAAAATATAAAGCTCCTGGTCCGGATGGCTTTATCATTTCATACCCATTTTCTGCGCTTTTAATACCCAAACTACATTCACTTATAAATTTATTTTGCACCTCGAAAAACTCCAAAGCTCATATCTGTCCTATCCCTAAAGAAGGTAAAGACTATAAATACTGTAAAAACTACAGACCTATTTCGCTTGTTAATATTGACTATAACATTTTTTCTAAAGCCTTAGATATACGTCTTGACTCTTACCTCCCAAAGTTACTAGGTAAGGAACAATCTGGCTTTGTCAAAGGGCGTGTCATTACAGACAACACACAACTCTTTTTCGATATCTTATCTAAATCTTCGCATCTTGATCATCCTTTGGCGGCAATTGCATTGGATGCAGAAAAGGCTTTTATAGAGTTGAATGGAAATATTTATTTTATACCCTTCAATGGTTTGGATTCGGCCCTAATTTTATAAATTTACTATCCCTTCTCTACTCTAATCCTCGCGCAGCAATCTATGCTAATGGCTTAATTTCCTCATTTTTTGATTTAGGTAGAGGGGTACGCCAGGGTTGTTCTCTTTCTCCTTTTCTTTTTAATTCGGCCCTAGAGCCATTTTTATCCAAATTACGTCAAAACCCAAACATTTATGGATTTCAAACACCAAATATCCACGTCAAACTCGCAGCATATGCTGATGACATTCTCCTATTTATGTCCAAGCCAGAAGAATCAATTCCAGCTTTTTTAACGGAGGTGAAATCGTGTTGTCTTATTTCTAGAGACAGATTAAACAACGATAAGTGCGAAATACTACCTCTAACTAAACACACTTTTAGCTCACAATTTCAAACCTCTTAATTTAAATGGAGTCCAAATCATAATAAATATTTAGGTTTACATTTTGACCCCTCAATCTCAGAAACAGTAACTTTATGTATGAATAAGTGCATTCAAAAGATCACAGAACTGACTTCTAAATGGCATCCCCTTTATTTGTCTTGGTGGGGTAGCTTGGACACCATAAAGGTGATGTTATCACCCATAGTATTATACACTATCTTCAATATCCTAATCCCCATTACTTCCAAATTAATTAAAAAAATTAATTCAATTCTATCCTCTTTCTTATGGATAACAAGAAACCTCGAATGTCTCTTTGAAAATGAATCGGTCCTAAAACAGAGGGTGGAGTTAACTTTCCAGATTTCCAGGCTTATCACAAAGCTTTCTTATTGCGCCAGGTCTCTATGTGGTTGCTTGACCCTGCAGATGACTGCCCTCTCTGGACTTCAATTGAGCGTCTGTTCATGTCTCCTTACTTATTTTGTGGGTATCTTTGTTTTTCACATAAGCACAAAGCATTTCCACTCCTGTACTGAAGTATACTTCCCAATTGCTTGATTTACCTTCTCACTCCACTCTGGATTCTAAGTACTCCTTTTTGAACTCCCCGATTTGGCATAATAAAGACTTATTGATCCTTAATAGGCCCTTCTATTGGAAGACCTGGAGAGACAGGGGTTTGCTATGGATTCATCAATTATACTTAAATTCAGAATTTTTGCCTTTTGTTACACTCAAACAGTTATTCAATTTACAGACTTCCTTTATTCATAAATATAACATACACGCCGTATTGGTAGCATTTTGCCTTATCCCCGACATGCCTGCTGGCTCCAATAACTCAGAACAGTCTTTAAGACTTCATGCCCTCTTAATATCCAAACCCAAAGACTATTATTTACAAACACCTACAAAGCATTGACATTGATAAACAGAAAACAAAAACTGAAGAGGCTTGGGAAAAAGACTGCGGTATGCTGGTCACTCTCACTTTGGAAAGGAATTTGGTCCAAAATTCATAAGGCCTCTAGAGCAGCAAACACATACTATTCTTTGTTTACAATAGACTTTTTTTCATGCCAGCCATTTCATGTAAACGTTTTTCAGTCACTCCGGACTCATGTTGGACATGCTCTTCACCCAACGCTGACCTGTTTGACATGCTATTTATCTGTCCACAAGTACAAACTTTTTGAAAGCAGGTATGGTCACAAGTCAACTTGATGTATCATACTACATTTCCTTTTTCTGTTACTCATATCTTCTTAGGTAGTTTCTCTTCTAGTTGGGACGAGGTCTCACTTAATATCAAGAATATTGATTTATTGTTAGTGATTGCTTTTCAATAAATTACTGTTAATTGGAAAGACTCCTCAAAGATTTCATACAGAGCTTGGTAGTACACTGTGTGCCATACTCATAGGCTGGATACTGTCTTTGTATATCCACCTCAATTGGCTACAAAGCGTGTTGACTTGTGGTCACCTGTTACGACATTTATTGATGAAAGTGCCAAGAGATGTTCTTTACTAAAACCGTCTCAACAGGAGGTTCCCAAACCACCCTGACTTTCCTAGTAGTTCCATACATTTCTTTGATATCTCTTACAGTGCATATGTGTTTCATTTAATGTATACTGTTTTCTATTATCTTTCACTTCTGTATTATCCGTCCAATTCCTTTACCTTGTAAACAACAAGTTTGAAATGTGAGGTTGTAAGATGTATAATGCATATTTTGTATATTCACCTTGTCTTCTTCTCAATAAAATTATTTGAACTTAAGAAACACATTTTAACGGGGAAGTCTCAATTGCTATAGATACACATCTCCACGAAATAAAGAAGCGATACAAAATTCCCCCTGTAATATAAATTGTGCATCTTTTCAGATGCCAGAAGAATATGCAAATAAAAAGAAATTTTGCAAACCCAGAGTATTTAATGCTAAGTGCATGGATACATTGTGCTTCTGTGATGTTTAAGGGTAGAGCCTAAATTGCGCTGCTTGAAGTGTGTTCACAATAGTGGCTGCACAGACATTTTGCGAATAAACTCTGATTTTGCAAAGCAACCTAGGTATTACTATGCTGCATCACTAAATCATCACTTGCAGGGATTTGCAGAATGTCTTGCCTAATTAATAGTTTTAAAGCAGGTCGCAATTGGCTACAAATGCAAAGATGTCTTGCAAGGGATATCAGCCCACTATCCCTGTGTTTGCATTTTCCAATTGTAAAGCTTTTTTTTAAGAAGCCCATGTTCTTTAATTATTTTGATTCTTCTCTAAAAAAATAAATAGATTTTCATTTTGGGAAATCATCAGGGGACAGAGGTCAGTCCCACTGACCAATTCCATTACACCTCCCCACCCCCTACAAGATTCTCACAGGTGAAGGGGTTGTGAAGAGAACACCTTCCCCTTAGCGAAACAATTACCACCTTATTTGAGATTTAATGTAGTTATCTATGGTTTGCGTTTGCAATTTGAAATGCGGCTGCAAACCATTGATACACTGCATACCGAATCGCAGTTTGGAAGGAACTTCCCTTTTACACTTCTTGAATTCAAGGATGGGTCCCAAAACCCATTTTGCGAGTCTGGTAAACGTTTTTTGACTCATACATTGTGTTTTGTGTATTAGAAAAAGTCATTATGCTGTCACAAGCTGAGTAATTGTCCGAATCACATGGTTTTGCGAATGTAAACTACCTTTGGTCTTCAGATCCTAAGAGTGGTGTGGAAAATGTAGGAATCAATAGAAAGGTTGCTGAACTGTTCCTATGGAGAGATAGGGAAGATTTAGCAGGCGTGACCAAAGGTGTTTAAATGACACCCTAGGGCATCCATTATGTTGGATGTAGTTGCCTCACACACCCAGAAGGTTGTCATGCTTCATCATTGGCGGTTGCTCCTCGTCGGGGAGGCGGTGCAACCCCCGACGGGCTCACCTCAAAGAGGGGCTCTTTGGCGGAGATCTTTTTATCCAACAGCCTTATGGTGAGGTGGGGTGTGTGGGCAAGATGGTGTGTTGTTATGATTGGGATATAAAATGTAGCAAGGGGTACCGGAATTCACTTTATTCTGGGGGTCCCCTGGCTGCAATTAAAACGTGGGGCTAGCTCGCTAGGTATCCACTAGTTAGGTCGAGTGACCCTAGAGGAGACTAGAAGTGAAAGTGGTCGACATGTTTCTCGCAAAGGGTAAAGTCATTAGGACCTTACAAAAGTGAGGAAAAGAACCACATGCTAGTGTCATGTGTGTGGTGTATGTTACCTCTGTGGATTCTCCTATGCCTACTGGTCAAGGACTACTTGCCACATGAGGGGTCGGCGGGACAAAACATCAGGGATGAGCCCATTAAATGTAGCTCGAATCGCCTGTGTCCGCGTGGGGAGACCTACCCATATCCGCCGAGCTCGAGTAGAAAATGTAGGAATGTCAGATAAATGTTGGACAACTGCACATTTCTACCATGACTAGAGGTTTAAAAAGATGATTTTGAATATTCCTTAGCGGTGCATGTACAGCACCTGTCTCATCTCACTTCCAATCAGAGCTTTAATCACAACATAGCTTATGTACTCCAACTGTGAAAGGTTTCTCATTTATACCTTATGACTATGGGGTAGATTAGGAGTTCACGTCTCTCCCACTTAGAGTCTCTTCCTCTCAACATAACTGAGTTTAAGTCTTTCTGAGCCCTTTATATTTTGTGCTATGTATATTTGCTTTCCATCGAAAGTAGCATATTTTATAAATGAATCAAACTGTCTCAACTTTCCCTACATGAAACACAAACACTAAATGATGGGTAAAAACATCAAAGTGCAAACAAGCTATACAATATAATATTATCTGTAGTACATACGGAAATAAAACTCAGATCACACATAAATTAGGAGTTAAGAAGTCTATTTAAATATTCTTTATTATAACTTTTACACACATATGAATAAATACTCGGTTTGACCCTGGTGTACATGTGAAACACTCTCCTTAATGCACTCACTTTACTAAAGAAAGACAACTTTTATCTTTTTTAATTTCTCTATCAGAATATCGAGTACAGAATTAATATCTGCCATAACCGCTGTGGCCTTAAAAGCATTTACTAAAATATTGCTCCATGTGGTGCTATTTTCTATTAACTCCAATGGGTAAGATTTTTGTTTTCGATGCTAAGGACACTATATTTTTGTCGGACGATATTTAATACAATAACCTTTTTAAAGAGTATACATTATGGTTTTGAATTTCACAGCCCTGACTCTAATAACACTTCTGGATCATAGTCCTAAAGGCTTTGACAAGGTTGCATGATTAACATGATTTTCTCCACCCATTGTAAATTCCCAGAGCCCAATCTAATAATAACTAAATCAATCCAAACCGTGAGTGTCATAGGTAAGTTTCAGTAGGTGGTCAAAGCACTAAAAGCCTGATTTATTTTTAATGGAGACATCTTGCTAAATATTTGTGAGAATTATTTGCTTTAAATGTTCTTTTTATACTTGTAGGATTATTAGTGATTATAGTTCAAGCTGAAAATATGTTTCTCAGTGTCTGTCATAACTTTAAGGAATGAGCATCTTTCTCTACACTCCACATTAATCAGTAAAGGCACCTCTAATCTGCCACACTCGCATCAAATATTCCAGGCATTCATTACCATCTTCCAGATGTACCTCCAAATTTTCAGTAACTGTCGGGAAATGGCCCACGTTTCTAAATCCTGATGGTCATGGTTCCCCTGGTAGTATTTACCTCAACTTTCTATTATTCACCTGATATATCGTCTCTTATTGGGTGCCTAGTACCTCTCTCAGGATAAGCCTGAGAGAGGCCATGGCAGCTTATCAAGAGCTTCCTGAGGGACAAAGTGCTACGTGTAAGATCATTTCATTTTGTGAGTCTCCAAGTACGTTATTTGTGAGTCGCCAATTAGAGACTCGCAAATCGAAATGTACTAATGTGTATCAGACACATTAGCTAATCCCAATAGGGGTGCAATGAACGCGCCACATCAATATTTGTGAGGCAGGTCGCAATATGCAACCCATTGAGAATGGCAATAACACAGAAATGGTGGCTCGTTGGGGACAACGGACCACCATGTCTGTGTTTGCTTTTAAATAAAGCAACTTTTTTTTAAAAAATGCAGCCCGTTTTCCTTAAAGGAAAATGGGATGTGTTTCAAAAACAAAAATGAAACGTTTCTGTTTCATTTTTT
This sequence comes from Lissotriton vulgaris, assembly GCF_964263255.1. Taxonomy (NCBI): domain Eukaryota; kingdom Metazoa; phylum Chordata; class Amphibia; order Caudata; family Salamandridae; genus Lissotriton; species Lissotriton vulgaris. The sequence goes on from NC_141696.1 coordinate 1,224,603,770, forward strand.
AAGAGCATGCCGTGGTCCTTCTTCATTGCCAATCACAAAGGAGAAGGGGTCTCCTGGGTACTCCTTCCCATTTGCGGCTGGCTTACCACCTACTTGAAGTAGGCGGTAAACTGCGATTGTTTTGTACCCGCATTCCAATCACAGACTAATCATACATGCCCTTGCGACTCGCTATTAGGAAGGGACGCCATTGTCACACTCTTTCCTAATAGTGATTTGCAAACCTTAGTTTGCGAGTCAGTAAATGGTAATAGGTTACCAACTCACAAAATAGGGTTGATACATTGCACAAGCCAACAGCCCGATTCTCCATTTGCAACCACTAATAACAGTCGTACATATGCCCCAAATTGTATACAGGCATCTTCAGAGACACGTAAAGGATACAGCTCCTGCGGTCAATCCCCTTTTTGGTCACAGGTTCGAACCTCACATGTTTCTAACAGTCATAAATCACATTCTCCGCTTTGTCAAAATGATAATAATGGGTGCCGAGGCTCTGTCTGACTCTAGTCATTCTGCACAAAGGAGACATACACAAGCTGTCACTTAAAAAGGAAGAAACCTGTTAAACAACCTATCAAAAAGAAGATAATCCAAATGTTGCCTTGATCCTGGTTTGGTCTTAATGAAACCAAGGGTCCGCCATGCACCAAATGGTCAGTAGGTGGACTCCAGCTGGTCTCCACAATGTGCTCCTAAATGCCCTCATACAACATATAAAATACATTTTCATACCGAGAATGATGGTTTTTGTGGTGAGACATTCCAAAGACACTAGAATGACAGCAATTGTATTGTATCCACCTCAGTATACTCATGGTAACATCGTGGTACATGTTTTCCAAGGTCCTGAGTGCAAGGCCCTCCTCCACCCACAGGTTCCTGCCTTCGACTCATCCTTGATGGTTCAGTGGTGAGTATTGTCTGTCTGTCTTTCTGTTTCCTGTATTTTTTGTATTTCTCTTCTGTATTTCTCTTTCTGTGATATTTCTCTACCTTTGAATTTCCTGCCCTTGCCGGTCCCTGTGGCCTCACACCCTCACAGTGCAGCTTTCCACCACCTAGCTGACAAACACCTGTCACCTCCCCACCACTACTTAATGGCGGCCGCTGTGCAGTCGTCCAGCGGACGCACCGTGCCAAAGGCAAGCCCATCTCTGCCCGACCGCGCCTGGACCGCGCCCAGCACCTGGGACCCTGGTCCTCGTGGCCTCCACCGCTACACCAGCACGCCCCATGCACTAAACCCAGGACATTCCACTGCCTGCCACCTTGCATCGCCGAAAAACACCCAAGGACCATTCACCTGCCGCAACTGTGCCTTCTCCCCCCTCTGCACACTAGGCCCACCGACTGGACGACCCTCAACAACTAGACCCGACCACCTCAGCTGCCTCTTTCTCAACACCTGCTCCCTCAAAAGATACGCTGTGGAGATCTGGGACCTGCTTGACTCCATCTCCTCCGACATCGCCTTCTTCACGGAAACCTGAATGAACCCCACCTCAGCACCGGACACCTCAACTACCATCCCCGACGGCTACAAAATCATCCACAAGGATGCGTCGACCGACCGGTAGGAGGCATCATACACAAAAGCACCCTCCACCATACAACCAGCTTCGAGGACCACTCACGACATGGAACACCTCCACATCCACTTCCAGGTCCATATTCAGACCAAACCGAATGCCATCCCCCGGGGCACCCTCGTCTACAGACCTCCCAGACCCTGCCCACCACTTTCGTGAAGCTATAGCGGACTTCATCGCTCACCACGCTCTCCCCTCAAATAACTTCATCATTCTCGGCGACCTCAATTTCCACCTGGACATTCTCAACGACCACACCTCATTCCTACTGAAGAACCTCGCTACCATCAGTCTCAAACAACTAGTCACATCTCCAACCAACTCAGCAGGACACACGCTCAACCCCATCTTCTCCACAAGCAACAACATCTCCATCAGCCACACCTCCGAGCCACATTGGACCACCACTGCGTCCACTACTCCTTCACCAAACTCACCAAATGCCAACACACCCACCGCTATCCTTACAGAAGCTGGAACAAGGTCACTGAAGACCAGCTCACCTCCCTCAGCAAAACCACACCACAGATATCCACGAATGCCAACACCTCAGCACGTAACTTCCACTGTTGTATCTCCGACTGCACTAACACACTGGCTTCCCTCAGTAAACCCTCAGGCAAGCAGCCCACGAATAAAGCCAGCTGTTCTCCCTCGCCCTCCAGGAGTCCAGGGACAAATGCATACAGCTCAAGAAAAGATGGAGGAGAACAAGATCATGGCAGACCACGCAGCCTTCAAAATCGCCGTCACCGCACACCACCACCTCATCAGAACAACAAAGAAAGCAACCATATAAGAACACATCTATGCCAATGCACACAACAGCAAATAACTTTTTGCCATGCTCAAATAATTTGCCAAACCCAGCACACAGGGAGCAGACATTCTCCCCTCGCAAGACCTCTGTGACAATCTCGTCACCTTCTTCCACCGCAAGATCAAGGAGCTCTACGACATCTTTACAATCCAAGACCCAGCCATTCCACCTGCAACTCGGCACCCAATGACTCCAGACCCCAGCAGACCTTGCCCAACTGGACCACCCTCACCTCTAACGACACCCTCATGATCATGAAGAGCATCCGATCCGGAGCTCCCTTGGATCCCTGCCCTCACCACATATTCATTAGAGCCTGCACCTCCAACGCACCTGAACTCTGCTGCACCATCAACTGCGCCATCGAGTCTGCAACCTTCCCTGAAGACTGGAAACACACAGAGATGAACCCCCTGCTGAAGAAACCATCTGCCGCCCGACGGACCTCAAGAACTACAGACCCATCTCGCTGCTCCCCTTCCCAGCCAAAGTCATTGATAAAGACATCAACTTCTAACTCTCCGAGTTCATTGAAACGAATCACATCCTGAACCTCTCCCAATCAGGCTTCAGAAGCAACCACAGCACAGAGACCGCACTCCTCGCCACTACAGATGGCATCCACACCCTCCTCAACCAAGACGAGACTGCTGCCCTCATCCTCTAGGACCTCTCAGCCACCTTCAACACAGTCTCCCACCAAACCCTCTGCGCAAGACTCCACACCTCTGCCATCCACGACAAAACCCTGGAATGGATCCGCACCTACCTCACTGGCTGAACATAGAGAGTCAGACTCCCACCATTCAACTCAGAAACCACAGAGATTAGCTGTGTCGTGCCTCAGGGAACCTCCCTGAGCCCCACCCTCTTTGACTTCTACATGGTCCTGCTTGCAGCCATCCTCAGAAGCCACGGTCTCAACATAGTCTCCTACACAGATGACACCCAGCTGATTCTCTCCCTCACAGATGAGCCTAATGTTAATGTTTAATGTTAAGGGATTTATAGCGCGCACAGCTACTCAATAGAGTGTCCCGGCGTGAGCCCTAGAAACAGGCTAATTGAACAGGAACTTTTTGAGTTTTTTCCTAAACTGATAAGGATTCTTAAGACACAGCAAATGCGGAGGTATAGGGAATTCCAGTGTGTTGTGGCAAGAAAGGCTAATGAGATACCTCCCTTACGTTTCAGATGAAACCTTGGAAAAGACGCTAGGAACATGTTCAAGGAAGGAAGAAGCCTGCCGGAGGTATAAAACTGAAAACGTTTCCTGAGATAGGCAGGAACTACTCATAATGAGCAGCATGAGCAATGGTCACAGCCTTGAACATTATCCTAGCTTTAACTGGCAACCATTGTGAGTTACGCAAGTGTTGCCTAACACTGGAGCGCTTAGGAAGATCCAGTAGAAGACGGGCAGCAGCATTCTGACCAACCTGCAATTTGTCCAACAGGTAGCAAGGAAGTCCGACATAAAGGGCATTCGCATAGTCTATGCGAGAGGTAACCAAAGCACGGATAACTGTTTCTTTAGCAGAGAGAGGCAGCAGTGGCAAGAACCTGCTGAGGATTTTGAAAATACCAAAGCAAGTGCCAGTAAGTTTGCCAATCTGGTTACAAAAGCTGAGTTTCTCATCAAACCAGATGCCAAGATTTTTCACAGGATGGCCAGAAGGAAAAGGACAGGGGGATTCAGCCGGCCAGAAATTATGCCAAAACAATGGGGAAAACTCCCAGAAGAAAAGAATCTCTGTTTTGTCTGCGTTACATTTTAACTGAGCCTTAACATGAGATGTGTCGGCCTCGTGTTTCTTCTAGGTTCTGCCAACAGCAACAACGGAATGAAGGCAGCTGCCCCCTGGAGGAAAGACAGCTGCCTCAAGCTCAACTCAGATACAACCAAAGTCCTCATTTTGGCTCCACCCCTCCACCTGGGATGACTCCTAGTGGTCTGCAGTGCTCGGAATCCTCCCCACACACAAGGACCACGCACAAAACCTCGATATCATCCTGGACTCCTCACTCGCAATAAAGCACCAAATCAGTGCTGTCTCACCCTCCTGCTTCCACGTGCTCCACCTGCTTCGTAAGATCTTCAAGTGAAACCCACTGAGTCCAGGAAAACTGTAACCCATGCGCTTGTCAGCAGTAGACTCAACTACGGCAATGCACTCAATGCAGGCACCACCCAGAAACTCCTGAAGGAACTGCAGAACATCCAGAACGCCTCCGCCAGATTCAACCTGAACATCCCAAGCCGCAGCCTCATGACCTGCCACCTGAGAGACCTTCACTTGCTTTCTGTAAACAAAAGAATTACCTTCAAGCTCCTCAGGCACGCCTACAAAGCCCTCCACAATCCCGGACTTGCATACCTCAACTACCAACTCTCTATCAACACTCCAACCAGACATCTCCGCTCTGGCTCTGGCCACCATCCCACGGATCCAAAAGACCACAGGTGGAGATCGATCCTTCTCCTTCCTAGCTGTGAAAAACATGAAACTCCTTGCCTCTGCACCTCAGGCAATCACCATTATTGCTGCAATTCTGGAAGGACCTCAAGACCTGGCTCTTTGACTGAATAGCACAGCCCCTCACTCAGCGCCTTGAGACCCTAACGGGTGAGTAGTCCAACTTCACAAGAAACTAGATTGACTGATTGGTTTCCTTAGCCATCTGGCTAAGACGACGATCTTATATGATGAAGTCACGAATGACATCTAAGGTGATTTTGCTGACATCTTAATATCTGTGAACAGTTGTATTTTGATGATTTATATTAAAACATACCTTTTATTCCAAATTACAAGGTCGAATGACAAGCTTTTTCACGATTCTTTACACAGGTGCCTTACTTTACACAGGTGCCAAATGTACTCGAACATACAAGCACACATGTGTTTGGCCTAGTCAGGATTAACTGAAATCAAGACTAAGAACATTTTCAGAGAATCTGAAATGTTTAGGTAGCAGGGAAATGTCATGTGTGTGTTTTTTTTACATCTCATGAGAGCTGGGAAACACCCAAATAAACCTTCTCATGACCCCAGTGATCTACCAGAATAGCTAAATGATGGTCACCATTTTCTTATCCTGGGCATTAATGACTGGGAAGCTGAATCGAAACAGAGAAGTAGATTGTGTAGTTAAAAAATATCTGCAGACTAAAACTATTTGATCAATAATGTACGTAAATTGCACATGGTAATGACAAAGTTAATTCCTTAATTCTGTATTTAATTAATACCTCCATGATCATTATAAATCATTATTAAAGGAAGTAGTTAAGTTGAGACAGATAAGTGACTTGTTAGTTAAAATGCTACAGCAAAGCTTTAACCGAGGTGGCAGGAAATTATGGACGAAATAGCAATACATTTTGTAATAGGAACACATAATAAACAGATAATACCTTCCCCCAGGAGACTAAGAGTGCCTTGACCACTATACTGGACGGTGGGCATTGACATATAGTTGTTATCAATACTGTTGCACTCACCTGAGCAGAAAACACTGTGGCTGGACCTGCTGGCTGTAAAGATATCACTGATCGGGAGGATCCCCATACATTTAGAATAAAGAACTACAGTTACTGCCAAGAGACTCCAAAAGGACTTCTGAGAAGACTACAGTTATCAGCAAAGAACAACAAAATTGGATTTCATGTTTGTAAAGGGGAGGGATACCTTCTGCCATGAATGAATTACGGGCCCTCCTCAATCTGTGTTTTTTTTAACTCACACCATTTTACTCTTCAATAGAAGACATTGAGGAAGCACAAATTTGCATCTAAGACAAAGAAGGGCAAAAAGGATCAGCAGGCACTCACTTTTCTAAGATACTGTCTTCTGAACCATTCTGAGACCAAGCTTCAACCACAGATTTGACGTGAGACTAGCAACTCTAACCCATTATTTATGCTTTATTACATGCAAATAAATAAAACGAAAGGTCAGGAAGGTGACACTTTGTTGGAAGCACCCTAATACCAAAGGAATTGCAAATCATAGTGCTTAGGCAGAAAATAACTTAGAAGTGATTTGAGATGTGAGAAACCCAGTAGTTTGGCCAAGTGTATTAGACACCAAAGTCTGAAAACCAGAGACTGGAGGAAGCACCAAGCTTTCTAAAAACAAGAACCATAACTATTTACCAGACCTCATAACTGTGAGTTATGCTTGACAGCCTTCTATGAAGCTGTTACAGGAGGGTCTCCAATGACAGCATCTAGAGGGCAAAACCGGTCTTGGGTTGCTTGTGTTCCGATTTAGAGAGAATCTGGCTTGGCAGTTCGGGTTAGAAGAGGGTCAAGACTGATTTTCGTAGGGCTGGGGCTAATCTGGGGTGGCACGGTGAGCAAAAGAATGATAGGTTGGAATTCTGCCAGAGCAATCACCAGTGGCCTTACTTATTATGAACATCTTTCCTGCCCTACTGAATGAGCAATTAGGTCTGCTATTCACAGAAATGATTAAATCCGGTCACTTTCCAGAGGCATGAAAAACAGCTTCAGTGTTGCCGCTACTAAAAAAACCTAGCCTAGACCCACAAGAACCGGGTAATTACAGAACCATTGCGAGAATTCCATTTGCCGCTAAAAGTTCTGGAGAAATTACTGAACAGACAGCTGTCTCAATTTCTCGCGGAGGCAAATTCCCTAGATCATTTGCAATTTGGCTTCCGAGAAGGACATGTAACAGAAACAGAACTGTTGATGGCTACTGAGGAACTCAGGAGTGTACTGGATGCCGGAGGAAAGGCCGCCTTGATCTTATTGGATCTCTCAGCGGCCTTTGATACAGTAAACCATGACACTCTCACAAGTTGGCTCGAACTCTGTTGGCATCTTAATTGTCCAACAGGACGTTCACAGTAGAGGTGGGAGAGGCTAAATCTAAAATTTTTAACTCTCCATGTGGTGTACCCCAGGGGTCCTCCCGAAGTCCCACTCTATTTAATCTGTACGTGGCACCCCCGGGGGCAATAATAAGGTACTGTGGCTTCCTGCCGGTCTCCTACACTGACAACACCCAAATCATGGTGTTAATCGCAAACAATGTCAAAGAGACGGCAGACAGGTTTAAAAACTGCATGGAACAGATTAACCAATGGATGCAGGGCAATTGCCTAAAATCAAATGGGGATAAAAGCGAAGTCATGCTGTTGGGGACAGACATGTAAATGTGGTCCCAGGACTGGTGGCCAGATAGCTTAGGCAATCGCCCATCACCAGTCAATAAGGTAAAAAACCTGGGAGTACTCATGGGCAATAAACTGTCATATGAGGCACAGTCTAACAAATTAGCATCATCCATATGGTACATCCTGAAAATGATCAGGAAACTCTTGCCGTTCATTCCCCATGAATCCTGTAAAACAGTGGTAACAACGCTGGCATTATCGAGCCTGGACTATGGAAACGCTCTTTATGCAGGGATCCAGGTCCAGCATTTGGCAAAACTACAGCGCCTGCAAAATGCAGCAGCCAGGCTGGAGCTGGACATTCCCAGGCACGAACCTATAGCACACAGATTGAGATTCCACCACTGGCTCCCAATAGGAAAAAGAATAAAGTTTAAATCCTTGTGTCTGGCTTACAAAGCCCGCCATGGGATGGGTTCGCAGTTTCTGAAAACTCACCTGAAACTGTATGATCCGTCTAGGACCTTGAGATCCAGTCAACTAAAACTGATCCAGGTGCCAAGATATAAACAGGTCAGGTGGGGGGGGAGAAGCTTTCTGCTGCATACAGCTAAGGCATGGAATTAGCTCCGAACGGCAATCAAAAACAGCACCGCCCTGCTTTCATTCAGGAAAGAGATAAAAACCTGACTGTTCACCGCCGGCTAGAAACATAAACTTGGCAGCTCTCTGGTCTCCTGCATCTATCTAGCGCCAAGATGCCCAAGGGCAATTGCGCGCTTTATAAATCTACAAATCAAATCAATCAAATCATCTTTTGTGTGTTTGAGCTACAGCTCTATGTGGCCTAGAGTATTCACCAATGTGGGTGCTTTGCTCACTGTGCCACTGGAACCACGCTACACCCAACTGAAGAGCTCTAATCAGGGAGCAACCAATCTTGGGTTGCTTGTGTTCCGCTTCAGATAGGACCTGCCTTGGCTGTTTTGGCTGCATGATCCTATTATGGGTGGGTCAAGACTAATTTGCAAATGGCTGGGACTAATCTGAGGTGGCATGGTGGCCAATAAAATGATGGGTAGGAATGCCACCTGAGTGATTGCCAGTGGTTATACTTCTTGCAAGCATCCCTCCTTCACCATTTGTGCATTTGAGGCAGCTTGGTCCCTGCCTGCTTGCAACAGGTGGTCTTCCATTAGGAGGTCAGAGGCAATGGCCTCTTCTGATCTAGTGGCTTAGCGTATCACCTGCTGTTCTCTCAAAAAAACCCTACCCAGAGTCTTTAATTCATAAGGTATACATTGATGTATTGATAAATGGGTTGCAAGGTGCAAAGAGGTGGTTACTATTGTCATGTTGGGTGTATAAATATCAAATACGCTGATTCTCTCTCCGTCTGCCAGCCTTGTATTTCGAGGATCCTGCAGCTGTAAGTTGGTGTTTGGAGCATAGAGTAGAGATAGCAGTGATGAGAGGCCCAGGGTAGAAATAGCTGAACAGGAAACATTTTGCCCTTCCTATGAATATAACTCAGTCCACAGGAGAAAATAAGGGAAGAAAAATGTTGTTTTTGAATTATTTACTCACCATGGGAAAATGTATTAATTGCAACACAACACATTCACATTGTTTCATATAATGAAAGAAACATAACCAATTTATAATGCACGCTTTAAAAAAATGCTTACTTGTTCAAAGAGTGTTATTTATTTAATTGATTTGTATACATTATTAGTATGGTAGCAGCTATTTAACAGGCCCTCAAGTAAATAGTGACTTTTCTCTGCTATTTACTTGGCTGCTGACAAAATTGTAGAAATTGTTTACTATTTGTCCGGCAGCTTTGAAAATGGAAGAGAAACGTTGCTGTTTATCCAGTCGCTGGCTAAGAAATAGAGGGCCTCATTTATGAAAAGTGACGCATCGCTGCGTGAAAACAGCGATGCGTCACTTTTCACTGCGCACTCCTTGCGACACCAATGATGCGTCATATTTAATGTATGACGCATCATGTCGCAAGGACTTACAGATACGTCAGTATTTCTGACGCATCTGTAAGCGCAAAAGTGACGCATTGCTGGAGTGTGTCACAAAAGTGACGCATCTCCAGCAATGCGTCCTTTCACATGGGGAAAGCCCCATGTGAGAGGGCTTGCGTCAGTCTTACGCCTGCTGTGAGGCAGACACAAGATTTTGACGCAACCGCATCCTAAAAGTGACGCAGTGAAATCTCATAGATTTCACTGCGTCACTATTACGAGGCTTTTTGCGGGGGAACGCCCCCTCTGCATACATTATACCTGACGCAGGTAAGATGTGGCGCAGGGGTTTAAAAAGTGACGCATCTACCTAGATGCGTCACTTTTTAAATATGGCGCAACAAGGCGCATGTTTTACGCTGCAGATGCGTCACAAAAAGTGACGCATCCGCAGCGCAAAACTGACGCAAGGCCTCATAAATGAGGCCCAGAGATTCTGTACTGTTTGGCCGGCAGCTGCGCAAATAGTAGAAAAATGTCAATATTTACCCAACTGCCAGCTAAAAAGTAGGTATTCTGCACTGTTTGGCCATGCAGATAACAAGGAAACTTCACTAGTTACCTGGTCACTGGCGAAATAGCAGAGTTTAAGGACTATTTGGACTTGCTGGCAAAACAGAAAACAATGTTTACAATTTGGCCAGCAGCCATGCAGATAGCAAATAAACCTAATGAATTTACTGGCTGTTTGTTAAATAGCAAAAATAATGTACTTTTCTTTTTCACTGGTAGCCTGGCCAATGGCAAAAACAATTCAATATTTACCTGGCTGCTCGATAAATGGCCGAAATGATGTAGCCAGTGGCCTTGTAAATAGAAAAGAAACTTAATTATTCACTTGGTGACAGACAGCATATACAACTTGACTAGCAACAGTACACGTAGCAGAGGCACTTTACTATTTACCAAACTGTTGTCCAAACAGCCTACATTTTGTGTTATAATTCCTTATGCAGACTTCAACTTTTACATACCACTTGGTAGAACTGCAAACAAGTAGTAAATATCATTTACATCCATCTCTTTAAGAAAGACTGGGTCCTGGTGTATTCTTATTTCATTTGCAAAATGTGGTCACAAATAGCACACATAGGTTTTGTAAATGGAATTGTATTATTCAAACTGACCTATATAATATTAGCCAGGTTCACAAAATACAGAATCGCAGGAAGTTTCAGAATGATCTGCCAAATTAATATTTCTTACACAGGTGCCAATTCATGACCATCTGTGGCTGACTGTAATCACAGGGATAGTGAACTGCAAGTTACAGCACACCGCCATCCCTAACTGCATTTCAAAATGGAAAACTTTATTGAAGCAGCAAAAAGGTATCAGTGCTGCTTTTAAAGAATAACATTTTCAGTTTTGGAAAATGTCTCTTCCCTAAGGGTACCAACATGATTCTCAAAGGGAAATGGCTCCTAATGTGACCCCTTACCATTTGAAAATTGGTTACCACCCCAACCTGGGGGTCGTTAGCTTCCCAGTGGTTTGGGACTATCAATGAATTCCTTTCTGAATTAGAAAGGGGAGGGGGAAACGCCTTTCATAACCCCTTTAATTTGCAATTCAGACATAATTGCAAAAGTCCTTTTACAAGTCGAAATAATTTTCCAAATGGTAAAAGGGGTTGTGCACTTAATGATAAGCACATTTGTGGTCACAAACCCTGTGATTTCATGACATGATGACCTTAGTGCTAAAGTTGACTTAAAGCACAAACCTATACGTAAGGGTGGGCAACAATTTAATTATGCCGGAGTAATCGCAGTATTTTGTTAATTAAGCATTACTCTTCTGATGCGAAATTATTGTAAAAAATTCAAAAACTGCTGGCTGTTGCGGTTCCTGGTCTGTTACATTTGGCACTATTGTCTGCAAGGAAAATATATCCTCGCATCCATTTTTGTTCTGCTAAGAAAATAGTGCTAAAGGCCGGCTTATGCTCCTAGTGTAACTCCGCATGATTTCGCTGTAATTCCGCGTCACTTAGCTATAGCAAATTACGCAAGTTACACCCACCCCTACCTCTAGGTCTAAATGTTCCAAATATTTGATTGTTTCCAAGTTATATCAACTGACGTGGCATAGAATGCCACTCCATTACAACATGGTCCAAGGCACAGTGACATGAGAGGCCCTTTAAAGAGCTGTCTTGTGCTCCACACATTCTCCTACTCATTTAAGTTTACCTGCAGAGGTGGCTAATGATAAAGATCAATAGAACCTTTACAAGACTAGTTGAATCTGTTTACTCTTCTACTGCTATGTACTCACTTTAACTCACAAAGCTATGAAAATGTACCAGGGCTACTCACCTGACTAAAAGGCCACTCACCTGACTGAGAGGAACTGCACTGCCTGTTTGCACACCGACGGAGCGAAAGTCCACCCAGCAATTACAGCCGCTTGTCCCCTGAAGCCTCCCCTCCACGAGGTCTCGCTGGTGTGAGCAAGCCCTGCAATCGGCAGGGCTGGTGTCACGCTCCCAGCTTGAGACCCACGGGTAGAAGCTAGGAAGCAAATCTGTGAGCGAGCCGGGGGACAGCGAGGACCAGCTAAGCATGGGCGAATTTTGCGAATCTCGCGTTCGCGAATTTTGCGGATTTGCAAACTCGCAATCCGCAAAATCCGCGAATTCTCGCGAATTTGCGGATTTTTTTTTTGTGTTTGCGCGGGTTTCTGCCAGTTCGCGAGGGTTTTGTACAATGTCGCAAATTGCGAACTTACCTGTCGGGTCGCAAGTTTCGCGAACTTGTTGTTTCTACGTGTCCAGCCTGTTTGGGACACTCTTCTTCATCACTGCCACTCTCTGTCACCACTGCCACTCTCTGACTACTCATGCCACCCTCTGGCCCACCCATGCCACCCTCTGTTTCATCACAGCACCCTCTGGTTGTCCAGTCAGTGTACATTATTGTGGCAACGCAAGCACACCTTCCCTGCCTCAAGTGACCTGAATTAATTTGGGGCTGATTAATGTGTCACAGAATATTTTTTTAGCTGGCACCTGCTTCCTTAGTGCTTCCTGATTAGTGAACTTTTGCACTTGCTAAGTGCTTTCATTGTTGCAAAATTAGTTACAACACCTGCCCTGCCCCAACTGACAATAATGAATTAGGGGCTGATTAATGGATTTGAACTGCCAGCCTGGCTCCTGCTTGTCTCCCTTAGCTGTAATTCAGGACCTTTGTGGCATATGTGTAACTATTCTGAGGTTCAGAGCAGGGTCACATAATAGTTGCAACTGGCAACTGAACTCTGGAGGGGCCCCTCAGCAAGCACTACAGGAAATGGCTACTAATGATGAGCCTGAACTTTTGAACCTGGTAAGTAGTTTCAGTTTTGATTAGATCGTATTTCTGCAATTTTGCACTTATTCGCGGGGCGCGAAGTTGTACTGGGAAGCCGCGAACTCACGCGAACAGTGCGAGCAGTGCAAGCAAAATCCGCTGCTCGCGGATTTGGCGGGAGATTCGCGAATCTCGCGGATTGCGAATTTCCCGAAAATCCACAAAATCCGCGAGCGAAACGGATTTTCCGCCCATGCTTAGGACCAGCATCCTTCTGGTAGACCAGCTGGTTCCTCTTCCCCTGGCGCTCCCGCCCACGGACACGCCCACCACCCACAAGTACTTAACTGCACCCTTAATCCCGCGTAGCGGGACGCGAGCGGGACGCCGGGCTAAGCCCGGGCAAATGGCGGGCCGTCTGTGGCCGTCCGGGGTCGACCGAGGACGGGACGGGCCACCCTATTTTCACTCTATCGGTTTTCTCTGGACTTCATGAGTAGCGGGAACAAACAGTAATCATCTAAGGTGAGACGTGCATATTAACATCAGTCTCATTTAAAAGTTGGACAAGGCAAAGGAAGCCGGTGTACTATACTATACACTCCCTGTTAGTATAATTTAGTTACTCCTATTCAAACGTCCTTAAACCTGTTATCTAAGTCAATCCTACAACTCTCTGCTAAAACAAAAACAACTTTATAAACCCTCCAGAAGACTCATTGGACTCCTCTATGGCACTAAAAAAGTTACGTTTACGCACAATATACATGAGGCGCATGGGCACTGAGGAAGCTGTCAAAAAATCTGCTGATAAAGCACTAAAACCCGGCCAATTATCCTGCACATCAGCCATAAATAAATACTTTTCCACTTTACCTTTGAAAAGTCATTCATCTATCATCACTTCCGAAGTAGAAAATACGTTAAACCCTATGGATACTAAAGTCGAACATCAGTCGCTACTCTTTTCCAACCAAAGTTTGATAATTTCAGAATGTAATCAAAAAAACCTTTCTCTAGCCGAGGATCATCAAAAATCGGTTCATGAGATGTCTCAAATAAAATCCCTAACTCCTATAAAAACTCTGGAGAGTCAACTCTGTCTAGAGGATTACGCATGTAATACCTCGAAAATAGACAACGAAAAATCGGAACTACCACTAAGTCAAAAACAGCCATTTACTAGTTCTCCCGAAAAATCACCCCATCATTATTCAAATCATGCGACCTTTACTGACCCTTTTTTTCCAAACTCAACTTCTGCAAATTCTGTTTCTCCCTTGTCAAAAGCTCTTTATTCGCTGCAAGAAATCTTGGAATCGGTCCTTACTCATCTTGGTCATATTCTAGCAAACTCAGATGATACTCTCGACGTACAAATAGGTATTCTTAAATTCCTAGTGGAAGAAAAAAGGAAAAAAGATCTAACTATCGTATCGACTAAACAACATGAAACAGATAATACACCACATCTGGAAGTTGATCTAAAAAACCATACCTTGTCTCCAAAAAAACGAGAAATAAGTACACAAACTACGGAGGTAGTAATAATAGAGTCAAAAATGAAGGAATCAAGAAAAAATAAAAAATCTCCTATCACCTACTCTCTCAAGAGAATATTCAAAGAGGACTCTGAAAATACCACCAAAAATAAATCTAAACACTACCCCATTTTCTCAAAACATGTTAATCATACTGACCTAGATCCAATAGCCCGCGACAATAAAGTAAAGTTCTGCAGAGATCACATTGAGCAGGAACGAAATCAAATGGAGAAGACTCCAGGGACTAACGACCAGGAAGAAGCCAGGGGCAAGAAAAAGAGAAGAAAGCCACAAAGAAGAATCCAAAAGAAAAGAGGGCATAAACTTAAATTCCAGAAATCTGCTATCACCACCAATCCCATACAGTTCCAAAGTACTGAATCCATTTCTCCTACTCCTTCATTGGAGGAACCTTCAGATATTCAAATAACACCGAAGGCGAAATCTTTGAATCCTAAAGCAGAAGTCTACCGTCCGGCCCCAATAACAACAAAAACAACAGGGCTTAAGATTAATGTCACAAGAGAAATACAAGAAAGTAAATCTCAGTCGTGGAAAGGAACACCATCAAAGCATGTAATAATTGAAGAACTTTTCCCTACAGACAATCTGCCATTCAATAGAGGCAGAATACTTAATCTCTTACAACAAATACCATCTTTACAATCTCTTACAAGTACCGAAATAGACTTGGTGTCCTTTCCGAATAAAGAAAATGACAAACTAGCATTAGTTTCGTTCCTGTCTCCAGTACTCCCAGGAATAATAATTAGTGAGAAGGAAATTCTACATAAAAACGGGTATGATGTGATTCTAACACCTGAACCAAGAAGAAGTATTCAAAATAATGGACCAATTGGACTATTTTACCAAAGAAATGGTAATCTTAATACCAAATGGGGAGACCTAGTATCAAATACAACGGGAAATGACACATTAAACATTCAAGTATCTCAAGGGGAAAGGACAGTATGGTCCCAAGACTTAGAACGAAGCGACACTGGTAATTCAATAAAATCTTGGGCATGGATATCGGAAACTTTAAACTGTAAAAAAACGGCTAAACTTCAACAACATCTGGTTTAGCAAAGGATTGACGATCACGACATGGAACATGGCCGGGAAAACTGCGAAAAAAATGAAAGAAGCTACAAAAAATCATCCGGACATTCTTGCTCTACAGGAAACATGGTCAACCTCAACCTTCTCTCAAAAAGGATACTGTGTCTACGACATTTCCGCTAAGAATTCCATTAGAGGTCACGCAAAGGGAGGTCTGGCAATTTTACTACGTGAAGAATATTCTTGGTCTCAAGAAATTATAGATACAAACTCAGATAATTTGCAATGTATAAAAGTGGCATTTAAAACTCAATCAATAGCCGCCCAGAATAAAATACTGCTCTTTAATATATATGCTCCCCCAAGTAACAAACAAGATACCTTATTTGATCACTTAATGGAAACTATTATCCACATACTTGGCGATCGCTCCTATATGCCATACATAATAATGGGCGATTTGAATGGCAAAATTTCAAATAGCGAAATTGAGAAATGGGCAAAACTTTTCAAAGAAGAATCTTTCGAAATGACCCTCCCACAACTACCTAAAGGAGCGAAATCAGACAAGAGAGGAAGGTCATTACTATCACTCCTCCCCAGCATAAATGGGACAATCTTAAATGGTAACACTAAAGGAGATATACCAGCATCACATACTCGACAGTGAAACGGAACTTCTTCTACTCTTGATTATTTCATCTGTGGGATGGATGAAAAGGAACAAATTCTTCATCTCACAATCCACTTTACAGAAGAGAGCGATCACGCTATCTTACATCTAACAACTCTTTGGTCGGCACCGACCACCTTCATCAATCAGCCAATATTTCAAAAATCTACAACTGAAGTAAATGCAGCCCAGCGTCGGATCTATTGGACCTCTGAAAATTTGGACTATATAAAAGCTTTAATTGCCCAAACTCAATTGTTGACTAACATCTATTCAGACGACCCTATAATGAACTTTGAAAGCATGATCTACAATCTTAAGAAAACGCTCGAAAACAAATTACAACAAGATAGTCACTTGAAAAGTAAAAACACCAATAAGAATAAAAATTGGAATCAACCAACTGTTAAAAAACTTAATAGATTGATTCGAGCCCAGTATCTGAACTTCTCCACGGCAAATAAAATGGAAATTAATAAACTAAAAAACCAAATACGAAGAGAGAAAATTAAACATAAAAAACAGGTCCAGGACACTAACTGGGTCGATATCCAATTAGCAGCCAAACAACGTAATCAGCGTAAATACTGGTCTTTGATCTCTAAAATGACTGGAGCTAAAAAGAAGCTGGAAGCAATCCCTGTATCAGC
Organism: Lissotriton vulgaris; assembly: GCF_964263255.1. Classification (NCBI taxonomy): domain Eukaryota; kingdom Metazoa; phylum Chordata; class Amphibia; order Caudata; family Salamandridae; genus Lissotriton; species Lissotriton vulgaris. The sequence continues at coordinate 1,224,620,597 of NC_141696.1, forward strand.
AGAGGACTGGGATATTTACCTAAGTGACCTATACAAATCTAATCCATCTCTTACGGAAAGGAAGGTTCTAAATCGTGAAATGGAAAGCAAAAACACTAAAATCATCAAGACTTCAGCAGTTTCCATTGCCATGAATATAAGAAAGGCAAGAAGTACGGGCGCGTCTGGCCCTGATCAGATCCCTATTAAGGTCTTCCAAGTGGACCCCAGGGAATGGGGTATGACGCTCACGCCTCTGTTCAATTACATCTTTGACACTGGCAAAATACCGAAATCCTGGCAAGGAAGTACAATAATCCCCATATACAAAAAAGGAAATAGAAATATAGCGGGAAATTATCGGCAAATAGCGCTGATGGACGCTTCCGGAAAAATCTTTGCAGCGGAAGTACTGAACAGACTAAAAATCTGGGCATTTTCACAGGGTCTAATTCCCATGTTTCAGGCCGGATTTCGACCCAACCACTCAGTTATTGACAATATAGCAATTTTCCAGACCATCTTAGATAAATATACAGTAGGGAAATCACAACCCATATATGCAGCCTTCATCGATTATTCCACTGCCTTCGACCGAGTGGACAGACCAACCCTGTGGAAAAAACTAAGGGGGATGGGAATCCCTGAACCACTTCTTCAAGTAATTGTGAATCTTCACAGTAACACATGGTGCCGTGTGCAAATGGGGAGCGACAAGGGTCTGTCTAAAATAATACGTACATCTAATGGCCTTAAACAAGGGTGTCTTTTAACTCCGATTTTATTTTCTTTGTACTTAAGCGACCTACCGTCTCAACTGCAAAAAGGGTTAAGTATGCCTCCGAAGATTGCTACTCAACGTATACACGCATTGTTATATGCGGACGACATAGTTATGTTTGATTTAACGCCTTTTGGATTACAATATCTTTTAGATATCCTTCATAACTACTCGAAAGACAATTTTCTAATTCCTAATATAAATAAAACTAAAGTGGTCGAATTCTCAAAAAAGAAGAAAGGTGTAAAATACTGCTGGAAGTTGGGTGGAGAGAGGCTTGAGCAGGTAGAGGAATATACTTACCTAGGCAGGATTTTTTCACATAACATGAAAAACACCAAACAAATAAACCATTTAAAAAGGAAATGTGACTTACATGCGGGGGCTATGTCTCGTCTGTACTCGGCTACTGGAAACCGGCATTTTTCTGCACTTATAAAAGTCGACAGAGCAAAGATTCCACCTGTACTGTCGTATGCCTCTGAACATATTCCCTTAAAACAATGGTCCTATATGGATTTAAAAGAAGGTAAAGTACTAAAGAAAATTTTGAAAGTTTCCACATCTACACCAGTGCAGGCACTTAGACTTGAATATTCTATCACTAGCGCCTACGCTACAGCTGTAGCCAACATCATTAGATGGGCCTACAACCTTCTCCAATCTAAAGAAGGAACTTTACAATGCCTGTTAAAGATCGAGACATTTGATAAGGATTCCTCTAACTTTACCTTCTCCAGAAATATGACAGCGGCATTTCAATTAGCCAAAATTAGCCCTGAAATCCTGTTATCTTGGACACCTGCACAACTCAAACTTTTTCTAAAAAACTTTACCCCCAAATTGAGTTTTGAGATTGATCACTTACATTGTACTAATTTACCTGTGTATAAATCTTACGCTGAGTCTCTGGAATATAAACATGAACAGCCTTATTTAGACTACTCTCTCACACATGGTGCAAGGCGGGCAATTACGATGCTACGTCTGGGTATACTACCGGTGTTAACCTTTACTTCAATCTGGAGACCAGATAGTTCTCCGCTATGTCCTCTCTGTCAGGGGGGTAATCAGAATCTTGAGCATCTTTTATTTATATGCCCTAATGCCACGGTTGTAAATGCACGATTAACATGCCTTGATCCCATTTATCGGTCATGTAGGATTGTCACCGCTAAAGATCTGTTATCAATATGCAAACGGCCACCGAATGAATTTGTTTGTTATAAAATATATAAATTTTTAAAAGTTTTATTGAAAATGTATTGAATTGTTTAACAAACTGTATGAAATTTTTAAGATTTGTGGTCCTCAATTGAGTACCAAAACAAATAAAAATTATTTGACTTGTAGTAGGGCTAGTTATAGGATTGCTAAAAGGTTCCAAATTATCAGAACACCACTTTTTCTGCATGCAAATCAGTGTATTCTGGAATTATTAATTCTGGTTCAGTTCAATTAAACAAATCAGACTAAAACACCTGAAAACAATGATTTGTGAAAGCAAAGGCCAAAACTCGAATTTTGTATCCCAGTGACATTGTACCATCTGGAATTTAGGGTGATCTTATCAAAATAGTGACAATTGCATTAGGGTTCCTTATGAAGTGAATAACACACTGTAATTGAGAAGCTTCACTACAATCTCATGACAGAAGGTAGAAAACCTATGAGCCTGATTTTGACTTTGCAGGATGGTGGAGGACAATACCCCATCCACCTTGAGGGAATTAGCCCGCCAAACTTAGAGTTGTCCACCGGCCCTGTGGACAACACTCTATATTGACAGTTTTAGACCTGACATCCTTGGCATCATTTCACCTGACTTTTTGCCTCTGTCTTGCTTACTTCATTTCTGCTGGCTTTAGGATTCTGAGCACTTACCCACTGTTTACCAGTGCTAAAGTGCATATGCTCTGTACACTAAACGTGGTAACATTGGCTTATCCACAATTAGCATGTAGTCATTAAACATGGCTCAGGTCTGCCACTGCAGAGAATTTGTGTGCAGTTTTAAACTGCCATTTTTTTTTTTTTTTAAGTTTGAAGTTTATTGAAATATAAAGAAACCAAGACAGAAATGAAGAAACAATCAAGAGTTATAAGAAAATGAGATCAATCTTACATATTAGCGAATTACATTTAGGAAACTGAAGCATAAAATATGAAAAATGGGTAATGAGTATGAGGAACATAGGAGGATGAGGAGTTAACTTAAAATATGAAAACAGATTAAAAACATGATAAAACATTAGCTGTAAATGATAATATGTTAATCGAATAAATTAAGGTAATACATTCATGGAGGTTTACAAACTTCAACCGTACGTATTGGAAGTGGTGAAGGAGGTTTAGCAACTGTGGATAGATAGTCAGTGAGGGGAAGCCAAAAAGATCACGTTTGATTGCTAAGGAGATAGGAGAGACAAAATTTGTGTCAAGTCGGTGATTAAAGCAAACTGCATTCCACCATGCAGTAAAAGAAACATCCTTAGCTTGTTTCCAGTGTGATGTGATATGGTGGAAAGCAATGGCTATGCATAGGTCAAGTAATTTGTGGTTGGTGCTGGATTCAATAAGGGTGGGAGATAGGGAACCTAAGAAAATGTGTGAAATGGAGAATGAAACCGTAAATTTGAAGATTTTTTGTAGCTGGGACCAAACTAAGTGCCAGAAACGTAATACAGGGGGACATTCAAATAGCATGTGTTTCAAATCAGCGGAAAGGGATGTGCAGGACCAACAAGTAGATGGTGTGTCTGGGGAAAAGGAGGACAGGACTAATGGAGTGAATAACATACGATTATAAATAAAGAATAAGGTTTGTGTGGTATTTGCAGCTCTGGATGTACTGTGAATCTTGGACCATATTTTGTCCCATAAAATAGTGGACCATGTGTGAGATAAATCTTCTTCCCAAGCCAACTCAACCTTAGATTTTGAACGATCAGCAGAGGATTGTAGAGATTTATAAATAAATGACGCAGAAAGAGATTGATCAATAGCATTAGAAATCAAAAGATGTGTGGTAGGGATAGAGTTAGAGGTTGGGAGTGAAGAAAGATACTGAGTAAGGGATGGAAGTATCGATAAATATTGTTTACGGGATGAAGCAGGTAAAGAGAATTGAGTTTGAAGGTCTTGGAAGGAAAGAGGCTGATTATCTGAGAGAAGTTGTGAGATCCATTTTAGACCAAGGGAGTGCCAAGATTTCCAATATAAGGAACGGTTGCGAATTTTGAGGGATTTATTATGCCAGATAGGTTGAGCGTGGGTGGAGGAGGCAGATGGATGGGTGGATACTAAGTATGGACGAAGAAGAGAGCAAGAGTGAGAAATGATGGGGGAACATATGGATGACACCTTAGAGGTAAAGGCTAAGACTTCTCGAAAATCGTAAGGATGAAGAAGAGAAGATTCTAAAGTGATCCATAGGGGAGGAATGCGAGGAAGATCTGAAGAGAGCCATCTCATCGATTGTTTCAAAGAAAATGCGTTATGATATGACTTAAAGTGGGGAAATTTGACACCACCAAGGGATTTGTCTTTTTTCAGGGAAGAAAGTGCAATCCGAGATTTTTTGCCTTTCCATAAAAATTTTAATAGAAGGGAGTCTATCGATTTGAAGTAATGATCTGGAATACGGATGGGAATCATGGAAACAGAATAGAGGACTAGGGGTGCTAGCATCATTTTGATGGAATCTAGTCGACCCCACCAAGAAAGGAATAGAGGATTCCAACGTGTTATTGACGTATTGATTTTGTTAGAGAGAGATTCGAAATTAAATTTAAGAGTGTCTGGAATACGGGGGGCAAACCAGATACCTAAGTATTTAATCTTCAAGGGCTGCCAGGAAAAACCAGAAGAGTCAAAGAGATGTTTTTGACATAAGGGGTTTAAAGGCAAGATTTCACATTTATCTATGTTAAGACGATATCCTGAGACGGTAGAGAAAGAAGAAACTTGACGAAGGAAGGAAGGGAGAGTTGTTTGAGGATTTGAGCAATAAAATAAAATGTCATCAGCGTATACAGATAATTTAGCTTGTTGGTGAGGACCATATTGGAAACCCGTAATCGTGTCATCAAGTCTAATCTTAGTTAAAAAGGGTTCTAAGGCTATAATAAACAATAGAGGAGATAGTGGGCAACCTTGACGAACCCCTCTTTGGAGAGGAAAGTAATCAGAAGTCATACCATTTGCAAAGATTGAAGCATGGGGACTAGAGTATAGAAGAGATATTAGAGATATGAATTTAGGGGGGAAGCCAAACCATTGGAGAGCTTGGAACATAAAGTCCCAACCAATTCTGTCGAATGCTTTTTCAGCATCAAGGGAAATAGCAGCAAGGGGGGAGGAGAAGGATGGAGCTTTACTCAAAATATTAAAGAAGACACGAGAATTGTCTGATGATAGGCGACCCTTAACGAAACCAGATTGTTCAGGACCTATAAGTTCTGGTAATAAGGGATCTAGTCGGAGAGCTATAATTTTGGCGAAGATTTTATAATCAGTGTTTACTAGTGATATGGGACGATAGTTCTTACAAAGGGTATGATCTCTATCTGGTTTAGGTATTAAACAAATCAATGCTTCTTGGAAGGTTCCTTGAGAGGATCCGGAGGCCGCAAAAGATTGGAATAGGAGATGCAATTTTGGGAGAAGAAGGGAGGAGAAGTGAGTATAGAATTCAATGGTAAAACCATCGGGCCCTGGGGCTTTACCTCGGCGAAGAATAGAGATTGCATGAGAAATTTCCGATTGGCTAATGTCCAAATCTAATGATTGAAAATCAAGATGGGATGCTTCTGGAGAAGGGATGTTTTGAAAGTATGAAAGGAGATCTTGAGGGTCGGGAATAGATTCGGGAGTGTAGAGATTTTGGTAAAAGGAAACAAATTGAGCCAGTATGTCTTTATCTTTAAAGAAAGATACTCCATTTGGGCTTTGCAAGGAATCAATTTTTGTACGTTCTTTACGTATCTTAAGGTAATTGGCCAGGAGCCTGCCCATCTTGTTTTATCCGCCGTAGTAGCGGGAATTGCATTTTAGAAGAGAGTTAGAGGCGGCGTTGGTGGTAAATTTATTGAAATTAAGTTTGGCTGAAATTAATTCACGTAGAGAAGATTCAGAATTTGAGTTATAGTACGTATATTCCAATTTTTAATTTTATCCAAGAGTTGAGTTGACTTAGAGATTGATTGTTTTTTCTTTTGGGAGACAAAATTAATAATAAAACCACGTGCAGCTGCCTTAAACGAGTCCCAAATCATAACAAAAGGAGATTCAGGAAGGTGGTTAAGTGTAAAAAATTCAGTGGAAAATTGCTTAAATTGGGTGCAAAAATTAGAATCAAGAAGTAAAGAATTATTAAATCTCCAACGGCCTGAATGAGGGGAGTAGGGAATAAGATCAATGTCCACAAAAACGGGAGCGTGGTCTGAAATGAGAATGGAGCCTATATCTGAGTGAATGGCAAGTTGGGCCAGAGGTTTGCTAAGGAAAAGGTAATCAATACGTGATTGGGAGTGATGTGTGGGGGAGTAGAAAGAGTATTCTCTGAGGTCAGGGTTACAAAGCCTCCAAATGTCAACTAATGCATTATTCTGTATAGAGGAGATAAACTGGGTATGCATTTTGGAAGGAACAAATTTAACTTTTGAATTTCTATCGATAAAGGGATCATAAACTTGGTTGCAGTCACCGCCAAGAATAACGTATTGGTCATTGAGGGTAACAAGTTTGTTCGAAATAGCAGGCCAGAACAATTTATCAACACCAGTTGGGGCATAAACATTAAAAATAACTAGAGGTATTTTATCTATAAGAAGATTAACAATTACCCAACGACCATCATCGTCGCACTCTTGAGATACAATTGAGACATTTAACTTTTTATGACAGAGTATAACAGTACCATTTTTCTTACCTACAGCAGGTGAATAAAAAACGTGACCTACCCAACATCGTTTAAGTTTAGTAGACTCTAAATCTGTAAGGTGGGATTCTTGAAGAAGGGCTACATCTGCCTTAAGTCTGGTTAAATGTGTTAAAACTCGTTGACGTTTAATGGGGTTATTCAACCCCTTAACATTCCAGGTAACTACTCGGAATGTACAATATCATGAAAATGATATAAGAGAAAAGAGAAAGTGGAATAGAAAAGTAGTTGAGAAATGTTGAAAGAAGTAGTAAGATTGCAAGAACATATGTATGAGAGAGATAGAGAGAGAAGGTGAGAGCAAGAAAAAGAAGAAGAGATAAAGAAAGGAATATAAAGGAAGATAAGAGAGAACAAGGCAAGAGAAGAGACATAACAACAAATACAAATGAGAACTAGGGGGTGACGACGCCAGAAGAGGACGACATCAACAACAGAGACTCACGTCATCGAACACCGGAGGAACCAGCTTAGGATCAATTGAAGGGAGCAGAAACTACACCGGGACGGGGAACAGAAGGAGAGGATCTGTGATGAGACAAAAATGGAATAGATAAGTTAGAAGTACATAAGAACGCCAAATATAGGAACTACGCGACATTAGAACGAAGCAAACAAAATATATATGGATACAATAAGGTAAGGGGAGTCGATACTAGGCACAGTAGGGAAATAAAAGGGTAAATATTTTAGTCAATCAGGAAGACACATAAATCATTAAACTGGTCTTGCAGTGTCCATGTTGATGGTTTCATGGTGACGGAGGAATTCTTCAAGGACTCGTGGATCTTCAAAAGTCGTTGTCTTTTCTTTATACGTAACCTTGAAGAGGCAAGGATGAAGGAGACCGAATCTGGCGCCAAGATCTCGCAATCGTGGTCGTAGATCGAGAAATTGTTTTCTGCGGTCAGCTGTCACTTTGGCTACGTCTTGAGATAGATACAGACGGTGACCTTCCCATATAATCTGCTTCTTCGCTTTGGCTGCTGAAAGTACCTGAAGTAAATCGGTATATTGTAGGAAGAGCATGATGACTCCGCGGGGCTTGGAGGAAACTCTCGGACCCAGTCTATGAGCACGTTGAATGTTAAGTGTGACAGAAGATGGAAGATCCAACATTTTTGGTAAAAAGGTTTGGAAGAAGGAGGTTGGATTGGACCCTTCTGTGAGCTCTGGAAGATTATAAAGGCGCAGGTTATTGCGACGATTTCTATTTTCCAACTCCTCAGTCTGTCGTCTTAAGAGAGAGACATCCTTCTCCAATGAGGAAATTCTAGAGCAGGAAGATTGTAGAGCCTCCGTTGATTGTTCCACTATCAGGACTCTGGATTCGAGAGTGGACCATTTATCGTGAAGAAATTGCAGAGTTTTAGTAGTTTCAGCCATGAAGGGTTTAAGTGCTCGAAGTTCTTCAAGAATAAGATCCATGGAAGCGGATGATGACTCAGAACCTGGAGATGGTGGATCTTTCTTGTGACGTTTCGTGGAGCCAGGTTGCAGAAGTTTACTGGTGACAGTAGTCTTAGGAATAGCCCCACGAGTGACCTCCGCTTTAGAAGGAATGGTGTCCTCCATGGCCTGCGTCGTCGAGTCAGAGTCTGAGGAAAGATGTGGTTTGGTTTTGGTAGCCGTGAGCTTGAGAGTGCGCAGTTTCCCCATATATGTTATGGGAGATAAATAATAATGTTCCTGTAGGCTCAGAAGATAGAAGCTCTGTGGAGAAGGTACTCCTCAATAAGAAAAAATAGCAGTGCTGTGAAAGGTAGAGCACAACACATTGATGTCAGAACCTTGTTGCGCAGATGAAAGAAAAATGCGTCACACAAAAGACATCATTAAAATAAAGGTGTACGCAAAAAGACTGGAATTGCACTGCATATTATGAGCATGAGGGGAAAAATCGTCTGTATCATGTGGAGAAACAGATAGACGTTGTTGAGGATAAACAAAAACAAATGATATCCCGTTTTGTAAGTTCCATTGAAAATGCCATTGAAAAGCGGCGCCCAAATGAGGAATTCAGCTTGAAAGCAGCGTTCAGCGTGAAGAAAGCGTGAAGAAATAGGGGAACCAAAGGCTGAAAAACGCTAACAGGAGGATTCAGCTAATGAGGAACATCAGTATTGTGCTTATCGTCTTGCCGCATTGATTAGTTTTGACAAGGAAAGCACCGCACCGCGGTGCAGGTCCTCCGCTGACAGAAACCGGAGACGCGGCAAAAGTTCAAAGGAAATGGCGGCCGCCTGAGAGCGCGCCGCGTCAGTCACGAAAAGTATGCATTGAGACGGAGTAGAGGGACGCAGGTGGTGTTAATCTGCTCACCTCATGCTCCGATGCAAGAAGATGAAGTCGGCGTTCGAAAAGGTGCAGTATAAGATAGGAAAACTGCTGGTATCGGCGCCCGATGTCCGGAGCTCCGCAGTCAAGCCGCCATCTTGTGCGGCGTTCAGGCCACGCCCCCCCTAAACTGCCATTTTGACCTGGCAAGTTTACCAACTTGCCAGGCCCAAACCTTCCCTTTTATTACATATATGTCACCCCTAATGTAGGCCTTAGGCAGCCCTATGGGCAGGGTGCAGTGTATTTTAAAGGTAGATCATGCACGTTTGAGGTTTACATGTCCAGGCAGGGAAAAAGTGCTAAATTCGTTTTTCACTACTGCAAGGTGTATCTCTTCCATAGGTTAACATTGGGATTGCCTTAAAACATCTTTTACGTGTAATTTCCAATTGCGAAAATATAGAGATTTGGAGTTTGGTGTCTTTGGAAACACAATTTAAAACGCAATTTGTGGTGAAGTCAAGTTTTAGATTGTAAGTCTTAAAAAGCCACTTTGACAAGGTTAATCGTGTGAGAGGGGTTCAGCCCTTAAGTGATTGGGCCTATAAAATTAGAAAAAGAGAGCGTTTTATCTAGCTGTCGCTTTTGATGCTGTTCCCTACTTAAACAGACTCAAACCAATTACTGATTACATTGGCCTTCGTGTTTATTTAACTATGATTCTGTACTTTTTAAAACCATTTATTTGTTGTCAGAGATAACATTCAAACGTGGACAATATTCAAAAGTATGAAATATAACATAAAATACATATACAAAATACAATTTTAAGAAATGGATTAAAAGTCGAACCAGTCACCAATTTTCGAAATACAGCAACAATTATCATAATTTGTTTTTACAATAATAGATCCCTCTAAAATCTGCTGACCACTGGGAAATAATATTCAGGCTACTAGGGTTAGGAATTTTTAAACCATTCCCCTAGAGTGGATCTTAATCCTATACATATGTTTCCTAAATGGTGAATGGCGCCAATGCGTTTCAAGCCCCAATATTATTCATGGGGTTCTCCTCAGGGCTTATGACTTAGTGTAATCTGCTCTGTCTTCTTCTTTCTGACTTTCTCTTTGATTGGAGATTGCAAAAACTACAACACTACACATGTATATATCCTCTCAATATTGCACGTTTCTTTTTAACCAAACGGGTTGCAAACAGTTTGCATGCATTATGATTTAGAAGACTCCTTGTCTTGTTCCATAGAGGCAAGCTTATAGTCAAAATCCGGTCCATTTGAGCCAAAACTACGTGTTGTTTCATTATTTAGACAATGCGAATACCAAAAGAAGGGAAGCAAACTACATGAGAGGAGCACCAGGACACCGCGCCATAAGCACCCTATGTGTAAGAGAAGCAGCATCTAGCATTTTCTTACTATAACCATTCTGTGCCTCTGCCTGTCTCTGAATACACGTCCGGGTTGGGTGACAGCTGGGCTTTTTGCATTCCCTCTAGACAGACAGAGAAAGGGTTTGACTTTTGCATACTGATGGTCCATTACCAGGCTGATGGGCCTTACTGAGGTAGCTAAGGAGGGAAGACCTGACTCTTGCTCCTGAATAGGGCTGTGCCTGTCGCCACACAAAGAGCTGCATACTCCCCTGTAGTGAGTCTGGAGCTAGGGCAAGAAAGACAGGGACCTTGTGATCTTCAAAGGCCTCTTTGAAGTCACCCCAAATTCAAAGGCACATTTGTGTATAAGTATTGGAACTCTGACACCACCAAATCATTACTTTGCTGGACATTCTGCCTAGACGAAGAGCTGCTGTGCTGTAGAAGGAACTGCCACTTTGCTAACTGCATTGCTGTGTTAGACTGCTGCCTGCTGATTGCTGTGTTGTAGGAGCGACTGCCACTTTGCTACCTGCACTGCTATGTTGGCCTGCTGATTCTTCCCTGTGAGAGAGAAGGACTGGACTGTTCTCTACATCCTTAAACCCAAGTTTCTCCAATGGCTTGTTGGCTTGAATCCTGTTCTCTGAAGTCTCAGGGTCAAAAAAGACTTCTTGCAACTTTTCTGGTGCTGCTGGACTCTACCATCTGGGAGTCCTACCCTTGCCTGAGGTGCCCCTCCAGTCCTTGGCCTAAGTTGTGGGTTCTGCAGCTGTTTTCGGTAAAAATCGATCTGAACCAACGCAGTGCCTAGCAACACTGTACCCACAAATGCAGTGCCAATTCGATGATGACAGGGGTCTTGACTGTGAGGTTCGACAACGATGCAGTGGCAAACTGATGACACCTCGGTGAGACTCAACTCCGACGTAGAATCGGCCCGTCGATATTGACTGCAAGGCTTAACTACGACACATTGACCCGACTGTTTGGATCACAACCAACACAGGGAGTGCTCGATGCTTGCTCCATACAAGGTACTTTCTCAACAAACCCCTGCATGGGTCACGTAGCTGACCTTCCCTTCATCACGGTAGGCCTGGAACTTTGGCGTTACCCTAGTCTAGCGTGACCTCAAGTAACCTTTTAGCGCTATTGACTTCTAATCACTGTTTTTGTATTTAATCTTTAAAAAGTCATATCTCAACTTCTAATTATTGGATTGTTGTCATTTTGGTCTTGTTTTACTGAGATAAATAATCTCTACTAGATGGTGAGCACAGGTTAATTTAGGTTGGGTATCTGACTTACCCTAACTAGGATTGTGATCCATACCTGGACAGGGTGCAAACCTCTGCCAACTAGCGACCCAATTTCTAACAGACAGGAACTGCTGTCATGGAGGTTCCTGTCAAGGCAGAAAAAGTTTGTTGGAAAATACCATTAAAAATTATAGCTGGCAGGCCTGCAAACTTTTCAAATGTTTTTTAAAAACAAACATACAAAGTTTTGCAAAACAAAAAACAAATGCTAGGAGTTTCTTATAGGGTGCTGTGGACAATTTTTTTTTCTGTCACTTACAGTCAGGTTTTACTCCAAATAGGGTGGACAATGTAAAGTTTATCCTCCGATGACCTCTACTCTATCAGGCACCACAGGAAGTGTTCTGTTGAAGAGCCTCAAGCAAAAGATGGGACTACATCAGAGAAAGACATATAGCATCAAAAAGACAGAAGAACAGAAACCCATTGAGATGATTTATTCATTGACTTTATTGCAAATATTGTAAGAAACAAGACAATGAATAGACATTTTGTTGCCACCATTCTTGTGACATATGTTACGTTATGTTATGTTATGTTATGTTATGTTATGTTATGTTATGTTATGTTATGTTGAATTGTACAGCGCTCTAATCATGCGAGATGGTATCCAGGTGAGCGGACAGTTGTGTGGCCCTCAAGGTGCTTATAAGAAGATACAGGTCTTCAGTTTCTTGTGGAACTACAGAAATGAGGAGAAGGCTCCGATATGTTGAGGGAGGTTGTTCCATGTCTTGGGTGGGATGTAGGAGAATGAGGTACCTCCAGCTTTGTTTTTATGCATGTGGGGAGTGTGTGCCAGTGAATCTACCTGAAGTGCAGTGTGCTGTTGTGCAGCATGAGAGGACAACTATGAGACCTGCAGTGGTGGTCTGGATGGTCTGGAGTCTATGGAGATGTTGTTTGGAGATTCCGGCATAGAGAGTATAGTTGTACTCCAGCCTGCTGGTGATAAGTGCTTGTGTGGTGGTCCTTCTGGTGCTATGAGGCAACCATTTGAAGATTTTTTGCAGCAAGCCTAGGTTGTGGAAGTAGGAGATACACACTGCATTGACTTTAGTCGTCATGTTGAGATTGTCATCTAGGATGATTCCTAGGATTCTTGCATGATCTGTGGGTTAGAGTGTTGATCCTAGTTCCAAAGGCCACCAGATGGAGTCTCATAGAGAGCTCTTGTTGCCAAGGACCAGTACTTCCACCTTATCGTATTTGAGGCGCAAGCAGGTGGTTCGCATCTATTCTGCCACCATGGCCATGCTGTTGGTAAAGTTGGTTCTTGTGGTAGTTGTTTTGTCTGTCAGGGAGAGGATGAGTTGGGTGTCGTTGGCGTAGGAGATGACGGTGATGTCTTGTGAGTGGATAATGTTAGCGAGCAGTGTCATGTATATGTTGAAACGGGTGGGCCTGAGGGACGATCCCTATGAGACTTTGCATATAAATGTTTTGGTCTCTGGTGTGAAGCATGGTAGCCTGACTGTTTGGGTTCTTCCTGTGAGACAGGAACACATCTTTTTGAGACTGGAGCCTTGCATGTCAATCCCATGGAGTCTTGTAATGAGGGTGTTTTGGGATACAGTGTTGAAGGCAGAAGAGAGGTCGAGCTAGGATTAGGGCCACTGTTTCTCCTCAGTCCATGATGATTTGTATGTCATTGTGACAATGATGAGTGTTGTTTCCATGCTGCAGTTCTTTCTGAATCCTGATTCAGTGTTGTCTAGAAGATGACTGAGTTTGAGATGGGTTGTGAGTTACTTGTTTATGGCCTTCTCATTAACTTTGGCTGGATCGGAGAGCAGGGAGATTGGTTGGAAGTTGCTCAGTTGATTCGGGTCAGCTGTGGGCTTCTTTAAGAGGGCATTGATTTCTGCAAGTTTCCATTCACCAGTGAAAGTGGCAGACATGATGGCAGACATTATTGATAATGTGGTCAGGTGGGTGCTGATTGGTGATGTTCCTAGGTTGTAGATGTAGTGGGGGCAGGGGTCCAAAGATCATTCATTTCACAGTTCCACTTTTCTGCTCCTTTTCAAGACAGGTGATGTGCAACCACTTTTGAGGTTTCAGAACAGATTTCAGGTGATTCCCTTTTAAATGCTATTTTCTAACTGTAGGTCAGACACAGCCTTTGTGCTAGGCGATGGAAGTAACATTAGTGCTGGCTCCAAGCAGGGATATCCAAAATAAGAACAACATGCAGTGTGGGATCTCAGCACCTGTCTGACTTCGGCCTTCCTGAACAGTCATCATGCAAAGACAAAAGAACAGCCCTGCTTTGAAACTTTGCCACCTTTAATAAGAGAAATCTGTGACCTACCCCTCACTCCTAACATCTACCCTATGTTGTCACTCAAGAATAACTAATTAGCAGTCCTTTGCTAACAATGACCTCACAGAATATTTGTGGGTACCCTTTTATTCATCCACCCTAACTTCAATGTCTGGGTGTCCAGCCACAGGGATGCAGTCAACGCACTTCCACTGTTCAGAGAAGTTGTACCTACTCTCCATTACCTCATGGAAAATGCATCCCACTGTTCCATGCACCTAAATTTTCATCACAAATGGAGTATTACTACTAGCACACTTGCTACATCTCCACAGCACATATACGCGCATGTAATGCCAAGGTCAAACAGACTGTTCTACAGGTCTTGATATTCATTGGCTTTTTGCTGGCCTCCCAAACACTTCTACCAAATATATATTTCCATCAGACTTTACCTAGCCCTTAGAGGTTCACAGACCACAAGTCTGCTGCTGCATCTCTCATTGCTGGCCTTGGTTCCCAGTGCTCTCACAGTTGGCAATGGGCCCATTGTTACTCAGAATTGTTCTTTATGTAATCTAAGATAATCTGTCTGGAGTCTCATTCAACTCCCTTTTCTGCTCATCTGAGCCGTCTTATGATCTTGAGCTCTCCTGTGATGATTGCCCTAGCCCTTTGACCGCCTTTGTTAGCCATCAACCATTTTTGAATACTCAAATCCTTTCTGCCATTTTTCACAGGTCACATTATTTTTTACCCATACACCTTTAGATCCCTCTTCCAAGTTTCAGTACCCCTGCCACCAGAGCACCCCTCAGACTGCTGTGGCAGCATCATTTAGAGTCTGCTACCACTCAGTGGTCAGAGTTCTAAGGTCCTGGCTTTTTATTCCCTTTCAATGCTCTGATTTTTAAGCAAATACTTTCCTGTTCTAGATGTGGGCTAAACGTTTTTTAGGTTTCTGTGGATTGACCACATAAGAAGCATGAATAAGACCCATTTACAAAAGAAATATCTTTATACATTTGGCGTAGAAACACACAGGTGTCCTCTTGCTCCCGCTGTTATTCCTTCTCTTCCAGGTCCTTCTGTGCCTTCTGGTGTTGGTCCTCCTCTTCACCCTGTTCCAAATCCTCCTGTTCTGGGCTGCTTTGGTCCTCCTGGTCCTCATCTTGGCCGTGTTCCAACTAGTTCTGGTCACCTTGACACTTGTTTCCTGAATCTGGCACTCATGGTTCTTGCCCTTCCTGACCCTCATTTTCCCGGTCCTGCTCCTGGCCCTTCCTGGTATTAGCCCATTCTGGGCCTCCAGATCCTAGTACTACTGATCCTCACCCTGCTTCTGCTGATCAGCTGGGACCATACCCACCTAACCCAATTGACCAGGTTTCCTATATTTGCCATTTATAGCCTTCCTGCATTGCAGCATCCTGATTATCCTTGCCTTAGTCCCTTTCATGGTCCACTTGGTACTGTGCCCATAGGTCCTGGTTCTCCTTATTAGCTCTTTTCGGGCTGGGCATGTTCATATTGGTCCTGGTCTGGTCCCATTTACCCATGTGGCTCTGATTGTCCTTGTACCCCTGATCCTGATCACCCCATCCTGGTCCTGATACACCAGTTCATGGTCCTCCGGCTCTACTTTTCAATACAAGTTATGGTCCCTTCCATTGTGACCACTCTGGTCCTCCTGGCTCTGTCATTGGTCTTTCCTATTCTGATCCTTTTAGTCCACCTAATCCTCCGCAATCTGAACCCTCATCTTAATGACCCTAGTAGACCTGCTCCTGTCCTTAATAGTTCTCATGGTCCTCCTCCAACTTGTCATGATATCTTGGACCTGGTCCTCCTGATTCTTGTCTTTTTTATTTTGCTCTAACTTGTCCACTTAGTCTTATCGTCCTTGTTCAGGTCATGCTGTCTTAGCCACACAGCTTGGTCATCCTTGTTCTCCTAGTCGTGGTTCTCCTATTCCCCTCATCCTGGTCCTCCTTGTCCTGCTACATCAGGTCTGTATCAGGACCTCTGGAACGTAGACCTCTGTGACTTGATCTTCCTTTTTCCCTTGTTTCTGGTGCCACTGGTCCTCCTTGCCCTGGTCCTCTTAGATCTTGGCCCCCTGGTTTTGTTCTCCCAAGTCTTCCTCACTATCAGTCTAGTTTGTAAAGCAATGGTCTTCTTATTCCTGGTCTTCACAGTTTGCATTCTCCTCCTGGTTTTCTGCCCACTAGACTTAATGCTTTTATTTCTGGTCTTCCTTGATGGAGTCTTTGTATACCTAATATTCTTGGTACTGGCACTTTTGCCAATTGTGGTCCTTCCAGTCTCCCTTCTCCTAACTCTTCCTTTTCTTCCTGATCCTCTTGACTCTTGTCCCTTGACCTGATCTTTCTAATCCTTCTCACCCATTTCATCTGATTCCTGGTAGATGCTGTCCAACTGGCCTCTCGTGCCATGGTCTTAGGTCTTGCCATTTTATCCCTGGTTTGGTTCATTCTGCTCCTCCTGGTGCTGTGGTTTGTCCTTATGGTCCTTCTGGCAATCCTTATGGGTCCTCTTGGTCCTTGTTCTCTTGTCTAGGTTCTTCTGAGCCTCATAATTTTGGGTATTGGTCCTCCTGGACATCCAGATACAGTAGACTTAGTCTGTCTGGTTTTGGTAGTTCTGGTTCTCCAGATCTTCCTCACCCTGGTCCTACTAACCCTAGGTACTTGTCTTTCTGTTTCACATTGTACTTTGTCCCTGGTCCCATGATCATTGTCCTCCTGGCACAGCTAGGTCTGTTCCTCGTCCTCTTAGTGCTGACCTTTCTTATTCTCCTTGCTCTGGTCCTAATGGTATCCTTAGTTCTGTCCCCCTTATCTTCCTTGCTCATTGTGGTCCCCAGTTCCTATTGGCAATAATCCTCATGCTCCTAATCTTCTTAGTCTTCCAGAATCTGCTCCTGGTCCTCTTGCTGTTTGTCCTCAGGCTTCTACTCTAACTGATCATGGTCCTCCTTGCTCTGGTTGTCATGTGCCCAGCTGTCGTGTTCATCATTCCCCTGGCCATCTTTTTCCTTACCTGGTGGCCTGGACCTCCAATTTGTGCTCATTCCAGTCCTGATCTCCCTGGACCTGATCTTCCTTTTACAACTCACCCTAGTCCTCCTGGTCTGGTATTCAAGGTCCTGATTCAATTTGCCCTGATCTTCCTGGCACCACAAGTCTTTTGTTTCCTGGTCCTTGTAGAAATTTCCCTCTAAAGTGTTAGTAAATCCTTCCCATAAACTCATGATTTAAAATGTAGTGCAATGATTGAGGGTGTCACTAATAAAATTGTATCACCACCCAAAGGAACCCTTTTTTGCAAATTTACAATAATGAAGGTGGGAGGAAAAACAATAACATTCTAAACATATGCTTGCAATTTGCATGTAGCAGTTTGATGTTAGTTAATTGTTCAATGTTCTATATTAGAAGGATGTAACTTATGAACTCCCAGTAGCAAGAGGGTCTTTATGACAAAAGCAGTAACTCCCTTAGATCTGCATGTTACACCTTGTGTTTTGAAGAGGGGACATTAGATCTCTATGCTACTTTATCATGAGTCAATACTGTAACTAGAAAAATGTCAGATCTCTCGATCAAGTGCATTAACCCCCAGAGTTATCATGCTATTGTTATTATCCCCTGAAAAGTGCCGGGCACACAAAGACTGCTGCAGGCTGCTTTTATCTGCTTAGTCTGTCCTCCAAAGCCCCCCCTTCAAGCTTGGTGCCCTGTGCAACAGCACCGGTAGCGCCACCCTAAAGCAGGCACTGTGTGAGTGAGTGTTGCATTTGAAGCTGCCTGTCATATGTGAGGGGATGCTTGACCCCCTGGTGTATCTTCCATGTGAGCAATTGTGGTCCTGTGGCCCACAGTGGTGGTTTGTGCATGTGATAGGACCTTACCAAACTTGATCGTTACTGTGTTTCACCAATTATGAATCTGAGAGGAGCTTGCACTGGTGATGCCTCCTATGTGGAATGTCACACTGTTATTGTCTGTTCTTTATTGAGAGGGGCGTATGCACTACTCCTGTCTTGTCTGGTAAGTGATATTTGTTCTGCTGTTGCATGCACTATGCCAGCGTTCTTTGTGAAGAAATAATACACAGCGCCTGACTTAGAGTGTTCCCTTCATGAAACTGTGAAATCCAGTATTCATCTACTGCTAAATCGTCTGAAGGACAGATTATGTACCTCTTATAAAAGCTACCTTTGGCCACCAATTTTGGTTTTCTTTTAGGTAATGTTTGTGGGTTTCGGAAATGGAGCAGTTGTATTGTCAAATGTTGTTGATTTTAAAAGTTTGACATTCCATAGTAGTGCGCCATAATCCATTCTTCCGAGATTTCATATGAGTGAGAACTTTTATCACCCAGGGAACTATTTTCCCAAATTAGTACTTAAAGGAAAGCTTTGCCGTCAAAAGCACCTCTGTAACATGAGTAATCGTGTTTCTGCAAGATGCAACTCATGTTAGATGTTGGTATAAAAAGTGTTCATTTCCTATCTGTGAGAGAGTACCACTATTGTGCAGGAATGTTCTTGATTCGAGACTGTAACTGTCAAAATATGTATGCCCTCTGGTATATTGTTGCTTATGAAGTCTGAGCCTGTGAAATTGTGTAGCTTGTTGTATTTCTGTCTGAGACCTTAGGTGATAGCATTTATGTAACCCGAGGAATTGGTTAGGTGCCTGAAGTCTGAGACTGTAACATTTCTTTCACTTAAGGAATACCTGTGTGCTGTCTGACTGCACCTATAAAATCTGGGTAACGTGAGGGATAATCTTGCTTTCATATGCTTTAGCTTGTATGATTGATGCAACCTGGGAGCAGTCCTACTGATGGTGGCAGTTTCTAAGCTTGAAAGATAGTTGTAACCTAGGGGATATAATGGGTGTCTTAGCTCAAGTCTGTAAAACCTGTGTAACATATGCAATAGGATTGCTGTTTGAGGTCCAATTGTGTACTATCCTTTTAACTTGAGGGATATCTTAGCAGCTCAAGTGTAAAAGATCTATACAACTGAGGAGTTGTTATGCTAGGCTTGTAAACAGTGATTAATTTGAGCAGGTGTTTTCCAGTGCTCAGCACCGGCATTTAATTCCCAACACTGGCATTTATGGCACTCCACCACGTGGTCGCGCTGTTTGTCTAATGCTAAATTGAGAACAACAGTTTTTAATAATTCATAATTATTACAAATTAATAATGTATGCCTACCAAGCGATCAATATAGCTAAGGGTGAACTGGAGTATTCCCAATTGTCACACTTGTGAGGATGGTTGTATGATGGTTAATAGATATTATGATACTGGCATTGCTAGTGCTGGCAGGGGCAATGGGTGCAAGATGAATTGGCCCCTTGAGAAGGGCTGGCGCTTACTCTTTACAAATTAAGCACTGCCTGTAAAAGATATGTAACTTTGCAGATAGATTTCCCACATGAAACCTGAGCCTGCATTAAGATCTGTGTAACTGAAGGCATTGTTTTTCTATCAAATGAACACAACTCAATTTAATAAATTCAGACTATGTGACATCTATCCTAACCTCAATTAGGCGCCGTACTACAAAAAAGTGTAGAATATTTGGATGTTTAAGAAATGTGCAGGGTTAGCATAAAATATTACTGAAATTACTGCAATATAGCTCACATCTCTACCTTAAACAAACAACATTTAAAAAAGTATCCTTATCACCTTTCTTGTTTTTAAGTTCATTGATTTTTAAGTCCCTATCCTACAATTGATGAACTGTAATTGAATTTCTGGTAAGTTGATGACTTTCGCAAATTGTAACCCTCCCTGCTTAAACAGGAATCGGAATGGTATCTTGGAAATGAGTAATTTGTACCACTTAAGTGTGCATTGTTCACATGCAGGTCCACAAAATATGTGTGTGCCCAGTGTTTTAATTATCTTTAAAATGGCACTGCCTGAATACTGGCCACAGAGGGTGTGAATGATTTGAAAATGAATGATAAATTCAACATTGTTCTGAACAGGGGCCCCCAAAAACATTTGGCTAGAGGCCCTCAAAATGTTTAAGATGTCCTTGTCTGCTTCTTCTACCCCTGGTCCTTCTGTTCCTTTGGACCCCTGTCCACTCGGTCTAGAACATCCTGTTTCACATCCTCCTGGCCACCTAGATCCTTTTCACCATGGTCTCAGTACTACTAGTCCTATGTTTTCTTGTTCTGCTCCTCCTCGTCTATTTGTTCCTGCCCCCCTCTGGCACCCCTAGATTAAGTCTCTCTGGGTTTGGTTCTTCTTACCCTGGTACTCGTGGCTCTGGTCATCCTAACCCTACTAGTGGTCCACCTCCTGTTCTTTATTCTACCACTTGCCTTCATCCTCCTCCGGCTAGTCCTACTCCCAGGGTTGGACTGAGAACTCAAAGCAGCCCTGGCAATTTTGTTGGACCAGCCTAAAGGGGGTGGGGCGCAAGTGTGAAGCGCTGCTGCTTTTGTTACTGGGGGCCGATATTGCAACACTGCTGCAAAACCGACCCCAGTAACAAAGCCTGCCCCCACCACTGCAAAACCAGCCCTCAACCTTCCAACCTCCTAGGGAAACGTCTGATACCCGGTGTGGTCAGTTCTGCCCTGCCTACTCCTTCCTTCCCCAACCCTTCCACAATGACGTTAGTCAAATAGTCCAAGCCTGTCACTCAGATATTTTTTTTGGCTTATAGATTTCTTTTTCTGCGACACACTGTCAAAAAACAGAAATGAGGACTAAGTTGAGACACTGCCTCACTCAATAAAAAAACTGGTTAGCAATTTAAAACAAAAACTACCATTCCCAAGATACATTCTGCAAGTGACTAAAATGGCAGTGTGACTGAAGGGGCCACTCTTGACATGGGACTGATAAGCATCTACGCCTGAAACCCTTGCTTTTTAGTGAATTTTTTGAAAAAGTGTGTTTATCCACAGCCACAAGAGTGAACTCCTTCTGTGAATTACCCAGATGCATTACTGACCTGCCTCCTGCTTTCCCTTCTCCATTAAACAGAAGCCTCATTACTTACTGTGTCTCGCTTAATATACCTCTTGCAACTGTGTCTCAAAGCATTTTGCCCCAATCACCAATTGCCTACTGTACTTGTCCCTCCTTCTGGGGCCTAGATACCACCTATCTATCTGCATTTCCTGTTTGTTGCTGCTTGCCAACTGCTGCCTTATTGCAGGTTTGAAATACTAAGCCAGCACAAGTCCCCTTAAAAGGAAGCCTAAACCTAGCACAAGGCCTTACATAAGAATCCCCTTACAAATAATAATCAAAAGGAGGATCCTGACCATTAAAAAAACTGTATTCTCACGAATTAATAAAACATTGATTTAACATGAACTAAAAGCATACTCATTATTCTTTGCAGACAGTCAATATTCCTAGACTACAGCACAATCTATATGTTGCCATATCCGGGAGCTCCTGTAATAGAAGTTTGATTCCTACATTTCTTATTTGAATATTAAACTAGAATAAATGTTTGTATTCCAAATTGAGTTGACTGTTTTTCCATGTGTAAACAGCTTAGCCGAATTCATGCACTTACATTTGAACAATCTATTGTGCATTTGTATGTGCATTTACTTTCAAATGACTCACACATTGTGCATCACCATTACAATACGGCCACCACCCTACCACTGCTTGTTGTCCTTTTTTTGTCATGGCCAGCCAAATAAAGACCTCTCTCACATTATGTATCTAGCCACCAGTCAAATTGTACATCATCTCTAATATTTAGCCTATGGCCGGCTAAAGAGCAGAGATTAAGTCCTATTTTGCTGGCTGCTGGGTAAATCGTATTTATTATGTACTATTTGGCCGGCGGCCGGGTAAATAGCCACCTCCTATTAGGATACTGTCCACAGCATAGTGAAGACTTGCACTGAAACGGCGCCGGCTGTGTGTCTCTTCTCTAAATGGCAATAACAACACAACATAACAATACAAAAAGACCATTCCCCAGGCAGGCAGGGACCTTTAAATCTATCCTTTTGTGTTAATATGCCGTTTTACTGTTATCATGGTATTTTATTGTACCTCAATTGAAATTGTGACATTGATGTACCTTAATGAAGTTTACTTAACTAGGACCAAATATTCTTGTCAGACATCAGCACCTCCACAGATTTGCTGACATAATATGGCATGAAAAGGTATTTGAAACAAGCAATGTCTTGTGTATCACTAAGATCATATAACAGTGATCCTGCCCTCATCAGGCAAAATACTGCATACATAAAATACAGCATACAGCCAAATCCAAGGGCTGGTGTAGTGCACACAGCAGACATGTAGAGTTGATCAAATGGCAACTTGAAACTATGTGAAGGATGATACAACTAACAAACAAAAGACTGAACACCTGTTGTAAAGTTAAAAAAAGTGCAAAAAGACCTTTGACAAAGCGCTTGAGGTGTGTTGAGAAACCAGTTTTCAAAACGAATGTGTGAGCTTTCTATGAGCACAGGGACTTTAAATGGTATTCAAATCTATTTGGCACTTTTCCTAAGAATTAAAATTCCTTTTTAAGAAAGTAATTAAAAACCCCTTTGATGGCCGAGTTTCTTTATTACATTCTGAGCTCTTTAAATTAGAAATGTTTTATATATTCTGAGCGCTTAATATTGAGTCTAGCTCAGCGCTGCCAGGAGATCCTATTACAAGATCTTGACGCTCTAAATAGCAAAGAAGAGAGATTGACCCTGGATTTTTATAAAAGATAAATTGATATGAACTAGGGAAGGGGGCAGCGACGTCTGATATTTTGCAAACCTGGACAGGGTTACCAGCAGACTCCACATAAACAGGCAAAGTATTTCCCAGCGCTCGGGTTTCTTAACAAATCATTGATTCAGGTGTGTTAATCCAGTTGGTTGAATTGAACCGACCTAGGAGTGCAACCTCTTGAATATATAGATTTAATGTATGAAACCCCAGCACTGGAAGCTGAGTGTCACAGGAATATGGAGTCAAAAGGTAACCATGTAAGTGGATCCTTTTTAGCTCGTGGTTCCATTTTGGTAACTCTTGATCTTGGTAGTCCTGTTTTTCATTTGGTGTTCCAGTCAAATCAGTCAGTCAGTGGTGTAATGTAATTGACATCAGGAAATGTGTTCTGTGCAAGAGGAAAAAGTGGTGAGAGCGAGCCATAACCGAGTCCGACGAATCAATAGCCCCACTCCGCTCCATGGAGTGCACATTGACTGAAGGATACTAGCAAGAGAAGAAATACAATTTCCAGGGCAGTGGACACATACAAGAGATTGGTGATCTGGAAGGTGTTGATAGTGGGCAGCAGTTTGATGGTGCTATCTCAAACGTTAGAGAACAGAGGGAGTTATTTATATACTGGCGGGTAAACATGCTCCGTAGCAAATTGAACAGAGTATGCACACTGACAATATGATGGCCCGCCCACCGAATTTATATGCAGATGTAACTATGGTGGAAACTACTCCATCTCCACCATGGTTGCACTCCTCCAAAGGCCCAACACAGTAAAGGCCGCCAGAGGCTGACCTCTATGTCCACCCACCTAGGTTAGATGGGCGACATACAGGTCAGTTTTCACTGTCTGTCACTGCCAGGAAAATCTTGGCAGTTAAGGGCAGTAAAAACTGCCAAACTGCCCCATGACCATGTGAGATAACTCCCATGATTAGAAGTCATTTAAAAAAATAAATCCTGCTTCGGGATTTTCTTTTTGAAAATATATAAAAAAAAATATGTTTGACGGATAGCTCTATCATGTTGATAGAGCTGAGTGTCAAACTTAAAAAGGCATTGACAGCAACCACCGTGACAGCTGTTTCTGACAATGGTTGAGAAATGAGCATTGGTTTGGTGGTCATTTATTAATTTGGCAGAGAGTAAATCCATCAGGGCAACAGATTTATTTAGTCCGGTGTCCTGACAGAGTAATCTCAATCCACCATGATTTAAATTACCCACAAGTCACACAATTTTCGAGGAAACATATGCCAACTGGTGGCTTTCATACGAGGATGGCACTGAGCGAAGATGGAACCAGTCGGCAAACACCAGGCACAGATAAGCCATGCTCAAGTTCAGTCCTGGTAGTCAGGTTAAAGAAAGTGATGTGTCATGCAGAGAAGAGTTTTTGTTTATCACATGAAGGAGATGTGATAGCCCATTCCAGACTTTAAGCACATCTTTGCCTAATTTGAAGAACAAAACAGTTCAGGGGCAGTCTACCAAAAGCACAGCAATTGTCTCAGAGTCTATGTTGACTCACACAAGCTGGCAGTGGATCCAATGTAGAAGAACATGTTCTTGGAAGAGCAACATAGAAAATAACTTAAGAACCAGCAAATATGGCCACATATTAATGACTCAGTGGGTGATGTACCTCATTGCCCATTAAAAATCTCCCCAGACTCACAGATTTTGTCAGTATTGACTGTCGTTCTTTCCAGTATGTGGCTTCTCCTGTATCATCCAACAATCCCCCAAGCCATGTGGAAGTGTTTGTAAAGACTATCTAAGGCATATAGTAAGTGCTATTGCACAATCATATACAAAGAGGGAAATAGGCAATACCGACAGAAAGACCTCAATTGTACAATGGAGGATTCACACATTGCGAGAAGGCAGCAGACATCCCAAAACTGAGCGACCGAAAAGAACATTATAGTGCGTTTTGCACGTATGTTTATTGTACGTAAAGCTTTCTACCATTATGCTTATGTAAGTTTCCACCTAAATTAGAATAGTAGAATAGGATGTGTGGGATGATGCGGCAAAAGGGGGGAGTAAGAAGGCTTGCCGGTCAGTGGGGGTTGGTGATGGGACGGTCAGGGATGCGGGGGTGCAGGGGGTGTCAAAGGGGGATGTGGTGGAAGGGAAGGCACAGGTGGTAGTTGTCAGTGTACAGACTGACAAGCCGGAGGACCTGGGGGGGGAAGGAAGACGGGGGGACAGGCACCGGAAGAAGCTACTGTATATGGGTTTGGCGATGCCCCTTGGGTCTCACTTGTCAGAAAAGACGAAGGCGAGGATATGGAAGCATGAGTACGTTGACGTATTTAAATTGTTGCATAGGGAGATTCAGACGAAGGAGGGGTCCAAGGAGGAGGAGGAATGGGAGTTGACCAGGAGGCCGAGGGTGCCGATAACAATGGAAAATTGGACTGCAGCGCTTTTGATCTACGCTAGTATTTATTGTGAGAAACATGGTGACAGGGCAATAGCGCTTTTCAAATACATGGATGTGATCAGAAAGTCTCAGTTGAATTTTGGGGGTTTTGCCTGGCTCAGTTATGAAGAGGAGTTTAGGGCTAGGATTAGTGTTAACTCGTAAGGCATGGGGTGACATTGATCAGGAGCTTTGGGTACAGTGGATGTCATCTACTCAGGCAGCGGCAGCCACACACACGGCCAGTGGCCTTCCAGTTGCCTACCGGTCTTTTCAGTCGCGTCCCGCCCAATCTGAGGTGGGTAGGCAGGGAGCCTCCACAGGATCAGAGAGTCAGGGCGCCTACACGGGGACCGCTGGTCAGCAACCCAGGATTAGGGGAGCCACCATTGGGGCCTGCTGGAACTTTAATAAAGGTTTCTACACACGACACCCTTGTAAGTTTAAGCATCGAGTGTTCCAAATGTGGGGGGAGACACCCGGTTACACAATGTTTCACGTTGGCCACACCTTCTGAGCAGTGAAGGGGTTACAAAAGGCAGGGGACAGGCTGGGCCAAAGGGCCCATACACCGGTTGATGTGGTGGCCATGGGTCCATAGCTCTCTCGGTACCCTGATAGAGAGGCGGCTTTGAGGTTGCATTGGGGGTTCACAGAAGGGTTTCGGGTAGGGTATCAGAGTCCTCGGGAGAGACGGTGGGCAGAGAATTTCCGGTCTGTGAAGGAGCTACCGGAGGTGGTGGCAGCCAAGCTGCAGAAGGAAGTTATGGAAGGCAGGATTGTGGGCCCGTTTGACGCGTGGCCGATGCAGGACCTCATTATTTCACCTTTGGGGGTGGTCCCTAAGAAGGAGCAAGATGAATTCAGACTGATTCATCATCTGGCATGGCCAGGGGAGTTCAGTGAATGATTTCATTGAGGAGGAGGACTCCAGGGGGTTGTATGCGTCGGTCGAGGACACCATTGGTTTGGCTCGGGTTTGTGGAACGGGGGGGGGGGGGAGATTGGCTAAATGTGACATCAAGTCGGAATTTCGCCTCCTTTCCATTCACCCGGCTGATTTCTCTTTGCTAGGAATGCAGTTTGGGGGGGGGGGGCATTTTTGTGGAAGGGTTTCGTCGATGGGTTGTGCTATTTCCTGCGCGCTTTTTGAGACTTTCAGTTCTTTTCTGCAGTGGGCCTTTGTGGACCGGAGTGGCCACCGGCTGGTGTTACACTGGATGATTTTTTGTTTGTTGGAAAAGGGGAGACTGGTGAGTGTAGGGCGGAGTTGACGCAGTTCCAAAGTTTTGCTCAGGTTTTTGGAGTTCCTTTGGCGCCGGAGAAGACGGCAGGGCCCAGTTGCTTTTTGACCTTTTTGGGCATCGAACTTTATTCGCTGGCATGGCAGGCGCGTCTGCCGGAGCAGAAGGTGTTGGAGATTCAGGCAGTTCTGTTGCAGGTGGTTGAGGTCTGCAAAATTGATTTGAGGTCTGTGCAGCGTCTTTTGGGTTTGCTGAATTTTGCGTGCCGGGTGGTGAGGGCCGAAAGAACATTTTGTAGGCACCTCGGCATGGCCATGTCGGGGGCGGTACTCCCTTACCACAGGGTCAGGGTCACTTTGGGGTTTCGGTCGGATCTCTGGGTGTGGCTGACCTTTTTGGAGGATTTCAATGGCGTGTCCATGGATTTTGGACACGATAAGATGGTTTGGCAAGTACAGCTCTATTCGGATGCGGCAGGGGCGGCCGGTTTTGGAATTTTCCGGGACGGTAGATGGTGTGCAGAACAGTGGCCGGCTCATTGGTTGCGGCAGGGACGGAGCATTGCCTTTCTTGAGTTTTTTCCCTTGTTGTTGGCATTGCAGGTTTGGGGGCACGAATTTCAGAACAGGTCGGTGCTGTTTCATGTGGACAACAGGACGGTGGTAGATTTGGTGAACAACCAGAAGGCGAGGAATCTGAGGGTGTTGGACTTGCTGCGAAGCTGTATGCTGCTGTGTTTGCGTTTTAATGTGCTGTTTCGCGCGCAACATGTCCCGGGTGCAAGCAATGACATTGCAAATGCACTGTCTCGTTTCAGGAGGCTGGCGCTGGGAGCGGAAGCTTGCAAGACCAAGATGCCGGAGGGTATCTGGGCCTGGGGGGAGTGAGAGTAGTGGGGTTGGTGGAAAGATCTATAGCGGACTCCACGAGACGCTCCTACAGATTGGCATGGTCTGAATTTGGTGCATTTCTAGGTTGGACCAGGAGCGCGTGGCAAATGCCTGAGAGCGACTGTGAGCAGGGGGTGGTTTGTTTTGTGCTGCATTGCATGGATAAGGGGCTATCTCAGACGACGATTTCGGGCAAACTGGCAGGATTTCTTTTTACAGCATGATGTATTTGGGTTTTGATCCAGCTAGGTCTCCTTTACTTAGTAGAATGCTGAAAGGTTGGTATCGTTTAAGGGGGTGGTAGGGGGGGGAGGAGCCGCGGGAGGCCATTACATTTGAGTTGTTGCACGGCCTTGTGACGGAGTTGCCTCATTGTTGTTATGACGACCACGAAGAGGCGTTATTTCGTTTGTGTATAATTTGGATGTTTTTGGGGGCTTTTTGGGTGTCTGAGTTGATTGGAGCGAGGGGTGCGCCTGGGCGTAGGTTTGAGGATGTGCGGTTGGATGGGTCACCTTTGGGAATCTGGTTGGGTCATTCTAAAACTGACCGAGGCGGACGTGGCAAATGGGTGTGTTTGGGGGAGAATGGTTGTGGGGAGGTGTGCCCGGTGCATGAGTGGAGAGTTTTTTGCAGCCGGGTGCAGCGAACGGAGGGCGATATCTTTTGGCGTGCCTCTCAAAAGAGGGTGAGTGCTTTCCAGCTGTTGTCAGTGTTGCGCATGGCGTTGCGACGCATAGGCAGGGATAAATCTAGGTTTGGGACGCATTCTTTCCGGATAGGTGCAGCCACTGCGGCGGCTCGGGTGGGTTGGTCCTGGGATGCCATTAGGAAGATCGGGCCCTGGCTGTCTCGATGTTCTGAACGCTATGTGCGCAAATGATGTTCAGGGGGGAGGCTGTTTGGGGGGTAGATAGAGCGGCGGTTTGTTGCGCGGTTATGGCTTTCACTGTGGTGCGAATCTCTTTTTTTCGTAGGTTGCGTTCGGGGGCCAGGGGCCAAGACAGTTACCTGGATCGTTGGGCATTCCTTTGTTCATTGGGCCTCAATATATGCGGACAGACAGCTATACGGCCATAGCCTGGGACTGAGGAGCAGCCATCATGAGGTCCAGTGGTGGGGTAAGAGTGGCATGCGTTGGGGCGACTTGCTGCCCTGGCTGACGAAGAAGGTGGCCCAACTGAATTGCCCGGACATGATTGTGCTCCACTTGGAGGTAAATGACTTAGGGCCATATGTATGAACACATTTTCCCATAGACACAAAATGGGTGAAACCCTTTGATACATCTGGCCCTTAGTCAAGCAGTCGGGAGTGGCATTGCTACATTCGATGCAACGGGACTTGGAAGCCATGAGGAGCAATCTGGCTGGCCCTGTATTGTTTGGACTGAGTTTGTGCCACAACATGTTTGGAGAGGGGCATTGAAGTCGGCAGCTATTGAAAGGGCGCAGCGTAAGTTGAATAGGGCTATGAGACTTTTCTGTGCCGCAAAAGGGATCAAAGTGATTGCTCACGTGGGCCTGCATCTGGAGGAACTCCATCTTTTTTGAGACAACTGAGTGCACCTTTCGTACATGGGAAACACGTATTATTTGATGGAAATGCGGGATATTATCAGTCTGTTGTGGAATGAGTCTATCTGGTGTCGGCGTGACTGAGAACGAAAGGTGCACTGGTTTCGGTGGAGTGGGTAACCGCCCTCTGTAGGTTCCCTGGTTGGCAGTACTTGGGAGGGGTGGGGAGTCCATGACGGGCAGAATCACCCTTCCGGGGAGGGGGATACAGGTGCAGGATGGGGGTGTGGCAGGCAGGAGTGCGATGGCTGTAGATGTTGGAGGAGGTTGAATGAGAAGGGTGGAAGTGAATGATATAAGTGAAGAGGTCGTGGCGTGAATTGGGAGTTGAGTAATTGGAGTATGAGAGTGGATGATGTGTGGAAGAATTGAGGTGGGGGATTGTTAACTGTTTATTTGTGTTATCTTGAACTGGTTGTCATCCCTGTCCTAATAAATGGCCTTTTACGCTAAAGCAACAGCGTGGAGTGGTTATTGCGCGAAGTACAAGGAGTTTCAGCAGGGTATTAGCCACCATCAGCCACCGTAAAGTGGAACACGAGCATCAGCAATTTAATTTAACAGCGCCACCACAGGTCTGACACAAATGACAGTAGTCAAGCAAGCAGCAAGGTGGTGGGTTCAAACTCCATCTTGAGACGTGTATACCATATTCCTGTGTATTTATTTTCCAATCCACAGTCACCAACGACAAAGCCACTGCATAAACTTACTTTAACTTACCTGCACTGCTGACTCAGCTCAGTCTTTTCAGCTGCATGCGGTGCCATAGGCCCAAAGCAACCAAAACCTTTCTCTCTAATCGTGCCGCACGAAAATGGGGAAGAGTGAGCCAGCCTCCTCCCATCCCCCTGCTGCCTCACATGATGTCACAAGCACACCCTGCACAGGTCCCTAGAAACCAAACCACTTTCTCTCTTTGAGCCAATCCAGGCACTGCTCCTGCTGTTACAGCAGTGCCAGGATTGGCTGGGGCCAACGGCCTCACCGCTCATTTCTGAGACCGGGGCTGCAGCTTTAATTTAACCCCGGCTCATTAATGCACAAGTGGAAACACCTCTAGTGCTCATGTCGGGCTGGCCGTAGAAAGGCAGCCGTCCAACCCTACATACGCACTTCTGACCCAGTGTTGCCTGGCTTCTACAGTACTAACTTGATGAATATGTGTCTGTCAATGTAAGCCCCAACCCCTCTGACCCGGCTGCACTACCTTGTCCAGGACCTGCCTCAGCTGCACTTCTGCAGCTGAAAGATTTTATGTTTAGTAACTTTCTATTTGAAATACTCACATTTAATTGGGGGCCAGGTGTGCAAAATATGAGTGGGGCAACACCCCTACGCCCTAAGAGACACGCCGCCCCTGAGAAAGGAAAACATGTCATATACACTACATGAATAAACAGTGAGATAAAATAGTGCAGAACAATTTTTCAAAAAGCTTCCACAACTTTCCAAGCCCTATGCTTGCATACTGAATTCATTCTGTACTGCACGTGCATGGAGGGTTAGGGAAATATGTGGAGGGCGCAAAGTACATTAGCACAATACATACATACACCATTTTAACAGGCCTTTGTAATGTATGTGTGAGTCACAAAGGAGTGTATGTGCACACCCAAATAATCATTAACTATGCACATTGAGGGAGGCGGGGTCCTTTTTCCATATTTTGTGGGACTGCTCTCTCATACAGCGTTACTGGCGTAAAATACATCAATGCATGCTTGAGGTTTGGGGGGTGCAATTGCGAGTGGAGGCTAAACGTTGCCTGCTGAATATATGGGAACCCACTGATCTGTCTGTACGGGGTAAGACGTGGGCTACACTTGGCTTTGTGATCGCAAAATGGAATGTAGCAAGACTCTGGGGGGGCTGGTGCGCCACCAAAGGTTGATCCATGGAAAAAAGACATGGATTGGTGCATGCTTCAGGAAAAGACAGTTTATGTGGCGAGGGGCTGCCCACAGAAATGGGCTGACATTTGGTCCAGCTGGAATGAGTACAGAGGACACATCTGCGAGCCCCCAGTGACACCTAGGGTTGACGATCCACTCGAGATACAGCATACTTGATGTAATCCTGCTCACTGTAAAGTTTGTATCTGTTGTTGCATGCGCTGGACCCTGCTTTGAATGATGCTTCCACTGTGATGTATCATTAACAACGACAGAGGCTGTCCAAAACCCCTGAACCAGGGACAGATAATAGTAACACCTAACAAAAGGTTCAGGTACACAGTTTCAATAGCAAACTACAAGTTAATACAACATTTTTTTGTTCAAGTGAAAGAAAAGAAGGAAAAAAGAAGCCTATGTTTCAAAACCCATTACAAAAAATACTCATAGTTTATTAGACATATAATTTCAGATAAAACACATTACAAATCAAATGAACGCTCATAAGAAAGTGTTGGCAAAACTAAGACAACCTAATTCATATTACCAAACACGTGGCTAACATACAAACATTACATATATAGGAGAGACAAAAAAAACAAATATAATGTGTCTTTCACAGTTTGTGGCCACAGAATGCGTCGACGGCGTTTCAACCGCTGGGTGACTATGCGGTCATCATCAGGACAAACAGTGGTTTGAGCGTTTTCAATAACAATATTAAAAGCAGACCATTCAAGTTTTGAACGGCAGGTGCAGGACGTTAAAATTTGTTGAATAAATCACAGGTCCACATGACACAATTCGAGGACTGATAAATAAGCTTGCATGCGAGTGTATCCTCAGTACAGCAAGAAGTCCATAGGGAGCATTTAATTATGACCCAGCGTTTGCCCAATTAATCGGCATAAGTCCGCGGGTCAGACAGGATAATTCACAGCACTGTTACACACAGCAGGGGGAGTATTTCCAGGTCCAGGAACATTCTGAGATGGGGTGGTTGAGGTGTCAGTTTTAAGATATGCACTAGCCAGTAACTGTATAAACTCTACCACCCAGTCCTAACTGTGTGTAACAGTGCTGTGAATTATCCTGTCTGACCCGCGGACTTATGCCGATTAATTGGGCAAACGCTGGGTCATAATTAAATGCTCCCTATGGACTTCTTGCTGTACTGAGGATACACTCGCATGCAAGCTTATTTATCAGTCCTCGAATTGTGTCATGTGGACCTGTGATTTATTCAACAAATTTTAACGTCCTGCACCTGCCGTTCAAAACTTGAATGGTCTGCTTTTAATATTGTTATTGAAAACGCTCAAACCACTGTTTGTCCTGATGATGACCGCATAGTCACCCAGCGGTTGAAACGCCGTCGACGCATTCTGTGGCCACAAACTGTGAAAGACACATTATATTTGTTTTTTTTGTCTCTCCTATATATGTAATGTTTGTATGTTAGCCACGTGTTTGGTAATATGAATTAGGTTGTCTTAGTTTTGCCAACACTTTCTTATGAGCGTTCATTTGATTTGTAATGTGTTTTATCTGAAATTATATGTCTAATAAACTATGAGTATTTTTTGTAATGGGTTTTGAAACATAGGCTTCTTTTTTCCTTCTTTTCTTTCACTTGAACAAAAAAATGTTGTATTAACTTGTAGTTTGCTATTGAAACTGTGTACCTGAACCTTTTGTTAGGTGTTACTACTCCACTGTGATGTACACCATTGTTTTATCTATGGAGTTAATAAAATTTATTTCAAAAATAAAAAATAAAAAAACTAGGCACATTGATAGGCGCAGTATACCTAGGACATTGTGTAAAGGTGTCAATCTCTACCTTTTTGACTCGCCTTCCAATTTTGTGAATCCCTGCAGAACACTGAACCATGAACTACTGTGCAGCGCTGCAGTTCAATGGATTGTTAAACCTTGTGTATTACTATAAGATGTTGCATTGATATTACATTTTGAGAAAAAGAAAGAAATTAAGGGATGTTATGATTGATGTTGAGTTTAAGCAGCAGTAACAATGGTAGAGTCATGAGCACAATACAATAACATTCTCAAACCAATGTAGACGAGCAGAGGAACATTTCATGAGTAAACAGAAAACCAATATCATTAAAATCGGTTAAGGGGAACCAGAGATATGAATGTTTAGAAGAGCTAAATGCATCCAGAAAAGTGGCAATCAAACGTTACTGTTCATGGTTGACCCCCAACCTAGGCGAGATTTCAGCTGACGGCAATGGAGAGGAGGTCAGATACACTGAGCCTGTCATCCTGGTCAATGTTTTTACCTTTAGACCTGCCTTCAGGTAGATTTATCAATGTATTATGCAATGCAGCGCAGACACCAAAGTTGCTGCACTGCATTGTGTGAGAGAGAGAGAGAGAGAGAGAGAGAGAGAGAGAGAGAGAGAGAAACATCATACTCTTGAACTCTTCTGTCCTGCAAAGGTGTAAATGTGATGTCTGGCATAGATTTCGTACTGGTAGACTACACTCCCAGGACAAAATACTGGGGCATATTATCAAGGGATTTATCTCCGCTTTTTTGGCTTTAAAAGCCAAGAAAGCGGAGATAAAATTATCTCCCTATCAGCAACAGGGTGCTAACATGCAAATTCGCATGTTAGCACCCTTTTTCTCCACGCTTCCCCTTGCATCTCTAATGAGATGCAAAGGGGGCGTTCCAGAGAAAAATAATAGGAGAAATGTTGTTAAGCGACATTTCTCCTATTATCAAGGATTTCGCTCACCCTGTTAGTGATAACAAAAGCAGCGCTAACCGCGGTTAGCACTGCTTTTTTTACACTTGGTATTTTCCTGACTTAGCCATGATATCCTATGGAAGGTGGATATCATGGCTAAGTTTGTGAGCCCCTATCATCAAGCTAACGCCAAACTTCAAGAGATTATCGTTGGTTTTCCAGCGATAATCTCTCAATTGGCAGTTAGCGTGACGATTTTTATCACTACTGAGATAAACCTTGCTAATAGCAAGTTATCTCTGCGATAATTTCCGGCGATGCTTAGCGTTAAAAAATTCGTTGCTAAGCATCGTTAGCGGTAAATATCGCTAAACGTTGGTAATATGCCCCACTATTCCTAAACAAACTTGTTAACTTTGGATGTGTGTTGTACAGCAGAGGACACATGCACAGTCGGAAAAGAATGGAAAAATAAACACATTTCCCCTTCTTTAATGCCTGCTTCAAAGAGGCATTCTTTTTTGGCGCAAAGTCCTCTCTATTATTGTTAAACGTAAATGGTTGCATGGGATTGCTCATGTACTACCAAAGGAATGCCCTCCTCGATGCAAAGTAATGCAAAGCAGAGCAGAAAGCTGTTTTGTGTTACTTTCAGGCAGCATTCCAAAACAAGTGTTGTGCTGTAAAGCAAGTGCCAAATAAAGATTTTGCATTGGTTTGTGTCACTTTAGTTAGTTAGATAAAATTATCTCCCTATTACCTAGCTGTCGCTAACACCAGTTAGCGACAGCTAGTAGGAGATAGCGACCATCTTGGGCCCCACTTTGCATGTCAGAGAAATTTATCACTAATGACATGCAAAGTGGGCGTGCTAAGATGTTAGCGACTGGAAACAGTCGCTAACATCACTATCTCCTATTACCAACTTTTGGAGATATTCGCGCTAAGCGCGAATATCTCCAAAAGCTAACACTTGCCCTGAGCAGTTCTTAGCGATGTTATCCAATGGGAGGTGGATAACATGGCTAAGAGCAATAGCTCGGTAATGCCTGAATATCGCTGACTTTTCAGCGATATTCATGCATTGCGGCCGATTTTTATCGCATTTGCGATAAACATTGGTAATACCAAGGTTTATCTGCGATAAAAATTGCCGCAGGTCGGTGATACATTTTTGTCTCTAACCAAGCAATAGCGATAATTATCGCTATTGCTTGGTAATATGCCCCTTGGTTTTCTGGCACGCTTTGGGTGCGACCTTCCTGTGCAAGCCCCCCAGGCTTCCAGAAGTGAAAAAAAATACTAACTTCAAACCGTTTCTATGAGCTGGAAAAGGTCCTCCTGCTTTGTCATGCAGTCCCTATCTCTTCAGCGCAGGCTTCCATGCATCAGGTCTCTTTCCACCCAGGTGTCCTTCAAGAGACCTTAAATACTTAAGTGAGTTATTTTCTGCCACCAGCAGCAAGGAGTCAGGAGTATTCTTCCAGCAGGCTTTCTTCTTCAGGGGGAGTATTTCCAGGTCCAGGAACATTCTGAGATGGGGGTGGTTGAGGTGTCAGTTTTAAGATATGCACTAGCCAGTAACTGTATAAACTCTACCACCCAGTCCTAACTGTGTTCTTGCAGTCCCCCACCTCTTTTTGCCGCACTTAACTTTTGTATTACTGTGCAATTAGCCAGGAGCCCCTGTTTCAGGAAAGCAGAATCCTGCTGCCACAAGGCAGGCCTGCCTTCAGCTCCTTGGTCACACTGCTTACGTGTCAAGATCTCAAGATTAGCCATAGAGGTAGGATTTCCACTTCCTTGGGGTACATACCCACACTGAACTATGCAACTTCTCAATTGGGTAAAAGTTTTATATTTGAAACATGTAGCAAAACCTACAGAACGAAAGAGCATTTTGGTTCTAGTTCACTGTGAGAACACACTAATCTCATTATGTAATGTGCTGCATGTTTAGCAGTCTGCCCTATGGGCTTACAAGGCACCCTTTGGGGGTGACTTGAAAAGTAAGAAAAAGGCTTTTTCCACATAACCACAGCACGTAACCTGTCATGGGTCACTGCAGTACATTTGAACTGCAGCCCAGTCAAGACACAATGGTGCTCCTCTCGCATTGTCAGAGATGTAAATGCACACTGCAGCCTACATATGAGATTAAACTCTGATGCCATAGGTGCATTTTCTGTGTATTCTACAATTATTGTGTGAAACTAGAATCAGTGTTACATTGCACAGATTCCTAATACCAGCAAAACAGGGCCCAGAAAATAGGCAAAGTATCTAGTTTGACCGAGTAAGAAAAGGGAAATTTGCTACAGGGGCGAACTAAATTATCTCATAGATGGAACCAGTCTTAATTTTGTTTTCATTGAATTCCCAAGAGCATTAAAAGATGAAAGTGAGAAATGGATTTTAAATAGTCTAAGTTCCCTTATAGTTATTACTCTTGCCTACCTCCCTACCATGGGAGATAGGTCAACATATTTTTGTATCAAATAACTTGAGAAATGCCAGTGGTGCCTCAGATAGACTATTTTTAAGTCACTTAACTTTCATCCACTGATTATTATAGTTCTGTGAATGTGCTTGAAGAACAGCAAACTTAGCACCGATATTCCTTAACCCTCTTGTACAAGTACAAAAGTGCATTCAGTTCTTATTTTTTACATAACATTAGGCTTAACAATATTATCAGATCGTAACCAACCATTTCGTAAACATTATAGTTTAGCACTACCTTTGTAGTAGCTCCTTCAATAGCCACTGTAGGCTTGAGGTTCCAGGTACCACTTTTCTATTAATACTTATAGGCAAATGCCACCTACAAGTGCAGCTGTAGATTAAATATACTAGACCCGGTGCAGGCTGCTTCCTATCTACCTATTCCCAGAATTCTTGGTTTAAGGATTGAGTCAGAGGAAATCCTTACTGGGATTTGTGCACACTATACCACACACCAGGTTTACAAGTAATAGGAAAAGTAAGTGCCTCTGCTGAGTGTTGGACCTGGCATCCTTAGGGTGGTGTTGTTTGAACATGAAATACCTTAAAAAATCCAAGCGACGTTTGGCAAAACAGGAACAGTTACAATGCTGCCAGGAGAACAGTCATAGGGACTGAGAACTGCCTCAATTTACAATCGGTCTAACACAGAATTGTATGCAGTTTATTGGAGTTAGTAAATTGTTTCTGGTGATCCTTTTTGGGGAAAAAATGTGTACTTCTGAATTTGGAGCCATAAATTAGGGTATTGGATGAGGAAGGAAGGTGGGCCTCAACCTTGAGTGGATACAATATGACCAGAGGGAAACATGTCCAGATGTCCATCATGGGGAGCACGTGGTCACTGCGTGTACTGTGTGTACCGTGTCTTGATTGGCTCGGTTTTCCTAACTTCATGTGGCATCTGACTTTATGGTGTTTTGGGAATATGTGCACCCCTCTGGCCATGTGTCCTTTATTGAGGATAATCTACCTGGACCATTGTGGTGTTGCTGCACCTATTTGTGAAATCGATCTGGGATTTCCTGTGGGTTTGTATGCTGGATACATGCTACCCCACCTGTGATCTGTCAATCAGTAACCTCAGACCTGGGTCTCAGTGCCTGCCTAACCACATATTTCTGAGTCGGGTTGATGCAGAGTTCATAATGGGCGACTTTGTCAACAAAGATGCAATTTCGTTTTTATACATGAATGTATCATTATTCATATTGATATTGCCTTTCTCAATATTAACATTCCCCCCTCAAGTTGAATTTTCAACTACACTATCAAACCCATACTTCATGATAGTTACTTTATTGGGGTACTATTGTTCTTTGGTTCTGACAATTATCGCTTTCTTATTTGCTTGCATTTTACACAATTTAAGGACTGTGGCACAAAATCCCCAATTGCACATAGCCACACACAAACAAGAACAAGATGAAAACAGGTAGCAATAATGTGCACAATACGGAAAGCCACTGGAGGAGTCAGAAGAACCAAATAAATAACCACTACTCAGGGGACCTCACTCCTCACACATGTCTCTTTGTAAACTGTGCAGTGCTTGGATGGCAAGAGTCAATTTCCCATTATCCAGGTCATTCCCTGGGATTAACGTGCTTCAGGACGCACCAATCTTGGCACACACCCCTCCCTCCATTGCGGTCATTAAGTCTAACACATACATGCTGCATTACCATGAGACGGATTGCTCTCAGTTCTTCTTTGATCGAATTAAAGCCCAGCTCAGTGATGTTCATCATTTAAAGCATTTCCCATCTGATGATTTGAAGCCAACATGCATTGGCTTTCGTCAGCACAGTGAAGAAGAGTTTATGAGTCCAAATATAGTCTAAATTCTTCTGGAATGTCCTAGCAATGAGAACAGCCAAAATAATCCACATTCCTGGCTTCACAAGCCTGATGCAGCAAGGTTGTCTTTTTCCTTAGCGGGTGCTGGTACATGTCTGATAGTTTTTCTCTGGGGATGACCAGGGTAGGATTGTATATGGTGACGAGAAAGCAAAGTCTGCACCATCTGGGTAAGAGCTGAGTGTAGCCAAACTCGCTGCACTGCCAGTACATATCCATCAGCATGGAAGTGTCTCATTGCATATCCAGAATATGCAGGATTGTGCCACATTTTCATTTTTTCCCAGTGGAAGCATTCCTTTATCTCTGAAACACAAGTAATACAGTGTAAGTTTTCATACAATTAGGAATTGCCCTTCACTTCCAGCCAAGTGTATCCACCCACCTCGGTATCCCAGATTTCTTGACATGGGTGTCTATGCTTTCATTCAACCCACCCCTATGAGACCTGTTTCCCTTCATATTATCAAGCTGGATGGCCCTATACAGAAACTCCATGTTGAGAGTCTACTTGTTATTAAAGTAGACTGCACTGGATATGCTAAGTGCCGCCCTTCGACCGCAAATGGAGAAAAGAGAGGATGTATTTGTGCATTGAGGTGGGGGTTTTGCTTCCTCCAAGAACCTCTTCTCTGGGAAGTCTCAATGCTCAGCGGTATCCACACCTATGGTGTCCTTCCTGCACATCCTGTCTAGCTCAGTTTGAATGTCACTAGACTCAGTGAAAAGGTATAGAGCCATTGGGTTGGCCTCGTAACGGGTCGGGTTCACTACTGCTCTCTGGGATTCTACCACATTGGGCTGGATTTGGGCCCTAATTCTGCATAGGTACAAGTGGAGAAGGCATTTTGCTTTTTCAGGGTCTACCTCTTGGGACAGGTAAAGTCTATCTGCACCTACTGCATCCTGTATCAGCGAATAGAAGTAACACGACCTGACTGATGGCTTAGGGTCCACTGGGTCATGTGATGATACCATGTGTTGTGTAAAAGGGTGCTGTGTAGTGCATGTGGAATGCTAGTGTTTGGGTCGGTGTAATTATAAGTGACATGGGAGAGTACACTACTCATACACAGTGATAGTTTCTGAACAGATGCCATTTGGCTAGGTGGCAACAAATAGGTGCGGTAGCACACAAACTAGACAGAGGGTACATAAAAGTGCAAAAATACATCACTTGAGATTGAACATTGCAGGTCTCAGATAAAGATCCTGGTGAGGTATCTGTGGTCCTCTAGTTATCAGGTGTTTTCTTTCAACAGTTTGATCAAAAAAGTTCACAGTACAGTTAGTATGTTTGATTCACATTCTATAGATCAGCATTGGGGTGATGACATAGCAGCTGAAAGGTGGTGCACTTGGTGGTTCAATTGCAGGCCTGTTGGGTAAGACTTTGATTTGTTTGTTAATTCAGAAAAACATTGCATGTACGCAGTGGTTAATAATCATTTTCTTCGGGGTTCCTGTATTTGTCTCAGGAGTGTGTTCTCCACACTCCATTTACACAATTTTATAGTGAGTTAATGGAAGGTGGCCCCAGTCATGGTATCTTTTTGATGGTTAAAAGATAAAAAGGTGGCGTATGGGTAATCAGGCAGATTCATTTACATTATGAGTCCTTGTACTTAACTGGGTGCTTGGATTAGTGATTTTTGGAGTGTTCTTCTGAATATAGGGATGGATCTATCAGTTTTATGGGCTACGCCAGTTTCTTGAGACCCTGTCTCTCCTGATGTGTGCTTGGAGTGCCATTGGGTGCGGGTTGTTTTCAACCTACTCATGCATGGGACTGAACGAGGAGGGGGTGTGTCGTTGTTGAGTGTTGTGTGGTGGCTGCAACGTGCCCCAAGGTCACGTGTCTCTCTGCCTGCAGCGTGCAATGTGCCCCTCCCTTGTGGCACCAGATATCTCAGTTCCACTCTTTCTCTAGAGGCTTTTCTTTTTGGGCTAACTTTGGGCCAGTTTTGCTGGGTTTTGAGCATTTCCCTAGATTTTGCGCAGTCCTCTATTTCACTTATCATGAGATGAAGGGGTCGAAAAGTCATCCTGTGGCTCCCATGTACCCCTGATCGCCGTCTTGTGGTGTCCAAGGTAGAGGCTTACTGCTTACTCTGGATATGAGGCCTGGCGCTTTGGACAATTGCTAGGCCTGATACTGTGGTGAGCACATTCTACGTTCTACTCTTGCATGGAGCTGTGTTGGACTTTGTTGCCTCCCGTCTCCCAGGCACCCCCTCCCTCAGACCATGTCTTCTCAGTTGTTTTGGATCTGTGGTTCCTGGCTTGTGGCTAGACGCTTTTAAGTAGTAGGCATGCTAGAGGTATGTCATAGTGACCGAACTTCGGATATTCAAAAAATAACAGAAAACATTGGCGTGATGATAAAAAACTTGGGGGGCCAGTGGCTAAGACCACAAATCCTTGCCGAACTTTGCATAGGGATAATGGCTTGGCCGGGAATGCCTTGCAACTCAGGGATGTCCGACTGACCTGACACACATCTCAATGGGCCCGACACCGTGAGGGCGCTTCGCAACTTATTGACTTTTGTGCGTGTGCTGTGGAGGTTGTGGGGTCTTCACTATTTCCGGCATACAGGAATTCTGGATACAGCCACTTGAGGACAGCTTCATTTTAGCACTAAAAGGGGGTCTCCATCTTGTCTGAGGTTTCTAGCTTTTGGGGGCGCTGTTTGAACTACACACCATGATGGAAACATGGGTCCCGGGCCAAGTGCCCAAGAATGGGGGTCTTTTTAACTGGTTAACCAAACCCGTCCCATTTGACTTTGGATGCGGGAACCTGGGTGCCTGGTTTTTAAGTACTTGGTCTGAGAGCCACCCGCCCCCTCTTTAGACTGCCATCCACCTGGGGGATCAGCAACAGAGTGGGGCCTTGGCTCTCGCAGGTGCCCTTAATGGTGAACTGTAGTGAGGGCACCCGATTGGCAAGGTACATGTACCAGCCCTGAATCCCTAGATGCAAGTAAAAGGTTGCATTTTCAATGTTGCCTCACTGGTCCTTCTTTTGGCATTTGGTACAGTTAATTCTTGGGATGTGGGCAAATGGGGGGTATTTTACTCTGGGGTGCGCATTTGGACTCTGTGTTTGTGTGAAGTTATTACCTCCCCAGACAGTTACCCCTCCCTGCTGAGGCTGTGACCCCGGTTCCCTATCCGTGGTTGCTGTTGCCACATGTTTGTCCAACTACCTGATTCCTGTTGCGAGGGTGCAGCGGCTGACTGGCCTTGCTGTGGTTGAAAGTAAGGTGTATTCGGGTTTCCCTGTTCTTGATTCCAGGGATTAGGATTTTGTGGTGGACGATCTTGACCCAATCGATCTCAGTCCGTGGTATACTTTTAACTAGCATCAGTCTGCCAGGTGGCCTACCTTGTGGCAAACGTAACATTCCCTAGGGACTGGTTGCAGCCAACCTCTCTGGCCTCTGCCGCAACAGCTAGGTTGAAACCCTCTGGGGATTTCCAGTGGAGCCCCCTTTAAGACTGGTGCCAGTTGCACATTCACAGCAGCACAGTCCCCTCAAGGGCAGTCTTTTTGTATTGAACTAATTTAGCAGTGTCTCTCCGGGCTTGCTCCTGTTTCTCTTCATCCTGGTATCTCCCACAAGGGCTTGGTGTCTAACCCAATCACACTACTGTCCAATCCACTTTGTACCTCAGTGGGCATCCCCTTTTTGAAAATAGTGTCCTGTCTCTTGTCCCCACTGTTCCCTCATCCTATCTAAAAAATCAGTTATTGTCTCCCTGGTATCATAGTCTCTGCCATTAGTCCTCCTACATCAAGGTGGTCAGGGCAGTCCAGTGCAATTGCTGGGATGAGAGCTCGAGTGAATACCATGTGGGTCTGCTCTCCAATAAGACTACTTAGCAGACCTTTGATATTGCCTATCGCTAGGTTTATTTCTGCGGTGTTCTTCTCAAAGCATGAAATTCATTTTCCTGCCCCATCCAGCAATGGCAGTAATTTTGTCCTCAGCTCCTTTTATCCATTTGAGCTCACAGTGCATAGATGGTCCCTGACATACCCTTCAGTAGTAGCGATACATCTTTGCTTTGTGTAGCTCTACTGGTTTCTTGTTAGCATGCCATTCCCATCTTTCTAAGAATTCTTGCATGTAGGGGAAGTTCCACTCTGTATCTCCTCCTCCATGCCAGATGCAGTCGTTCGCTATGGCCATGTCCTCTGGTTAGGATACCTCTTTCGGCCAGGGTCTATTGTGCAGGTCTTTTCGTCAATCCAGCAAGCTAGCAGGTGGCACAATGTCCGCGCAAAGGTCTCGCCTTCCTCTCTGGCCAATATCTCCCTTGGAGTCAGTCAATCTATATTGTGTGTTTGGGTGGAGCAGCGTACGTCTTCGTCACTGCTACCCATGTGTGTGCACAAAAGGTACCATCCTCTTTTCCTATGTCTTTGTTGGGTCAGCAATAGGATACCTTGGTCCCTGCTTTCCCTGGCTGCCCCTCTCCTTCGTTGGTGAGGCTCAGATCCCAGCCAAAAGTCTTTCACCTACTTTTACCTCTGACTCTTCCTGGATTTGTGCCCTGTGCCTACCCCACTTTCCTCATATAGGGGGCTCGCTGCTCTGTGTTCTCGCTGTGCTTACCGGGTGCAAGCTCTTTCTCTCCTTCGCTTGTGTCTTTCTTCTACATCCCCTCTAGGTTGCTTACTTAACTCTGTTCTTTTTGGTTGGGCTTTGCCCTCAAATTCACTCTCTATTGCTTCCTTGCTCCTATAGCTCCACCCTCGTCATCAGATCCTGGAGTACTAGGGCCCCCTTCCTCACTCCCCCAGCAGAATCACTGCCTAGAACGCTACAGACCTCCTTCTCACTTGTGTGGTTGCCTAAGTCAGTGACAGTGCATGTTCTTCGCGCCACCGAGGTTATATTTGTTGGGCGCTATGGAAGGGGAGCTTGAACTTTTGGGACCCTTGCACAAGACTGGGGTTGCTCTGTAACTGCTTGGGCCTGCTGGCCTGCTAGTCTCTCATACCTGGGTCTGATCACTCATTGTTCCTGGGGGGTTCACCGACTTCTTCAACTGGCTGATTAGAGTATACGTATGCAGGGAGAGCGGGCGAGAGCATTTCCATACCTGTATATGGTGGGAGTGGTGCTGTCACCTTGCATGCTCTCTCTAGTGCAGGACTGTTGATCTGGGCCTCCTCAAAGATGGCCCATAGTTCTAATAATGCCTCTCTCTTATCTTTCTTTTGACCTATGTATTTGATTTGAATGTATGTTCTCATGTGTTCAAGTATGTTAGTGTCAAATGTTCCCTCCTTTGGCCAGGGAACAGCATGTACCTTCATGTATGCGTGTATTCTTGGCCAACCTTATTATGTTCTTTTTGCCTGTGGGTAAACACGGGTTTGCATGTTTTTATGGTGTCTCCATGATAAGTTTTGTGGTTTTAGAGGACAAGATACCTTAGCTTCTTTGTTTAAGGGACTCTCTGGTTTCATGTGGAAAATATACACAGGGGTTTACTGTTTTCTAATTATGTAGCTATGAGCTCAGTGCTATTAACAGATGCATCAACAAATGAGCATTTCATAAACACAAATAACAATGAATATGAAGGGTTGCAACATAAAAAGTGCAATTTTTCAATAAAAACAGTATCTAAATGATATTGACTCTTAGCATTAATTACAGCTTGTGAAAAAATAGCAGCATCTTCATATGAAACATTGAGTCATCTGCAAAAACACAATACTTAGGACAAAACACAATTTGCAGTAATTTAACAGCATTACAACATCACAC
The DNA here is from genome assembly GCF_964263255.1 of Lissotriton vulgaris. Lineage (NCBI taxonomy): Eukaryota > Metazoa > Chordata > Amphibia > Caudata > Salamandridae > Lissotriton > Lissotriton vulgaris. The sequence continues at coordinate 1,224,664,249 of NC_141696.1, forward strand.
ATATACCTCACATTCAACAATCACACCCTGTGTCACACCCGGGAGCTAAGTGTACCATCTGTCTCACACCCAGCAGTCCAAGCAACCAACACCTAAAAAACAGACAGAGATAAAAATGGCTTTGTGAAAAAGAATTCTTCAGTCCGCTCCTAGCACATTGTGAGGAGGAGCATGAAGTCTCTTACGAGGTGGCCCCGACACTGGAACACTTTCCCCCTTACCTCTCTCCCTGTCCCCTTCCATATTCGCAGACAGTCTCCAGAGAACACTGCGCCTTTAAAGCCATAAGACTTCCGGGTCACGTGAGAGGATCAGTTGACTTGCAGGGGCTTAAGTCGGAAGACACTGAGGAAGCGGCGTTCTCTTTGGACTCTCGGAGGTAGCGGATTCAGCGCGGGAGCACCAGTTGGTGGAGACCTTTGCAGTTCACCCTTGGAGCAGCTTGGAACCTTGCTTGGAAGAAGAGGATCCCGAGACGGCAAGAGGAGTGTCCCCGGGACCGGAGACTGCTGGCAGAGCAACAGATGGGCAGCCAGACCCTAGCTGGCAACGCGGGGAAGCCCGCCACTGCCCTGGAGGTTCGTGGCTGTACAAGGTACGTGGGCATTTTGGACAAGTCTGGGGGCGTATTACTGACGGTCCCAAAGGAGGGGGTGCCCGAGAGTGACTGCACTGACCCGACCAGCATTATTTAAAGTCTCTTTTTGTTCGCACTCGTGAAACACTGGTGAAGGATAGTTGGAGATACTTCCTTGCACTCCCCCTGCTCCTAGCATCAAAAATAGAAGGCAAACCACCTTCCTGACGACCCTTATATTTCTTTCCCCTTTCTCTTATCGTATACCGGGCTTCGTGGGCGAGAGAAGAAGACCACTCACCAGACTCCATCCATCCGGACATAAAAGAAGGATCCCGAAGATGGGAAATAGGACTACATCTCCCAGAAATCCCTGTTGTGATCAATAGAAATAAACTTGCACAGTTTAAACCTACCTGCTGCCCTGGTCTGCTTCTCCACCGCGAGACACACATGCTATCCTGTGATCAGGAGTAGCTCTACACGGTGCACAGGTCTAAGTGAGCCTACCTTTCTGTCAATATTGACTTCGGGGCAAAAAAAATAACATTGTTCGCAGAAAAAAAGGAACAACTTGAGAACCACAGGCCCCTCTTGGCCAAATACAAGTTACTCCTAATCTCACAGTGGTCCAAGCATATGGATAGTGTCACACCCAGCAAAAAAGCATACTATCCGTGTTATGCCTAGCGGTCCAAGCGACCAACACCTCTCACTTCTTTCGGATACCAATGGCGTTGGAAAACTGATGGCACTGAGAAACCCTTTTAGACTTTCCTAGCGTGCCGACTATCTAAAAACGATGACTTCCGCAGGATCGTCTTCGAGAATGTCTTGTGAATACCCAGCTAGGACATAAAAAATAGATAATATGCCAGATTCTGTCAGGGGCGCGGCGCTCAGGTTATCTTTTTATGCTTCTCCATAGTTTATCATAAACAACATGCTTTACTAAGGTTCTGATGTGGTCTCTTACCCTATATGATGGCGGCTTCAGGACGGACCTCCGCCCCGCATATTTAGCAGAACTTCCAACCAATTGTGGTGTCTGCTCACTTTCCTTTTTGTGTAAATGGGAATCCATCCGGGCAGGATTCCCTTCTTTTGGCTGCAGTCGGGTTCGAGGTACCAATCAGCTCCAATGGCGGCTTGCCAAAATGTTGCTTGAACATGAAATACCTTGAAAAAACAAGAGAAAAGAGGCGTTTGGCAAAACAGGAACAGTTTGTTTAATTAAAAAATGTGGCAGGAAGCACAGTCAGAGGCATAGAGTCTGAGGACTGTCTCAATTTACCATCGGTCTAACACAGACTTTTATACAGTTCATTAAAGGTAATTAAATGTTTCCAGTGATTCTTTTTTGGTAAGGAATGTGTACCCCCGTGTTTGGAGCTATAAATGAGGGTATTGGATTAGGAATGCAGGTGGCCTCGACCTTTCATTGACACAGTGCGGCCAGTGGGTAACGTGTCCAGATGTCCGGCATCAGGAGCATGATATCTCACTGCATGTACTGTGTGGGCTGTGTCTTGATTGGCTAAGTGTTCTTAACTTCATATGGCATTTGATTTTATGGTGTTTTGGGAGCGTGCACCTTCCAGCCATGTGTGCTATATTGGGGCCAATCTCTCTAGAACAATGTGGTGTCGCTGCGCCAATCTATCGATCTGGAATTTCCTGTTCGCGCGTTTGCATGCTGGCTATGTGCTACCCCACCTGTGATGGCAGTCAGTAATCTCAGGCCTGGGTCTCAAGGCCTGCCTAACCACGTATTTCTGAGACGGGTTGATGTAGAGTTCACAACGAGTGAATTAATCAATGAAGATTCGATTTTGTTTTTATACATGAATGCATCAATATTCATATTGACATCGACTTTCTCAATATTAGTAGTGGTCTTCCTTCCACATTTTGCCTGCTTCCTTCCACTTTTTGCTGTTTCTTTTTGTTGGTTATTGGATTCTGCTATCCAGTGCCAAAGTGCATGTACTTCTCCTCTAAACATGTTGACATTGGTGTATACCTTATTGGGTTATTTAGGTTACCTGTAACTCCCTTGTAAACGGGTATGCCATATACCCAGACCCTGTAATCTAAGTGTTACTAGTCGGCCTGCAGCACTGATTATATCACCCATACAAGTAGCTTTTCAAACCTGTCTCAAGTCTGCCATTGCAGGGCCTGTGTGTGCAACTTACTGCCACTTGGACTCAGCATTTAAACCCTCTTGCCAAGCCTGAAACTCCCCTTTAACTACACTTACATCAACCCTAAGGTAGGCCCTAAGTGGCCCTAAGGGTAGGGTGCTGTGTAACTAAAAGGCAGGACATGTACTTTTAAGTGTTACATGTCCTGTCAGTAACAAACAGCTAAATTAGTTTTTCACTGTTGCCTTTACATAGGCACTGGGGTTTCCTTAAAACACATTTTAAGCTGTAGTTCCCGATTGGAAACGAGTAGCTACTTCATGTTTAATATCTTTGGAATGACAATGATATATCCTCTTTAACGGGAAAGTGGGATTTGGCATTACCATGTTAGAAAGTGGACATTTCTGTGCTCTTAACTGTGCTCTGTGTGCCTGCAGTCTGTTTCCAATACATGTCTGAGGTGGGTGACAGCTACACTTTGTGCATTCCCTCTAGACAGCCATAACACAGAAAGGGCCGGGTGTGAAGGGAGATTTGTCTGCATTCATCTAAATACTGATAGCCGTCCTGGACTGAGAGAGGGAGCGGTGAATCACATTTACATCTGAATTTGCTGTGCCCCCTGCTCTTCCACAAAGGGCTGATGTATTACCTACTGGTAATCTGGAGCCACGGCTAGGCTGAAAGGGATCCTTGTGCACTTCAGAGATTTCCTTTGAGTCACCCCCTACATAAAAGGCACTTTCAAGAGTAAGTACTAGGGCTCTGGCCCTGCCAAATCAGTACAGTACTGGACCTGGGAAGACCTCTGCTGGAGTAAAGGCTGCTGTGCTGAAGGATTGCCACCCTGCTTTGAGTGACTGTTCTGAGGAACTGCTTCTCTGCTTTGTTGAGCTGCCCTGCTGCCTGTTGACCTCTGCTCTGCTAAGGATCATTGACTAAACCCAGAGTGACTTCACCGGCTTGCTGGCTTGCCCCCTGTTCAACAAATATCAAGGCCATCTAATATTAAATTTCCCTGCCACTGCCGTAAGACTCTGACATTTGTGAGCCCAGCAACTAGCTGTGCTCAAGGATCACAGAGTGTTTGATCGCTAGCCCGGCCTTTTCTGCACACAGCGCTTTGCTTGAGGACATCAAGTGCCCCATGAACAGCCCTGGCCTGATCACCAGTTCATTGCTGCAACAGATTCCATTCCCCCTTGCATGAGTGTGCCCTGAGTCCCACATCCTGAATAGTAGTGGCTCAGATCTTATTTGTTTTACAGACCGGATGGTCACGTGCATGATGGACCACCTATTACGGTGGTGTTGCCCTCTATAGTCCAGCGAGACAGCTCATGAACAGTTGCACATAGGAACCTTGTCAAAAATGCTCATAAATTGAAACACACTGCTTTTGCATTAATTCCTTAAAAATGGATATCTCATGAACTACTTATTGGATTTTTGTCACTTTAGTTTTGCTTTCCTCAGATAAATATTCTTTATTCTATCTTTTTTAAAGCCTGTGTGTTGTCTTTTTGAGGTGTATTTATTGTGTTACTTTGTGTGTTTGTTGCAAAAATACGTTACACATTGCCTTTAGAGATAAGCCTGTCTGATCATGTTATCCTATTGTGTATCTAGCTTATCCTGACTAGAGTGTTGGTCCCTGCCTGGCCTGGGTGCATACCTCAGCCACCCAGGAATAGCATTTCCAACAGTGAAGTTGAACATATTTCCAAGCCTGACTATCTGATCACATTGATAGTCCAAGCTGCTTAAGGTTCACAAGTACGTTGCATGCCTTCTCCATGTTCAGCTCTGTAACAAGGTCAACCCAGACCTGGAAATAAGACAAGTGGTTGTGCTTTTCCAGACTGGAAAAATACACAGCTGAAAAGGAAATCAAACCATTAGGTACACTTATGCCAGCAAATCTCAAACAAACTGCATTTCTAAAACAAATGATTTTCTTCTTCATTGACTAACTAACTGAATATCAATTGAATTTAGTCTGACACCCTTCAGTTAGACTTACAAATAGCAGGTTGTTGTACATTATAATAGATGCAAGGTAGACACAACAGGCATTGATAGGTACTCCATACACCCACATGTTTTGGTTACGTCAATTAGTCAAAGACAAGGGCACATCTCATTGACATCCAGGAGCTGATGTCACTCTTACTGACTAATTCTTACATAATCGTGGAGACAAGGAGCACAAAAACTCTGAAAATATCTGGTAGTGGTCAAGAGACCCAAAGAGATGTCACGCCTTTACAGGTGTATGTCTTTGACATATATTTCCCCCTTGTACACTTGCGAAACATTCTCTAACTTACTGAACAGCCAAAGAGAGACCTTCCAGTAGTAAGAATGAGTGCTGGGGACAGGACCCCACGTGTCACCAATGGATTCCTGACTCCCCAGGATTGGTCACGCACTCTAAGGAAAACAGCAAAAGTTTACCTGCTTAGCCAGATGATTAATAAGGCATGATTCAAACCAAAACATATAAAAACATGATTTAGTTTGGTTAGTTTTAATTGAGCACATCGAGGAATCTTTCTAGCTCCAAGGTAGAGGAGTGGTGGGTGAAGTCAATTATTTTTTAAAGCACAATTTGGATCTAGAAATAAAAGTAAATACGTTCCCAACATTTCTTGAATCTGCCTTTAAAGCTTAATGGCTTGCTACAAAAGAGGAAGAACAGGAATAACAACAGGCAGAACAAAATGGGGCCTCTTTACAAAGGCATACTCCTAATTATTCTTTTACGTTCTCTTACATGCCTTTGAGAATTGTCCAAAATCATCTGACTCCTTTCAGGTCTATTCAGATGCAATTAGTACAAAAAGAAAGGACTGTACCTACCCTCTTTTATTTTTTTCTAGCTAATAGTAGGCTGGAAGTGCACAAGCTAGTCTACCCATTAAAGTAAAATCAATTTTGAATGTAGATTTTTCAAAACATATTTTTCTTTCTTGGCATATGAAAAACTTCCATTTAACATTCATTCGTAAGAGTTGGGTTTTTCTTTCTTTCTTTAAAAAAAAGAAATACACTTTAACCTTCAGGCTGACAGCTGCTTCTCAACAAACACAAAACTTACACTGCTGAACAGCATTATAAATTTGTATTTTCGTTGTAAGTGCATGGCTCTCAGATGTTCCAAACATGGCCTCCATTCATCAGCTGTAGACAATGTCTGAAGCATCTGAGTAGAACAGACAGTGCCTAGCCGAACATGACCCCCTCGCCTTGAGTTGCAGTCCAGCATGAGTGATTGTATGCGTTCACGGTGGGTGCTAATCACATAAAATGTGTACACCTTGATTAAAAAAAAATTATACTTCTGTTTGCACGCTTTCTCATCAAGGAGCAAAGCTGGATACATTTTTAATCAAAAGCGCAAAGAAGAATTTTCAATAAATATCCTCTGTATACTACTATTAATAATGGGTTTTGTTTACTACATGTCCTTTCAAGCAGAGGCTGCAATCGATTGGAAGCCTGGAAATTTAAAACTTATGGTAAGAAAGGGCGAGAGTGCACCTTTTTGTGAGCTCCTATCATGCAAAGTGATTTATAACACTATTTGAAATTATACATGTCTTCCCACCTTGCTTGACTAGCACCAGAAATGAATCATGATTACTTTGAAAAATGTTCTGACAAATCAACAATAAATTAATGTTATAACAAGCATGTTCCAGGCATCATAGGAGCTTCTTAACCTCTTCTTTCACAATTAATAGAGAAGCTGTCAAACTGGTCACAGTGCCCCAAATACCTAACAATATTTAAAAATGTTTTGCAGAATGCCAATCATTAACAAAACTATGGATCTTAATGCTTGCCAGCATTTAATCAAACATAATCGTTATCAAATTACTCCATGTTATTGTTAAATTCCTCCAGAATACCATAATGAGTAACACAGCAAAAAAAAGGGACATTTAAATAATACACTAATACGAAACAGTACTTAGCCACTGGACATTAGGAAGTGATGTAAAGGCATAAGTCCAGACTCCATTTTAAGGTGGCCGAGACTCCATTTTCGGTATATTTTCAGAATCATCGTGTCTGTCTTTGATGCAGATGACGTCTGTCCTTATCGTTCCAAGAACTGTAAAATAGTAAAGTCATTTACATATAGACATCAACAAGACTCATGATGCGGCATGAGTCTGGAAAAAGTGCCTAGTTTTCTCAATTTCAATGTTGAATAAGAACAAAAGCTTAGACATTGTGGTCTGAATTATAATATTTGTACCTTATTTGTGTAAAAGAATGCATCTTATACTAGCATCTTGACGCTTACTGGTTACATTAAACAATCCAAAGGTGATGCTGGAAATCCCATCTTTGATATGATACAGTATAGAAGAAATGCCACTTGACCACCTGTCAGAAGAGGTTTTTCGCCCCAGATTATCACGAGCAAGATACTGTCAGAGACAATCATGCTTGTTAATATACAAATGACTCTGCATATTATCATGACCTAGCCAGAAGAGAGTAAGCATGAAAACAGGTGTTCACAAGGATTTATTTAAGTGTAAATTCTCACTTTTAAAAAGTTAGGTGGAATACATTTCCGAAGTACACCATAAAATAGTGTCTGGCTTGAGCATGTGGTTGCAGGTGGGGACCACCGGCACTTCTTGTTCGTCATTAGACTTTGACGGTGAGCAGGAAACAAAAAAACAAAAAAGGAAGAAGGGAGGAGGAAGAAGATGCAAAGCAGTAAGAAAGGGAGAAAGCAGAAATTAAAATAACCTGCAATATTGAAATAAGGGGCAGATCAGTAATAAGATTACTAGGAGAAGATTGCGCTGGTTGTTTTTGGTGACATACCAACGATAGCTACTTTAAGAAAGTCAAATTTAAAACTATTGTAGAAGTTTATAAAGTATGGTGTAGTGTCCGTAAGATTTTGGGGTTGGGGCGATTTTCATTTTATACGCCAGTGAACAGCAATAACGATCTACCCCCAATATTTCACGATAGCTGTATGAACAGATGGGCCTCGGTAGGGGTGGTGCAGCTGGGCTGTTTTTATAAACAAGGCTGTCTCAAGATGTTTGAAGACCTACATGAGGAATATATTATTAGCCATAGGGACTTCTTTAAGTTTCTGCAGGTCAGAGATTTCTTAATAAAGAAAACTGGCGGGCGGGAGAATTTTCAGAATAATCAACTGATTGATAATTTATGTAAAAAAATTACCCCCAGGATAGGGGAAATTTATGAAATATTTAATCTAGCCTCCACAGATGATATGGATAAACAATGCACTGCTTGGCAGGCCTTGCTGGGAGTCCATATTACAACCCCCCGCATGGCCTATGATTTAGCCCTAAACTCGTTAATGTCGATAAAGCTACAAGCACAATTTTATAAAACATTTTTTTTCCTGTATTACACACCTAAGAAAATCGCCAAATGGGGAACAGGGAAGGGAACTACGTGTCCTCGCTGTGCACTCTATGGGGCTGATATTGTTCATATGTTTGCCACTTGTAACATGCTCTCCGGCCTGATTAAAGATATGTCAGAATTTCTTTCTGAAGTATGCCAAACAAGAGTAAAAGTTTCAACAGAGGAAATCATGCTGGGGGTAGCGAATGGTGAACAGCAGATAAACACACAGGGATTGATATTTGTGGCTATGGCAATATTCCAACTTAGTATCGCCTCCGCCTGGCTAGATCCTAACCCACAGGTATTCCAACAATGGAGGGCTAGACTATTAGCAACCTGCAGTCTCGAAATGGCAATCTATAGGAACAAAGGAGCTAAAAAAAGATTAAGGGGCATGCAGATCTGGGCACCGCTCTTGCTGTGGATTCAGAGACATACATGAATGTATTCTGTTTGTTTATTTTTTTTTCTCTTTCTATACTCAGGAAATGCGAATCATAATGGATTAATTTCAGATTTATGAATGTAATAAGTCGTTTCCTTATGACATGGTCTTGGTCAGGGTGTCGGGGGGGGTGGGGTGGGTGGGAATGTATTTATTATGTAAAAAATGTTAATAAAAAGAATTAAAAAAAAAAGAAATAAGGGGCAGGGAGTCTATATGGTGATGAAAGAAAGACAACAGAAAACAGTCAAAAACCCACTGTATACAGATACTAGCAGCCCGTCCCGAAGTCCGGGTATGAATTGCTGCCAGCCAGTAGTATATTGTTTTGTAGGATTTCGTTTTGATAGCATTTCTTATCTGTGACAGGCCTGTGAAACGCTCCGATTCACAGTGCACTACTGATGCACTTAAGAGTGCGCGTTCAGTAGTGTGTGAACTCGAGTTTACCTACTTTATTTTTCCTTGCAATAATATATAGCGCGAACTCGACAACATGGCATGAGCACAATTTGCATTACTGAAGAACACATTCATTTGTGGTAGGCACGGGGAGACAAAGCGATTTGCCTGGAATCACAGGATGTTAAGCTGATGCCGAGATTCGAACGTAGCTCCCCAGCTCTAAAGTTCGCAATTCTAGAACTTGTGGCGGGAGGTGTGTCTAATAGTGTATGCCAGTGCTGGCCATCAATGAGAGAGACCTGTGCATTTTTCAAATCGGTGGTGAAAAAATATGAGTATGTTGCTGGAGATTTGGGCTGCCGTGCCACCAATGTACTTACCGGGGGAGGGTAAACACCCATTATTCCGCAACTTTCTTTCCCCATACCATCACTCCGCATACTTTCATTACGAAAGTACCATGACTCCGCAATGCCATTATATATTTGCTTTTACCACGCATACATTTACAACGAAATTCGTTGTAAATGCATGATTGGTAAAAGCATGTTTTTTTTAATGTTTGGATAAGGTAAGTATGGGTATAGGGGTATATGTTTTGGGGTACTGAGGTATATGTTTTGGGGTGTTTAGGTATTTTAAGGGTTCATATATAGTTTTGGGTTATGGGGTACAGGGGTAGTTTTAGGGTTTAGGGATATGTATGAGTTTTGGGGTAGAGGGGTATTTTTAGGGTTCAGGGCTAGGTTTGGGTTTTGGGGTATAGGGGTATTTTTAGGGTTCAAGGCTAGGTTTGGGTTTTGGGGTACAGGGCTATTTTTAGGGTTCAGGGCTAGGTTTGGGTTTTGGGGTACAGGGGTATTTTAGGGTTCAGGGGTAGGTTTGGGTTTTGGGTACCGGGTTATTTTTACGGTTCAGGGCTAGCTTTGGGTTTTGGGGTATAGGGGTATTTTTAGGGTTCAGAGGTAGGTTTGGGTTTTGGGGTACATGGGTATTTTAAGGGTTCAGGGTTAGGTTTGGGTTTTGGGGTATAGGGGTATTTTAGGGTTCAGGGGTAGGTTTGGGTTTTGGGTACAGGGGTATTTGTAGGGTTCGGGGGTACGTTTGGGTTTTGGGGTACAGGGGTATTTGTAGGGTTCAGGGCTAGGTTTGGGTTTTGGGGTACGGGGGTATTTTAGGGTTCAAGGCTAGGTTTGGGTTTTGGGGTACAGGGGTATTTTTAGGGTTTAGGGATAGGTTTGGGTTTTGGGGTACAGGGTATATTTATAGGGTTAAAATGGGTTAGTGTTTAAGGGTGTTGGGGTATTTTAAGGAGTAAGGGTGGGTTATGATTATGGGGTGCAGGGGTATTTAAAGGGAGCAGGGTAGACACCCGTAGCTGGAATGTACAGAACCTGGGAAGAAAAAACAATGAAATATTGGGCACAACGCTCGCTTTTTTTTTCCGTAATCGCGCGCCCCGCACACGCCCGCGCCCCCAGCACACGCCCACAGCACACGATATGAGACATGGCATGAAGGGCGGAACGTACCACACGCCCCCAGCGTTTGTCACGCCCCCAGCACAACCCAAACAGCACAACGCAGACACGCCCACAAGGGACTACTTTGCTGGCACGGTTCTTTTACCTTTTAAATGTATATGGTGGGCGTCTGCATAACCAATGTCCTTCTGCTGCAACTGCCCTTTCCAACGCTGTATTGGGTGTTGTGATTGGTGCTGTGGTTCCTGAGATTACCCGCCTCAAAGGTTTGGGCAATCTCTGTATTATATTAGCATGGATAGTATAGAAGATTCACATATCAAGCACCTTTCAATATCACCATGTATCTAGGGCATCTTTTCCCTGTTTTGCCACGTTCACACCTTCAGATTGCTGTGCCAGGTGAAGCCATGGACAGGGTGCCCTATTGCTCATAATGCGCTGTGCACTGGGATGCCTGGAACTAACGCCTGCCAATTAATTAAAGAAGGAGCATTTGCTTGGACCAGCCTGTATGCTTTTCACATTGCAGGTGGTTCCTGGCCTGATCTTTCAAAGGGGACAGAGAACCCTCTGCAGGCATGTGCAGTGCAATGAGTGCACCCTCCTGCAGGGGAATGTCTGGGGGGTTAATGGGACCCCTGGGCATCATCCAGAGGGATTTCCTCATGAGGCACACTGGCTGTGTGCTACCTCTTTGTCTCTGCACCTCTGTCCATAATATGGTGCAGACGCACAGGAAAAGTGTTTCTCTCATTTGCAAGTGCCCCCCCGCCCCCCAGCTCCGCATACCAACATCAAAATCTGGCCCTCAGTCTTGATGTTTGGAATGAAAAGAAGTTGACGTTTACACCCTTGTGGATTTCATACCAGGTCAGCGTTCACAGCTTCAGGGGTCGCTTGCAGCCTGTCCACTTATGTGGTTCGTAGGTACAATCGTTCTGCACTTAAAATGTTTGCTTATCTGCCTGTGGAAGTGGCAGAAGCGGGACCAGTAACCATTCTGTGGGGCCATGGCATTGTAGCTCTTTTCTCACTCTGAAGAACCTGCTCCAGGGGCTTGCAGAGCACAAGCAGCGCTGTGTTAATCCTCTTGATTGGTTGTAATCTCTTGGTGATAGTGTGGAGCTGGCAGGCTTGGCATTGTCATTGTGCAAGGTAGATTTAATTAAGCTTCCATAATATGTGTATTTGTAAAATGCAACGTCACCCCCTTGGACATCTTAAAGATGAATAGCAGCTGTTTTTACTTACTATACCTTTACTCAACTCTGTGGAATTCGTTTTATCAACCACAAGACGAAATAAAAATTATGAGTGGGGAGGAGGAGCCAAGATGGCGGTCAGATCGGACGTGTAGTCCCTCGGCTCCGGGGACCATCTCCTCCTTCGAGTCTATCCTGCCGGAGATCCTGTATTGAAGTAGCTGATTTCGATAGCGGACGTGCTCCGACGACCCGCCACAAAATCCTGGGGCTTTTGCTCTCCTGCAAGTGGAGGAAACGCTCGGGCACAGTTTGCGGCCCGCATCGGCACAAAGACCGGGACCTCGCGTGGACGTTGAGGCCGGCCGTCAGGCTCGCGTCATCGGACTTGGCGACTGTGGAGTGCTGGTCGGTATTTACCGGAGGGCAGCGGACCCTGCGACCCACGTCCCGCTGCACCGCTGGCGCTGAGGTGAGCGAACCTGGAGACCTGTTGGCAGCAACTATGACGTTATGGGTACAAGGACTGCTGTTTGTGTGACTTTTGCCTACACCTCGGCCCGCTAATGGCGGCAGGGTCCCGGCCTGTACAAGTACTCGGAACCGAGCGGGACGACATATTGGACGGACTGTGCTTCTGTCTACATCCAGGCTCAGTCATCTGCCCCTCACAGTGCGGCAATCTGATATTCTATGGTGTGCAGCCTGCTCCGACTCGGAGATTCCATGCCTGATGCTATGGTGGGCATAATGTGATGTATCCTGAAAAGGCGGATGTGACTTGTGTTTCTGAACACATTGTGCGGGGAGACATGTTCGAAACAGTGTGTGCTACCACTCATGGCTATGATATCTTATTGTGCGAGAATCAAGAGGGAGAGAGAGGACCAGATAGCTAGTCCAGATCCCCGGATTATATGTAAGCAAATCAAAAGGAGACTAGCTAGAAAAGGGGGTTAGTCTGACATTATTTTGGTATTGTCATAGCGACTCAGTATTGTTGGCGGTGGCACCTGTTGGGTGTCTTTAGAAAGCCCTCACCCACCAACCTAGTTGGTGGCATGCTTCATCATCGGGCCCACCCAGTGACACCTAGCGTGTCCCGGGTGTGCTTTGACGCCTGATTACAGCGGAGCAGGTATGTCACTGTGTGTGCGGTGTGAGGTGTACAGAAAAGTGAGGTTAAAACGGCTTGGCGGATGGTCCCTGGGGTGAGGAAACTTTATTAAAAGGGCCTCCGTCAGCGGTTAAAAATAAGGCTGAGGGACGTTAGAGGCGGGTTACGACCTCCTACGTCCTAAGTGTGTCAACATGTTTCAGCCAGTGCCTTATATTAATCTGGCTTTCTTCAGGACAGTAAAAATATGTGTAGGTTAAAATTAGGGGAAGTGTGGTGTAGTCTATGTGTCTACAGGCCCTAAAGTGTATATAACTGTGAGAGGGGGATTCCCTTCTCAAGATCACCTGTACATTTAACATTGGGAGACAGAGACAAGACAGACATAGGAGAAAAAGAGTCACTAGAAAATATTGATCATATTTTATGACAGCCGGCTTAATAGCGAATTAGTGCAGGCTATGAGCGGCTCAAGTGTAATGATACTGGTGGTATCATTATTGTGGAATCGCACTGGAACTTCGAGGGTGAAGTGGTTAAAACAGCGGTAAAATTACTGCAGTAGTGAATAGTGAAGTATTGTGGCGCAAGGATATGTCTTACGCTTTTAGAGGCTTGCTTGTGCTCCAAGGCTATTGAAGTGGCAAGAGGTGGCCCTGGTAGGGAGAAAGAGGACCACTGGGGTAAGGAGACCTGTGGGAGAAAGGGTAGCGCTTACCTATGGTAGAGATGTTCAGCATACTCACAGGATTTCTGGTCAGCACCAGCGTGGGACCTGTTGTGCCTCCTTCGCATAACCGGTAGTGAATGGCTGTGGTGGCCGGTTTTTTATACTGTTGTTAACTGCATGATTAATGGCACCTGGAGGAGAGAGTAATGGTGGAAAGACTCGCTTTTCGGATCGAAATCATGCTCAGGTGAGTGCCCTTCGTTTCGCGCTAGTGCGCGGAGTAGTGCTGCAGGCTTAGCGCATGCGTGCGAATGGTGTGTTGCCGTGCGCATGCGCGGCCGGGAAGCGGTTAGCGCATGCGCGGCCGGGAAGTGGTCTGCGCATGCGTAGTGACGCGAGTCCTGAGTGCTGCGCGATTGGGTTTTTGTTGGCGCCCGCGCACAAGTGACTCGGTCATTATTTTCGGTGGCAAGTGCAGTGGCTGATTAGGTGGCGCTAGGGGCACAGGATGTTGCCCAAGTGCCAGTGGGTCCCACTGTGTAATTGGAAGATAACAAGGGGCATAAAGAATAGGCTGGGGGCACATGGTTGTTCCCAGGCGTGTCCCACTATTTATATGGGTGAATAACAAGGGACATGGAACATGGTGGCAATGAAGGCAAAATGCCTAATGAAAGGAGGTAGCGCCTGAATAGTCAAGCTAGACCAAAGGGGGGACTAAGGATCAGGTTGGCTCACAATATAGGCTGGGGGAACATGGTGGCAATAAAGGCAAAATGCCTAATGAAAGGAGGTAGCGCCCTGCTGGGGTGCGTCTGGATAGTCAAGCTAGACCAACGGGAGGCTTAGGATCAGGTTGGCTCACAGGGTCAGGGAGTTCCAGGGGATGGCATCATTAAGCCCTTCAGTGGCCGTGGATAGGCGATATATCCATCTTTGCTCTTTGTTTAGTAATTTTTTGTCATTGTTAATTGGGCTGACTGGTATCTGCTCGATGACTGTCCAAGTGAAGTCATTCGGGGTGTGGCACTGGGTGATGAAGTGGTTTGTCAGTTTGCTTATGCTTTTTTTGCAGCGCATTGTGCTGCGGTGCTCCGTTATCCTGGTCCTCACTTTGCGTGTGGTCATGCCCACGTATCGGAGCCCACATCTACAGGTTAGTAAGTAGATCACATTCTGTGAGTTGCAGTTTGTGTGGCTCCTTTGGGACCATGTCTTGTTAGGTTCCAGGTCAAGGGTCTTCGTGTGGGATGTCAGGTGACAGACACTGCAGTCATTGCATGGGTAATGTCCAGTGACTTTTGGCATACCCCATGCATTGAGGATGGTGTTTTCGGGTTTAGGCTACAGACTACGATGCTGAATGTCGGAGACTACTCAGCGACAGCCGGAACTATCGCAGACTGGAGCAGGATCCCACAGAACAACTACGCACCACAGTGCACGACCTTGTCAAAAGGGCAGCAGATAATGAGGAGATCTCCAAACAGGAGGCCGAATACCTCTGCCCGGAGAACACCAAAACCCCATACTTCTACACAGTACCTAAGGTACACAAAGGGGTAATTCCACCGCCGGGCAGACCAATAGTATCTGGCATCAATTCCATACTAGAGCCACTGTCTAGATACTGTGACTTCTTCCTCAACCCTCTGGTACAAAAAACGCCCACCTATATCAGGGACACCAAACACCTATTGCAAACCATTGCCAACATCACTTTTGACCCTGAGACACAATTGCTGGTAGGACTGGATGTGGAAAGCTTATACACCAGCCTCCCTCAAGACGCCACCCTACAGGTGCTAAAGGACATCCTGGTAGAATCCCCTTGGCCATACCAGACACCAAGGAGTTTTGTCATGAACTGTGCAGCCCTCGCCCTCAAAGAAAACTACTTTGAGTATGAGGGCACTTTCTACCTACAAACCAATGGAACCTCCATGGGCAGTGTTTTCGCGCCGAGTGTAGCTGGACTATACGTCCACCACTTCGAAAGTACCCACATCAATGTAGAAGCCAACCCGTTCAAGGACCACATACTGAAATGGCATCGATATATCGATGATATATTGGTCATCTGGGACGGCTCAAAACCTGAACTGGACAACTTCCTACATTGGCTCAACAACAGAGACCCATACCTTAAGTTCACCTGCACAGCCAGTAATAAGCAACTCCCTTTCCTAGACCTGGAAATAGCAGCAACAAGTGGAATCTTGACAACCACAACTTACCACAAACCCACGGCCAGGAACTCATTGCTACACTTCAACAGCTTCCACCCACGGCCTCTAAAAGAAAATTTACCGTTTGGCCAGTTCCTCCGCATCAGAAGGAACTGCTCGGACATACGCGACTACAAGTCACAATCAGCGGACCTGGCCAAAAAACTAGAATACCGTGGTTATCCAAGGGCGATCATCATCAAAAAAACTCAGAAGAGGGCAAGAAACCAGAACCGTGACGCATTACTAGAAGACGTCACCAAAGAAACTGACACACAACCGACAACATGTGTGACTACCTTCAACACTGCCTCGAACGAAGTGGCCAAAATCATAAAGAAGCACTGGAGAATCATCAACTCCGGACAAAGGAATTGGGAACCCCCTAGGTTTGCCTACAAAAGGTGCCACAACCTCCGAGACCAACTCGTCAGTACCAGACCTAAACCACCACCTAAACCCGAAAACACCATCCTCAATGCATGGGGTATGCCAAAAGTCACTGGACATTACCCATGCAATGACTGCAGTGTCTGTCACCTGACATCCCACACGAAGACCCTTGACCTGGAACCTAACAAGACATGGTCCCAAAGGAGCCACACAAACTGCAACTCACAGAATGTGATCTACTTACTAACCTGTAGATGTGGGCTCCGATACGTGGGCATGACCACACGCAAAGTGAGGACCAGGATAACGGAGCACCGCAGCACAATGCGCTGCAAAAAAAGCATAAGCAAACTGACAAACCACTTCATCACCCAGTGCCACACCCCGAATGACTTCACTTGGACAGTCATCGAGCAGATACAAGTCAGCCCAATTAACAATGACAAAAAATTACTAAACAAAGAGCAAAGATGGATATATCGCCTATCCACGGCCACTGAAGGGCTTAATGATGCCATCCCCGGGAACTCCCTGACCCTGTGAGCCAACCTGATCCTAAGCCTCCCGTTGGTCTAGCTTGACTATCCAGACGCACCCCAGCAGGGCGCTACCTCCTTTCATTAGGCATTTTGCCTTTATTGCCACCATGTTCCCCCAGCCTATATTGTGAGCCAACCTGATCCTTAGCCCCCCCTTTGGTCTAGCTTGACTATTCAGGCGCTACCTCCTTTCATTAGGCATTTTGCCTTCATTGCCACCATGTTCCATGTCCCTTGTTATTCACCCATATAAATAGTGGGACACGCCTGGGAACAACCATGTGCCCCCAGCCTATTCTTTATGCCCCTTGTTATCTTCCAATTACACAGTGGGACCCACTGGCACTTGGGCAACATCCTGTGCCCCTAGCGCCACCTAATCAGCCACTGCACTTGCCACCGAAAATAATGACCGAGTCACTTGTGCGCGGGCGCCAACAA
Organism: Lissotriton vulgaris; assembly: GCF_964263255.1. NCBI lineage: Eukaryota > Metazoa > Chordata > Amphibia > Caudata > Salamandridae > Lissotriton > Lissotriton vulgaris. The sequence continues at coordinate 1,224,681,321 of NC_141696.1, forward strand.
AAACCCAATCGCGCAGCACTCAGGACTCGCGTCACTACGCATGCGCAGACCACTTCCCGGCCGCGCATGCGCTAACCGCTTCCCGGCCGCGCATGCGCACGGCAACACACCATTCGCACGCATGCGCTAAGCCTGCAGCACTACTCCGCGCACTAGCGCGAAACGAAGGGCACTCACCTGAGCATGATTTCGATCCGAAAAGCGAGTCTTTCCACCATTACTCTCTCCTCCAGGTGCCATTAATCATGCAGTTAACAACAGTATAAAAAACCGGCCACCACAGCCATTCACTACCGGTTATGCGAAGGAGGCACAACAGGTCCCACGCTGGTGCTGACCAGAAATCCTGTGAGTATGCTGAACATCTCTACCATAGGTAAGCGCTACCCTTTCTCCCACAGGTCTCCTTACCCCAGTGGTCCTCTTTCTCCCTACCAGGGCCACCTCTTGCCACTTCAATAGCCTTGGAGCACAAGCAAGCCTCTAAAAGCGTAAGACATGGTCCTTGCGCCACAATACTTCACTATTCACCACTGCAGTAATTTTACCGCTGTTTTAACCACTTCACCCTCGAAGTTCCAGTGCGATTCCACAATAATGATACCACCAGTATCATTACACTTGAGCCGCTCATAGCCTGCACTAATTCGCTATTAAGCCGGCTGTCATAAAATATGATCAATATTTTCTAGTGACTCTTTTTCTCCTATGTCTGTCTTGTCTCTGTCTCCCAATGTTAAATGTACAGGTGATCTTGAGAAGGGAATCCCCCTCTCACAGTTATATACACTTTAGGGCGTGTAGACACATAGACTACACCACACTTCCCCTAATTTTAACCTACACATATTTTTACTGTCCTGAAGAAAGCCAGATTAATATATGGCACTGGCTGAAACATGTTGACACACTTAGGACGTAGGAGGTCGTAACCCGCCTCTAACGTCCCTCAGCCTTATTTTTAACCGCTGACGGAGGCCCTTTTAATAAAGTTTCCTCACCCCAGGGACCATCCGCCAAGCCGTTTTAACCTCACTTTTCTGTACACCTCACACCGCACACACAGTGACATACCTGCTCCGCTGTAATCAGGCGTCGAAGCACACCCGGGACACGCTAGGTGTCACTGGGTGGGCCCGATGATGAAGCATGCCACCAACTAGGTTGGTGGGTGAGGGCTTTCTAAAGACACCCAACAGGTGCCACCGCCAACAATACTGAGTCGCTATGACAATAACAAAATAATGTCAGACTAACCCCCTTTTCTAGCTAGTCTCCTTTTGATTTGCTTACTATGATATCTTATTAGCAGCGGTTCTTTCCCTCCGCTCTGATGTTCTACGTTCTGGCTGTGCCCTGCTGGACAAGATGGAGGGCATGCTCAGTGCATCGGGCCGTTCCAAGATGGCCGACTCGCAGGGTCTCGGCATCACTCTTTGTTCTACCTCCGCCTGTGATAAGATGGCGACCTCCGGCGACAGTGGCGCCTTCGCGATCCCAAGCCTGCCAATGACATCCGCCGCGGGAGGTCAGCTCCCGAGCCCGTATGCCCCTTCGGAGTTTCTGTCACGGCGTGAGCCTTCCCTCCGTGTTGTGCTCGCGGATCCCCGAGGCCCACCCCGGGAGGTGCTGGACACAGAGATCTCCCTCCCTGTCCTGGCTGTGCCCTACGAGTTGAAGATGGCATACTTTGCACCTTCCCTGGGACTACTGGATTTGCTTGTTCCGGACACGTCGAGTTGCTCGCACCACCGGGTCATTTTTGGACTGCCGACTATACCTGCATCGATTACACTGGTTTACGGTGGTAAGGAGAAAACGGGACAGGGATAGACACTTCTCCTCTCGAACTGGCGGATTCCTCGTTAATGATTGTGGCAGATGGGGGAAATGCTGCTATTACTGATGGTGTGATGGTGTTGACTCTGTGCTCCATTTTGTGCTCTGGAACAGTTTTTTGCCACCAGACTACCAACTCCTGTTCTTGCACGGCTCACGCGGGAGGGGGCAGCCGGGGGATAGTTTTCTTTGGGTGTCCGGGGTATGCATTGATGGAGCTGGAAGAATGGGTCGGGGGCATACGCTTGTGTTCATGGTTTGGGGATTTCCTTGTTGCTGCCCTGGGCGTCTGAGTTGGGTGTTGCTACCTTGCTTTCACTGTGCGCTGCTGCTGTGATTCCAGTTTCTTCTGCGTATCATGTATGTTTTTATTATTGGGCATCGTGCTTTGTGTTGCTACTGACCTCACGAGAGAGCGGAGCCGGGGGACGGGTGGTGGGCTCCTCCCCGCCTTTCTTTATTTTATGAGAGCTTTAGGATAGCATCCTTTTCTTACTCTCTATATTTCGGGACTCTTTTTATTGGGCGACAGGCACACTGCTAGGGGGGGACAGGCCGTAGTCAGCTGCAGGGGTGCAGGGTGGGGGGGTGGACGGAGGGTTTTTTTTTTTTGTTTTTCTTTTGGTTCTATGGGCCTTCTATTCTTTTTCTTTTTTCTTCCTTTGGGTTTAGACGTTTCTCTTCTGGGTGCCGCGCAGCGACTCTGGTGGTTTCTTCCGCTATGTGCTTGTCTATCCTGATTGTACAACACCGGAATTGACTTGTTGTGCTATGATATCCTGCTCCCGTCTATCCTCCAAGAAAAACTTTTAAAACTAGACCTCAGTCTTTCTGTAACGGATCCTCTGCGCTCTTATTATGTTGCAATGTACTGTATGTGTGAGCCCTCAGGCTCCTTGCTGAGTTGTACTTGCCTTTTTCTATCAATAAAGGTCTTCCAAAAATTTAAAAATAAATAAATAAAAAATTATGAGTGGACCTACTGGAATTTATACCTGTGCCCATGAGGTCAAACACAATTACTCGAGTGGATGTATTAGTCAAATAAACCAGCAGGTCTTACACGCTACGGACAACTGCCGATGGCTCTTTCTTTCTCTCTTTTCGTAACTTTGGAGGACCCACGTACGCGTTACCGGATGTACTTTCATCTCTCCCTGAAGAAACTCTCTGGTAGGGAGTGAAACGGGTTGGCTGACTTTTGCTAATTGCAGTTTGACTGCTTTTAAAAGAATGAATAATATTAAAATAAAGGACTTTTTTCGCATATCAAATTCTACATCTTTCTTGGACTTTTTATCTGTGCGCCCCCACATAAGCTAACAAACTGTATATCTAAATCTTTTAGTATTTGTACACTTGTAAATGCTGAATAGCTAAAATGAGTAAAGTTACTCAAAAGTGTAGGAGTACAATTTACACATGTAGATTGTAGTGTTGTAGCTTTGTAATAATCTAAGAAAGGCAACCAAGTAAAACCATAGTAAAACAAGATTGAAATTCAATGTAGTGATAGAAATGGGTTTAAGGACATTCAAACACAAATTTTGATTCCTTTCTCTGTAGCCCAGTGTTAGTTTCACTTCAATACCTGGACTGCTCCTAGGGCAGCTCAACATATTGGGATATTTTGTGCAGCACCAAAGATTTTCTAATCACAAGACCTTCCTGGTTTTCGGCCGCTGGCGGCGATAAGTTTATCGCCTTATCAGCAAAGACACACGCTATCGCGTGTTTTGCTGACTTCGTTTCCAGCACGCCTAACTGTGCATCGCTAATGAGATGCAAAGTAGGAGTGGCTGTGAAACCAACCAGGGAAAATATCATGAAGGCAGCTTCGCGATATTAACAAGGAAGGGTAGCGATTATTTAAAGCGTGCTAAGTATGCCTTAACGCAGAAGTTTAAGGTCTGTTAAATTCCTGACTAAGGCATACTTAACATGGGGGGTGGATTTTGTGGCTAAGACCACAGGGCTTATCATCTAAGATATCGCCGTTTTCCACCATGGAAAATGGCGATATCCACACTATCTCTGAAATTTCTATCGCCTCTGCGATGCGCGTTGTTGATAACACGCTAACGTGGCGATAAATTCCAGAGATAGCCGGGGATAAATATGCAAGCACTAAGCGCGCTTTGCAATATTTATCGCCGGCCCTTGTTAATATGCCCCTTATTTGTACCCAAAAAATGCAACACATCAACCCTGCTGCTTCAAAATTAATCTATGTTCTTCAAACCAGAGAATGAGAACATTTTGAGGAGTGTGGCATCTTGGTTTTGTCTTCTGAAGATTGTACTTTTCAAGGTCATCAACAAAGAATGGGCACTGTTTTCAACAAAAGTAAGCTTATTAATGCTTGCACTTTATGCAGGAAATTGAACATATTAGACCTATTGAAAGCAGCCGAATCAACTCTAGGATGGTGCACAGGCATGCTCTATTTTTGGGATCGGTAAATATTGATGACCTGTCCTAGAAAAATCTGAGCAATCCACCAGTATTCATAGGTTCCAAAAGGCGCCGCTGAGAGGAAGGCGTGGAGACAGAGGGATCTCTGCCATTCGATGCTATTAAGCACCTGGTCCCTCCGTTTAAAGGCTCATGTCGCTAATCATCAAACTGTTAAAAAGTCCTCATTGCAGGTACTTCTCAGTCTAGATCCTCATCTATAGGAGTTTTATGAGAGAAATAACAATTATAGGTACACATAGGTACACATAATTTCTATGTTACAGGTAATTTAACCTTGGTAATTAAGTTTGTTTTTCTGACGCGAGTAAGGTGGGATCTGTGCACCCCGTCCTGAAGAAGAAGCCTAGCTTGGAAACATGTTGACGCACTAATGAGGTATTGTACATTAAATACAATAGTACCTCCACCACCCTTTTAACAATACCAGCATGGAGGCCGAATAAAAGATTTTTAGACCTCACATGTCAGGTATTTTTTAGTACTCACATTTTCATCCACTTCAGACCCCACTACTCACCTAGCATCATACACCCTCACGCACCACACATAGAGTTACCAACAATGCTCCTGCTTAGTCGCTGGTTAGTAGCACGCCGCATTCCGTAGAGGAATGTGAAGAACCCTATGATGAAGCATGACACCAAGGGTCCTTTTGGTGTGTGAGGGGTATTTAAAGAACACAGTGTGCCCCCCACCATTGAAGGGACCACACTCCAATACCCGCAGTGTATTTCCCACATTTGCCATCAGCATCTGCATATTTTTCAGAGTATAAAACAAATAAAAATGTACAAACGGACCAAAATAACAAAACTACACTGCCACAGATGCTCCCATAAAGTTGCAGGCCTTTTTTCCGTAGAGGCAAGCCATATTTTAGATGTTGGTTGCTGTATTTAGGTGTTAAACTGATAAAATGTGTAAAAATCACAAAATTGTGAAGTGATCAAGCTTAAAAATGTGCAGCATATTAATACATAATTTGCCTTTTCTTAATCAACCCTACCGCATAATTTGCTCCTCCTCTACTGCATAATTCCAGTGGCCCTGGTATGTCTCACCCTTTGAAAGGTACTCTGTGTATTTTCATTGTCTGTGTCTCTAGCACCAGGAAGCCAAGAATTGTGTGTTTGTGCGCTACAAGTAGTGAAGTCAAATTCATAATTGGCACTTAAAAAGAAAGAAAGTAGGAAAGTCTGAAGTAGCAATAAAACACAAAGCACCTATATTTTCAGCCTCACAACCCAACAGTAATGGAAATTGACATGTGGAGCAGGCGTCCACATTAGTGCACGAAATTGAACCAATCATCTTTCAGCAGTTTCGCCTGCTTCCGCCCCTCTCTGCTGTTGACCAGGGTTACTGGAGGCCTTGTTGACGAAACGGGCAACACTTGTTGGCTGCAAGCAGTGTCTATCACCAGGCACAGAAAATGGTGCATCATGCGTGACATGATTTTACAATAGCCCAGCAGTCAAATGAAGCCTGTTGCTGAAATGGGTTACTGCTCTGGCCAGAGTACAATCATTGTACTGTGCCGGGTGGTCCCCCAATTAATTTTACATTGAATTATACTAATACTTACGATACATCTATGTTACTTCCAAGTCTGTTCTTGTAGGTGGAAGAGTGCTCATTATACGCCCACTTATTGCTTTCACATTTCCTGCCTTTCATTTCTAAGGCTACCAGATGCCCCAGTAAAGTCACAGAAGGCCCTGCCACTGAAATCATATGCTCAAGTACAGAATTGTACGTCCAGTCGTGGACACTTTTTCATCAGTAACGGGTCCTTTGTTATCTGCAGCTGCAGGTTGATAGAGCGCGCAGGTCACCCGACTCAGTTTACCATACTCACCTGGGCCCATAAACAACACAAATTATACTTGTGAGTTTAATCAGGTAACCTGTGCGCTTACACTAATCAGTGATTATGAATTTCATTTAGGACCTATACCATTGACTTACCAATCCTTGTAGTCGGTACCTAAAGTCCTAAGGGATCAAGGGTGTTAGAATAATAGGAAAATAACATTTGCACTCATATAATAACCACAAACTCGGGAAAGGTTTAAACACTTTATCTAAAATTCTTTAAATTGTCATAATCCAAGCATTGAATAATAGAAAATTCTCAATTAGGAAAATAATGATTAGAATGAAAATGTGCAGAGTTCCTATAAAGCAGTCTTTACGCATTTGACAAAAGGGTAGGAAGAGAGAAGGATTCAGAACAATCATATATGACAATATGTAAAACCTTTATCATTTAACATTAGGGTGGGAAGAGAGAAGGAATCAGAACAACAACATACCCATATAGTATATTTATCTAGAATGGTGTGAAGAACTAACCCTGGCCACAGGTCAATTTAAAGGACAGAACCCCGAAAGTGCAGGCACCATAAAGGCAGGCAGGTGCAGGTCAGAATCAATTCAGGTAAAGCCAAATTTGGATCAGGACAGGATCACCATAGGTCAAGACCGGCACCCGCAGTTAATTTGCAACTCCTGCACTACTCCCTCTCTGCAGCTAACAGCCAGAACCCCGATTGGGTTATCGATTTTCCCGACAAAGTGCTTCTCCGGCACTTCAGCTCCCGGAACCCCGATTGGGTCAGCAAATCTTCTGACAGAGTGCTCCGCAACCCTCTGTTCTTGGTCACCTATTGAGTGCGTTGGGTCAGTGACAGGTCAGCTATTCGGACAAGTCGGACAATCTAACTAGCTAAGCCTACCCTAGTTAAACTATTTTCCAGGTCAGTGTACCACCCCCCAATGTTGCAAGTGTTAGGATCACCAATTTTGATTGGACAAAAGAATGAGGAGAGGTCATCACACCATACCAAAATTAGACTTTTGAATGAATATTAATGTTAGCGTTCCCGCCTATCATTTTATTTTCTCACGTATGTTTTATTCCACCCGATAGTGAATGTATCAATAATGATTAGAATGTATTCTACTTTTTAGTTCAGCTTCCTTTACAGGGGTCAGAAGTTGACTTTCCCAGGAACATCTTCTTGCAAGTCATGTCTTGGCCGGGTTTCAATGCCAGTGCTTCAGGGGTTGGGTTTCTTCTGCGCAGATGCAGTTTCTTTCAACATGGGGTTCAGTGATAGGCATCAGGCCCAAAATGTTTTACATGTAAGAATTGAAAAGAAACAGTTTGGGAACACAGAATAAATGAATGGACTGTACACCACTTATCTCTACTTTATTCCCATTACTTTATTTTTAACTATAGCGTTAATGTTAGGCAGAACAAACAGCTTAGCAAAAGCATCAGTGCAAGCTTCTTGCATGTGAGGACATAGAGCAGCCATCTCAGTACTAGTGCGCAGAAGCAAAGAATTCCCTCCAAAGTATAGATACGTCATGTCACGTGAGTGTGACATACGCATGCGCACTAGAAAGCCCCGCGTAGCAGCAGCCATCTTAATGTGAGCGGATTACAATTAGTAAAACACATAAGCAAGCTTCACTCGGACACTCATTTGTGTCGTGTAATGCAATATTAATAAGACAAACATGTTGATTAATGTATTAACGTTATGTCAAGAGGAGTGAATACAAGCAAGTCGCATTACGTGCGAATCTTTGCTCCATCAAGGTTGTTTCAACTCTTCTGCTTGTGCGCCTCACCTCGGTTCCTAGATGGTATTTCACCAAACAGTGCCCCTACACGTTCAGCAGGAAAATGTTCGCAGTAGTGAATTACCAGCATTTACTGTGCATTAATGAGACCCCAAACACTATTGATAAGAATCAGAAGCACAATGTGGGTCATGAATCGACCTCTCCCAGTTGCTGGAACAGTATGAGAGAGGGGCACTTACACGGCAATACTGGGCTTGCAGCAATGTACAATTGAGAACCTGTGCAGGTGGTAAGTGGAATCAGTGGGGGGCAGTGTGGGGCAGGTGGTATGAAACAGGGCATGGAGATAGTGCCATGAAAGCATACTCCCTACCATGGCATTACATGCTCTCCAATGATATGGAAGTGAGTCGGGCAGGGGAAAAGGCCAGGCTGTGCCATAGGAGCTGGAAATAGGGCTGTGGGGTGTACAGCAGCACCCCAAAATAATCAAGCTGGAGTTCAGAAGGTGAATGAGCAATAAATAGGCCTTTAAATTGAGTCAGGCTATGTCTTCTGACAAATTGCTGCTTGTTATTTTAACATGGGGACTGGTATTAACTCTTCTTTCTATGATTACAAAGACAGGGGATTTTGTAAAGTGAACTATCTGACAATATTGTGGGTACAGAGAGTGTGGAGGGAAAGGCTGTAGAATGTCAGTTTTTTCCTAAAACAAAGCAGGATGTAAATAATTGTAAATGACCTATACAAAGATTTCAGATATATCATAAGTAAGAAAAGCATACATGAAGCACATTTTTTGGTATTCTGTACTATGATAGAAACAGAGATTTTAATAGGATCAAAACAAATATTAGACACTTGACTTGGTGATGTCCAAATGATAAATATTTGCTGAAGAGAGGCGCAAGGTGACGCACGACCAAGATGGCCGCACACCGATGAGGCTCTGGCAGCTTAGCGACAATTATTCTCCATTAATCCTGCTTATAATCTATTACTCCTGCCTTTTGAAGTCTGCCACTGATCACCCATCTCATCCGTCAACTCTGGTGTAAACTCTGGGACTCTGACCTTGTCCAGTGCCTCCTGAGCCGGACTCTTCCTGTCCCGGGATGGATGTGGTGTCTCGTCTGGAGACTCGGGCGAGACCCGGGGATCCCACATGGCACTGGGCCTCTCTGTCATGTGTGGGGCTCCCGCCCGGCCCGTTCTACCGAGCTCCCTGCTGGCCTGCTGAAGTGGCTGCGGGGTTGCGGTTGCCCCCGACGTGGACTGGAAGCCTGGGGAGAAAACCAAAAGAGAGAAGAAATCTCGCACCATTACTGCGATCCCGGCTGTCCGCTGAAGCTTCGGGAGGTATGTGAGCGTGATTGCTCATCCACGTCAGTCAGTCTACCTGCTCCGCTTTCCATCGCTATTTTGGCGGCCTGCCCGCTCACTTCTGCTGCCCTCAGTGCCCCTTGGCGCTCCTTGGAATTGCGGGCGGCTGCGTGTGAGCTGTCCCGCTGCGTGAAATAATGCTCATAACTCCCCGGGGCGGCCGGGGCCCTGAAGTCATGCAGAGATCCTCCTCCTGGTCTGTCAGGATTTATCACCTCGCCACACTTGGAGGCCTGTAAATTACATGTAGCGCAGTGCTGCGCTGCGGCTTGTATTCTGCTCGGCCTCTCTTTCTCAAATGGCAGTCATGTCTCCCTGTTGGACGCCCTTGTTATGTGATATATTCTGACGCATACTGATGACTGCAGCAGCGTGGCCCATCCAGGATTGGCTATCTCTTGCGGATTGGGATTACTATCCTTACATTCGGGGGGGGGGGGGGATTCACACTCCAGCAAGCTTTGTGGGTAGGAAACATCATTCTTGTTTTACACATGCAGTGCTCAAAGCTGGACATACATGTTTGCAGATTACGGCGGGCTTTCTGCGCTAAGTACCGCTGTGGCCTATGATTTGCTTTAACTACTAATCCCACCTGGCTTGAGCGATATACCTGCTGTCATCCTCAGCCACTGATCGGCACATACCGGCTCCTATTGTCTGGTACTGCTAAGAGGGCCACTCGGAGTTCCCTGCATTGGAGCCCTCGCTGTAGACAACTGGTTGCACTACACGCCGTCATTGAGGGGATATCTTTCAGCTTTGCCGGCACTGCTGCCCATTTGCGCTCTCCCTCCCCCCACAGTGATGGGGAAACCAGATGGCCGTCAGCCCAAGCTCATCTTTGATGCTAAAAAGACATGTGCGCGCTCGGGCTCAAGCGAACTCAGCCAGCCTGATGACAAAAATACCCCAGCACAATCCTCGTCCTCAGAAGATAAAGTAAAAATGCTGCTGTTGGCCTTGCAACACAGCTTAACAGGCCTTTCCAATCAAATGGACTTCATGAACAGCAGCTTAGACTTCCTTGTTCAAAAAGTTGACAAGCATGATGTGCAAATTAAAGAGGCAGAAAACCGCATCTCGGATAATGAAGACACCACATCTCAGATGCAACAACAAGTTGCCCAGATGGACAAACTGTTGAAGGTGATTGCTGCCAAAAATTAAGACTTGGAGGCTCGCAGTTGTCGCAATAACATTCAAGTCGTGGGTATCCCAGAAAGTACCAATACAGGACACATGGAAGACTTTGTTGAGCGACTATTGCAGAATACTTTTGGGGTGGATGCATTCTCCACTTATCTCATTGTTGAATGGGTGCACCGCCTCTTGGGTCCTAGGCCTCCTCCAGGCAGCCCTCTGCATCCTATTGTGGCTCGCCTACTTAACTATCGGGACCACGACACTGCACTCAAACTTTCCGGGAGAATAAATCACTTCACTTCAAATGGAATGAATTTACCATATATTCGGACTTTACCGTCGCTGTTCAGGAGGCGTGGCGTAAATTCTTACATGTCAAGCAGAAATTCCGAAAGGCACAAATCGAGTATGCCCTCCTATATTCAATACGCGAGTCATCCACCAGGGCAAACACACATTTTTTCAAATTCGCAACATGTGGAGACTCAAGGGATCGCAGCTCCAGATCTTCATCCCCCAATACAGCTGGACTCTAAAAGAATTAATGTCACTATGGAAGTTCCATACCCGGTTCTCCCTACGAGGTCTAACCTCTGACCCATGTTTCTTGAGAAAGGGAAAGCTCTTGTCAATGCCTGCTGTAATACTCACCATGTCATCTCTGCCTGGCCTTGATCGCAGTCCACTCAATGGCGGCGGCTGTGCACTCTGCCTTGTCTGTGTGCCCTCTGGAACTCAACTGCGGGCAGTCTTTCATTAGCTGGGGCCGAAATACTGAACATTTCTGAACTCAGGAGTTCCTGTTTATTCCCAGCACATGGTGGTCAGATATGTGATCTTCTTGACATTCAGACTTTTGTATGTTGTGGACACATGCTTACTACATGTTCCATTGGGTAACTGCTTTGCAGTTTGAGTGAGCAAGGAGGGAATCATGACCCACTGGCAATCACCCCATATGGGCGATGCCTCCTAGTTACTTGAATTTCTTTTGGCTGGGCTCTCTTGAACTAGATGGCAATATCAGCTTATCTTTGGGTGTTGGGTGGGTCATGTCATGCAGGCATGATTGGGGTGCCGTTGTGAGTGGGGTTGGGTTGGGATTTTTTGTTTGTTTTAATGTTCATTGGGAAATTCAGCAGAAGATAATCATAACAATGCATATTGGAATAGTCATGCACAGCAATAGCCATCACGAAGCTTCCATTTGCCACTTACTTCACCTCGCGTAATGCATCCCCCTTCTTACACACTTCATTTAAAATTGCTTATATGGAATGTCAGGGGCATTTGTTACACCTGTAAATGTCGGCAAATTCAAGCCTATCTCGATAGGCCTTAGATAGACATTGCAATGCTCCAAGAGAAGCATGTAGACCCACGCCAATCCCCCTGTTTTGGTAGTAAATGGGCGGCGGAGTGTGCATTCTCATCGTACTCTACATATGCCTGTGGAACCTTGATTTTAGTTAAGAATAATACACCCTTTATCCTAGGCGGCACATTTAGCGACCCTTCTCGTAGGAGCTGCATGCTCTGGGGCACACTGGGCATGCAGTCAGTTACCCCTATTTATTGCTATGGGCCTAACACTGATCATCCAGACTACTTTACCGCACTGTGGGGACATATCCTTAAGATAGGATCTACTCACGTCATTTGGGGAGGGGACTTTAACACTGCATTGTGCCCCTCTATGGATAGGTCCAAACCTCTTCCGCATTATTACACCAAAACTCATGATGCGTTAGCGAGATTATTCCCTGATCATGGACTTATTGACGCTTGGTGCTACGTTCTCCCCTTGGGCAAGAAGGTACTTACTATACCACAGCACATGTTTCCTGGTCACGGCTTGATTATTGGATTGTCTCCCTGGGGTTTGCTCCTTGGAGTTTCTCTGTGGAGCACATGGCCAGGACTCTATCGGATCATGCTCCGGTATGCATGACAATCGCTCCCTCTAACTCGATCGCCTTCCCATGTACCTGGCGTCTGCTGCCGGAAGCACTATTAGACACCGCCTTCAAGGAGGAACTTGGGGAAGAGATTTGCAATTTCTTTGAAAGGAATAAGGGCACAGTCAGCCATATGAGCACCCTTTGGGAGACTTTTAAGGTTACGATGCAGGGCTTTTGCATATCGAAGAGTTTTGGAGTCCTAAGAGACATTCGCCACAATCTGCGTCGACTTGAGAGGGAATTGAAACAACTAGAAAAAGATATGTGCAGGATGCAACTGGGACTCAGAAGGCTATACTTCGTGACAAGCTCACGATATACACCACTACAGCCAAACAAAAGGTTCGCTTTTGCCACAAATACTTCATCGCTCGTAGGTTTGGGGAAGGGGAAAGGCTTGGCAGGGCGCTTGCGACAGAAATCCGCTTGCCTCGCTTCTCTAATTACGTAACAGATATAATAGACAGCTCGGGACACAACATCGGGACAGGGTCGAAATCTTGCAGACATTCATTGAATTCTACACAAATCTTTATCATTCACGCAGGCCCAAAGCACTGGATTTTGCTCCATTCCTTCAAGACATTGCGCTGGGGTGGTTAGGTGATAATCTACAGGAATTTCTAATGGCTCCCTTCAAAGAGGATGAGTTTAGAGATGCCGTTATGCAAATGAAGTCAGGCAAAGTCCCTGGGCTGGACGGTCTTCCCATTGACTTTTATAATAAGGCGTATCTTGAACAGTTGCTGCTGGTGTTAAAAGAGATATACCTTGAAGCTCTAGAGGCACAGATCCTTCCCGGTACAATGCGTGAGGTGTTAATCACCTCCCGGTTCAAGTCGGGAAAGCCTTTAGATCAATCCGACTCTTGCTGCCCCCTTTCCCTCATTGACACAGAAGCAAAAATTCTCGCTAAACTTTTGGCCAACTCCCTCTGTTTATTGATGGAGAAGATAGTACTACCTGACCATGCAGATTTCATTCCTGGGAGAGCGACCTCCCAAAACCTCCGTACTCTATTCTCCATTCTGCAAACGGTTGAGCCCCAATTGGCTCTAGTGGGCGTTTTTTTGGACGCCACTAAGGCCTTTGACTCTATGGAGTGGGATTACCTTTTCACCGTCCTCCAATGCATGGGGCTACCCATTGGTTTTTTAGCGTGGATATGCCTTCTGTATGCCTCTCCCATGGCACAGGTTCTGATCAATGGCCATACCTCCCCCATTTCTTCTCACTCGTGGTACTCGGCAGGGCTGCCCTCTCTCTCCCCTCCTTTTCGCCCTCGCACTGCTGGCGGGAAAAATCAGGCATCATCATCAAGAAAAGGCCCTACGTTGCTTCCTTCGCCTGTTTCTCATTTCCCTGTATGCTGACAATGTTGACCTTTATGTCAAAGACCCTCAACAGAACCTCAACCCGCTCCTCCGGGAGTTTATTAGATTCGGTGGACACTCCGGTATTCATATTAACTGCGCCAAATCTCAACTTTTTCCACTCACAGAATCTGTGGTGCGATTCCCCACCGACTATCCCATAGAATGGTGCGATGCTGAGATGAGGTACCTGGAAATCCATGTCACAATTGATCGGGCAGAGTTAATGAGGCTCAACTATGGGCGTACACTGGTGAACATCACCAGTAGTATCTCTTGCTGGAATGCTCTCCCCCTCAATATGGCAGGGCGTATCTCGTTCACAAAAATGGTCAACCTCCCCAAGCTTCTATATTTGTTTTTAAATATCCCATATGATCCTCGCAGGCATTTCTTCTGCCAACTTCGCTCTGAACTCATCAGATTGGTGTGGGGTGGTAAGCAACCACGTTTGCAGTGGGATACACTTACACAGCCATATTCCCTGGGAGGATTTGATGTCCCTGATTTAGAACTGTATTATATCTGTGCCCAAGCACACTATGCCCACTATTGGTTCCACCCTCCCAGATATACACCTCACGTGGCAACTGAACACTGGCTGTCAGGCCCCATTCCACTAGACGGGGTTATATTGACTACACCCTCACCCCGCACATCCTGCCCGACTTCTGTAGACTGTACGGTCAAGGTGTGGCACCGCATTGCTCGTCACTTGCAAGCCCCCATTTTATACTCTCTGCTGCTCCCACTCACATACCACCCAAAGATGGCAGTCCTACAGGGAGGGGTTGTTCACAAAATTCAAACTAAACATAACGTCTACTATTGGGGTGACCGTTATGCCGCTGGCACGTTCCACACCAGGCAGCAGCCCTATAAGGATAAACAGCCCTCTCCCATGGACATCTTTCTCTATATCCACCTGCAGCAGAGTGTTAGGGAATACTCTCCCTCATATCCACAAGAACCCCCAGCAGTGGTTCCCTTACTCCATGTATTACGTGCTAGCACTGCGTCCCACTTGGTATCTACAATTGTTTCACACCATATACACAGAAAAGGTATTCCCCTCCTGTCAATCACAGGAGAAATGGGCGGCTGATTTTGGACAAGAGGTCACCGACCAACAGTGGCTATTTTGCTCCAAACAGACAGAGCAAGTATCTTCCAGCAGTCGGTTGCGTATAACTCCCTACAAGTTCCTACATCGTCTTTACTACGCTCCCGTTAAGCTACACAAATACAAATTACACAAAACAAATCAATGTGATAGGTGTAAGGCATAAGCCGCCGACTTTCTTCACCTTGCCGGGGATTGCAGTATACTCTTTACCTATTGGCGGCAAGTGTTCACTGCCGTAGAATTGATGACCTCATTGCAAATCCCCATGTCCCCGCTTGTTACGTTACTTGGGTACACAGAAGAGATACTGGCAACGCACCAAAAGTTTGTCTCATTCACCCTCTTGCTGGCCAGGCGACGAGTGGCCTGTAGATGGGGCCATGGATGCTCGCCCAAATTTAAGGATTGGATTAGTGACATTACACTCTGGCAAGACCAAACGTGCTCTTATGCTGATTGCTTCCGCTTTCATCCCGTCCCCGGGACATTTGGGGCCCTTTTACATCGTATCTCCTTGAATACCCTATGCAGACTTCTCATGAGCCTTAGATATCCTCCCCAACCTCCTTTTTGGCTCTGTATTCGATTGGTTTATGATTGAGAATTCTTACTTTGAAAATCTGGTTTACTGCCTAACTACCTTACATCGCTATATATTTAAGTCTATAAATGGGGTATGGTTGTGTAGTAGAATTCCAATACCTGTCGACTGTTTCAGGGAAAAATGGTGGCACTCTTAGAAAATCCATGGTTACTGTTGTGCATATACAGATCTCTGTAATGTTAAATGTCATGCTGATGGGTGCATTTTCATTGATTATGATTATGATTATTCTGCTTGTTATTTTGGAAAACTTTCAATAAACGAATGTAAATAATTTTATTTTTTATTTGTCGCCACTTCAATAGAAAATGTGCTGTCTGTAAATGACAGTGTGCCACCACAACATGCTTGAGTAAAATATTTGTAACAATGGACTCCAAAATGCACCACTGGCTATATACCACACCTTTACTACTCTCCGGCAGAATGGTTGTGGCTTATTTGCTGTAGTTGTTCTAGCACAACTGGGATGTGCTTGCTGCACAAGCTGCATGTAATTTTCTGGCCAGCACCTAGGAATCCAGGATTGGCAACACGGGGCCATGATATATGATGATATATCTCTCCAGTTGCACCTTCTCACCACTGAACTATATGACTTGAAAGCCCGCTCAATTGATCATTTCCCCTTGATCAGCTTCTTCCTCTCATCAGCGAACTTGCCCAGAGACTCCCCTAAGGCTAGAGATTGCATGGACCTGCTTCCCCCCCCCCTCTGTCTCGGACTCCATACCCCTACCTAATGCCCCTTCCTACCCCAAAAGATTTAAGGCCTACCTTGCGTCTAATGATATCAATGACCTTCTCAACTCTTACTCACCTAGGGCCAGCTCCAACATGATCCCTCCGGGACAAATACAAACCATCCACTCTAACCCAAACAGAGAATCCCCTCAAAATCTTAGAGTCATCAATAACGACAAGTTCATAAGAGTGAACGTCATCCAGACTCCTTCCCCCCTTAATCAGGTATGACTTAAATGTGTGCTACTCAATTGCAGGTCAGCTAGTAAACACGCCTCTGATATCTTTGACCTCATCCAACACAATGAGTTAGACATTATCATCCTCACTGAAACTCGGCTAAATCCCGCTCCACTCCTAACCTAGACCTTCTACGATCTCCTACCTATGACATAATTCGTGTTGACAGACCTCTGGATCTGGGTGGTGGCCTAGCATGTATTCACAGGAACACACCCCCACTTGGAGTTCTCTACGCCTTCCTCCTGTGAATACCTTTGCATTTCAAATAATAACCTGCCAGTGTGAAAACTGCACACTTGTTATCACCCTCCGGGAGACGATTTCCCCTTCATCAAGAAACTTATGGAAATAATTTCTGTCAATGTCGACTCTGGATTGTTCCAAATCTTCCTCTGTGATTTCAACCTTCACTGGTCGAACCCCAATGACCACGCTGTAACTTGCCTTAAATCATTCTTAAATGATCAAGAACTGATTCCGCATTGAGACCAACCAACTCATAATAAAGGAGAAATTCTAGATCTCATCATCACCAAAGGACAGATCATCACTTTGGATACCATTACCCCGTGTGATTGGTCCGACCACCACTGCATCCTCTTTTATATTAACAGGGAGGTGTCTATGAGGAAGGCCCAACCAATGAAAATCAAAGATCTTGAAAAGGGACCCCAGATCTATAAACTCAGATGAACTAGAATCCCATTGTAAATCTGCCCTCTCCTTCCAAGCTGACTTGGTTGAGGTTCAGTTACTCACTCACTTTTACAATTGACCATCTCCAACATCATGGATGACGTTGCCCCACTACAACAAAAAATACCTCAACAAAACTATCCAAACCATGGTTCAGCGACAATTTAAACTCAGAACGCTGCAACCTTAGGGCAGTTGAACGATCCTGGAGAGCTAAACCCTCCTCGGACCAACTAAAACTCCTTAGTGATGTTAGGAGCTCTAACAACAAATAAATCAAGAGTGCTAAGGCAGACTACTTCAGATACCAACTTGATCAAGCTGCTAACTGCCCCAAGAAACTTTTTAAACTGGTTAAACAGCAATCAGTGGTAGCTCCAAACCACTCTGATTCTGGAAGCACCCACCCTCAAGCGACGAGCTGGCTCCTTTCTTCACTGAGAAATCAAGACTTATCAACATTGAACTCGCCTCTAAGAAGGCCTTCTTCTAGGTCCGCAACACCTCCTGACCTCTTAGAAAAGCTCAAACCTATATGCTTGAACAACAAGAACAATGCATCATGGGGCACCTTCACCCCTTCAGTGAAAAAGACATCCACAAGATTCTTCAGAGTATCAATCCATCTAATCACGTCAGCAACCCGTTGCCTCCGTCGATCTTCAAAGAAATCAAGAATTTCTTAATCCCCACCTGGACAAAGATTGTAAACTCTTTACTGTCACAAGGCACGATCCCAGACTGCCTAAAAGCAGCTCAGGTATCACCTATACTAAAAAGCCTAACGCAGATAAAGCTGAACTCAACAACTTCCACCCTATCTCCTATATCCCCACCTGTTGGACTTGGCCCTTTTGGCAGGTTCGCCCCTCAACTTTTTGCCTTTAAATGTGACTTGATACTAGTAGTTTTTGGCTTCTGCGCACTTTAGCACTGTGTCCCGGTGTAAAGTGCGTGCGCAATCTGAGTGCGTGTGGTGAGATTGGCCTGCCCTCCCATAGGAATGCATGGGGGGTATGTGTGTCCATGGTAATTCCTGGTGTGAGACGAGTGCAGGGGCGAGTTTGGTATGTGCGGACTCGTGAGAATAAATGCTGCTCAATGGTGTGCGCAGATTTATTGTGTCTAGTGGAGAAGTGCCACTTTTAGAAGTTATACAAAAGGGGATGATGGACGGAGCGTTTGAGCCAATCAAACACTCACCCCCAGTCAACTGATCTGGGTTTAATCCATCACCATTCTTTAGCTCACTCAACCACCCCAGTTCAGACATGGCCCTGTCTGAACTAGGGGCAGTCTGACCCTGTGCCTCATGGGAACAGTCCAGCCCGAACTGCCAAGCCATATCTTCCCTGGACCGGAAACAAGCATCCTGGGACCGGTTTCGGATTCATAATCCTCATCAGCCAGGCTATCTTGAATCCAGTGGCCAAGTGAGCAAGGGACTCACGTCTGAGCATACCTTGCCAACTTAGGGCGAACAAAGCGATACAAAAGGGGATGATGGACGGAGCGTTTGACCCAATCAAACACTCACCCCCGGTCAACTGATCTGGGTTTAATCCATCACCATTCTTTAGCTCACTCAGCCACCCCAGTTCAGACATGGCCATATGCAAATCAGTCTGACCCTGTGCCTCATGGGAACAGTCCAGCCCGAACTGCCAAGCCATGTTTTCCCTGGACCGGAAACAAGCATCCTGGGACCGGTTTCGGATTCATAATCCTCATCAGCCAGGCTATCTTGAATCCAGTGGCCAAGTGAGCAAGGGACTCACGTCTGAGCATACCCTGCCAATTTATGGCGAACAAAGCGATACAAAAGGGGATGATGGATGGAGCGTTTGAGCCAATCAAACACTCACCCCCGGTCGACTGATCTGGGTTTAATCCATCACCATTCGTTAGCTCACTCAGCCACCACAGTTCAGACATGGCCATATGCAAATCAGTCTGACCCTGTGCCTCATGGGAACAGTCCAGCCCGAACTGCCAAGCCATGTTTTCCCTGGACCGGAAACAAGCATCCTGGGACCGGTTTCGGATTCATAATCCTCATCAGCCAGGCTATCTTGAATCCAGTGGCCAAGTGAGCAAGGGACTCACGTCTGAGCATACCCTGCCAATTTAGGGCGAACAAAGCGATACAAAAGGGGATGATGGATGGAGCGTTTGAGCCAATCAAACACTCACCCCCGGTCAACTGATCTGGGTTTAATCCATCACCATTCGTTAGCTCACTCAGCCACCACAGTTCAGACATGGCCATATGCAAATCAGTCTGACCCTGTGCCTCATGGGAACAGTCCAGCCCGAACTGCCAAGTCATGTCTTCCCTGGACCGGAAACAATCATCATCGGACCGGTTTCGGAATCATAATCCTCATCAGCCAGGCTATCTTGAATCCAGTGGCCAAGTGAGCAAGGGACTCACGTCTGAGCATACCCTGCCAACTTAGGGCGAACAAAGCGATACAAAAGGGGATGATGGACGGAGCGTTTGAGCCAATCAAACACTCACCCCCGGTCAACTGATCTGGGTTTAATCATCACCATTCTTTAGCTCACTCAGCCACCCCAGTTCAGACATGGCCATATGCAAATCAGTCTGACCCTGTGCCTCATGGGAACAGTCCAGCCCGAACTGCCAAGCCATGTTTTCCCTGGACCGGAAACAAGCATCCTTGGACCGCTTTCGCATTCATAATCCTCATCAGCCAGGCTATCTTGAATCCAGTGGCCAAGTGAGCAAGGGACTCACGTCTGAGCATACCCTGCCAACTTAGGGCGAACAAAGCGATACAAAAGGAGATGATGGACAGTTGGGATTTCTGTGTGCTGTGAGATGTGAATTGCCTGTCTGGCCTGTGAGTGGCAGGGGCTGGCTGGTGTGGTTGGCTCCAGGAGCCAGGATGAGTCTTCCCAGTGGTGAATAGGGAGATCTGCATCTAGATGGGAGGGAGGAGTTGCACCTGGGACCTGAATAGGGCTGTGCCTTCCCTTCACAATGCTGGCTCCACCTCCTGTGGTGCGTCTGATGTCCCTGGCCTGTCCAGTGAATAGGGAGAGGGGCTGAGCAAAACGAAGTGCTCCAGAACCAGTTGCATTTGGTTTTTCCTTTGCACTGCACCTTTGAGACAAAGGAAATCTATGTATAAGAAGGGGCTGTGCCCCATGTAAAATGTTCTCTGGTTCCTGACTTGAGGGGGGCCTGCTGCTGCTGCTGCTGGGCACCAGGAGGAACCACCACTGGGGACTGCCTTCCTGCTGGAGGGCCCTGTGAGCTGGCCCCTGGGCCCAGCCTTTGCCCCACGCCCCCTGCATTCTGACAGACTTCTTTGGGACTTTGCGCTTTATTTCCTGAAAAGCGCTTCTCTTTTATTCCTGAAGAGAGCTTTGCTGTCCTGGCTGAGGAGCAGCGCTTCTGATTTTGGTGGCAGTACAGCGCTGCAATCCTTTTCAAAAGGGAATCCCCAGCGTGGAGATTCCCCACAATCTGATTATTTCGGCACGGGTGCCCACCCCGCATATTTGCCTTTTTTAAATATCCCTAGCGGGTGCCCACCCTGCCAGAGACTTTGGGGTTTGTAAATACCCCTAGCGGGTGCCTACCCCGCCAGGGGCTTTGAGCCATTTTTTTTAATCACACCCCTAGCGGGTGCCCACCCCGCCAGGGACTTCCTATTGGAACGGGAGCCTACCCTGTATTGTGCCGGAGATCACCAAACGTGACCCAGGAAGTCAGGCAAACCTCTGGGACGACGTGAGCGGAGCTGCAAGCAGGAACAGGAAGCTGATGGGAGCCCACCCCGTGCTCCTGTACATGGAGGGAGATCGTCGCGTCGTCACCCGGGGCTCCCGAGAGCGAGGGTGAGCCCCGTGGGAAGCCGAGAGTGGTGAGACCTGAGGGCGGGGCTCCTGTGTTGGAAGTAGGAGCCCCGCGTCCCGCACAATCCCTTGGGGCCTTGGAGGCTCCGCGAAGAAGCTGCAGCCTCCTGCGAGTCAAGCGGAGGGGGGCCCCAAGGCACATTGTCGGTGCCTACCCCGCCGCCTAACAGCCCCGTGCCACCCGGACCAAGGAGAGGATCTCACCAAAGGAGCAGCCCAGTAAGTCAAGACGGGCTGGGGGGGGCATCCCTGTGTGCTGCATCGCTGCTGTACCCGGCAGAGTGATACTGCCTCTGTCCTGAGTGGGCCCGCCCTTGCGGGCCGCTCCAACTTGTGGGAGATTATTTTTGAAAGATCCCAGCGTGGGGCCCTGCATCAGAGCAGCCCCGTCAGTCAGTGGGCCGCTCCTACGAGCCCATAATTGTTTAGAGGGCAAGAGGGGCCCGTGCCCTCGCCCCGTGTTGTGCCCAACAGTGTTTGAGGGCCGTAATTATCTGGAGAGCCCTGTGGGGCTCCAACGCTCGCTAAATTACTCCCAGAGCCCAAGTGGCTCCCACGTTTGGCATTTGTTCTAAGGGCCCCTGGGATCCCGTGCCTCCTTCAAACATTTCCAGCTGCCCGGCAAGTAGTGGGCAGCTGCACCGTGTAGGCGCACCGTTCTTTTGGCTATTTTATTTTATATATAACCTTGTGTGGAGTTCCTTTTTGTGGTGTGCCTAGTGTGTTGCTGCTGTGTGTGTGTTGCCCAAATGCTTTACACATTGCCTCCGGGATAAGCCTGGCTGCTCATGCCAAGCCACCAAGGGGGTGAGCAGGGGTTATCTTGGCCTGTAACTCCCTTGTCCTGACTAGAGTGGTGGTCTCTGCCTGGCTTTGGCTCAAGCCTTAGCCAACCAGAGATCCCATTTCTAACACCACCTTAGCCAAACTCCTAGAAAAATGCGTCTAATCCCAATTCTGTGCCCACATAGAGAATTTCCAACTCCTAGACCAGCATCAATCTGGCTTTCGGAGGGGGCACAGCACTGAATCGGCTCTCACTCATGTTATTTAGGACATTTTAAAAATGATTGACCAAAACGACTCCTGCCTCCTAATCCTCCTTGACCTTTTCTCCGCCTTTGACACGGTTAATCATGACAACCTCCTATCCATTCTGAAGAACAGGATGGGTTTCTCTGGTCGGGTGTTCCAATGGTTCGCATCCTTCCTCCAACACAGATCACAAAGAGTCATGGCAAACTACTCTCTCTCCCAGCCCTCTCCAGTACTCATGGTGGTCCCCCAAGGGTTTGCCCTATCTCCTATACTCTTCAACCTATTCTTAGAACCATTAGCTAATTCACTAATTCACTAATCTCCACGAACATTCTCTTCCATATGTATGCAGACGATACGCAACTTTATTTGAAAATCTCCTACCCTGATAACATCATCTCTCTCAACACTACCTTAACGTCTACTCAAAACTGGATACCCGAGAACCACCTCCTACTCAATACCTCCAAAACAGAATTCCTTCTCATCTCTTCTCCGAACCACATCCGAAAGCTGGTTGAATCACCTCACCGCTTTCAACTGCTCCCCCCTCATTATAAACTAAGCCAAATCTCTCAACATCACTCGGGACAAGCATCTGAACATGAAGATTCATATCAGCAGTGTGTGTAAGGGAGCCAGTCACTTGATGAGGACACTCAGTAATATCAAACCATTCCTTCTAGAAAATGATTTCAAGCAGGTGGTCCAAACGCTTGTTTTGCCAAGGTTAGACTATAGCAGCGCTACGCTCTGTGGCCACCCCAAATATACCCTGGCTCCACTAAGGGCATCCCTGAACGCTGCGGCTAGACTGATTACAGGTACCAAGGGAAATGCGCACATATCCCCAGTCCTAAAATCTCTTAAATGGTTGCCCTACGAAGCTCGAATTCGGTTAAAAATTGCTGTTCTGACGCACCAAGCCCTCCATCTCAAAACTCCCAGTTACCTAGCGCAAAAGCTTGCATTATCCTGTGGTGGTAGAGACTCAAGAAGCGCTAACAGTTTCCTCTTGAAACCACACATCTTCAGCAAAAAGAGAACCTGCCACCGAACCTTCTCCGGCGCTGCCCCAAAGATTTAGAACTCTCTTCCACCTGAAGTATGCAGAATCTCCTCCATGATTGCTTTCAAACTGGAAGCCAAAAGATTCCTAATGAACAAGTTCTAACCTTAATTTGGTTAGGATCATCGGCTCTAAGTCACTGATCCTCAACCGTTAGACCTTCAGTGGATGCTACCCTTCTTTTCCTCATTGTGTACCTTTCTCTTAGCCCGCTATGTACCTGGTATTGTATTACTCTCCTCTGACCCCTTGTCCTGTAATTTTGTAATTATTCTTGTTTGTTATTTTTACTTGATGTCGATATTGCATTTATTACCTACCTTCCATCCTTTTGTAAAGCGATCAGATATCCTTCGGGATCTTGTTCGCGCCATATAAAACTTTATAAATAAATAAATGATCAGGCAGAGCTATATCCCACTGGGGAATGCTGCTCCATCCAACTTATAACCGGGCCCTAACTATTGTAGCTTCTCTGCCATGATGTATGCTAATGGCTAACTGTTCTTCCTGTGTTTGTCGTAGATCCAGCTTAAGGCTTGAGCCTACATTGTGGGGCCAAGAACACATCATTATAATAAAGGCCCTGATTATGATGGGGGTGGACTGCGCACTCACAGGCCGTTGGTGGGAGTCCGACCGCTGACCAGTCTTCGGTTCGACTGCCCCATTTAATGCAGGCGGTCGGACGCTAAGCGGTCAGAGGGAAGATCGCCGCCTATGACAGGATCACCTGATCCAGACGGGGTGGTCGGAATTGCAATACCGAGTGGAGGCAGTTCCATCAGGATTACAATATCCCTTTCCGACAACTTTTCATGTTGGAAAGACTGCCATGAATAGGCTGTCAGAAGTTGATTTTGGGGGCCACAAACAGAGTCCCCATCAGTAGTGAGCCACTATAAAGTCACCCAGGGGGCACATGTAGTGCCCCCACTCACCTACATGCACTGTGTGCCATGCACTAAATGGTGCATGCCACACGGTGCATGGATGTGCAGGAAGTGCTCCTTTGCATGGCAGCTTGTGCTGCTGCCCTTTTCCTGGGCCGCAACACAAGCCGCCATGTAAAGGAGACCTATATGACCACCAGCCTGGTGGTCAAATCGTAATGTGGTGGTCGGACCTCCGCCTGCTTGTTGGGTAGTCTCCTGGCCGCTGTGATAGCAGGCGGAGGTCCGGCCGCCTGCTATCGAAATCATCCCCAAACTTTGTATACAAATGAAGTGACTCAGGATAATTAAATGTCATTGTCGAGTTCTCCAACTTAAAAAAAGACATTCTTCCTGTGTCCTTGGAAATAAGGAAAAGCTTTCTAGGAATATGCCACGTTACCTTGCATGCTTTTTTTATGCATGCGATTACAACGCGGTCATTACAACGACCACGTTGTAACAACGCATGCCATTACTGCGCAAGTCAGAACAACGACTTGCTCTTGGGGGCGCTGCATGTTGGAATAGTATAATTTACTATTCCAACTCAAATCTATGCAACAGTAGGGACGGTGGTGGATTTTAAATCCAACACCTTCTGACCCCTAGAGCAAGTCGATGTACCGACATGCGGAGTAATGGCATGCGTTGTAACAATGCGGTCTTTGTAACGGCTACGTTGTAATGGCACGCTGTGTTCCAGTTTCGTGGTAAACAATGTTTACTGCATTCGAGAAAGCCATAACAACAGCACAGTTCCTATTGCTACTAGTGCAGCTTCTGCTCATAATATAGGTTGTATAATACTACTAAAAATAATAATGATAAAACTATTTTGAGGAAAGCCTGGGACAATAAGTTCCCACGGTAACTGATGAAGAGGCCTGATGTATGCTGCAGAAGGCCAAAGGAAGCCCAAGGCAGCCCCAAGCACGCACATAGCATGCTGAAAGGTCACGTCATGTGTCAATAATGTTCAATAAGCCTGTAATTGGGAACAACCACCAGTTAAATTATAGGAAATGCTTTTACTCGTTCCTCTTGCAGCTAATGTATGAGCCAATCACGTGACAGGCTCGAACTACCAAGCCACAAAACACAAACGGATGACAGAACAAGCCCTGCAGGTCAAACTGGGGACTCTGTGGCGTGTTTACATTTACTTTGTTGTACGTGCGCGCAAAAACCAAACGTTCCTGACACAAATAAAAAATGAGAAAAATACATACCTTGTGTCTAAAAACACCAAGCATAGCTTAAATATTTAAATTCTCGCTTAACACTCACTAATTTGTGGCGTGTCTCCAAGGGACTGGTTACAAATCTACCCCCTCATTCTTCTAATGAGAAAAGGAACTGGCTGAACTCCCCGGACTCCTGGACATAAAATCCGGACCGCGTCGGCGTTCTTACGTGTCAATGATTTAAGGCAGAGTGAGACGCACCCATCACCGCCGGGTGCCCCGACAGTCACCGGGCCACACGCTCTGCAGATGTTCCAGACTGATAGGCTTTTTCCTTAACAACAATGAGCAGATTATGCAGAGGAGGTGTATTTTTAGAACACAAAAGCCATTTTGCGGAGGTGCTTTGCCAAGCGATAAATTGTCAAGGTGAGTTCAGCTGCGAGTGCCGCAGCCTTTGTGTAAAGCTTGAAAGCATTACAATCCAGCGCTAAAGAGAGCAGAGAAACGCAGCTTTTCTCTTAATAAAAGCCACGAATAGATTTTCAGTTAACTATTTTCTGCTCTCACACTTCACGCTGGTTATTATAAATAGAATGCTCTGATGCCAGATAAATTTCCACTCTCATTGTACATTTTTGCGTCTTATTTTGTACATTTCAATCAATTAATCAATCAGTACACTTGTAAAGCGCGCTACTCACCCGTGAGGGTCTCAAGGCGCTGGGGGGGAAGTGCTGCTACTGCTCGAAGAGCCAGTTTTTGAGGTGTTTCCTGAATGTGAGGTGGTCCTGGGTCAGACGTAAGTGGGCGGGGAAAGAGTTCCCCGTCTTGGCCTCCAGGTAGGAGAATGACCTTCGTCCGGTGGTGGTTCTGCGGATCCGTGGGACGGTGGCGAGGGCGAGGCTGGCGCAGCAGAGTTTGCGTGTTGGAGTGTAGAACGTGAGGCTGTTGTTGAGGTATTCGGGGCCTGTGTCGCGGAGCGCTTTGTGTGCGTGGGTGTGGAGCCTGAACGGGATCCTTTTTGCTGACGGGGAGCCAGTGCAGGTCTCTCAGGTGGGCTGATATGTGACTGTGGCGGGGGATGTCGAGAATGAGCTGTGCGGATGCGTTCTGTATGCGTTGGAGTCTTTTCTGAAGTTTGATTGTGGTTCCGGCGTATAGGGCGTTCCCGTAGTCAAGTCGGCTGGTGACGAGGGCCTGGGTGACCTTCTTTCTAGTTTCGGTAGGGATCCACCAGAAGATCTTACGGAGCATGCGCACCCGGTTGTTGAAGCATGAAGATGAGATGGTGTTGACTTGCTTGGTCATCGTGAGAGAGGAGTCCAGGATGAATCCTAGGTTGCGTGCATGGTCAGTGGGTGTTGGTGCGGTGCCTAGTTCTGTAGGTCACCAGGAGTCGCCCTAGGCGGATGGGGATGGTCCGAGGATGAAGACCTCTGTCTTGTCTGAGTTCAGTTTCAGACGGCTGAGTTTCAACCATTCCGCAACGTTTTTCATACCTTCCTGGAGGTTGAGTTTGGCGGTGGCTGGGTCTTTGGTAAGGGAGAGTATCAGCTGGGTGTCGTCGGCGTATGAGATGATGTTGAGGTTGTGTTTGCGTGCGATGGTGGCGAGGGGGCTCATGTAGCTATTGAAGAGGGTTGGGCTGAGTGATGAAACTTGGGGTACGCCGCAGATGATCTCGGTGGCCGCAGAAGGGAGGGGGGCGGAGTCGCTGGGTTCTGTCGGAGAGGAAAGAGGTGATCCAGTCCGGGGCCTTGCCTTGGATCCCGGCGTTGTGGAGGTGGGTTATTAGGGGGCGCAGGCAGACTGTATCAGAGGCGGCTGAGAGGTCTAGGAGAATGAGGGCGGTGGTTTCTCCGTTGTCGAGTAGGGTCCTGATGTCGTCGGTGGCTGCGATGAGGGCGGTCTCGGTGCCGTGGTTGGCTGAAATCCGGACTAGGATGGGTCGAGGGACCCATTGGCTTCAAGGAATGCTGTCAGCTGCTTATTGACGATCTTCTCGATCACTTTCGCCGGGAAGGGAAGAAGAGAGATGGGGCAGAAGTTTTTGAAGTCTTTGGGGTCCGCTGTGGGTTTCTTCACTAGGGCGTTGATCTCTGCGTGCTTCCAGCTCTCTGGGAAGGTGGCAGACGCAAGGGAGTGGTTTATGGCGTTTCGTAGGTGGGCGGCGATGATGGTGTCGGCTTTGTTGAAGATGTGGTGAGGGCATGGGTCGGAAGGAGAGTCGGAGTGGATGGTGTTCATAGCGTGGGCGGTGCCTTCGGTGCTGATGGGAGTCCAAGCGCGGAGGGTGGTTGTAAGGGGCGTTGATTCGGTGGGTGGGGGCGGAGTCTAGGCACCGAAGCTGTTGTGGATGTCGGCGATCTTGCTGTGGAAGAACATGGCGAGGGAGTTGCAGAGGTCTTGTGACGGTGTGATGTCGTTGGCGTTGGGATTGGAGAGCTCTTTTACGATGCTGAAGAATTCCTTGCTGTTGTGTGTGTTGATGTACAGCCCTTTTTTGACAGATGTCTTTTTGGTGGTGCGGATTAACTGGTGGTGTTTGCGGGTGGCGTTCTTGAGGGCTGTCATGTTTTCTGTCGTCTGTTCACGGCACCAGGTTTTCTCGAGGGATCTTCAGGATTTCTTTGATTCTTGGAGGTCTTCGGTGAACCATGTTGCTTTCCTGTTGCCGGGCTTGCCTGGAGGGTTCTTCAGTGGTAATGAATTATAGGAAATAAAACACCCAGGCAACAAATATACACTGGCAAAGTTTCAAACAACAAAATAAATAAGAAATAGTGAAGCACTGAAATTAGCACAAAGGATTTAATTTAATAAATTGCATAAAAATATCATGAACAAATTCATTGACATATAGATTAAAAAAGCAATAGTTCAAGTTCAGGAATTTATATAGCACACTACTCACCCAGAGGGTCTCAAGGCGCTTGAGGGAGGGAAGGTTAATTATTTATCGAAAAGCCAGGTTTTTAGCTGCTTTCTGAAGGAGAGGTGGTTCTGTGTAAGGCGGAGGTGAGTGGGGAGAGAGTTCCAGGTCTTGGCCGCTAAGTAGGAGAAGGATCTTCCTCCCATGGTGGATCTGTGAATGCGCGGAATTGCGGCGAGTGCTTGATTGGATGATCCTAGTTGGCGGGTGGGTGTGTAGAAGGACAGTCTTGTGTTGAGGCATTCGGGTCCTAGGTCGTAGAGGGCCTTGTGTGCGTGGGTGAGGAGCCGGAACGTTATTCTCTTGTTGATGGGGAGCCAGTGGAGGTCTTTCAGGTGACCGGAAATGTGAGCATGACGGGGGATGTCCAGTATGAGTCTGGCTGAGGCGTTTTGGATGCGTTGGAGTTTTTTCTGTAGTTTGGTAGTGGTTCCGGCGTAAAGGGTATTTCCGTAGTCCAGTCGGCTAGTGACCAGTGCGTGGGTGACTGTCTTTTTTGTTTCGGTGGGGATCCAACTGAAGATTTTTTTGAGCATGCGTAGGATGTTGAAGCATGAAGATGAGACGGCATTGACTTGTCTGGTCATCGAGAGGGAGGAGTCCAGGATGAATCCCAGGTTACGTGCGTGATCTGTAGGTATGGGTGCTATACCCAGGGCTGGTGGCCACCATGAGTCGTCCCAGGATGAGGGGGATGATCCTAGGATGAGAACTTCCATTTTGTCTGAATTCAGTTTTAAGCGGCTGTTCTTCATCCATTCGGCTACTTCTTTCATTCCTTCGTGTAGATTGGTTTTGGCGGTGTTTGGGTCTTTGGTAAGGGAGAGGATCAGCTGGGTGTCGTCTGCGTAGGAAATGATGTTGAGGTTGGTTGTCGTGCGATGGAAGCGAGGGGACTCATGTAAACGTTGAAGAGGGTGGGACTGAGTGATGATCCTTGTGGTACGCCGCAGATGACTTCGGTGGCCTCTGATTTGAATGGGGAAAGGCGGACTCTCTGGGTTCTCCCGGTGAGGAACGAGATGATCCAGTCCAGAGCTTTTCCTTGTATTCCGACGTTGTTGAGGCGTTGTATGAGGGTGTTATGACAGACTGTGTCGAAGGCGGCAGAGAGGTCGAGTAAGATGAGGGCGACTGTCTCTCCGTTGTCCAGTAGTGTTCTGATGTCGTCTGTAGCTGCGATGAGGGCGGTTTCGGTGCTGTGTTTGGCTCGGAAGCCGGACTGTGATGGGTCGAGGGAATTGTTGGATTCAAGGAAGGCGGCGAGCTGACTAAAAAGTTTCACAATTGATATAATACAAAAGTATGTTATGATTTCTTTAGTCGAGTGATACAATGTGGAGATGGTTCCGTCAACGCGTTTTGACACAGTAAAAGTGTCTTCCTCAGGACACTACCATCTTGTCACTGAAAATAGAATTGACAATATATAGAATATTATATTTCTGTGCTAAACAGTACATGATTGTCAATATAATTCATTCGAACAACTTCGCCAGCGTTTTTTGATGCAAGAACTTGATGGTCCGCATAACATGTATTCATTCTATTGTCTTAATGGGGATTGCAACATTTTTGAGACATGATTCAAATGAAACATAGCTCATTTCATCATATAAAAAAGAACATGATTTATAGCCAAGAGAACAGTTTTATGGCACATGATTTAATTAAAACATATGTTATTTCACAATCGAGACAGTTATTATTTTACGACATATGGAAGAACCTAGTTCATAGATAAAATTATAACACAGGTTTGTAATAGTCGAGAAGATACAAAAAAATAGAAGAAAAAGCAGTATGCAATATATATAAAACTAGGTTCTTCCATATGTTGTAAAATAATAACTGTCTCGATTAAAGAAATCATAACATACTTTTGTATTATATCAATTGTGAAACTTTTTTTATTGCTTTTTTAATCTATATGTCAATGAATTTGTTCATGAAGCGATTGCACGCTGTAGCAGGGGAGTGTTGCTGGAGCTACTCCGCCATTGCTCGACCCGCGGACACGCCCATGGACGCTGGCCACGCCCCCTCACCATACTATATGAAACACGCGCTGACTGCTAGCGCAGTGTTTGATAGAACTCGCTCCTGAGGCGAAAAGCCGGGAGTTTGCTCACTCGTTTTAAAATTTTTTAATATTCTTGTGATATTGTGTTTATTGTGTTTACTGGACTTACCCTCGGCCACTGCCTCCCATTTCCCAACACCCCGCCCAGCCGATTGCACACTGTAGCAGGGGAGTGTTGCTGGAGCTACTCCGCCATTGCTCGACCCGCGGACACGCCCACGGACGCTGGCCACGCCCCCTCACCATACTATATGAAACGCGCGCTGACTGCTAACGCAGTGTTTGATAGAACTCGCTCCTGAGGCGAAAAGCCAGGAGTTTGCTCACTCGTTTTAAAAATTTCTAATATTCTTGTGATATTGTGTTTATTGTGTTTACTGGACTTACCCTCGGCCACTGCCTCCCATTTCCCAACACCCCGCCCAGCCGATTGCACGCTGTAGCAGGGGAGTGTTGCTGGAGCTACTCCGCCATTGCTCGACCCGCGGACACGCCCACGGACGCTGGCCACGCCCCCTCACCATACTATATGAAACGCGCGCTGACTGCTAGCGCAGTGTTTGATAGAACTCGCTCCTGAGGCGAAAAGCCGGGAGTTTGCTCACTCGTTTTAAAATTTTTTAATATTCTTGTGATATTGTGTTTATTGTGTTTACTGGACTTACCCTCGGCCACTGCCTCCCATTTCCCAACACCCCGCCCAGCCGATTGCACGCTGTAGCAGGGGAGTGTTGCTGGAGCTACTCCGCCATTGCTCGACCCGCGGACACGCCCACGGACGCTGGCCACGCCCCCTCACCACGTCACTATTCACCATAAATCATGCTCGGTACCCGGAAGCGCAGCGGACGAGCGCAGCGGGTGCGACGATTGCGCGCCGAAGCCGCGCATAAGGCAAGCTCGTCTGCGCTCGTCCGCGCTGAGACCCAGCCTAGGGCCACCCCCCTTACTTCACCTGTGTCACCCCCTGGTCTTAATACGGAGATAGTTACCTATACCTCCGCCCAATTACAAAATCTTAGGGTCGCAGCAGAGGTGCCCCATCTCCCACCACATCTGTTATATACCAACTCCAATATCGGTCCTCATAAATGCTCTATGTGCACGGGAGATACCCCTACCCCTCCCACGACCTCCTCCCACCAGGTCCTAGCAGCACTCATAAATGTGCGATCTCTCCCCAAACACAAAACAGAAATCTCTGAGTTAATTGACTCACATAACTAAGATATGTTATTCATCACAGAGACATGGGGGGATGACTCCTCTGGCCCAGATTTCAGAGCGGCCACTCCAACAAATTACTGCGTAAGCAGACTAGATAGACCAAAAAGAAAAGGTGGAGGTATAGCGGTTATCTATAAAGATCATTTTAAAGTTACAATTGTGGAACCCAACTTTACTGAGTGTGAGGCTTTTTCTTTCACCATTGCCCTTTCTGACAAACATTCATTCAAAGGCATGTTAATCTACTGCCCTCCTGGGCCTAGGTCAAAATTCCTCACAAATATTGGTAATCTAATTGAGACCTCAGTAGGATCTCCAGATTTCACTTTATTGGGAGATTTTAACTTTCATCTCGAAATAATAGATGACCCAGACACCTCGCTCTTAATCAATGACCTAGCCGCAGCGGGTTTCCTGCAAATTGTTAAACAACCCACACACCAAGCGGGACATACCTTAGATGGACTATTCACCAGCAATCCTCAAATATCTGTCTCTAATGTAATCCCACTTACTTGGACGGATCATGCAGCCGTATGTTTCTCAATAAAAACCATTCCCGCACCTCTTCCAATACTTCTTCTTCTCCTGTCTCTTTTAGAGACTGGAAAAATATTAATACTGACCATCTCGCAGAGATGATGCTAAGTGGCACTATCTCTAACGAACAGGATCCTACAGTAGCGTCCATTCACTACTTAAGCAATTTAAACACTGCTTGTAATAAGTTAGCCCCGGTCAAAACCTTTTATCGCTGTAGAAAGCTTCCCCCGGCCCCTTGGTTCACGGAACCATTACGACTGCAAAGACAACATTGCAGGAACCTGGAAAGGCACTGGCGCCGCCACTACAGTCCTATTGACAAAACTGCCTACAAAAACTCTCTCTCCAAATACAAAAAACTTATCACTTTGGAAAAAACATGCTATTATACTTCCCAAATCAATCAGTCAAAAAACTCTACAAGAGAACTATTTCAGACAGTCACTCATCTATCCAACCCGCCTGCGCCACGCTCAGAGGGATCACAGTCACTCTCGGATTCGCTAGCAACATTTTTCGAAAACAAAGTCAGTGCCATCTTTTCAACCTTTCCCGTTCCCCTTCCTCCTCCACACCCATGGCACCTTTTCTTAACAAGGCACCAACTTTCTCTGCCTTCGAACCCACGACGCAGGAACATATTCAACTTCTTGTTGCTCGCACCAAATCGGGGTCACCTGTTGACCCTTGCCCTCCCGCCATCCTTAATCTCATCCCGGAAGCTATCTCCCCTGCTCTGACTACCATCTGCAATGCAATGTTTTCATCTGGGATATATCCATCGGTTTGGAAGGAGGCCATAATTAAACCACTTTTAAAAAAGCCTACATTAGATCCTCTCCTTCCCACCAGCTATAGACCTATTGCTTGCCTTCCTTTCCCTGCTAAAATTTTCGAAAAAATTATGAATACACAAATCTCTAAATTCATAAACGAAAATAATTTACTCGATGATACCCAATTCGGGTTCAGACAGGGTCATGGAACAGAGACAACGTTACTTAAAGCAACAGATGAGATAAGGACCACAATGGATAAGGGAGGAGCCGCGGTACTAATACTCTTGGACCTCTCCGCAGCCTTTGACACGGTCGATCATGTCACCTTGATCGACCGTGTCTCAGCCATGGGAATAAAAAACAAAGCCAAGGAACTTCTTGCCTCATTTTTGGCTAACCGTCCTCAGACGGTGAAGATGGGCAATTACATCTCCCAGACATTTTCTCTCCCTTGTGGAGTACCTCAGGGCTCCTCGCTAAGTCCAACACTTTTTAACATCTATGTGTTGGACTTGGCGAGGGTTATAAAATCCTATGGAATTGCCCTTACGACCTATGCGGATGACACGCAATTGGTGTTATCCATATTTAATGATGGTATAACAGTTGCGGTTAACTTCCAGGAGGGAATGAGGGCAATAAGTTCCTGGATGTCATCAAACTGTCTTAAATTAAACTCTGACAAGACAGAGGTGATGACATTCGGGAAACTGGAACCTATCTGGTCCCCCCAATGATGGCCACCTGAGATGGGAATGCCCCCTCAACCGGTGACCAAGGTACACAATTTAGGAGTCATATTTGACAACAAACTGACTTTCCACTAACATGCCAACTCGGTGGTCTCCTCATCTTTTTTCATCTTAAAGAGGATTAAAAAACTAATTCCGTACCTACCTCCTTCTGCGGGCAAAACGTTAATCAGTACTCTGGTCTTCTCCAGAACAGATTACTGTAACGCCCTTCTGCTGAATGCCCAAGAAAAGGTCCTCAATAGATTGCAGATGGTCCAAAATGCTTCGGCCAGGACCTTACTAAACATCCCCAAGTTTGCATCTATCTCTCTGTATATCCGACAGTTGCACTGGCTCCCAGTGAGGAACCGGACATCATTTAAGGCTTTATGCATCGCCTGTAAAGCCATCAACAATCTAGGCCCACTATATCTAAAAAAAGCATTCTGCCCGGTCGAATACTCAAGAACTCTATGTTCTTCATCAGCCCATTTGTTAAAGGTTCCTCGGACAAGAAGGGCCAACTGGGGAGACAGATGCTTCACCACCTCAACAGCCAAACTTTGGAATACTCTACCCCTCAATATCAAAATGGCTCCCACACTGATTATTTTCAGAAAAAAACTCAAAACATGGTTGTTCTCAATATAAAATTTTATTTACTACAGTGAGAGTTTTATTATCTCAGCGCCGAAACACCATCTGGGTATTTGCGCGCTTTAAAAATTGCACAAAATAAATAAATAAATAAATAAATGATATTTTTATACAATTTATTAAATTGAATCCTTTGTGCTAATTTCAGTGCTTCACTATTTCTTATTTATTTTGTTGTTTGAAACTTTGCCAGTGTACATTTGTTGCCTGGGTGTTTTATTTCCTATAATTCATTGCCCTGACCCAGGAACTGTATCCTTATCAGGGGGGTCCTTGTTTTTTGCTAAAGGGTTCTTCAGTAGTGCAAGGGCGTCGGCGCAGTTGACTATCCACTGTGTAAGGTTGCGGGCTGCGTCGTCGGTGTCCATGGTGGTGATGGGTGGGTTCTGGCTCAGTGATGTGGTTAGCTGGTCTGCAGTGATTTTGTTCCAGCATCTACGGGGGATCTGTTGCGGGTGGTGGTGGGATGTGGTCTTCTTGAAGGTGAAGTGGATGCAGCTGTGGTCGGTCCATTGTAGTCCGGTGGAGTGGCTGAAGGCAACGTGGCTGCTGGCAGAGAAGACAGCGTCGAGC
Organism: Lissotriton vulgaris; assembly: GCF_964263255.1. Classification (NCBI taxonomy): domain Eukaryota; kingdom Metazoa; phylum Chordata; class Amphibia; order Caudata; family Salamandridae; genus Lissotriton; species Lissotriton vulgaris. The sequence continues at coordinate 1,224,716,162 of NC_141696.1, forward strand.
GTGTGGCCGACGTAGTGGGAGGGGGTGTTCACCAATTGCTTGAGTCCGAGGTTGTCGAGCAGGGTGGTGGTATTGTTGTCATTGTTGTTCTCCAGGTAGAAGTTCAGGTCCCCTAGGAGGATGTAGTTTGATGAGGCGAGGGCGTGTGGGCTGATGAAGTCAGCGATGGCTTCACTGAATTGTGTGCGTGGGCCCGGGGGTCTGTAGATGAGGGTTCCTGATGAGTGGTCTTAGGGTCGGTGTGGATCTGGAAGAGTAGATGTTCGGCGGTGGTGAGGGCATCTTCGGAGTTGGTCTCCATAAGAAGGGTTAAGGGAGAGAGGGGCAGCTGGGAGGCGGGAGCGGGGTGGCAAATGGGGCACTGGGGGGAGGGCCGCAGGTTGGCAGTGGCGGGAAATGCGAGTGAGGGGAGTGGGTGGGGGCCAGGGGGGGGGGCACAGGCACTTGGGCGACGAGGGAAAGAGAGGAGACCAAAACAGGGGAACAAGAAGGCAGAAAAAGGTACAGAAAAACTGACAAAAGAGACTGGGCAGAGGAGATGGCATGCGGCAATCACAGGTGGCACAGCGGGTCAGAGGCGGCACAGGGGGACCGTGTGGCAGCTGAGGGGGCGACCTACCTGGTGACAGGGTCAACCTGGTGCAAAGACATCTGCTCTAATCAATTGGAACAAAATGCCATGTTTGCGCTGGTCATTCAGTGAAAAGGGTATTTTTTCACCAGTGAGGTAGTGTAATAGTGGCGCAGACACCAGGGCAATGTATTTAACCCTTCTGCACTCCTTTATAAAAGGTCTGAGTGAACGAGTAAATAAGGTACTTATATGAGCACCTTCATCCAAGGGTATCTTGAAGCATGGACTGCTCTGAACAGGTTAGAGAGGGAACCAGGTAGCTCTAAAGAGAAAGATTACTTCTACTATGCTTTCGAAAAAGAGGTATAATTTCTAACTCAGCACCAAGGGACCAGCAGACCATTCCACTGTTTTGGAGCCAGGACAGAAAAGGCTCAGCCTCCCAAACGTTTTCCACTAAAGCAGGGACCAGTGCCATAAATTAGGGGGCAAAGTGGAGAGGGCATGAGGAAAGTTATTGAGAAATCTAGGTTTGGGTGGCAGATGTTCCTATGCCATTCTGTGCTCAGTAGGCACTTCCAGGGCTTTGCACTTGGCTGCATTGATCTTCAATTGCCTCCTTCAAGAACACTCTTCTCACAAGTGTGTTGACCATCAGAGAGAGCTGTGTATGGTCTTTAAACAGGTATAACTTACCTGATCCTCCTCTGTGCCCTCACTTGTGAATGCACTGGTGAGCACCAACCAAAGCCGATCTCGTGGCTCTTGTAATCTACTTTCTCAGAATGAAATACATTCACCTAAATTCTGTCACTTTTCTCTCAGTCATTAAGTAGCCTAAATTACTAAGTGCGTCAAAATCCAAGACCCGTGTAATGTAGCGAAGTTGCCAGAGACAGCAAGAACGCCTTTCATTTGATCTCTTAGTGCTTTGGACTAGAAATCGTGGATGATAATGCATGGTTAAGTAACAATAATTTGTACCGTTATTTTCAAACTGCACCTTAAGCCTGTTATTATTAAGTGATATTCTGAAAATTTCTCATTAAACTTTATTTCTAATGGAGGCGTTCTACAAGTTAGCCCATACTTCTCATTTTTCACGTTTTAAGTTTTTACACTTTTTGACTCTTTGATTAAAGGACATTGAGAATTTGAGAATGTAAACATATGGAAAGTAATTCCATTGTATACTGACATCCTACTCTTTTCAACAACTTTTGGTCCTAAATCATTATTAACAATATCCCACATAAGATTCAGAAGACCCTACAAACAGTCCCTTCAGAAAGTTTTTAGCAGCCTCTACTTGGGTAAACATAAAGGGTTTTCCCTTCATTCTTACAGGAATCTCACCACGTAGATTTCAGAGCACCATATGTAAAGTAATGTAGAGTGATACTGCTACGGGTATTCAAATAAAATATGGAAAATAAAATGTCAAGATATGTAAATATTGAGATGGAAATATTGTGATGCAGAAATATTGTGTGGAAAAATATCGTTGACAAGAACATCGATTTAAAGGTAAGTAATATTGAGTTAAAAAATATCTAAATTTTTAGTATCATTTACAAAAATATCTGTTGTTAATATTGATGTCAAAAACATCTATGTTGTAAATATCATTTACAAAATATTGTTGTCAATAATATAGTCTTAAAAATATTTTTATGTATTTTACTATGTATTTTAATTGTATATGTTATAAACTGTTGTTTAATTATTGTTAATGTTTTTTATATAGTTTGTAAATTTTTTGTAGGTTTTAAATTTAGTTTAATAGTTCTTTGTCATTTTTAGTACCGCAGCGGGTTGTGGGATTTATAGTAGTACAGGGTGGGAAGTATATTAATTATAATTCATTGATAATTACATTTTTGTAATTATGAATTATGTAATTGATAATTATTTATGTGAATTGTATAATTAATTTTTTTCTATTAAGTAAAATTGTAGGTGTGGAACGAGGGTTTTGTAGGGGTATATGGTGGGAAGTAAATTATTATACTTGCTTAATTACTATTTTTCATTATTAATCATTATTTAATTGATCATTAATAATATAAATTGTGTAAGAAATGTATTAAGTATTTCTATATTTGATTTGTGGTTTTTGTATGGTTAAAGGGTGTGCAGACAATTAATTATATTCATAAAAAATGTATGTTAATGAATACAAATTATTTAATTGGAAATTAATTATGGAAATTGAATAATTAAGATTTTTTTAAAGTTATATAATAGGTGTGTGTTGTGTTTGTTGCGATAAAGGGTGGGAAGTTAATTAAATCCAATTAACTTATTATCAGTTAAATTATTATTGATTGCTTAATTGATAATTAATTATGGAAATTATGTAATTGAGATCTTTTTAAATTTATCAATTAGGTGCAAGTTGTTAGGTTAGTACGGCTAAAGGATGGGAGGTTCATTAAATATAATTATCTTACTATTGGTTAATTATTATTAATTGTTTAATACATAATTATGTAAAATGAGTAAATATACTTTTTAAAACATATTTTAGGTGTGTGTTGTGAAGTTTGTTGTGGTATAGAGTAGGAAGTTATTTTAATAATACCAAACCTAAAAATAGTTCTTTGTGTTTTTTGAAATTGTGTTATTTATTGTGTTATGTGTTAATTATTCTATGCTTTTTTAATTGTAAATAACATTGTAGTTATTGATTGTTATTATTTTGAGAATATTGTTTGGTATTTTAATTATATTAATCATATTTGTATGAATGTTTACTTATGTATTCAACATTGTAATAAATATGTCGTTTGTTTAATTTGTTAAACATTTATATATATTGTTTTTTGGTCGAGCCTTAGCCAGCGCGCATGCGCTGCTCTGGCAATCTGTTGTAGTAGAGTATGGAAGAGAAGCTCCGCCCACTCCCCGCCCATATTTTCATTGGCGTCTGTCTTTGTCCTATGTAAATGCAGGCTTCTGATTCAGTAATTGGTTTGTTAGTCTCTCCTTAGTACCACCTTTTCTTCATTTGTAACTTCCCATGGCTACTGGCCCCTTTACTTCTCTTGTAACACAGTACCTGTTTATTAGTCTGTAAGGACTACTTTCGTTTTTACTACTGCAGGCAGGACGACGTGTCAACATACTTTATCAGCGCTATGCATGTTTCACAAGCGCAGCACTGGTTTCGCTTTCATTGTTGTGCATTTTTTCTGGTCTCCCCCTTGCCCCCAATTAGTCAGCAGGCTCCAGCACAGCCCTCCCTCTCCTTCCACCTGGCTCCGCTGCTCTGAGACAGTCGAGGATGGATCCCCATGGATGATTGGGAGGTAGAGCAAAGAAAATACACAACTTATTAAAGTGAAACCAGCACTGATAAAGTATGTTGACAATTGTTAAAAAAAGACATGCAGCTGCTTCGGCGTTGACTTAATTTTATCTCTGTGGAGAACTGCAGGTATGAGCTCAATCAGCGCGGCTCCCTTTCACGAGCATTGTCCTGGTTTTGCTTTCGTTGCCTTGTCTTTACCCCCGCTCCTCCATCCCACTCTCTTCTCTCCCTCCCCATCCTTTCTATCCTTTCTCCCCCCTTTCTCTCCCCCTCCCCCTCCTTTCCAGTCAGTGGGAAAGCTCTAGTGTTTTCTTCAGAGTAGACGAAAGTGGACACAAGCCTTTTTTTTGTTCGCTCGCTCGTTCTTCACTTCCTCCCTTTAAAAGATAATTATAAAATTCCTCTCCTCTGAAATAATGCGGTTGTTTTTTGCAGCCTTGTTCCTGCTTTCTATAAGGCACTGTCGGAGCGAAGACACTCCAGCTCGATTCACAAGAAACGTGAATCTGAACCCACCAAGAAGCATTGAGGCAGCTGCCACTACATGCATTTTGTCATGTACATACATTGACTGACAGGCTCACGCACATACATTCCATACATACAAAGCAGCAGACAGCACGAGTTAAGCTTCAGAAAAAAATAAAGGGGAATGGAAAGGGATTCTCTTTAGAGATATTCGAGGACGCTTCTTTGCAGGAACAGTAATAGACTTGGCAAGGGGATGTAAACAGGGTGTCAGTGGGACTGAAAGGGTGCAATCTCTACACAAGTTATGCTACTGTGTGCTATTAGTGGTGTGGTGGTGTCCCCTGTATAAAGATTCTAATGCAAGGGGCTCTTTGAATGCTTGACAGGCGTTTCAAATTGACCAATCAGCTGCCAGCTCTAAGCTGTTGACAACCCTGAAAATAGACTGTGGTGACGAGAAAGAAATACTGCATTTGAAATATTTGGGGCAGAACAGCACAAAGGAGAAAATGGTGGGTGTGCAGCACAGACGCGATTGGGTCCTGAAGCTATAGATTTATATCTTTTGTTTGTGTGCCAATTGTTAGGAATTCATTGCAAAATAGATTGGTAGCTGAGGGAATTGATAGATTTAAGGAGGTGCTTTACATCTCGTCTAGTACAACACAGAATGTGCGTGTAGCTGCTGTGCAAATGACTACACAATACTTTCTTACTTGTACTGGACAAACAGTAACTAACATGTTTTGTGTGTAGGACTTACTATCAGATTAGTTGCTGCATTATGCATTTTTATCATCTGTGGATAAAGGGAAAAGCTGAATCAACCACTCCACAATGTAACATGTGACTTGCAAAATATAGGCTATGCATCAGCAACATAAATGACAAATATGCAAAAAACATCACATGAAATGCACGTGCTGCAGATACACCTACGTAGTATCAAGTGGATAAAAGTGATAAGCTACATCCAAGCCCACCAAACACATTTCCACAGTTGAAATAACTATTTGGGTAAAAATAGCAGCTCTCAAGAAGGCAATAAAAATAGGGGAGACTTCATTGTGGTAGAATACATATTGTTGAGCCTTAAGCCACGCTGAGTGAAAACTTGTTTTGTTGCGAGACTTCACTCAAGGCCTCTGAGCCAACAAATCACAGGGTCTTTTCAAGCAGACATTGGTTGATGTGAAAAAAAGATGCCAAGAAATGAAGCAGTGACCAGATATCGCAAGAATAAAAAGGTCACAGGAAAGGCCCCATGTTGCTCCAAAAACCAAGTACCAGTATGCAGCCTATTAGAATAACCTCATTAATCCATTAACCACAAGCAAACACATGAAGCATCTGTCATCTGTGTACTAAGTGATAAGTCAGAGAACAGCACAAAAACGCAATACATGACTTGCTAACTGGACCGCATCCATTGGTTTGTGCATCATTGGTGCCGCAGCTCTAACTTCTCTGGGTGCTGCTATCCACTGGATGCCTGTGATGTCAGAGACAAGCACTGAGGCTGGAGCTGCAGATACTGCTTCACAAGCTGCGCTCAGAGCTACACTTCAAGGGAGCTGCAAAGGTGGCACTGGCACTGGTTGTGGGATAAAACTGTCTTCCTCCGGTGTGGTGACTGACTTTACCTTAGGTGCTGGATGAACTGGCAGGCACAGATGTTCATTTAGCACGCGTGTCCATTCCTGCCCAGTTCAATAACTGACAGTCAACTGGCAACTGCTAACTGCTTCTCTGGTCACATCAGTAATTCCTCATTCTAGGTCCTCTCGGCAGTGCCTCAGCGACTTCTCTGTTCCAGTCGGTATTTCCTCATTCTAAGTCCTCTAGACAGTGCTGCTAGCTGCATTTCTGATCTCATCTGAAATTCCTCATTCTAAATCCTCTAGGCAGTTCTTCAGATGTGGCTCTGTTCCTAATGGTAGTTCCCCCATTCTCAGTCCTCTAGACAGTTCTGCAGCTGCATCTCTGTTCCCAGTGGTAATTCCTCATTCTAAGTCCTCTAGGCAGTGTTACAGCTGTGTCTCTGTTCCCATTAGCAGTTCCCGATTCTTAGTCCTCTAGACAGTGCTGCAGCTGCATCTCTGTTCCCAGTGGTAATTCCTCATTCTAAGTCCTCTTGGCAGTGCTGCAGCTGTGTCTCTGTTCCCAATCGTAGTTCCCCCATTCTTAGTGCGCTAGACAATGCAGCAGCTGCATCTCTGTTCCCAGTGGTAATTCCTCATTCTAAGTCCTCTAGGCTGTGCTGCAGCTGTGTCTCTGTTCCCAATGGTAGATCCCTAGTCTTAGTCTTCTAGACAGTGCTGCAGCTGTATCTCTGTTCCCAGTAGTAAGTGCTCATTCTAGGTCACCTAGGCAGTTCTGCAGCTGTGTCTCTGTTCCCAATGGTAGTTCCCTCATTCTTAGTCCTCTAGACAGTGCTGCAGCTGCGTCTCTGTTCATACATTCACTACACTCCAAAACAAAACACATAGGTAAAATACATTGTCATTTACAACGCAAATAGCTCTAACTCTAACAAATGTAAGTCCTATTGCATTGCAAATGCTTGTTATATTTAAGCATTTATATTTTGTGTTATTTATTATAGTTTAATTTTTTTTTAACGTGTACTACTCTGTCTCTAATGTTGCACAGAGTGCAGTGGGAATGGTACATTTTTATCCCCCGCCCCAAGTTGAAACCTTTCCCTACTGTTACACAGAGTGCAATCGGAATAGTATATTTAACTCTCTGCAATCCACCACTTTCCCTACTATTGCACTGACTGGAGTGAGAATAGTAAATTTCACCCCTCTGCAATCCAACACGTTCTCTACTGTTGCTCAGACTTGCATTTGAATAGTAATTTTGACCCCTTCTGAGCACAACTCCTTCCATACTAAAACACTGACTGGAGAGGGAATAGTAATTGTTCCTACATCTCTGTCCAACGTTTTCCCTACTGTTGGACAGTTTGGATTCTGAATAGTAAATTTAACAGCTCCTGAGTTCAACGCTTTCTCTACTGTTGCATAGATTGAAGTGGCAATAGTAAATTTCAACCCTCCGCAATCCATCACTTTCCCTACTGTTGCTCAGGCTGTAGTAGGAATAGTAATTTTTACCCCTCTTGAGTCCAACTCTTTTTCCACTGTTGCACTGACTGGAGTGCGAATAGTAATTGTTCACCCATCTTGGTACAACACTTTCCCTACTGTTGCATAGTTTGGAGTGGAATGGTAAATTTTACCCCTCCAGAGACCAATGCTTTCCCTACTATTGCACTGGCTGGAGTGGGAATAGTAATTTTTATCCCTCTGTAATCCAACGCTTTCCCTACTGTTGGAGGCTTTCCGCTACACATGGTAGTTTTAAAGTCCGACCGCCGTATTAACATGACGGTGGTCGGAGTTTAAATCAGCGGGGGAATCTGACTTGGATCCGACGGGCTCAAGGAACCTGTCAGTCAATTGAAACAATCCAGAATTCGTTAAGGCTGGCGTTTCCACCATCAGGATTATGATGTTGGTTTACGACAGCTACTCCATGTTGACCTTTCCAACATGGAGAGGCAGTCGTAAAGCGACATTAGGGGCCCCTAGCAGAGACTCCTTACCCCTGGTCCTCCAATTTGTGGCCTGGGGGAGCACTAAACATTCCTGCACTGTGTGGCAAACACTGTGAGGTACATGCCACACGGTGCAGGGATGTTTGAAACATCAATTTGTCAATGGGAGCTTGTGCTGCGGTTGTTCTCAGCCCACAGCACAAGCTCCCATTGGAAAATGAATGTTTCCGTCCGCACTATGGGGCCGATTACGATGCGTTAGGAAACAGCTCTGATCGTCGATCTGAGCCGATCCTAAGCATCGTAATCAGACAATTGGATTCCTTTCTGACTGACCCATTATGATAGTGTCAGTCGGAAAGGAATCTGACCGGTCATTCCGACTGGCTTCTAACGGGCTAGGAGAGCCCGTCCGCCAGTCGGAATGATTTCAGTAATCCCAAAGGCGGCTCTTTCTGCCCGAAGGATTACAATGTAGGATTCCAACTCCCTTTCTGTGCCGGCCTTTTCGACACAGAAAGGCTGTCGTAAGTTGACTTTGGGGTCCCCAGCAGGGCCCCATGGGAGCACGGCCTCTGGTTGGAGGCCGAGGGGGCACCTATGGTGCCTCCCTGTTGATCTCTTCACCCCGTGGAAGGCACCTTGAGGTGCCTGCCGCGGGGTGTGGGGATGAACTGCACCTCTTCGTTTTAGAATGAGAGCATGCATTCCGGGAGGAATGCATACTCCCATTGTGAAGAATAGGAGTGGGACTGAAAACTGTTCAGTCGCATCATAATTGGTCAGTCGGGACCGCTGACAGGAGGTCGGTTGGTCCCAGTACCAAAACGATGTTGGGCGGACTTAAGTCCGCCCAACATTATAATTAGGCCCTTTGAGCGGTCGCATCCTAATTAGGTTGCAGGAGCCGCCGACCTAGAGTCTTGAGGGTTCCTTCACCATAATGGTGTCGGGCAGACGCAAGTCTGTCCGACATCATAGTTAGGGCTGTAATGTTTTACCACAGTATATTTATGCATTAAGGATGTTGCATGAAGCAAAATCTGTTGTATGTACTACATGGATGGTCTGTACCTTTGATGTTTATGAAACCGAATAAAGGAACTTTGTTGAAGTATAGGAAAACAACATTTTTAGGTTCTATATTTTTGACGTCATATTTTTGTATCACCATGTTCTACTCAATATTCTGTCAGTGAACCACTGCTATGTACATTATAATACCGTTGTTATGCATGGCTTTCATGTAAAGCTTCTATCATTTATACCAGGTTCTAAATCTGTATTTCACTGCTATTACATGGCAACCGTTGATAACAAAAGTAATTACCCACTGTTGCGATGTCATAAAGGAATTCCAGGCCAGGCTGACAGGGCTCTGATTAACAATAAATGACACACGATCGGTAATATCTGTCGATAAAGAGCTACATAGTTCACTATATAATTATTCCTCAAGGCTTTTGGTCTTATAGGGAGATTTTATATATTTATGTTTTCTTTCACCAATGAACAGGCCTTTGACATTTGAGGTGCACCATTAAATGACATCACAGATAGCCAGAATAATACCAAGAATTCCATCAATATGTCAAATATGAGTCCGTTTTTTGTGAGGGACTGGCAATTGTTTATCCTTTGACAAGGGCATAACATGCCATGGTCACCATTAAGTTACCTCTTCCCTGCCCTGCCAGACTCTCTCTCTCTCTCTCTTTTTCTCTCTCTCTCTCTCTCTCTCTCTCTCTCTCTCTCTCTCTCTCTCATACAGACACAGAATCAGACACACAGAAAAAAACTCACACACACTCATATTGGCAGACATGCAGGCAAACATATACATGTACACACACAAGGACAAGCACACCTCTGCATACATTCACAACACACAAATATCTGCAACTTTCAATCCCTACCTTCCTCACCAACCTCATGAGCAGTGCCAGTGATTCCTTCCCAGCAGCTTGTCAGATTCTGGTTTTATGTACAGTTCTCATTGGATATGTGCCATCTTTCATGCAGGCTTTTGCATGTAGTGAGTGGTGGATCATGTGTTCCATGCCTAGCCACATAGTGCTGGCCTCCTCAGGGACCAGAAGATGGAGCACTGCCATGAGGAGTACTTAGCACCAACAGTGACTGGGGTGGGGATGCAGTGGAGAGGGTGGGAACTGGCAAACACAGGTGCAGGGGATAGCTTGAGGGAGCTGGAGATGGGGGGATTTTAGATGTGGTGAGACAGGGATGCCATCAGGCAGCTGTAGCTGTCTTTTACTTTGTCCCTTTCAGAACCCGCCTCCTCTTGTAATTGACTACCCTTTAAAGGGTGATCCTAATAGAGGAGTAGGTAGGATGAACTGAGCTACTGGCAGAGCTCAGGAAAAGATGCTTTCTTGCTAGATGTTAGAAAATGTGCTGTTTTTGTCAATGTCTGTCTGCCCGCACTGCTGTCCCCTAGACACAAACTTGGGTTGCCTGTCTACATTGTGTTCCTGCAAACTGCTCTGCTGCATTGCTACAGCGTAAAAATGAAAGAGAGTGACCCTTGAACCACAGGGAACTGGGTAAATCACAAAGTTAAAAACAGAAATGTTCCCCTGGTCTTTATATATTCTTATGTTACACACTATCTTCTCCCGGTTATTAGTTATTTATGCTCTGTGCACCAGTCACCTCAAGCTAAATCACACTCCTTCCATCCTTCAACATTTCCTATAAGTATAGTAGAACCACAAAATTCAGAAGAGATGTTACACTTCACAACTTCAAATATCCAGTTAATATTCAATTTCTTAAAACAATTTCAAGTGTCATATGTTTAGTTAACCTGAGCTCATTCTTTTCTTTGCCTATATTATATGCCAGCTCATTCATAAATTATAATAGGTTCACACATATAGCACATTATTACACTTTATACAATATGGTACCAATATTCATAATAATGTTAAAAACATCCACAAAACCAATTATTAAAAACCCAAAAGGGTAGTTGTTGACGCGTTTTGGTGGATTCTGCTATGAGCACCACCTTCTTCAGGACAGTTAGATTCACAATCTATCAGAATACAGACGGTCATACGTTGCCACTACGTAAATTTACAAGCTCAGACTCAAGGGACAATTGAATAAATCCCTGCTAAAACATACAAACCAGATACGAGTAGCCCCGGACGGGTGCGGTTTTATCTTTGAAGAAACGGAACATGAGAAAGCATCACGATTAAGGGTGCTGGCTGAATTTTAAAAGGAAGCAGAAACCGAATAGTGACAATAAAAGAGGGCTCCTTTATTTCCAGCAACCAGGTGGCAAAAATTATGAAGTGGTGAAGTCAACTCCCAGACGATTAAAACTACAGAATAGGGAAGTTGCACGAAGTGGAAATAAGCTTGAAATAAAGATGATTATGTTGTTTTTTTAACTGTCCTGAAGAAGGTGGTGCGCATAGCAGAATATAATTTATGAATGAGCTGGCATATAATATAGGCAAAGAAAAGAATGTGCTACATATGACACTTGAAATTGTTTTAATAAATTGAATATTAACTAGATATTTGAAGTTGTGAAGTATAACATCTCTTTTGAATTTTGTGGTTCTACTTACACCCGTGCGTTGACGAAATGTTGAAGGATGGAAGGAGTGTGATTTAGCTTGAGGTGACTGGTGCACAGAGCATAAATAACTAATAACCGGGAGAAGATAGTGTGTAACATAAGAATATATAAAGACCAAGGGAACATTTCTGTTTTAAACTTTACATTGCTACAGCTGTACTGAAAGTAAGAATGTAGTAAGAATGCAACAAATCACTCTCCCAGTTTCCTGTTATTCCCTTTTCCTTGGGTGTTGGAGTGCTAACTCGTTTGTTTACTTTACATTAGTTAAATGCAGCACAAAAAAGATACAAACGTATTACACCATTTGTATAACAATTAGCATCAGCAATCTCGAATAACATGATTTAAAAAATTTTACTGGTCCCAAGCCATAGTCAAAATTTGGTACGACCTATAAAAATGTAATAAGATTTTAGGATGGAATGCAGGCAAGTGTAAAATATTGAGTTCGTACAAATTTTAAAACGTGTATATTATTAAACTTAAAAATTGGTTATCTTAAAAGCAAAGTTCTTCATTAATGGAGAATCAATAAAATGTGAATATTCATTATCAAATAAAACTATTGCACAAATTACTCCGCATAACAGAGCTATCTGTTGTTTTTACCTGGAAAGTTAAGCAATTTTTGTACACATCTGAAGCAGCTCCTGCTTATTTTAAGAACTTGGAACGAGTAGGCCAGACCGAGTCAAGAAATTTGACGACAGAAAAAACAATACATGACCCAGTATCTGTCCTACAGATCATCAAGGCCAGTTTAAAGTAGCGCATTCCCAAGTATATGAACAAAGGCACAATCCTGCGTCTTTTTTGTCTAATTATTTAGCCAAAAAAAGAGAAAATGGTCATCCGTCTTGTCAGCTTCTCTGCAAGCTGGGCAAAGTGCACTGCCCTCTGGTTGACACCTCCATTATAGCCTTAGGGCCCAACATAGCTGACTCTACCACCACTAAAGTTCCTCTTCAGAGTTAAAGGCCCGAGTCAAAGGTGAGTGCCTTTAACAAGGGAGCAGGGCATTAATGGCCATAAGAGCCAGTTTCGTAGGTCTCTAAGGCTATTAGAACATTTTGCTCCTCGCATGCTGTATCCGTACTCCCTACTCCTTGCACTGTCTCCACACTGATGACTGTGGCCTGGGTTTCCTCCAGCTCCTCCGGTGGCGTTGGACTGCCACCTCCTGTCGCCGTTGCTACCTTCCCTTGCTCACTTTGCCACTGGATTCAAGCCAGCCGGGCTGATGACGGCTGATTAGCCAGAAACCGGTTTCCGGTCCAGGGAAGACATGGCTTGGCAGTTCGGGCTGGACTGTTTCCATGAGGCACAGGGTCAGACTGATTTGCATATGGCTATGTCTGAACTGGGGTGGCGGAGTGAGCTAAGAATGATGATGGATTAAACTCAGATCAGTTGACTAGGGGTGAGTGCTTGCAATGTTCATCACTCCGTCCATCATCCCCTTTGGTTTTGCCTTCCTTTTGGCAGCGGGTTAGTGCCTGGTTTAGTTGGTCACGTCATGCCGGCGCCTATTAGCCTCCTGGATTGGCCTCGTTGGCACATTCCGACTGCATTTCAGGTGGTCTGCTTGTGGGTCAGTTGCTGGTAGTATTCTGTCACCTACATGACGCTGCTCTTGTTTTCCGTCTTGTTTTCCTGCAGTGTGCACTCAGTCTTCCTCTTCCTCTTCTCCTTGGCCTTCCCCGACCCTGCTGTTCCTTGCTGATAGTCTGTGGGGGTTGTGGGGTTCAAGTTGGCCTCTGCGCTGGGTCAGGTTGCATCCATGTTGGTACGTGCTTTGGCTTATTTCTGGTGGATTTTTTCGGTGGTTTTTATGGTGCATTGTCCCGCCAGACGCGTGGGATTTGCAAGCCTGTGTCTGGTTTCCGCTACTTTGTGTACCCCGGTTTGCCTCATCGCATTTCTTTTGCATTCGCGTATTCACATTTTTGCGGCGTGGCGTTGATTTTTACGCCGACATTTGCCGGGTTATCTAGTGTCCTGCGATAGGTTGCGATGTTGGAAGTTGCGTTACGCAACTCTTGCGGTAGTTATCACAGGTTCTTATGAATATACCCCTTAGTCTTTGAGTACGATTCTGCACAGAGGAAACAGCAATGTGTGAAAATATCACACATGACATTACCAGCAGTATTATTTTTTATTTATTTTATTGAATTTATATTGCGCTCAGCTACCCGCAATGGGTTTCCCGGCGCCAGGGACAGACTAAAGAAAGAAAACAAGCAAGTGCAGAGGAAAAGATCACAGACAGGGAAATCAGAACAGAAAAGTCTTCAGCTTTTTACGAAAAGCCAGAAGATTAGTTTCTGTTTTTAAAGCCAGTGGGAGAGCATTCCACATCTTTGGTCCAAGATATGCAAATGAGCGGCCTCCCATTTTTGCCAGTCGGATTCTTGGAATCAAAAGATTGCCATTGTTAGATGACCTTAAAGAACGGCCAGGTAAATAAGGCTGGGCAAGGTTGTGAAGGTAAGTAGGGGCAGAACCCTGACGGATCTTGAACAGAAAACACAGAGTTTTAAAAGTCACACGATCTGGAATTCTCAGCCAGTGCAGGTCACGCAAAGCTTGCGTTGCGGACGTTCTCCGTGGAACATTGCGCAAGAGGCGGGCAGCTGAGTTCTGTACCACTTGGAGTTTTTTAATTGTTGCTTTATCCGCTCCAAGATAAAGCACATTGCCATAGTCAATGCGAGACATCACAAGGGCCTGGACGACAGTTCTTCGAGTGGACTCAGGCAGCATCCATAAGATCTTGATCATAAGATCAGTATGCCTCGAAAAGTGAACAAACGTGCTTTCCAGGCATACTAACAGCAATATTTGTGATATTGTAAATCTAGACTTGTGTGTAGGAGTGTACTATAAGTGCAGATTTACTATTCTATGTGAATTGGGCCTATAGTTTTTAACTTTCTACGACCATTGAGCCAGATATGTTTGATGTCACATTTTTTATTAAGGATAAAGGGCGACTCAGTATGATCCTGGCCAACTTGGTATAGAATTCCAAACAGGTTACGAACGTACTGTTTTAGGATTTCTGTTGTAAGAAAATCACCTTGTCATAATGTATTCAGCACTGCGACAACAAATGATGGACGGAATGCTGAATGAATCAAACATCCATCACCAGTCAAGAAATCTTGGTTAAATCCATTGTTCTTTTGCTCCCTGTGCCACCTCAGTTCAGACCCAGCTATATGCAAATCAGTCCTGACCCTGCTCCTCATGAAAACAGCTAGGCCCAAACTGCCAAAAGGAGTAAAAAACAGATGGACTTAGGCCCAGATCCCTGTACTGGGGTGAATATTTGACATTGTTCAACATTCTATCCATCAATTGTTCTTTTGGCATACTTTATTCAGCATCAGCAGCTTGAAAAGATAGTGGTCTTATTTGTAACCACATATTTACCAATTTACATCAAATTAAACCTATATTTTTGCTTTGTATCAAATAATTACTGCATATTGTAATATAGCAATTGTCATAACAAATACTACACATTTAATATTGAAGAAGAAGGGCGTAAGTAGAAATGGTGCATTGGGTAATGGTACATTAGCATGACTTGATTTTCAAAAGATCCCCATTGCTGAGAGGATAGAATAGTTTCTAATTTCCTAAAGATCACCATTCCAAACAGAGGTAAACGAATTTGGGATTTGGGAAAGAAGACCATCATTACTTATGTTTGTTTCGAATTAAAGCCGCAGAGAATCAGCTGTGCTGTCATTTAAGCCTCTTTCAAATACATTAAACTATGCTCATGAGTCATAACTCTCCGCACAAAAATCTGCTAGAAATAACCTCCTCCAGAAATTAAAAAAACAATACACGGAAAGGCAATTAAAAACAATATATTTTACAGATTAGTCTGATATTTCTGAAGCTACAAACCACAGTTCAAACTGCTTATACATAGCACCAGCCACATGGCTTGTGTGCAACATCAGTTAAACAGACAGTAGTCGAAATGAGATATGTTTGCTTGACCTTTCTACCCTTATGCGTCAACCTAGCTCAGAGGTGATTAACTCAATTGTGCACTTTATAAATTAACCCAAATAATCAATAAGTGAATACATGGATTTTCCAGAGAAGAAGATTGAATGGCCATAGGGCCATTCACAAAACTCCTACTAAGTTACTTCCTGAGAAACCAATATGTCAACCGAATAGGTTTTTTCGGAGCTCTATAATGTTGATGATGAGGATGATGAGCTGTAAGATCATGGGTCTTCCGCTCCAGTCTGCATGAGTTGTATGTGATCTCGACGAAATCCAACGTGTAGAAAATGGTTCTGAATTTTTGTTTCAAACCATTCTTGACAATTCTTTCTTTTAGAATGGTTTTTTAACAGAGTGACAAAACCAACCTGCTGAAGGACATTCTTGAAAAAGCTTTAGTTTCATCATGTTTGATTTTTCTTTTTTGGCTTATTAAGGGTTGCCAGAATCCTCCCAATCCGACTATAATTCTTTTTTAAACCTATTACTCCTCCTCCTGCTTTTCTGGTATTTTTAACAACTCACTTACTCGTACTTTACTTCAATTTTCAAATTCCCGTTCCTCTCCCTCCAACATCACTGCCTGTTTTTATAATCTGTTTTAAATTTGCAAATTCCTTACTCCCACTCCTTATTTACTCGCTTTTTCAAACCGTTTCATCGCCCTTCGGGCGTATTCCCACTTTTGTTTTACAGACCCTTAAATTCCACACCCACTTTACTTCATTTACTTGTCAAACACCATGCTATCTTCCTGTTTTACGCACCTTCCCACATTACCCCCATTGTTTTTTTCAAACCTTATTACCCTCCCACCTAGCTCGGTTTTTCAAACCCCTATCTGTCCCTCTTTACTCCCTTTTATAACAAACCCCTTATTCCCATTCTTGCTTTACTCCTTTTTAAAAACCCTTACTCCCCTTTACTACCTTTTTACTATAAAAAACACTTACTCTCCTCCCCCTTTACTCTACTTTTTCACAAACCACTTATTCCCCTATTGACTTTACAATCCCTTTTCTTCTTTCCTCTGCTGTACTTCTTTTTTAAAAACATAACACTACCTCTCCCGCTTTACTCCCATTTATTTTGTCAATCCCTCTATGCCTACTCCTGCTTTATTAATCTTTTTTTAGCAATCTCGTTTCTCCCCCTCTGTGCTAGATATGTGCTTTATACCAGCCTGTTTCCCTTCTTAAGTCTTTGAGACTATGGCCCACATGCATCATTGTTGGTATTTGCAATTACTAAATTGCGAAAATTAAGGAATCGCAATTAGAAATCGCAAATACCTATGCATTAAAAATTCGCATATATTTTTGCGATTTCTTATTTTTCCTTATTTGCGATTTCCGATTTTGCGAATCGCAAATAAGGAATCCCTTTACATTGATTCCTATGGGCCTAGAGGCCCATAGAAATCAATGGGAAAGCATTCTCATTTTGCGATTCGCAATTAAGGAATCGCAAAATGAGAATGCAATTTCTAGGGTGCAGGAGGGGTCCAAAGGACCCCGCCCTGCAAACCTGATATGTAACATACAGTCCATTTTTCACACATACATGCCCAAGGGCATGTGTGAGTGTAAAATGAAAGTGTCAAAGATGCAGTTTTGTGCATTTTTGAAACTTTTCTAAAATTACCATGAAGGTTGACTTCATGCTAATTTAACACTTCTAATCTGCGAATTCGCAAATTTTTTCAGATGATGCATTGCATTTAAGAAATTGCCTCTACCATACTTTTTAAGAAAGAAGTAAAAGCTATCCTCATGGCTAAATACACTTGAATTATTACTGGGGTTGATTTTTACAAACGCTGCATCATTCAGTTTTACTGACCTTTTTTTGCATTTTTGTATGACTCGTGTTCATGACCTGCCTGAGTGTTTACGCTGTCAATTATTTGTACTTGTATTTGTACTTGGATCATTATTGATGTATCTGGCTGACTATGCTCCCACATGTACCTTCCCCACCCCAATACTATTTGCTCACACGTTGTTCTTTTCGTCTGTAAAGCGCTCTGATATCTGCAAAGATCTTGTTCGCGCTATATAAAACTTTCAAAATAAATAAATAAATAAATGCATGTGGGCCTATATCCTTTTTTTATTTTCCTTTACGATTTCCACAAAAACATTATATTTTCAAGAAAAAAATATTTTGTCATCTTAAGTTTTCCCTGGAGAATGTGTTAAACCTCATTTTCATGTGGCAAAGCGTACTGCATTAAGGCACCTCTCAAAGCATTCAAACAAAATCAGAAAATACAATTCAATAAATAAAAGGGGAAGATTGAATGAGCCCGCTAAATAATGGAGTTGCAGATCAATGGAAAGTTAAAAGGATTGTATTTTACAATTAAAAAAATAAAGTATAAAAGAGTCAATTCCATGCAAATAATACTAAAAATGCATCGTTCTGAAATTATTCTATGTCTCAAATGGGCAGCAACATCAAGAGATTAACGGCAGCATCCCGAGTAGAACAGTTAAGTCTTCTCTAAAACGTCTGAAAGTCTGAAAGGTTTTTTACCCTCTGTGCTAATTACGGGGGTTATTAGGATTGCGGATTTTCCGCATCCTCTGGGCCAGCGGAAGCCACAGCCGGCCCGGAGGATGCGGAAAATCCGCAGCAGACCCACCAAAGACCCACCGCCACATTAGGATGGCTGGTGGGTCCTGGTTTCCGTCCGCAGCTTTTCCGCCGCGGTTGGCTTACAAACGTGGCGGAAAAGCTCTAATATGGTGACAGTGTCTCTCAGACACCGTCAGCCAGATTAGGATGGGATGTGAAACATGCTTTTCCGCGGCGGCTTTTCCGCCGTGGAAAAGCATGTGTAACTTCACTGCGGGGGCCTGTTGCGGGCCCCCTAGGTGAAGGGGGGGTGGGGGGTGCACATGGGGGTACCTATGGTACCCCCCTGCATTTGTATGCGGAAAGCGGCAGGCACCGCGCGGTGCCTGCCACTTTCCACATACAAATGCAACACCTGCATTTTTAACATTGCGGCGGGTGCAGCTTGAAGCCGCACCCGCTGCAATGTTAAAAATAGAGGATGTGACCGCCAGGGTGGCGGTCCCATCCTAATTGCACAGGAGGGAACACCGCATGTCATGCGGAGGTTCCCTCCTGCTCTGGGGTCGCGGACGGACACAAGTCCGTCCGCGATCCTAATGAGGCCCATCTGGAGATGCTAGAATAAAACGTGATACATGAACAATTTGCTATATTAATGAATAGGCACTGTTAACCAATGCAAGGTCCTTGGGAAATGTTTGAAGTTGTGATTGAAAGTTCATCAAGAACAGAATAACAGTAACAGTGGAAATAAACCATTACTTCTCAGCTTGACTGTGTGCTGCAGAGGTTGCAAGGAGAGAAGGTGGCAGGGGAAGAAACATGAGTGACAGGGATGACTTCCATCTTCGAAAAAAATATGTTTGTGTTGCATTTGTGGCTTAGATAACATACATCATAAAAACACACTTCTACACATCATAGGTAATTAGGTTACAAGATAACATAACTGTATATGTGTACATATGTGGATTTAAGAGTGAAAATGCATTATACACATTGTTAATGATGCATAAAAATATAAATGCATACAAATCTTCTACAATGTTAACAAAATGAGTTTTTGAAGTATAAGTTACATAGGCACGTAAATGCTCTGTAATACTTGTTCTAAATATCTCATTTTGTAACTTTCTGTCTTATTCGTTTGTACCTCATGACTCATTTCTATGTTCTGGTCCCCTTTTCTACAGCTATGTTGTCTCCTCTCATTACCATTCCACCTTTCCAATCTCCATTTCATTTCTGCATTTCCTCTCTTAGTGCCTCTCCAAAGCTCCCCTTTCACACCATTGTCCTACAAAAATAGTCAGACTAACAATGACAATCCCCACTGTCCCTATTCTTTAAATATTTCAACACTAATCCATTAGAATGAACAACCGGCCACTCTATTCAATCACTTTGTACCCTGTGCCCCAGATGCACGGCACTGCAGTAGCAGTGGATAGTGTCACTTTCATGTGGGGAAAACTTTCAGTTTCCTAGTTGTGCTGTAGTTCCACACGTACATCGAGAATGGATAAAGCATGATCTGCTTGCTCAGAATGCATGTGGACCACGAAAGTGTTCTCTGTGCACCTCTTCCTTTAATCATACAGAGGACAGACACCCTCGTACACTATCAAAGTAATCCCACAATGAAAAATGGTAGCTACGCTGTGATGGTATGATGACCAGTCAAGGTTATCGAACACTCTCTTTTCAGTGTGACAAAACAACAACAGTGTGTTTCTTCAAGATGCTAAATAAAGAAATAACTCTCCTTCAAATACTGAGCCAGCAGTAAAAGAAATTGCTGTAGCAGTCTCAAATGCTTCATTTTCTTTTTTTTAAATAAACAATTCTATTGAAGGTTTTAATAACGTACATCACAGTCAGCATGTAGGACAAAACTACCCACCCACACAACCTCGTACAGCCCTTCAGCGGCATATAAATCAGCTCTGATAGAAATAAGGGTTGAGGCCATAGCAATCCATCCATTTGCCCCATATCCGGGAATGTATCTTTGGACAGCCCCTGGCCCTGCATATGGGCTTCTCCACCTGTGAGCACAAGTCCATTCTTCTGTGCCATTCTCCAGTTCTGCGCTGTGTCCCGCTTTGCCACTATAGTTGTCAGGCCAGTCAAGTCTCTATCCCCCAATTATTCCTCACCTCATCAACATGCCCAAGAGTGCCTGTGTGGGTGTAACAGTGGTGGGAGTTGCCAGTATTCGAGTGAGGGTAGCTATGATGCGTTGCCAGTAGGATGCAATGGGTGGGCGGGGGGGGAGGGGGGCACTGCCAAAAGTCTGCCTTAGGGGAGGAGCATGGGGACATACTGAAGTCGGGGATTTGCTGGCACACCAGAGTGGGGTGAAGTAGGTGGTGTGGAGATAGCTACACTGCATGGGTTTCAGTCTTTTTCTTTTTTTTTTGTCCTCATTCGCCTCTCCTCACCCCCTTTCTGTCCCGGTTCCGCCCTAGGGCAATTTCATTTCATATGGTAGAAATTGTGCTGTTAGGAGGAGGTGCGCCACCTTTACCGTTCCTCCTTGAAGCATGTTTCCGCCGAGATTTTGGAGAGGCTTAATCATAGGACTTACTTGCACCTTTACCTTAGCCCCCCTTCCCATCACCCATAACATTGTAAGAACGGAGTCCAAAATCTATATCTCTTCTTGTGCCGACCAGCCATATCTAGCTTTGCTATAACTCTCATAGCTCTTAACCATTTCAAGTTTGAGGGAGGGTCTGCAGATACCCACATCCTGCAAATTTCCCTCCGAGCCACCAATATAGCGTAAAACACCAGTTTTGCTTTGTTATCCAAGCCCTTACCTTGTAGATCAGTTCTTCCCGTCATAACAAGTTCAGGGCTTACCTCAAAATGTTGGCCCAGTGCGGTTGACAAGCATTTACTCGCTGCAGCCCAGAAATCCTTTATCGTCGGGCATGTGACAAACATATGCAGGTCGTCTTCATTCGGGCTACTGCATTTGGAACGCCTCACTATTCCGCCAGCTTTGAATTTCGCCAGTTTTTTTGGAGACCAATAAGCCCTGTGGAGAATGAACAAGTGGTTTCCCCTTAAATTCTCCGGTTTTACCACCTTATAAAGAATCAACATAGTTACTTGCCATTGGTCCTCTGTAGCAATCCTCGGCAAGCACTCTCCCCACAGGGGAGAACAAGTGGTTTCCCCTTAAATTCTCCGGTTTTACCACCTTATAAAGAATCAACATAGTAACTTGCCATTGGTCCTCTGTAGCAATCCTCGGCAAGCACTCTCCCCACAGGGTCTCCGGCAATGTAAAAGGTCCGTCCTCCATTTCCACTATTGACCAGTACCACATCGCCACTTCTTTTTTAATCAGGGTCTCCAAAGCCAGCTTCTCTTCAAACACATTATATTGCCCAATTAATTTTTCTCTCCCGGCGGCCCAACTTTGTATCTGGAGATATTTAAACTTAGAAAAATTGTGTCCCCACTTTTGTTCACAGTCTCTCCACGGTGCTAAGCTGCCTTCTATAAACAAATCCCCCCATCTCTGAGGTCCCTCTAATTTTAGTGACCTTGCCAACGCGTCCTCAGATCAGCTCGGAGCTCCTGGTGTATCCCAAATCGGTGCCATTGCGCTAAAATATGGTGTTTTTGTTGCCCTCCTGATTCTATACCAAACCACTGCTAAATCTTTCAGCACCTTTAATCTTATTTTTTTAAAGTATTTCGGGTCGGCAAATTTGTACATAAATCCATTCTGCTTGATCTTCTCAGTTCCAAGCAGTGCTGACAGTAATTTACCAATAACTGAACTCCCTAGAGTGCCCAGAAGCATTCTACAGTTCTTCATCAAAAAAGCCCAAGAATAAATCTGGAGGTCTGGAGCTGCCAGACCTCCTTTCAAAAGTTTTCTCCTGATCTTTTTCCAAGATAGGCGCGATCCCTTAGATGCCCAGATAAATGACCCAATCTCGCTTTGCAACTTTATGAGCCCCTCCTTCTCGAACAAAAGAGGCAGGGAGTCACATAGAAAAGTTATCTTGGGTAGAACCATCATCTTCACCAAATTGACTCAACCATATATTGTTAGCGGCAGGTGTGCCCAACCTCTCATAGCCAAAGAGATTTCCTTCCTGACTTTAGCAAAGTTAACTTTGGTGAGTTCCTTTATATCTTGTGTTATTCGCACCCCTAAATATCTTATCTCAGTTTTGCAAGCTATGTCATCTGTTTTTAAATTCCAAGACATGATCTCGGTTTTGTCAGCATTTATACGATATCCAGAGACCACCCCGAATTTCTTTGTCATGGTATCTATGCAGCCCAATGATTGATGGAGTTTAGGGGTTAAAATAACTATGTTGTCTGCGTATAGCCCGATCTTTCTGGCCCATCCCTGAAACTCAAAAGGGGGAATCAAATCTGCCTCTCTAATTCTACAAGCTAACGGTTCTATATAAAGATCGAACAAGAGAGGAGATAAGGGACATCCCTGCCTTGTACCCCTCATTACTTTTATTGGCGGGGTTAGTGTCCCGTTTACTAATACCCTCGAGGTAGGTGACTGATACAGCCGTGCCAAGACCGTGCCAAAATTTGCCCCCATCTGTAAATGTGTTATTAGGGCCTTCAAATACACCCAATTGACACGATCAAACTCCTTGGCGGCGTCCAAAGCAACTACCGCCAAGGGGAGATTGTGTGTGACAGCCACATCTATACTGCATATAAGGGAAAAAATTAACTCCTTTAAATACCTGCCTTTAATGAACCCCTTCTGACGACTCTGCCCAGCCTATCCGCCATGATCTTTGCAAAAAGCTTATAGTCGCAATTTAAAAGCGAAATCGGCCTATACGAGGCCATATATTTCGGTGATTTCCCAGGTTTGGGAATAACTATAATATTTGCCTCATTCCACGATGCAGGAAGGGCTGCGTTCCCCAAAAAGACATCATTAAAAACGTTCGTTAATAAAGGTGCCACGCTCCCAGCCAAAACCTTGTATACCTCAACAGGGAGCCCGTCCGGGCCAGGTGCCTTCCCTTTCTTAACCTGCTTAATGACATCCTCAACTTCTCCCTGCATTATCTCCTGGTTTAATATTTCCTGGAGCTCTTCTGTCAGTGGATTCAGAACCTTCACCCACTTATCTACTTCCTGTTTATCTGGAACAAGATCCTCCCTGTACACCTCTTCAAAATACCTTTGAAAGGCACCAGCAACATCTTTCGTATCAGTAACAAATCGCCCTGGCTCGCTATCTTTCACTTCTTTGATCATGCTTCGAATCCGGTCTCTCCTGGCTTTCCATGCTAATATTTCACTTGTACCTTCACCATATTCAAAATGCGCCAGTTGGCTGGCCTCACATTTTTCCTTAACCCTATTAGTAACCATCGTAACCGTTTCTCCTTTCAGTTCATCCAAGTCTTGAACAATCTTTTCCTTAACCTCACTACTCCCTGTTTTCACAATCACTGCCTCCTTTTGACGGATTTCCTTTTCCAAAAACTCTACTCTGTTATAGTACGCTCTTCTTTTGCTTGCACCCAGAGCTCCCAACCTCCCCCGAAGAAAAGCTTTGCATGTCTCCCAGACAATATCGATTTTTGCTGACCCCACATTCTGTTCTACAAATCCATCCACTTCCCGCCTTAGACTCTCCATCGCCTCGCAGTCATACAACACTGTACGGTCCAACCTCCAGACTGAACCCAAATCGCAGGCCCCTGTCTTTACCACCAAGGTGACTGCTGAGTGATCTGATAAATGCACCCCAACATGTAAAGTCTGTTTCGCTCTATCCATCAGTCTCAAATCTTGAAGCTATTGCTATTTCTTGAGGGGCCAGTTGTGTCAGAGTCTAGTCAGTATTGGTCAGTTGCCCCTCCCATCTTTGCCTCAGAGTTTGGAAACCTTCAGGGGAATTTATCACAAATGTGCTGTATATTTGAGATACCCCTCTCCTTCCGAACCTACACATTAGTAGCTTAGTTTCAAGGGGACTAGGTTATGGGAGGTTGCCGAGCTGTATGTTGTAGGGCTGAAAGGCATGTCGCAGTTGAAGATGTTTATGGAATTGCAGATAAGGAGAAGTGAATCTACAGGTCTTGGAAAGTGGTGACCGTACCACTGTCCCAGAAATCTCTGAGAGTTGTAACGCCAATGTTGTCCCATTTTGTAAAGCATTGTAGTTGGGCTGTGTGTACGAGGCCCTGCCACAAGGGTGTCTGGTGCGTCAAGGTTGTCCCCCACCCCATGCCCCAGGATGCCTCTTGCCAACTCTGGAAGACCACCTTAGTGGCTTCAGGAAGATTGTTCGGGACTGGTTCATTCTCAAACAATACAATAAGGGGGGTTGTACCATCCACCATTCAGCCAGTCATTAGTTACCAACAGCTGAGTGGATTTATAGTAGAGCTCAAGGTCCACCATAGGCATACCCCCATTGTTTACTGATTTCCTAATTTTATCGTGAACAATGTGTGTGGGGCCATGGGACCAGAAGAATGATCAGAGTATGCATACTTGTTTGTAGAACCAGCATGTGTCAGGCATGTGAAGGGAAAAGTTCTGGAAGACGTAGAGGCATTTGGGGAGTATCATCATTTTAACTAAGGCCATTCTACCAAGGATCTACAGTGGCAGTGTTCCCCAGCATTGGAGATCCATTTTGTTTTTTGCACCAGGAGGTTATTATTGAGGTTGCAGATGTTAATAGGAGCTCTAGAGATATAGCTCCCGAGGTATTTAAACTTATGGTTCAGGCAGATGTAGGTGCCAGTCATGTTGCATCACCCTGCGATCCTGTGAATGGCACCAGCAATGATTTCTTTAGGTTGACCTGGAGGTCTGATGCCTATTTGTAAATAGTCTAATATTTCCATGCAATGGGGGCCCTTGGTTTAGGTTAGGAGCGGTAGAGCAAGTTATCATCTGCATATAAGGCAATCTGATCCTCAAAACTGTCTGCCCATACCCAGCCCATTATACGTACATAACATCATGTCAGGTGGGTGAGGAACTTGATAGCCAGGGTGAAGAGGAGTAGAGATAGTGGACATCTCTGTCTA
Source organism: Lissotriton vulgaris (assembly GCF_964263255.1). Lineage (NCBI taxonomy): Eukaryota > Metazoa > Chordata > Amphibia > Caudata > Salamandridae > Lissotriton > Lissotriton vulgaris. Next base: position 1,224,741,386 of record NC_141696.1, read on the forward strand.
GTGCCCCTGTGGATGGGAATGGGCGCTATAAGACCCCATTGATCAACACCTGCAAATGCGCTTCAGAATATAGAGTTCCAATGTACTTGCTGAGTCTGGGGCTCAGTCCCATTCTTTCTAGTGCAGTAGGCAAAAAGGGCCAGTTCACTGTATCAAATGCCTTCTCAAAATCCAGAAGAAGAAGGGCCAGTGATTCATGCTGGTCCACCCTTCAGGCTATGGTCAGATGTAGCCGCCGGATACAGTACCTCATACTGCAGTCCGGCATAAAACCGCATTGGTCTGGAGGGGCCAGTTTATTCAGGAACAGGAGCAATCTCTTGGTGAGGGACCAGTTTAGTCAGGAACAGGAGCAATCTCTTGGCCAGAAGCTCAGCAAATATTTTGATTTCTGCATTTAGCAAGGATATGGGCATTTAGGAGGCACATTGGTCCTTGAGACAACCCAGTTTAGGTATGACTACAATGGTGGCCTTATCGATGTCAGAGGAAAATTTCTCCTGAGTAACCCCCTTTTCATACAGGTTAAGAAGGTGGGGGTCAGTTGAACAGAATACCTAAGATAGATAGAGAATCCACCAAGGGTTGGTTATCATACCAGATTTCTGGTCATGGGTAGCTTCTGTAATTTCTTGTTCTGTCATTAGATTTTCAAGGGCCAGGTAGTCCGTGCAAGAGAATATTTTGAGGGAATTATCGTCTAGGATTGGATGTTAGTGCTCACAATGCAGACGTTCTTGGTGAGTGTATAGCCCCTCAAAGTAACCGCAAAACTAGAGGCTGCTGCATCCATGGTTTCATAGAATTATGTGTGGTCTTGAAAGATCACTTTAAGATGCGCGGGTAGATCAGCATATCTTTGACATTTAGCACTTGACGTTTTTGCTTAGACTTGTCAAAGGATTTTCTCTGCAGCTGGGTTTGACGAGAGTAGTCATGGAAGATCATGACAAACGAAGATTGTGACTGAAGAGGTCCTGCCCTGCAAGCCTCCCACAGAACAGCATTTCTGTTTTGGTAGTTGAGTAGTCATGCAATACTTGGATATGGGGGAGCCCTGAGGGGTGGTCGTGGGGCCAGCGAACAGCATGTTCGCTCCACTAGAAGCAAGGGTGACAGTGCTCCGTTGGGAAACCATGATTTCAGCCAGGTCTCCAGGAACATTACAGGGGACTGGGCCTTCACTACATCAAGGAACCCCATGAAGCGGAGGTTCTTCCCTCTTGATCTGTTTATGGTATCATCTGTCTGGGGCTGTATTACACGAAGTGTCCCGGGGGTGCAACAGGCATTTGCGCCCACTTTGCATGCTCCCAGGGTGGTATAGAAGGGGGCGCAGACGCTTGTGCATTCCCTTCAGTAATACCCATAGCGCTGGCGCACTTAAAGCAGAGAGGTTGTAGCCTAACGGCTTGGGTGGTCAAGCTTAAATCTAGGGAACTAGGTTAGAGTTTCGGGAATGACTGTGTTTCTGGGCAAATAACTTAACAAAAAAAAAAAATGAATGGGTCCTTGTGTAACGCAACAGATGCTCATGTAAAGAGCTCTTATACCTGATACCTTCGGGTCAAGTTTGCGCTATATAAAACTCCGTAACAAAAAGAAGAAAAATGTGCCAGTGCCACCTTCAGGGGCGTTCCCTCATTTGCATAGGTCCTGCTGGCCCAGGCTAGTAGGCGGCATGGTGAACTGGTTGATCTTAGATTGGGCTTGAGCCGTCACAGCCTTGTCTTTCCCTATGTCTGACTAATACCTGCAGGTGCAGGAGGCCTTCATTCAGTTCATCACTGGGGCAGGCGTGTCACTTGGGGGGTGGGGCTGTTAGGTTTTCTGCTGCGGGAATCAGGCCACAGCCAGAGTTTAGATAAAAGATGTTGTCAGGAGTCATTCGATAACCAGTGGACATCAGATCCTCACTCTGATCCACTTCTGACTGCCTTCCTCAGAACTCACCACGGGCGGCACTTGCAGCTGGTCTGCACCCCTCAGTAGTTTCAGCTGTGGCTCCCTTCCCACCAGCTCACAGCCACCATCAGAGTACTCCAGTTACTCATCTCCAAGGCCTGCTGACCAGGTTGGTCCGCTTCCCCCCTGAAGAGGGAGTGCACCAGGATATTCTGGCAGGCATACAGGGACGGACCAGGGTGTCATCCTCCTACATAGATATCAATAACCGACTATGGTGGAATTGCAAACCCTTGGGAGCATGGTGGTCTTGAAATATTCAATTCAAGGGGCCCATGGCCAGTATGAATAACGAGGGCGAGAGGGGACATCCCTATGTGGTGCTCCTGGCCAATGAGAATAGGTCAGACATCAGGCAGTTTACACGTAACTGTGTAACTAGTTTTGAGGATAGAAGCGGTGTCATATCTATTATGTTATCTCCCACAAGAAGGGTGACTCTAGGGAGTAAAATCCCTTCGGTGCGGCACGCACATTTAGTTCTGGATTGACCTGATTGGTAACTGCAAATAGTGGACCAAGTTTAGTGTAGGTCTGTGCAGGACAAACCCCACTGTGGTGATGATGCATTTGTGCAAGAGACAGAGCTTGCTGGCCATGAGATTGGCTAGAATGTTGTTGTCACAGTTAATAAGAGAGTGGACGATAGGATGAACATTTGGTTGGGTCCTTGCAAGGTTTACGAAGGATTGAAATGAGGGCTTCCCGCATCCGTGGTGGGAACGCCCACTCCTGAAGTCCCTCTGTGTAAAATATCATGTGGGGCTAATATATATATATATATATATATATATATATATATATATATATATATATATATATATATATATATATTATATATACTGGCAAAACGTGGGAAGACATTAAATATTTGGGACTAGCATCCATCCCCACCCAGGAAAGAGGGGGAGACAGACTTTTGAAATTGAGACGATTGGAGTCGAAACTTATAATAAAGTTTAAAACAAGACAGCCGAGAGGGTTGAACGCAGATGAGGAGATGCATGTACATCTCTAAAAACTTTGATTACTGACTTTGATAGAAACCCTGTGTGAAGGAATATAGTAAAGGCCATAACGTTCAAATCAAGGGGTAACAGTGTGGGACATAGGGCACTCAGCCCGTGTAACGAATCATAACGTAAAACGTAAAACGTTATATCAAGGTCCCTGATGTAAAGTGTTTATTGTTAAAGCACCAAATGGACTTATTTTTGAATTTACCTACCAGCATATAATTTTATTTCATAAAATTTTATGTTTAATATTTCTTATAAGAAATGTTACCCACACGCAACCCCCACACAAATGTACTTTTGTTTTTTGAAACATACGTTTAATGTAAAACTACAAGGCCCACAATTCCTCATTTTGATTAACTGAGTGAATAGTATAAATTGTGGAAAGTGAAAAGGGACTCTTGTAGAACACTGCCGTGACCAAGATCGTGAGATCGAAACGCGTAGGAGTTTTTGCTGAGAGACCTGAAATAAATACTCGTGTTCAAGAAGAGTGCCGCGTCCTTGCCTTTGTTTATAAAATTACGAAGGAGACACGCTCCCGGTCCCCAAACGCGTGCACCAGCCGACGGAGTTCCCTCTGCTACGGGAACATTTGTGAGGAGATTTTCAATACAGAGGTGAACCCGGCATCCCAGCATACAAGCACAAAGCCAAGAGTATCGAGTGGATTGCTGTGGAATCAAGCCAGCCAACCGGAACATCAGCAACGCACAGACGCCCTGGTCGAGCGCCGACGTGCTCAGTCGAAGGACGCGAACTCATTCGGGAGTCTCCCGGGTGAGTGAATGTGTGTTGAATGCAATGCAATATCATCTGGATGCCGAGTGGGGTTTGAAAGTTTGGAAAAGCTGACATAGCTACAAACGAGTGATAAGTTAATCAGACAGAGTCACTGAACCCGTCTTGTCACGCAAAGGTCTCGCAAAACGGGAAACAAAAACCCGAATCCCAAAGACAATTGAACCCAGTGTTCCTAACATTTCCTACCACAAATATACTTAACAGTATTCACACAGGAATAAAATCAAAGCCAAATAAGCGTTGGTAAAAACAACAGAGATTACCAGAATGGAAGAGAGAACAACGCGAAGGATAGCCAAAGCGGAAACAATGTTTCAACGCAGCGACAACTCCAATGCTGCTGGTGCTGAGGGAGGTGGAGAAAGAACACCACAACAGAGTAGCACGACGATAAAACAGTTGTTTACAAAACTGGAAAAACTAATGAGAAAAGAAATATCAAGGGGATGGGAGATCCTAACTCTAGAAAAATATGTAGAGTGTAACATGGTACCTAGAGGTCTCCGTATTTTTACTCTCCCCAACCACCCAGACACAAAGCCTGAGATGCTGGAGGAATGGGGCAATAATAACATGGACTGTTCAAAGAGGATGATGTTGATAATCATAAAATATGCCAAAAAAGAAGTCGAAGAGCTGATCCAAAAAATAACAGATACTGAGAGAGAAATAACAGCACTAAAAGAAGAGAATGCCACAACAAAAAAACTGAGAACTGAGATGAACAAAAATTTGGACAAACACGATGACGAGGTTCAAAAAAGAAAGGAACGCAAGTTTCATCGCGATGAGGATGATTACAAGTTTGGCACAATTTTAACTTTTGCACGAAAATTCGACTCTGCAAAAAAACAATGGGATGAAACAAAGAAGGGAACCACCCAACAAACCAGTGGATCAGAGTCAGAAATAAGTGATGGGGAACAAAGAGCGACAGGAATACGTAGGTTTTCTTTTTTAGAGGAACTAGAACTGTTGTATCACCAGCAGCAAACGCCCCAATACATTCCAAGTGGACGAGGACGAGGACCCCAGCGACAAAGAGCAAGAGGAAGGGGCACTTACTTCTCGGGAAGACAAAACGCAAAACCCGAAGAAGCCAAAAACACAGGAACCAGATACAACTTGAGATCACGGCAAGTGAGAAGCTAAGTCGGAAAACCAAACAATCACCTAATTTAGTAATCAATTTGTCAAGATACAACCTCTCAAAAGAAGAAATAAACCTACTAAACAAGGGCCTATCATTTTGCCCGGAAACCCATCATGATGAAGTGGACACTAAAATTGATATATATAAATATGTGAGGAAACTGAAACTAAAAAAGTTTTTCAGTAAAACACCAAGAACAAAAGAAAGAACATCTGACCAATCCGCGGAAATAAATGAAAACCTTGAACAAACAACAACTACCAATGAGTACAACATTGAGGACGTTCCCCATCTTCGAATTGCATATGAATTGGCAAATGAAGAAACTGGATCCCAAGTAACCTCAACACAAATACTAAACGAGATGGAAATAGTGACAGACAAACATAAAAAAACTCCTTTCAAACCGAAATCGAAATTTTATCCAGTTCTCCATCCAGGCAACAAAATCGACCTTTTTCATGACCTTGTAATAGGAGACATAGAAAAAATGACAAACAACCACCCTCGGAAAAAAGAAAACCTGTCCAAAAAAGAAAGAGCAGCAATACAAACCTTGAAAAACAATGCCAATATTGAAATAAAACCGGCGGACAAGGGGGGTAACATCATCATAATGGACAAACAACATTATATAGAAGAAGCCCTCAGACAATTGACTGAAAAAGAAAATTATGAGCCGCTAAACACCAATCCAATCCCGGAACTCATAACAGAATTGGAGAAAAAGCTCAATATATGGAAAGAAAATGGCCTTCTAACGGATGATGAAAAGAAATATCTAATGGTGGAAAACCCTATCATACCCACAATATATTTCTTACCGAAAGTACATAAGACACTCAATAAACCCCCAGGAAGACCGATAATATCCAGCTGTGGTAGTTTGTATGAGAATATTGCTAACTATGTGGATTATTTTATTGCTCCACTAGTTCCCACCCTGACATCTTATATAAAAGACTCTGGAGATTTCCTCAAAGTTCTTATGAACACAGACTGGCATTCAACCTACTCACTGGTAACGATAGACGTGGTGTCGCTCTACACCTCCATCAGTCATGAAATTGGAATCAAAGCCATAGAGTTTTTTCTGAAACAAAGGCCCATAACTGAAAGAGAACATTCGAAAATGCTAACTGAGATGATCAGGATGTGCTTGTATAATAATGTTTTCTTATTCAACCACAAAATGTACCAGCAAAAGTGTGGAACAGCCATGGGAGTTTCCTTCTCTCCAAGCTATGCGAACCTCATGATGGGGTGGTGGGAGAGGAGCATAGCTTGGAGAGAAGAAAACGACCAACACATGGCTAAAGTAGCACTTTGGGTGAGGTTTATAGATGACCTGTTTCTCTTGTGGAAGGGAAGCACATCTGAGTTTAAAACCTTCTTTGATGTCCTAAATACAAATGATGTCGGTTTAAAGTTCACGTACAACATCAGTCCGAAAGAAATTGAGTTCTTGGACATCAAAGTGTTCGTACATGACAACAAGATTGAGACAACCACCCACAGAAAAAAACAGAAACAAATAGCATCCTGCACGGATTGAGTTTCCATCCCCAAAAACTGGTTAAAAGTATACCTTACGGTGAATTTCTCCGCATGAGAAGAAATTGCTCAACAGATCAAGAAATGGAGAAAAAATTCGACGACACAAGAAACCGGTTTCTTGAAAGAGGTTACAAACACAGAGATATAACCATCGGGGAAGAGAAAGCCAAATGCAAAACAAGATTGGAAACACTAAACCTGGAAAAACCAACCATTGACTCAGAAGAAACTGAACAGCCTAAAACAAATAAACAACAGAATATGAAGAAAAACCAAGAATGATTGCAACATATAACAAAGAAAGTTACAAAATTCAAAAAATTCTTGCAAAATATTGGCATATCTTAATGAAAGATCCAGACATTGGCAGTGACATTGGAACTGGCCCTTTAGTCACATATCGGAGAGCGCCTAATCTCTCAGACCATTTGGTAAACAGCCATTTTTCATTGACAAAACAAAAAGACTGGCTGCAAAAAAGAAATATTGGATTCACCAAATGCAAGACGTGCAAAGCATGCAGAATAGGACAAAATACAACAGCCCTAGCAGACCCTTCAGGCAAAGACTTCATAATCAAAACAAAAATAACTTGTGAATCCTCCTTTGTCGTATACATGCTCAGGTGCCAATGTGGAAAAGAATACATTGGAAGTACCAAATGCCCTCTAAAGAAGAGAATTTTAGAACACATTCGGGCAATACAAAACAATGACAACACCTATGCCATGGCTAAACATCTGAGAACACACACTGGCAAAACGTGGGAAGACATTAAATATTTGGGACTAGCATCCATCCCCACCCAGGAAAGAGGGGGAGACAGACTTTTGAAATTGAGACGATTGGAGTCGAAACTTATAATAAAGTTTAAAACAAGACAGCCGAGAGGGTTGAACGCAGATGAGGAGATGCATGTACATCTCTAAAAACTTTGATTACTGACTTTGATAGAAACCCTGTGTGAAGGAATATAGTAAAGGCCATAACGTTCAAATCAAGGGGTAACAGTGTGGGACATAGGGCACTCAGCCCGTGTAACGAATCATAACGTAAAACGTAAAACGTTATATCAAGGTCCCTGATGTAAAGTGTTTATTGTTAAAGCACCAAATGGACTTATTTTTGAATTTACCTACCAGCATATAATTTTATTTCATAAAATTTTATGTTTAATATTTCTTATAAGAAATGTTACCCACACGCAACCCCCACACAAATGTACTTTTGTTTTTTGAAACATACGTTTAATGTAAAACTACAAGGCCCACAATTCCTCATTTTGATTAACTGAGTGAATAGTATAAATTGTGGAAAGTGAAAAGGGACTCTTGTAGAACACTGCCGTGACCAAGATCGCGAGATCGAAACGCGTAGGAGTTTTTGCTGAGAGACCTGAAATAAATACTCGTGTTCAAGAAGAGTGCCGCGTCCTTGCCTTTGTTTATAAAAAAAATAAATATATATTTATATATATATTCGGTGTTGAGTCCATCAATGCCCAGCACTTTGCTGCCCCTCCTAAGGAGTCAATGGCTGCTTGTGAGAAAATGGGTAATGGTTGACTGGAATTTGAGCCCTAGGCAAGCAGCTACCACTATTCTTGTCAGGGTAAGGCACAAGCAAACCCCAAATTAACCTGTGCTCAACCCCTTGGTAGCTTGGCACAGAGCAGTCAATCATAACGTAGAGGCAATGTGTAAAGTATTTGTGCAACACTCCAAACAGTAAAACTGTAAAAACATAACACACAAAGATCCCACATCAGGTTAGAAACATAGAGCAGCAGTTAATAAATAAATCAAGACAAATATGACAAAAATCCAATCAGTAGAATCAGAGTTATGTTTTTTAAGGAATAAAGGGAAAAATAGTGCCTAAAAGCAGAAAGTGCCAACTGCACTTATCTGGTTGTGCCGGACAGGGTCAGAGTCATATGTTCAAGACGACCTCAATGGGGCGTAGGTCAGATACAGTCCGAGATTAGCCCACTGAAGTTTTATCTTTTCAAATTTTGTGTCAAGAGTCCTGTTTACATTGAAGAGGGTCGCAGGGGGCAAGGAGAGTGTCACAGGTGGTTGTTTGGTGTGGAGCGAAGAGCAGGCCAGGCATCACTGAAAGGCAGGCTAGAGCTTCATGTTGGAGCTCCATTGTGGGCTTTCGGTGATGCTGTCGGAAGAGACATGCTAGTGGTGACTCGTGCTGATTTTCGGTAAGAGTGGCGTGGCCTCGGTGCAAACGGGCCTGTTCATGGTCGCAAAAAGCCCAAAAGCTAGATTTAAGAGCCCATGATCCACACCATGGGCCCAGGAGCTGAAAGGCGTCACTTGGGGGTCAGCAACATGCTACAGCTGGGGCCAGGAGCTGCTTGGGGAGCCTTTTAAGTCCATGAAACTCAGACCAGGAGGCCATCAAACAGGCCCTTGGAGTGAATATGGGGTTCCGGGCTCAAGATAAAGTTGAAGGTCCAGTTCTTTTTCCCCAGGCAAGAGGGCAGCAGGCATCAGGTGAGTACAGCAGGGCAGCAGTTCCTTTATAGCAGTAATCTAGCAGAGTGGCAGTCCTTGTAGCAGCATCAAAATCCTTCTTCCTAGCAGAGTACCCACAGGTCCAGGAGTGTACTGAAGAGTTGGTGTTTGAGGTCCAGTATTTATACTCAGTTATGACTTTGGAGTGGGGAGAAGCTTCAAAAGGTATGCCTTTGAAGTGCACAGATGCCCTGTCTTCCTGGCTCCAGACTAACTACAGGGAGTATGCAGCCCTTTGTGTGGAGGAAGGGCACAGCTTATTCAAGTGTAAGCGGGGCTGGGCCCAGCTCCTCACCATCCATCCTGCTAGTGATGATGGCCTATCCAGTTACACCTAAACTCCGGATTGTGTGTGGCTGTCTAGGAGGAATGCACAAAGCCCGACTGTCACCCCCACCCAGTCATATGACCCAGAGACATGCTGCAGGCACCAAATGGCCATGGCAAGAAAATGCCAACCTTCTAAAAGGGGCCTTTTCAGAATTTCAATTTAAAATACAACTTCGCCAAATGTTAGGATTTCAAATTGTGATTCCAGAGACACCAAATATCAACTAGTTACTCATTAGCATTTGAAAATTACAAGTATAAAATGTGATAATGAAACTCCAATATTATCCTATGGAAAAGGTAGGCCTTGCAGTAGTGAAAAACAAATGTAAGAGTTTTTCACTACTAGGATATGTAAAACTTAAAAGTATATGTCCTACTTTTTTAATATATTTCAACCTGCCCTCTGGGCTGTCTAGGGCCTACCCTAGGGGTGACGTATATGTATTGAACAAGAAAGGTTTGGGCCTGGCGAAAGCTTGTTTTGCCAGGACAAAATAGCATTTTACAAACTGCACAAACATTCTGCAATTGCAGGCCTGAGACATGTTTAAAGGGCTACCTAAGTGGGTGGCACAATCAGTGCTACAGACCCCCCTAGTAGCATTTAATTTACAGTCCCTAGGAACAGGTTGTGCCACTTAATAAGGGACTTATAAGTAAATTGAATATGCCAATTGGGTATAGGTCAATGTTACCAGGTTTTAGGCAGAGCGATCAAACACTTTGGCACTAGTGAGTAGTGGTAAGGTGCACAGAGTCCTAAGGCCAACAAAATAAATTCAGCAAAACAATAGGTAGAAGAAGGCAAAAGGCCTGGGGATTCCAGTGCCGCCATAGTGCAGAAAAAGTCCAGCCTGTGGGCCTGAGTCACCCTAAACACCTGGCCGATATACTGATCTGGAGAAACTACCCTTTCCACCATCACAGCCAGACTAGCCCTGTGTCCCTCAGAGAAGTGACTGGGAACATTCACCTGGTGGAAGTGATGACTCCCACCCTTAGGGATCACCAGCTCACCCTCTGAGTTTATCCCCAGCTAAGGGAGATCGTGGCATTGTATATGACCTGCCCCTAGGCACTGCTTACCTCTAAGGCCATATTGGACACCTCTGTAGCAGGCTTGGAAACAGGGTGCTGTGGGCCACTGCCCACCAGAACCTCCTCCCTGTTTCTAAGAAGGGGCATGAGAACCCTTTCCTCATCCCTTATTCTGGAAAGCTGTCTGTGTCTCTTTTGACCTCCCCTCACTCTGCTGGGGGGGGGGGGTTGAACTCAATTAAATATGCTAATTGAATGTAAGACAATGTTATCAGGTTTTAAGCAGACAGCACAAGCACTTTAGCACTGGTTAGCAGTGGTAAAGTGCACAGAGTGCTAAGGCCAACAAAAACTATGGGAGTAGGAAGGAATACGTCTGGGGATGACCTTGCAGAAAAGGCCAAGTCCAACATCCCAATTACCTCATCAAGTTGTATGGGATGGTATAGAAATTGATGATGGTATTCCTCAAGCTAGAGCATGCCAACGTCATCAAAGTATGCATTGATGTGGTCTCATGAGTGCTAGCACTGGTGGAGGGTGACTGAGTTTAATAGTTCACAAACTCTGCCATTATGCCCTCACTGTGAGTAAAGTAGGAGAGATTGTGGTCTCACGGCTAGACTGACGACCTTGGAGCTGGGAAAACAAGGTTCGAGCCTCGGGTTGACTCCACATCCTGTGATTCTGGGCATATCACTTAATCTCCCTGTGTCTACCAAAAAAAAATAAAATCAATGTGTCCTTGTGTAAGTTAACTGGTGCTCATGTAAAGTGCTCCAATACCTTCAGGTCGAGTTTACGCTATATAAATCTGACAAAAAAAATAGGGTTGTCTGAACTGCCCTTAGTGCCATTGATCTCTCTCTTGCGCCTGTCCCTATTGAGAACCCAAGCCAATGTCCGGCCAGGTCTCTTGCCCTCGCCATATAGCCTTCACTGTCCTTTTTTGTCTAGGTGTGTCATTTCTCTCTCCGCTAGGTCTCTGTATTAATGCAGGAGGCTGCTCTGCCTGTGTAAACAACCGTGTGAAGGTTGAACTGTAATTTTGTGTTTTAGATCAGTGATGGCAGACTCAATGTGCGCCAGTTGTCTATGGATATCTTTGAGGACCCCAGAGTGTTTGGTAATTACCTCCCCCTGATGAAGGATTTGAAGGCCTCTCAGAGAGTTGTGTATCAGCTAACAGTGATGTGTATTAAATTTGAAGTATTCTATAATGGAGGTTCTAAGCCTATCCCTGAAAGAGGGGTCTAGTAGGCAAATGGCCAGAAAGCGCCACAGTGGACGGGTAAATTAAGAGGGCATCACATTCAACGTTAGTATGACAGGTGAGTGATCAGAATGGGTTTGGGGAAGATGCACCATATCAGCCATTGAGTGGCAGAAATTAGGGGAGGCAATCGATGAGGGATGAGGACATGTGGGGGGCAGAGTGAAATGTTTTTTCATTACCGGTGAGGTCGCGAGAGCGCACCTCGTCCCTGAGGTCGAGAAGATCCACGATGTCATAGTGCCTATGTGGCCCGAGTGTGTTGGGAGCGGGTGGTTCCCGAACAGTCCATCTTGCTGTTTAAGACCTGGTTCAAGTCTCCCCCCAAGATCACTGTCTAACTGAAGTTGCCGCAGGTTAGTGAATATAACCCTAAAAAGGGCCTGATCGTCAAGATTGGAAGCATAGGAATTAACCAATGCCACCTGAAGAGAGGGAGGCATGCCCATCAGTATGAGATAGCGCCCTTCTGCATATTCAATCTTTTGAAGTAAAGTGAATAGGTTGTGAGGCCGAATTAGTATGCTGACCCATCTAGTTTAGTTACTGTAAACTGAGAAGTACTAATGTGGGGCCCAGCCCGAAGCAAATGTCTTAGGAGTTCTAAGAGAAATTAGGGGGCTATATTGACAGTGTGTCTGTCGAGATATGACAGCACCCTAGTTGGCTAATGGAGATCGTTAAAGCCCCATTTTTCCATGTGTTCCAGGTTATTGGCTTCTTATAATGGGACATGGTGGCATGAAAAAATAAGCGCTGGAGGTTATGTCCAACCAGTGTAGTACATATGTATAGAAGATCACCATTCAACTGTAATTCAACAAAAAGACCCATATGAAAAAGGTCCCGGACCGCCTCCCTCCTCCCACACTGAGTATCCCAACCTTCAGTGCCAAATCACCCAAAAAAGCCCTCAAGTCCATTAAGTAGGGATACTGTATTTTGGTTTCCATTGACCGCCCTCAACCCCAGAAGAATTGCAGTAGACGGATCAGGGCCCACAGTAGTCTCCGGACCCTCTGCCGCGTCCTCCACGTCTCCATGTCATGTGGCGTGGACTGTGCGTGGCATCAAATTTAAGCTTGGCCAGAGGAGGGTCATCTTTGCTCATCGCGAGTTGGAGGTAGTAGTTTCATACAGACCATCTTATACAAGAAAGCCAGGATGGTCTTCAATTGTACTGCGCTGTCAGTGGCTACCACACTTGGAGAGACGATTCAGAAAAGGGGGTGGTGATGGACAGAGTATCTGAATTAAACAGAACACTCGTACCCAGTCAAGAGATCAGGGCTTGATCCATCACCGTTTTTTAGCTCACTGCACCATCCCAGCTCAGAACCTGGCTACATGCAAATTAGTCTGTCCCTGGCCCAGTGCATCATGGGAACAGGGCAGACCAAACTACCAAGCCAATTCTTTTACTGGGAAGGAAATAAGCTTCCGGGGACCGGTTTCTGGCATTACAGCCGTCTTCGGCCCGGCTTGCTTGAATCCTGATGGTGCAATGAGCAAGGGACTCATGTCTGAGCATACCCTTCCACGCTTATGGTGGACAAAACGATTCAGAAAAGGGGGTGGTGATGGACAGAGTATCTGAATTAAACGGAACACTCGTACCCAGTCAAGAGATCAGGGCTTGATCCATCAACGTTTTTTAGCTCACTGCACTGTCCCAGCTCAGAACCTGGCTACATGCAAATTAGTCTGTCCCTGGCCCAGTGCATCATGGGAACAGGGCAGACCAAACTACCAAGCCAATTCTTTTACTGGGAAGGAAACAAGCTTCCGGGGACCGGTTTCTGGCATTACAGCCGTCTTCGGCCCGGCTTGCTTGAATCCTGATGGTGCAATGAGCAAGGGACTCATGTCTGAGCATACCCTTCCACGCTTATGGTGGACAAAACGATTCAGAAAAGGGGGTGGTGATGGACAGAGTATCTGAATTAAACAGAACACTCGTACCCAGTCAAGAGATCAGGGCTTGATCCATCACCGTTTTTTAGCTCACTGCACCATCTACAGGGTAGACGGATCAGGGCCCACAGTAGTCTCCGGACCCTCTGCCGCGTCCTCCACGTCTCCATGTGGCGTGGACAGTGTGTGGCATCAAATTTAGGCTTGGCCAGAGGAGGGTCATCTTTGCTCATCGCGAGTTGGAGGTAGTAGTTTCATACAGACCATTTTATACAAGAAAGCCAGGATGGTCTTCAATTGTACTGCGCTGTCAGTGGCTGCCACACTTGGAGAGCCAGCACGAGGTGCCGTCTCTGGGGGCCTCCCAGCCAATAGAGGAGAGCAAAGATATGCATGCACTGGGCCATCACGCCCCGGATGCCAATGTAATGCGCATGGTAGGAGCCCACCACACCTGTGCTGGCCAGAGAATATAGGCCAAACCGGCGACGGGCAGCAATTGTAGACTGGGCCCTTGTCAGGCCAGTGTGCACCATACATAAAAGAGCAAATGTGTACCACTTGGACACACAATAAAGGTTATGCTATTTGGAATGCTTATTTTACAGCGCTAGAGCCTTGACACCTTCAGGTAATTATTTGTGCTGTATTAATTCAAATAACACTACATAACATTAACATCTTCATCATGTCCTGTTTGCCTTAGAGATAATATGCTTCTTCACAGTCTTATTCAACTAGTTGCTCAGGCGTGTAGCATTCTCCTTTGCTCTAGATGTCAAATGTAAACATCAGGTGCTTGCTTTAGGAAACCATGCTTCTGGACTGCTCTTGTTGAGGCAGGAAAGGCAGCGTTCAAGAAAAGATCTCCAGCTGTAGTAGCAGAGTTCAATGGCCTCAATCTAGCGAACTCACTCACAGCTTCAGCAGCTGTCCCTCCCCAGGCCTGACAGACTCCCAATTTTCCTTAACTCTCACTGCCAACCAAATCTTCTCTTGACTTCCAGGAAACATGTGGTCCTCTCTCAACTGATCACTTCCTGACTATATCTATGTCAATTTCACCTTATTTACAGGATTGTTCATTCGAGGGCATCCTCCCACTAATTTCCGTGGATGCAGATTAAGCCCGACATAGGGGAAAAATACTTCAGCTATTTCTTTAAACTTTTCAAGCGGCTCCCCAGCCAGCCATGAATTATAACTTCTAGGGAACAGGTTCCCTATCTCAGTAACATTTCCGACCTCATTGTATTCCTTGAACACATGCAAGACCCAACCAGCACTCCTATGTCTCAAGTAACATACCACCGTAAACCAGGCGCCAGTGCTTCCACAGTCCCATGGAAGAGACTTTTCAAGGAACACATCTTTTGCAGATGTATTCATCTGTGCAGGCAAGACTCTACAAAAAAGTTTTCAAAAACTAGCCACGAACGATCCACGTGGCTCCAACTACGTTGATTGGAAGTACATTTTTCACAATGGCCTACATCCAATTAATTCTGCCCATACAATTTTAAATAAAGTCTAGATGGCGTTACCTTCCAAAGATGACATTTTCAAATACTTTGCACATCTGTCTAGTGGTGGGAAACATCATTTACAATGCAGTGTTTACACCGCAGTACCTTTACACCGATGCCATTACAACGCAAGTCGTTACTACGACTTACGCTGGATGGCGCTGTTGGATAAGGAACATTTTAATTTTATATTCCAACACCTTCCCTACTGTTACGTGGGCTGGTGTTGGAATATAAAATTATAATAATCCTCAATCCGCGCACACCAACACAAATCGTTGTAACGACTTGCGTTGTAATGGCAGCGTTGTAAAGTACCGCGATCTAGAAGATCGTGTTGTACTGACGTACATCCCTAGTGGTAGACGTGTTTTGTTTTTTTGTCAACCTTGCTATTGGCAGATTCCGCAGCTTGTTATGTTTGATGCCTTAGTGTAGCCACAATTACGGGTGGGGTCGAATCTCAGAGTTGCTTTTATTTGCCTTATTCTTTCTGTTCATGAGCTTTTAAGCCTATATACTTCATTCGAAGTGCTCAAGTCCCAGCACTTTCCAAAACATATGCATTCCCCATATTCACACTATTACTAAATTCCCTTGAAACTACAAGACCTATAATTGTGTTGAACATGGAGCTAAGCACTACTCACAATCCTCAGCAATGGATGAACAATATGTGACGTTAAATGTGGCAGTAAAATGTATTTTGTCAACACACGAGACTTCCAATCCTGTGCATTTAATTGGCTGATTGACTTCTGGCTAGCATGGTGCACCGCTACAAGGCAGGTGCCCTGACACTTGCTTGCCTTTGCCTGAGTGTATTCAACTCATTACAAGACAAAGCTCCCTCTGTAGCTTGTTCTAAAAAGTGGCTTCCAGGAACGAGCAGGAGCAAGTGCCAGCCCAGGTCTTGCTAATTCATGTAATCTTCGAGAATATTAAAGAAGATGAACATAGCAAAATTGACAGACGATAGTGTGTAATCCCATCCTGATGATAGGGCATTTTTAATTAAATTCTGGTATGCCAAACACAGAGCTTTGAACAGGATCTTTTTATGGGATGGAATCCAGTGCACAGGGGGTGAGTGATGTGACACATGCCCTTTCTTCCTTAGCCCCAGCAGAAGACATGCTTCAGCATTGTGGATGACCTGCAGCCCATGCGGTAGATGTTTAGGAAGGCGGAGATAAATGCCATTCCCATAATCCAGCCCAGAAGTGATCAGTGCTTGGATGATAATGCATTTGCCTCTAAATCCAGGTATAGTAGATTTTGGCTTCAGACTTCGTTATAAAAAACAATTGGAAGTTAGTTTATTGACATGTGGATTAAATTATACAGCGGAGTAAAAAATAATGACTACATTGAGTGCAGATCCAACTGGAATTGGGTAGGACTGCCATCTCCTGACAGTCTGAGGCCCACCAAATCCATCAGTTTTTTTCTGTCTTAAGATTTAATGTGCTGACAGCCTGGCAACCACTTTAAGACAAGACTGAAATGCATTATTACAGTTTGCCTTGAGTCCAGCCAATCTTGCCACCGTTTGGGTCTCATCCGCATAGAAGTAAATGGTTCTCCAGATTTCATGATATGAGGCATAAGTGGGGCAAAGTAAGCCTCTACCGGGACTGAGAATCAAGGCAGATCCACCAGGGACTCCTCAATGAAGAGCTTTAAATTGATATTGGTAGGGAGAAAGAGGCACCGCTTGGAGACACTGCTCGGGTCTGGGCCTTGAAGAAGAAGCCAAACCACCAACAACGGAGGAACATTCTCCCATGCCGCTAAGTATTTTGACCAGTACTCGAAGATCAACATTGCCAAAAGCTTGGCGAAAGGCTTAATAAAAATAGTACTACCAAACAACTGCCATCCATTGCTAATCTCATGCCATCTAATGCTGCATCGACAAGTGTTGTTTCCATTCTGTTTGCGGTTCTGGTGCCTGGCTGCATTGAAGTTGAAGGATTGCCTTTATTTCTGTTGATATAGGATACATTAATTGGTATGATTAATTTTGAAAGTATAAATGTCATTCTTATGTGGCAATGGTTAATAACTCCAGTATTAAGTACATATTTTACACTGGGATTGGATCTTCAAAACACCATTAGGATCAGTGAGGTAGTTGTCTTGGTTCACATTTTGTTTCAGAAATTGATTTCCCCTGAAATGAGGTAGCGTTTAGGAATTATACTACATGCTTGGATTACATTTCTTGCCCCTTAGCATTAGATCGGATATTACAATAGGTGCTTTGTGAATTATCAAGCCACAACAAACCTCACATGAATCAAGAGGTAAGATAGAAGATGGCAAAGCCTCAGAACCACATATTCCTACCCCCAAGCTGAAATCTGTTCTGCGAGTTCCAATGTAATAATTTTGTGCATGGAGTACATTTTAATTGAGAAAGGGTGAGGCCAATTTTCTAAAGACACAATCAAAGTAGATGTTTAAAAGACACCATATTGCAGCAAAAGACATATCAATTCGCCCTATTTCTTTGCAAAACAAAATGTGCACATTAAACACTCGTCCTCCTTCTACTTTTTCTCATTCTTCATTCTATTGCTGGAATTAATTTAATGTCCTTAATTTCTCGTGCCAGTTTGCAATATTCCATTCATGGCTATCTGTAAATTCTCACCATGTCTACATCAATATTCAGATGCATTTCAATCAAAGTAGTCATTTTATTTGTATTTTATCAAACACTCCCATGTCTGAGGGTTACATTGTGACAGTGACAGAACGAATAGGTGGGTTACTGATTTACAAACCAAGTGTAATTCGGCCAATTTGATCTTAATCCTCATTCTATGTTATTTTACACTCATTCCTTTATTCTCTACTGTGTTTGTCATGGATTTCCACTGTGCAAAGCCCCTTCCTACCGTGTTTGACACAGGGTCTGTATTAACAGTGTCTCTATTAATAATGAGCAAAGTAACTACGTCATAGGTGGACTAATGTGGGTTCTGCCCACTAAAATGCCAATGGCGAAGAAGAAAAACAAAGGGGTGGAGCTAAAGTCATCGGAACACCTTACTATTAGACCCAAACTAAGCACCATGAACACCCCTTAAGAATTTGACCCTCTGGATAGTGAGGCAATGCAGTCCAAGACTTACTCGGGCAGGTGGTGTGTTTGAAAACTCAGAACTCCTCAAAAACATTTTAGTCAGTGCTTTTAATTTACCCACAACTAATTTAACACAGCAGAATATTATAAATGTATACAAGTAAAGCCAGACCTCTCCAGCCCGGCCTGAACTAGAGGTCTGTGTAAGGATGCTAGTTTTAAATAAGCTAAAGCTTATTTCTTTCATGTTTGTAAAACCCCTTCCTATTGTCTGTGACACAGGTCTGTATTAACAATGTGCCCATCACTTACAAGCAATGGAACTACTTCGTAGGTGGGCTAACTCAAGTAAAGCACAATTAAATGGCCATTAAGAAGAAGATCAGCAAAGTGATGGAGCTAAAGCATCTTACTCCATCCTGCTTTTAATTATCGTGTTGTGACTTTAAGTTAATGCTATACCGACATGTTACTACCTTGAAAATAAGGAAGAGGCAATATAAAGAGTGGAGAGGGAATTAACTGTGGTAGGGGAAAAGAGGTAGCCCACAGTCTGCTACATGATAAAGAAGTCAAGAGTAGCAAGATGACTGCAGAGCCAGCAGAGAGTCAGTCACCAAGTTATTGGGGATAAACATGTGGTTTCAGGGGCTAATATCAGCTTGTGCTGTGCAAATAAAACTGCCTGTGCTGTAATCCTCTTTTGCCTTCCCCTCTTATTGTTCCCCTCTGTTTCTCCCTTTTGTGCCATTACTTTCCTTCCCTGTTCTCCCCAGTTGACTTCTAACCAAGTGGTTTGTTCCACTCTGAGGGAGAGGGAATGCTGTTAACTTTTAATTCCATCTCTAAAGTGTTTTTGAGTCACCTTGTCCCATAGTCATTAACATAGCCTTAAAGCCCACCGTAACGGGCTATACCGGCTATGAAAGGCCCAGTCCAGCGTTAAAGGCCCGAGCCAACGGGCTATAAGGCTATTAGAACATTCCGCCACTAGAGGGCAGAATGTTCTAACAAATAAAACAAAGGCCTCTCGGGGCCCAAGAGTTTAAATCACCTCGGGGTCCAAGAGGCCTTTGAGAAAATAACATTGGACTGTTTCTTTGCGGGCCTTTACTGGGCCGTAGAAGCACAGAGCACTCCATTGTCTTCAATGGAGTGCTCCACATTCCAAAGTTCTAATAACAAAGAAAGACTCACAGCGTTTGCCTCCCAATCTCTCAAAGAAGCTGAAAAAAGTCATTCAGTCATGGGAAGAGAGGTGTTGACCTGCTATTGGGCCATCCAACTCTTTCAATTCTTCTTATGTGATTTCCGTTTGTGGTCTGCATGCCTTCATCACAAATAGTTCTGTGCATACTACCCCCAATTGTTAGGTGGCTTTTAAAGCTAGAAAGTTATAACTTTTCCACAGAATACTTACCATGATTAAGAAATGTGTCAGCAGATTGCCTTTAAAGATTACCCTTCGAGAATGAGGGGGAAGAAGAGGATTCAGTGGAGGACAGTTGCCCTAACTGTCTCACATGAGGAGTGATGCAGCTGAAAAGCTGTCAGAATCCTTGCTTGACAAATAAACTGATAAAGAGGGGAAACAGTTGGAGCTCTGCAGCCTCAGCCTTGCATGTTCCAACATCGCAAGCATAACCACTCTTGCCCTAATCACACATATGCCTTAACCACGGGCACATGCGCGGTCTAGCTGCTGGCTGGCTGGCAGAAGCAGGAAGAGGAAGGTTCGGGAGAGGACGCGACATGCTAAGGTAAGTGGGGTTTTGGGGGGCGGTAGAGGGCGCACAAGCGGAATGGCTGCCATTCGGTGAAGCTCCCGCTGCCTGGGCCACATATCCTACATTTATCCTCTTTAAATACTATGCCGCAAGGAAGTAACGAAGCAATTTGATACCTGACTCTGTCCTCCGGCTACGGTGAAAATCTAGGACGGATCCATCGCTCCTGGACTGAGCACTGCTGCAGCAAAGTTTCACCGGGTGCAGCGCTGGAACAAAGGACGATGTGGTGAGCGGAGTCATCGCATAGGAAAGTCCGCGGCTCACCACGAGGGGTCTGGGCCTGCAGGCCTGACGACAGACTACGCTGTGTCGAAACCCGACAGCCTGGTGAGGATTGGAGAGGCACACAGCCGACCGCATGTAGAGTTATCTCGGTGGTCAGAAGCGAGCTCGTGAAGACCCCAAAGCAGCGGGCGATAATAACTGCACCTCAGACCAGACTTGGAGGGTGCTGAGAGTGAAGCTGCGGGAGTGCGACGCGAGAAGGCATTGTAGCGGAGCACGAGTGGGGCGAGATACGATCCCCGACAGGAGCAATGAACTACCAGTGAGTGGGAGAAGGGCTGAATATTGAAGCGGCGCCAGTGGGAACTGTGAGACACTTCGAGGAGGCCACTACAGGGAACTTGTGGATCACTGGCTGAAATGTTCTGCACTGAATGGGGGCATGTGGTACGTAATGTAATGCAAGGCAGAGCTGCACTGACACACCGCGACCAGTAAATTACGTCCAAAATTAAAGGCTGAGTGGGAACGAGGGCATATATAACTGTGGACACACTTGTTCAGATTGAAATCTGCTCCCTAGAGGTATTGGGGTGGAGAATAAACCCTACAGGTTGGCCTTCCGCGCAATCAACACTGCGATGGATGTATACTGCGGAGGTGTGTGACTATAGTACATGCCCATGGTGACTCAGCACTGCGAAATAACACTTTACTACCTGACGCCACAGGAAACCTCAACTACCCAGAATTGTAGGCACACTCTATACTGCCCAACAACTGTGCACTGGAAGGTGTACCTGTGATACAGGCTCCTACTTGCAAGCATGGGGAAACTGGATGCTCGACAGCCGAAGCTCTCGTTTGGTCTGCCAAAAAGGGGGCAGAACCCAGCTTCGTCGGTGGCTGATCCCAGTGGTGTGGAAGGGGTGAACGCAGGGAACCCGTCTCAGGTGCTTGCCATGCACCAAATACTACAGGAGATGAGACAGGGGTTCCCCACTGTGGTGGACAAGGTGGATCGTATGTCCTCCAGAATGGACGCCATAGTGCACAAAGTGGATAAACACGACGAACAATTGAAAGAGGCAGAAAGACGTATCTCAGACGCTGAGGATAACATTGCCACTCATACGACACAATTAACAAGGATGGACAACCTGCTGCGGGTAATAGTGAGAAAAAATGAGGATTTAGAAGCCCGTAGTAGGCGCAACAACTTACGCGTGACTAATATTCCAGAATCCACACCGGGTGCATGGAGGACTATATCGAAAAACTACTCCTGACTACCACTGGCGCTGAAGCATTTTCCACACAATTTATAGTGGAGCGGGCACACAGGTCCCTGGGATCGCAACCAAAGCCGGGGCAACCACCTCGTCCCATAATCGCACGATTGCTGAACTATCGAGACCGGGATGTGGCCCTAAGAGCGGCACGCGCAATGCAGAAGTTGGTTTATGAGGGGGTAACATTCTCGATCTACCCAGACTTGGTGCAGGAAGAACGCCGCAAGTTCCTAGATGTAAAGAAGAAGCTGCGTGCTGCGCAGATTGACTATGCTCTACTATACCCTGCAAGGCTCCGCGTGACGCACCAAGGCAAACAACCTTTCTTCACTAACCCACAGCAGGTGGAGGACTATTTGCGACATCTGAAGCGGGCACAGCGGGGAACGAATGGCCACGACCAGGAATGCCATGACGACGTACAGGAAGAAGAGGAGAACGCTTGATGTGCCACAATAAAGCTGAGAATCTACACTAGAAACTGATCCGCGTTGTACTGATGTAACTAGTGATGGAAGCCATGTCGGGGACATTTCACAATCATCAGAACTTGGATGCTAACAACGCTTCCAGTGGTAACGTATTCCAGGCCCCACCGCCCCCCTACGATGGAACCGGGTGGCCCTAAAGGTTCCAGGCCCGGGGGAGGGACGGTGGCTGTGTGGCTGTGTAATGCTGTTTCCCTATGGGTGTTCCCCTATGCTAAATGAAGTCATCAAGTTGATGGTGAGTTCTTTTTTGTTGGAAGGGGGGGTAAGGGGTGGGTAGTTGATTCTGGCAAGTTGGGGAAGCTTCAGTGGGAGGGGGGATGGATAAAAATGGGGATACTGGCATGTGGTTGTCGCTTTTTGGTGGGGGGTTGGTTGGGGGGGACGTGTGCGGGGGGAGGGGATTGAATGATTTGCATGAGATTGTTGATGAGACAAGACAGGACATATCGGATAATATATGTATGGAAGAAATGACAATGGGTCCATGGGTCATGCGGCGCAAATGGTACGCCTATTCGCCTGATGGGTGAGCGATCGGTCTCCACACTTACGATACTTTCTTGGAACATCAGGGGGCTTAAGGATGCTAGAAAATGCAGACAGGTATTAGCCTACTTAGAAAGACATGGGGCTGATGTAGTGCTTTCGCAGGAAACACACACACCATCACACACTAACCCCTCTTTTGCCAACAGGTGGGCAGGACTCTGTATTTTCTCCAACTACACCTCTTATGCTAGGGGTGCAGCCATACTGCTAAGACAAACGGTTCCCTTCACATTATTAGGACAACTAACGCACACAGCTGGCCGATATGTGATGATATGAGGGAGACTGGGGGGTAATACTTTTACCATAGTTAATTGCTACGCTCCAAATGTGGACACGCCGGAGTTCTTTAAGATGCTATGGGGGAAAATATTAGATATCGGGTCTAGGCACGTCATCTGGGGTGGTGACTTCAACGTGGCGATTATACCAGCCATGGATAGGGCGGACGGACATGCACATTATCACCCTAGGATGAGAGAGACGTTACAGGGTATACTAGAAGAGGGGCAGCTGATAGATAGCTGGAGATACATGCATCCCACACAACAAGAGGGCACACACTTCACATCATACACAGGCACATGGGAGCGACTGGACTATTGTTTTCTGACCAAGGAGTTGGCCCTTGGGGTGGCCGTAGCTAGGCATTTAGCTAGAACCTACTCAGATCATTGCCCAGTGTTGATAACATTGGCTGTGCCTGGTTATGATGGCCCCAGACCTGCTTGGCGGCTGCAACCTACTGCACTTTTAGACCCAGTATTTCGGATGGAACTAGAAACTGATATCACAGATTTCTTTCCTCGGAATAAGGACACAGTTGCGGATGTGGAGACAGTCTGGGAGGCCTTCAAGGTCACGGTTAGGGGGTGGTGCTTTGCAAATATTTCGGGGTACTACGGGATATAAAGCGCACAATCCAAAAATTAGAGGATGAACTGAAGCAGTTGGAGAGTCAAATGCAGGGCGTGGATTGGGGAGAGGCGCATCGGCAATTTAGGGCTAAATTGACGGAATACGAAGAGGAGACCCAACGTGAAGCTAAATTCCGTAGTAAATACTGGACTGCCCGCAGATATGGTGAAGGGGAAAGGCCAGGGAAGGCGCTAGCGGAAATTATACGCATGGCGCGAAAAACAAATGCAATCATGGAAATTGAAACTGCTGATGGAAAGATTTGCAGAGACAATGATAAAATCGCAGATGCATTTAAAACTCATTATGAACACCTCTATACCACGCAGGCTATGGGAGAATGTGGATCTGACTGGGTTCCTAGGCAAAGTAGCGATATGCTGGCTAAGCGACATACTTAGGAAATTTCTAAGTGCGCCTCTGGAATTAGATGAAATTAGGGACGCTATCATGTCATTGAGCAATGGGAAGGCACCTGGACTAGATGGTATACCAGCGGAATTCTATAAGTGTTATTATAAATATTATGGCACCGGTCCTCAAGGAAGTATTTGAGGTTCCTTCGAAGGGGAGATACTACCCAGATCAATGCGTGAAGTGGTAATAACGTCCCTATTAAAACCGGGTAAAGACTCTAAGCTCTGCGATTCCTATAGGCCACTGTCTCTGATAAATTGTGATGCGAAAATATTGGCCAAAGTCCTTGCCCCACGGCTATCCCTGCTCATGACAAAGATCATACTCCCAGACCAGTCCGGTTTTGTCCCAACCAGAGCGACGTCACACAATCTACGCACGCTCTTTTTGCTTGTACTGATGGTGGCCCACAGTTTCCCGTCTCTGCGATCTTTCTAGATGCGTCTAAGGCGTTTGACTCCGTGGAGTGGCGATACCTCTTCACTGTACTGCACAAGATGGGGTTTCCACCTATATTCCTAGCGTGGGTGCGACTGCTGTACACCGAGCCCAAAGCCAAAATTCTAATAAATGGTCACCTGTCAGACCCAATAGGAATAACTAGAGGAACGAGGCAAGGGTGCCCACTGTCCCCACTCCTCTTCGCAATTGCAATAGAACCACTGGCTTGTCGCATTCGGCAACTACACCATGATAGTGCATTTCGGTGCCTACAGCGCCAAATATCAGTATCACTCTATGCTGACGATGTTACTTTGTACGTCACTGACCCCCAGGCCAAGCTGAATGCGTTATTACGAGAATTTGTGGTCTTTGGTGGGCTGTCGGGAATAACGGGGAAAATCACAATTTTATCCCCTAACGTCTGCAGTGCTCCATTTTCCCCTAGACTACCCACTGGAATGGTGCCAAACTGACCTGAAATACCTAGGAATACAAATATCCAGAGATAGGGAGGAAACGCTGAGACTAAACTATGGCACTGCAATCACGAAACTGAGAGATAGTGTCACAAGATGGATTGCCCTGCCGCTATCAATGGCTGGAAGAGTGTCACTTATCAAGATGGTTATTCTGCCCAGATTTCTATATTACTTCCTCAACATCCCGTTTTACCCAGGAGCCTACTTTTTAAAACATTACTTACGGAATTGATCAGATTGGTCTTGGGAGGACGGCAACCACGATTGAAATGGGCTGTCATGACACAACAACCATATAACAAGGGTGGTTTCAACGTGCCCAATTTTGAGGCATACTATCTTAGGGCACAGGCTATTGCACTGGGTCAAACCCACCCCTTTTATGCCTCAAATAGCTACGGAAGACTGGATAGCCCAACCTTTACCCCTGAATGGGGTTGTGTATGCCCCTATCAGTGCACTAGACATTCCATCTACCACGGTGACAGCCACAATAGAGGCATGGCAGAGAATCTCACGAACACTGGGTGTTACATTCCTCTATCGACCAGGTATGCCCCTTTCCTATCACCCAAGAGTAGATCTGTTGTGAGAAACTGGGTTCCGAAATATGTGCCGACGACTACACATAACCACATGGGGAGATCTATTTATAAATGGTAAATTTCGATCACGGGAACAGTTGTTTGGAAATACCACACCCACTCCATTAGAGGTCTTCTACTATATAAGACTGCAGGAGGGTATGAAGACACTGCACCCAGACTACCACAAGGAACCGGAGTGTGTGGGACCATTGCACACTGCATTGAACAGCGTTGACGGAGCACATTTAGTGTCGCATATATATAGTAGCTTACAAATGCACACCCCAGAGATAACGGGGTCATCCAGGGGGCACTGGAGTGAGGATCTAGAGAGAGAGGTGACCGATGATCAATGGAACTATTGTTGTGATAGTACGGGAAACATCATGTCTAGTTGCCGCTTCAAAATTATGCACTACAAATTTCTGCATAGGATATACTATACCCCAGCACGGAAATATAGGTTCAATCTGGCAGATAATGACCGATGCGAGAGATACAAAAGACCTGGAGCGGGCTTCCTCTATCTATCTTGGGAATGTCCCCAAGTGGAGGAGTATTGGACACAGGTCCACAAAGCATTAGAATTAATGTTAGATAGTACCCTAATAAAAGACCCATTAATTATGTTATTAGGATACACTGCACAGATACCCAGAACCTATAGAAAATTCCTGGATGTTGCTCTGCTATTAGCAAAGCGGCGAATTTCCTGTAGATGGGGAGGGGGAGAGCCCCAAAGTTTAAAGACTGGTTGCAAGATGTGTTATATTGTCAGGAACAGGGTAAGATCTATGCAGAAACTCAGCCTATTGCGTCTAGACCAAAGGATATTTGGGGGCCCTTACAAACTTATATGCTACGACAGGAAGCAACACTGTCAGGGAGGACGACCCCTGAGGGCCAAGGTTAAAGGATGATATGGGACTGTAATACAATGGGATGTGGACACACTGATGAGGCATAACTGTATAGACGATGCCCCATAACAAGAGTAAGGATGCCAGCGGAGAGAACGCCACGTTAGCTACCCAATATAGGTACTATTGGTTTGCTATATTGCTGTGTACATAACTTAAGTTAGCCGCCCCGTGATGCCTGTATGATGGATTTCTAAATGATCAATACCTTTGTGCTTTTGTATGTAACCATGGACAGTGTTGACTTGCCCGATAGCTGTAAACAATGTTTCTGACGAATGTTATGAATATATGATATGTTTGTGTCTTTATACATTCTGAAAATGACCAAAATAAAGTTAAAAAAAAAAAGTGGGGTTTTGGGGGAGTGGGGATAGTTTTTATGGGTTGCGGGAGTTTTCAGGGCTGGGGGGTCAGGGTAGTTTTCAGGGCTGGGGGGGGTCGGGAGCTTTAAGGCTCAGGGCAGGGGACAGGAAAGGGACAGTTTTCAGGCTGAGGGGGCAGTTGGGCTGGGAGAGGTGGGGGTAGGTTTAAGGGGATAGGAGTAGATTTAAGGGGTTGGGGGCTGGTTTTAGGGCCCAGGGAGGGGGGCTGGGGTTGGAGTAGTTTTTAGGGTGCTGAGTTTTAGGGCTCAGGGAAGGGGACAGGAAAGGGGCAGTTTTCTGGATGAGGGGGCAGTTGGGCTGGGCAGGGGGGAGGTGGGGGTAGGATTTAGGGGGTGGGGCTGGTTTTAGGGCTCAGGGAGAGGGGCTGTGGTTGGAGTAGTTTTTAAGGGACTGAGTTTTAGGGCTCAGGGCAGGGGACAGGAAATGTTCAGTTTTAGGCCGAGTGGGTAGTTGGGCTTCTCAGGGGGAAGATGGGGGTAGGTTTTAGGGGATGAGGGCTGGTTTTAGGGCTCAGGAAGGGGGGCTCGCATTGGAGTAATTTTTTGGGACTAGAGAGTCAAATTTTAAGCATCAGGATAGGGGTTTGGGGTAGTTTATAGGGCTGGGCCGGGTAGAATAGACTGCAGGAGGACCGATTATGAGACGTGTTGAGTAACTTATAAATAAACGTGCATGTTAAAGAAACATGAAAGAGAACTTAGTTATAGCACTGTAAAAATATGCAGATAATTGTAGTATAGATGAAATCATGTTCATTTGAAAAATGGTGGTTCATATTTTATTAACCAGTTTTAGCATATTATTTCAACGTGTATTAAAAAGTTAAAGCGATGTACTCTAGTGTAACCAAATTCCTAATCACCCTCATTGAAATATTAATAAGTATAAAGAATTAAATAAATCTAACGTAATCTAGATATTTTATGTGTGTTATTGAAGGGTTTCATTCTGAATTTCATCTTGCGTATGAGAAATTGTGCACTGAATGTGAAAAGAAAACTGATGTTGCATAGCCATATTTAGTGCTAATGTCCTGAAACCATCAGATAATAATCTTCATATATGTACTAATGTAAAACATTTGCAACGCTATTATTATTTTATGATTTGAAATGATTTTACATGTTGGTATTTTGAAAATGAAGTAATGTGTCATTGTTACATGTGATCTTTGCACTCCAACAAATAACATATTCTGAGTGTTTATAAGCTGAAATGATTTGTAGGCTATTTATTTCCCCTATAAAATGTATATTTCCAGTATTTTAAATTCTGCATATTTTAAATTAACTTTATTACATGCCTGCATTTTTGCTTCTCTGCTTTGTCTTACAGTTGTGAGAAGTTTTCCTAAACTTTCAATATGACACAAAATTGTGTCTTACTAGAAGAGTTCTCATTCGCTTACAAGGACTGTTTGCAACAAAAGTTGACGCTTTGGGAACATCAGCTGTGAGAAATTGTCCTTTTGAACTCACTCATGGGCCTGTTGCTAAAGGATCATTGTTTGTAAATGTATGTATACCGGATGATATGACAACTTATGTGATCAGTACCACCTCTTTCCATACAATGTGTCTTCCTTTATGCCGTATGACAATAATTTTTTACAAACTGACCAATGGACCGAGTGGTGTGACACAATGAGGGGACCAAGGAGGTGACACCCAGGAACTGGGGATTATGTTATACATTGGTTTGATGGATGGACTGTGACTCTCTGACCGACCCGGGTGACTTCTCTTTGATTTTCCTGTATCTTTCCGCTGGGATTCTTTGCCGACTCTACTTGCTCTTTTTCTGGCATACCCTGTCTGCACCAATTTTAGACTTTCTCAGTGAGACACTACCCATAAGCTGTCATGGTTCATGATCTTGGTGAATTTCCAAAACTCCTTTTTCACTTTATGGCAATTCCAAACTAATTGGATTATCCTGCACTTTTTAGATCCTAAATGTTTATTAATGATGTATTGCCCTTTGAATATCTTTGATAAATGTACCTTTAACCAATCCATAGAATCTGTTTTATCCTGACTTGTCTCCTTAAGTTGATTGTGCATTCCAATTGATTTATTAATGACAGGGAGCGATCAGCAGAGAGAAATTTCCGATCATCAGAATCTAATGTTATTGTTTTGTATTGCCTTAACAGAATTATTGGTTTGCATAATTTTATTCTGGCTAAATTTCTTCAGAAGGTTTGGACTAGCAGTAATAATCCTTTATTTATATAGTATGGTGTTGTCATATACTTGAATCTAATTACAAATTTTGTGAATCGGTTATCCAATTCCTGATCCTCATTGGATATCCGGATGTTAGATCTCCTATATCCAGCCCCTCAGTGGCACAATACAAGATGCATCAGAGGATCAAGGGAGTGTCTGAGAACTAAGTCATATGGAGGAGATAAAAGTAATAAGAAACACATTTACCGAAAAGGGCCCAGTATCCGCTGCAACAGGGGATTGGCCAAAGTGAACAGTATTCAGGGGAAGGTGACGATGCAAAACATGTTCTGGGCATATTGCACTACTTCCCATTCAGTAACAAAGGTTTCAACTTTCACATCTCTTAAAGGAAGGTATCCCAGAACAAACTTGTCTCCCTCTTGGTTAGGGATACATTCTCAAGTAGAGGTGGACAGGATAAATGTAATGGAAAAATACATAGTCACAAGAACACGTATTGTCATCGATACAATGCCCTCATGTGAAGGAAGAACATGGGTTGGAAAATTGATGATGTGTTGCATGTAAAAAGAACTGAAACCCAGGGGAGTAGACTATCTGCCTTCTCTCTTCCTTTTGTGCTAGTGTGAGTGGGAAACAATGTATTGAGGCTGAAAAATGTGCTGACCTTGAACATGGACAGTATCTGCCCTGCTCAAGTTAAGCAATCCCTGAATGAACTCAGGGACCAGAAAGCCCCTAACACTAGTGAAATGTTCCCTAGCCGGATATCAGAGAGGAGGCGACAAGCACCCAAGTAATTCAAAAGTTTTGTACCTGGTATTTCTAGACACCCATCTATTTTCACTCGAAGGACTTTTATTTCTTTTTAACTTTTTCACCTTTGGTAATTTGTGTATGAGGAAGTTTGTTGGAGTTTTCATTGGAAAGGAGGTATGATGTAATTCTCTTTTGTCTTCCCCTTTTATTGTTACCTCTGTTCCTTCCCTTTCCTTTTACACCTTATTTTCCTTCCCAGTGCTCTGTAGAACTCTAATGCAGTGGTATGGTCCCCTCTGGGGGTTTGGAATGTTGGGCTGAGCGAGACAGAAGGGCGGTTGGAAGGCGGCTACCGTCTCATTTCTGAAATTTTGTAGCGGAAATAATTCTGCTGGAAGGTTTTTGTATCAGTGTGATGATTACAACAGCCTGCCCATGGCTTCTACTGCAGTATTGTGTCATGTGTGTCTGTTATTGAGTGTGTTTTCTTTGTTTTAGCATACCTACTATTAACTGAACATTTTATTTAACATTTATTTTTTCACTACTCATGTGCAGTGCATCCAAATCATAGTTTTAGGATATTTCAGTTCATCGTTTCATTTGAAACTATGGACATTTCTTAGTAATGCAATATATACTTTTTTGATAACCTATGCCCATATAGGAACTCAACCAGTTTGTTAAGAGAAACCTGGAGACGAGGAAAGGCCTCTTTGTCATTTTAGCTTTAAGAGTACCAAAAACTTCTAGCTGGAGTTGCTTAACAAGGCATGGCAACAGAAGAGTTGCAGTGTGTTATAGACAATACCAAGGTGTACAATAGGTTCTTATGCACTGCTGCTCTACAGAGTGTGATACGTTCTATGTGTGTGCGATTCCACTGAAACAAAAAATGTATATCAATCTATATTTTGAGATTGTCGCCTGTTATGGAGCAAACAAGCCAAAGCTTTTTGAAAAAGTGTTGAAAAAACACATGCAAATTTTTTCCTATATAAATGTCAGTGTCTTCAATGTCATTCTTGTTCTTCAATAAATGGCATAAAGTTAAAATCTTTAAAAGACATCAAGCTACCCGCCCAGTTAATGCACACCCTTGAAGAGGCAATTGCAATTGTATTTAACTTTGGCCCAGTTCCAATAATAGTGTTTGAAGGGATCATTGAACTTATATTCTTTAAGCAAAATATTGTAAGTATTGGAGACTACATCAGCAAAAAGCAATGCATGTATGGGTGCTGATGAAAGGACTTCAAAAAGGCACTTATTCAAAGAAACAAAGCCTTGCTTGTTGCTGGGATCAAACACGTCTTATAATAACTCTGCCAAAAGAACAACTGATTGTTAGGAAGGCGATTCCAGGGGTAATTGTGCATAAAGGGACAGATACTTGTGTATAATGAGGCAGCTAACAACATGAAGTACAAGTACAAAATGTATCACTTCACCAATTTTAAACTGGAATTAAAAAATAAAGGTACCATTGTACTAGTTTTACCTCAAATTAAAAATTAGTTGCATTGTGCCACAGTCATTCTTTACCACGTATAAAGCGCAGCAAGATCAAGGGCAGCTCAGCATCAGGTCACAAAAAATTATACATGTGGTCGAAACATCAACTGACCAGAACAACATTAGGACACAAAAGACTTAAAATAAGATATCTAGAGAATTACGTCATGAGAGGTCCCAAAATCTAGGCAGACATCATTAAAGTAGCATTCTGAAATGCTTCAATTTCTTACCGGTAATTTCATTACTCCGAGTACCTTTTCACCCTAATTAAATACTTAATGAGGCTGCTGCACCTCACAGACACACCCAGTCCCTTTCCAAAAAGTTGAAAAACCCCTACCCCCTTACCGCCTCCTGCTTTAGTTGACACAAGTCCCCACCAAGTACAGTTGGCTAGGACCCAACAGGGTGGGAGGGAGGGATGGGTTAATTAATTATGGTGAAAACATACTGAGACTAATGCAATTACCGGTAAGTAATTGAAGCATTATCTCCTTGTTACGTTTTCCCCCCTAATTAATTACTTCCTGAAACATAGCACGCAATAAAATTGCCCAGGGCAACTGATTATTTATGCACCGCACAGTATATTTAATCCTGGAACCAAACCTCTTGTTACTTCATAGAAGACAGCACTTTTGACCCCAAAACCTCACTCTGCAGCCCTACAAATTTCAACCAAAGATGCATCTTGAGCCTCTGCAAAGGAAGTAGAGATCGTTCTGGTGGATTTACCTTCCACCCCAAATAGACACAGAGTTCCTACCTCTCTATATGCCCATGTAATCAGAGACTTGTTCCACCTACACAGAGTCTGAGTGGAAGGTTTAGAATCCTTCCTAGCAGGCACAAAATTCACAAATAAAGAAGAAGAAATCCTGGGGGGCGTGGCTTGCGCCCGAGGAAGATGGCGGTGACTCCCTAGCTCTCCTGTGAGGCGGAGACAGAGACCGGCCCGGTGCAACTCCTCTTCTCATGTGAGGACGCCATAATGCGCTATATGCTGTAGGAATACCTGAAGCTTCACCAGGTTTCCTTACGAAGGCTGCTGGAATGCTTCATACCCGCTTTTACTTCAAGTGAGTGCTGCATGGAGCTATCGCGGTCCCGGTCGACATTTTAAGGTGACCGCTTACGGGGCTCTGCTCCTACGTGGTCTTTAGTCTTCTGCTCCTGGCGTGCCTCACCTGCTTCCAATGCCTTCATTTTTTCCTCCCATTGCACCTCAATCTACCATGACCTAATGAGGATGCTTTCTTGAATGGAAATTCCTTTTGTTTTCACTCCACTCACTGATTGCCGCCCTTTTGTTTACCGCTGCAACTAAAGCTCCTTTTTCTTCGCGGTTCTCTATACCAGGCATGTGACACTGCTGTGTTTACCCTCATAAGCTTTTTTGAAGCTGTTTATCAACGTAGTGATATTTGGTGGCTACAGTTCTGTATCACTTCTCTGCTACGCTACTTTATACCACAACTCTGACATTGCTATTTGCCTTCAGCCGTTTCCCTCAACGTTTAAGCAAACCGTATCAATTGCCTTTGAATAGCGTGTTTTTGCTTTGCCTCAAGGAAGATGTTCACACTCTCCACCAACCGACTGTTTATATATTACTTGAGCATTTCCTCAGCTTACTATACCATTTGACTGCATTGTTGTGTTGTATAAATGTCTTTTCTTGCTTAAGCATTATATTACATTTTGCAATGTGCTTTTCTCCACTTTTTAGGATACAAGTCAATCACCCTTGATGCCTATTTCTTTTTCAATTATCTGCGTTTCTCCTATCTCTGCATGCACTATTACACTGCTTATGTGCCTATTATGTCTTCGCATTCACTAACTTTGCACTTATTGTACTTATGCCATAGTTTTGACCTTTGATATCTGTATCACATTCAATATATGCTTACAGTATTTTCTGCTCTAGATACCTTCACTCAGTCATTGACTGATGTATTGCCATTCAACTTTCTGTACACTGGAATTTCACTGTTCTTGAATTTTACTCTTTGAATTATTTTACTCCTTTATGGGGAGATTATCTAAGGACTTACATAAACCATTCTCTTCTTCACGTACATTTTTGATCCACACGAGCTCTCTCTACCAGTGTCTCATAATGGAAGACTCACCTGAAACATCACCTAAAAGTTTATCAACATCTTCTACCACATCAACGTCTGGTGCCACTAAAGGCTCCATCAAAAGGCTAAAGAAGGATCCCCTTCTCCTCCCAGGCAACCTACTTCAGTTATGATGGGTATTTTGTTGGATGAAATTAGGGCCCTGCGTCCTTTTATTGAGGAGTCTAAAACTACACTCCAAATGCTCTCTGAGAAATGGTCCAATGTCAACGAACGTGTCACTCTATTAGAACAGGACGTTGTCACACTTACCTCCTCTGCATCCAAAGTTGACCCACTGTGCGCACGAGTTTCAGCTCTACATAGGCAGGTCGAAAATTTAGAAAATAGAAACAGAAGGAACAACCTCTGCATTCATGGTCTACAGGAAGGATCAGAAAGCTCTGATTCCATTGTTTTTTTTCAAATCCTTCTTGCCAAATATCCTTCAACTATCAGAAAGCACTAATCTCAACATACAGAGAGCACATCGTCTAGGTCCTCCACCAAATGCATTGTCTGCTTCTGCCACCAAAAAACCAAGAGGTGTTATCATCTACTTCCTCGAATACACTGATCTGCTTCAGGTCCTCTCAGCTGCCAGAGCCATGAAACGAAAACCTGGTCCGGAAAC
The DNA here is from genome assembly GCF_964263255.1 of Lissotriton vulgaris. Lineage (NCBI taxonomy): Eukaryota > Metazoa > Chordata > Amphibia > Caudata > Salamandridae > Lissotriton > Lissotriton vulgaris. Next base: position 1,224,775,320 of record NC_141696.1, read on the forward strand.
CCTCTTTTCTTCTCACAGGATTATGCTAAGTCTACTGCAGACCGACGCAAGGAGTTCTTGTCTCTAAGACCACAACTTCGTTCCTTGGGAGCACGTTTTGGGCTATTCCACCCTTGCCTTTTCAAAGTAACTCTCAATAACAAAACTACCACTTATGATGACCCGTTGAAACTGAAGAGCTTTCTTTACTCCCACACTGTCGTCACAATGGATACTCAAATATTTGTAACTTCCTAGGCCACCAAATCCTAACAAGCGTTAGGAACAAGATATAACTGCAGGATAACTAAGAGCCTCAATATATTCACTAAGTACAAGACTGACTGAAATTATATAGAATTAAGAATAAGTGTATTTCTTTGCCTTCATTTTTATTGACTTTCTGATGAACTGTTTAAAATTGCCATGTTTTCATAATTGATGACGGTATTAGATATATAAGAATGAACAATTGTATGCTACATACGGTATAGAACTTTTATGTTGTTGCAAATTTTCTCACATTGATAAAACTTTTTAACTGTGATCGGTACCTAATTAGTCTGCATGGTTTTACATGCATTTTAATACTTGTTATTTTCATTTTATCTATTGTGAATTATATTGTCCTTTTTTCTATGTGGGAATCAAATAAATTTACGAATAAAAATTACTTTTATCAAAGCAATTATCTTGTACTTAGTGAATATATTGAGGCTCTTAGTTATCCTGCAGTTATATCTTGTTCCTAACGCTTGTTAGGATTTGGTGGCCTAGGAAGTTACAAATATTTGATTAATTACCCTGTCCTAGGAACTATATACGGAATCAGGGGGTCCTTGTTTTATAAAGTCACAATGGATACTGCCTCCACATCGAGCTCTATATGACTTCTCTTTGCTGATGGTTTATGACCTTACTCAGTTCACAGTTGTTGTTTATGATTGTTATTTATAGGAAATGTATTGTGATGCATACTTAGCGTATTTTTTCACTCACTAATTTGTTGAGCATTATTCTTTTTTCTTTCCATACAGATTCTCTTCTTACGTGTCAACCCATTTCCCTATGTCTTTGGAGTTCGTTGGGGTTGTTTTCCCTTCCCTTCTGAGCTTTGGACACGTCATTGTTCTGTGTGTCCTCCACCCTCCCACCCCTTGTATGTTTTGGACGCTATGTAAGTTAATAATTCCTTCTAATATTTTATTTTATTATACCATCTTTTCTCTTCTTTGCCTCTCTTTTTCTTCATCTTTCTCTTCTGACCATTTTTCTATCTCTGTAATCTCCTTTGTTCTATTTCTTCTTCATAATTTTCAATTGACAACCTATTACTTTCTCTTTTTCTTCTTTCTCTTCTCCTTCATTTATTCTTTGTTGTTTCTCATACATACAGTTCGATCGTTGTTGAATACAGTTTTTACCTTTTACGTTATTGGTTTAATTGGCTTTTAATGTATATTTACAGTCTTCTCATATGCCTTTAAAAATTATATCTTGGAATGTCAGGGGTTTACACTCACCCATTAAAAGAGGGTTTTAATGCATTTGGCAAAACTTGATGCAGATATTGAATGTTTACAGGAGTCACATTTGTCTGCTGAAGAATCAATCAAACTAAAGAGGGTTTGGGTGGGAGAAGTCCTTTTTTCCCCAGGCGATGGTAAACGCAATGGAGTCCTTATTTTATTTCGGAAATCCCTCTCAGTTAAGATTATTACACAATCTACGGAACAAAAAGGCAGATGGGTTCTTGTTAAATTTACAGGAGACAATGTCCCTATTTCCCTTTTGAATCTTTATGCTCCTATGACTGGTGACGCAACCTTCTGGACTTCCTTAGCTCCACACATTACACAATATTACGAAGATAATTTCATAATAGCAGGTGACTGTAATGAAGTTTTTGACCATTTTTAAGAAAGACACTCCTCCAGTCCTTTCCTCCTTCATAAATCTCATAAAGCCTTTACACATATTATTTCCCAATATAAACTTATTGATGCATGACGGCTATGTAACCCCACTTTGAGAGAAAATTCTTTTTACTCATCGACTCACCACACTCAATCACACTTAGATTACTTTTTTATGTCTCATCATCTCTCCCAATCACTGGTTGCTGTGGATATTGGCTCCATTTTGATTTCTGATCATGCTCCCGTCACTATAAATCTGGATATACTCCACAAACCCACCCTAACTCTGAAATGACGCTTTAATAACTCTCTTCTTTTAGACCCGGTTTTTACGTCTTCTTTTGCCTCTTTCTTTCAGGAATATTTTCTTTTAAATCAATCAGACACTGTCTCTTTTCCTGTAGTTTTGGATGCCTTTAAAGCATCAGCTAGGGATTACATTCTTAGATACGTCTCTAGTAAGCGGAAAAAAGCGCAACAGCTCTCCAATGACTTGCTTTCCAAACTCAAACGGCTTGAGCACTTATTACTCTTCTAAGTCGACAGATTCCTTATCTGAACTCATCAAAACTAAATTTCAGTTTATTAAGAAACTACGAATAATGCCTCCAACTTCTTGTTAAGATCTAGGGCTAAATTTTACAGTGGCCATAATAAATCTGGGAAATTATTGGCTAATTATTTAGTGGTAAAACAGAATAAACTCAACATAGACTCTATTTATGGTCATGACCACTCTTTGAAGCACAAGGATGATGAGATTCTGAATGAATTCCTTCAATTTTACCACTCACTTTATTCTTCTGAAACTCTTTCCTCTGATCAGTGTATATCTTAATTTCTTTCCAAGATCCAATGCTCTCTTGAAGATCGTCCGGACCTTTCATCATTGGAAAACGACCTCACGCAGAAAGAACTTTTTGCTATTTTAAAGTCTCTTAAAAAAGACAAAGCTCCTGGTCCGGACGGTTTTACTGTAGAATCTTTCACTCACTTCTCGCATCTACTTATTCCCAAATTACATACGCTCTTGTCCACTTTCTTCCAAACTGGCACTTCTTCTGGATCTTTCTCGGATGCTCTCATATGCCTCATTCCTAAGGTGGGTAAAGATCCACAATTTTGCAAAAATTACCGGCCCATCTCCTTGGTCAATATTGACTACAAAATCTTCTCTAAGGTTTTAGCCCTACGTTTGGAACCCTTGTTACCTGACTTACTGGGTAAAGAACAATCTGGTTTTGTTATGGGTCGATTACGTACGGATAACACTCGTTTGTTTTTTGACATCCTCTCTAAGACCTCACATTCCTTTCATTCTCTGGCGGCTGTAGCTGTTGACGCAGAGAAGGCGTTCAATAGAGTTGAATGGCCCTATCTTTTTCGCACATTAGATTGGTTTGGTTTTGGCCCAAAAATTTCCACTTTAATTTCTATCCTATATTCTCATCCCAGAGCAGCAGTTTCGGCAAATGGTGGTATTTCTTCGTACTTTTCAATTGGCAGAGGCGTGCGACAAGGATGTCCGCTTTCTCCTTTTCTCTTTAATCTTGACCTAGAACCTTTTTTGCTACGGTTACGTCAAAACGATAAGATCCATGGTTTTAATTTTCAACAAACTGATGTTAAAATGGCAGCGTACGCTGATGACGTTTTATTATTCTTATCTAAACCTCAATCGTCTCTTCCTGCCTTCTTAGATGAGGTTAACTCCTTCGCATTCGTCTCTGGATACAAATTAAATAAAGACAAATGTGAAATTCTGCCTCTTACCAAATACACTTTTAAAACAGATTTTGCGAATTCAGGGTTTACATGGAATCCCAAAGATATCAAATATCCAGGTCTTCACTTTACACCTTCTCTTTCTGGTACAGTTGCTCGTTGCATGGACGATTGCATACAGCGATTGACTACCCTAACTACGAAATGGCATCCTTTATATTTATCTTGGTGGGGCAGATTGGACAGCATTAAAATGATGCTCGCACCTTTAGTCCTTTTTACAATCTCAAATATTCCAATATCAATCCCTTTAAAATATTTCAATAACATTTATTCTATCTTATCTTCTTTCTTATGGGGTCACAGGAAATCACGTCTCCAAGCTCATTCGGCCTAAGACGGAGGGCGGGGTCAATTTTCCTGATTTTCCCCTCTATCATTGATCCTTTTTATTGAATCAGGCGTCACAATGGCTTTCTGACCCTTCCGCGACCTCTCCCCTTTGGGCTATACTTGAACAATCGTGCATTTCTCCATTCTCTTTTATAGAATATCTTTCCTTCTCTCGCAAACCACAATCCTTATCTACCCCTATCCTTAAGTACACGTCTAAGATTCTTCCACCTCCTTCTTTGCCTTCATTTTTTGATCAACCTATATGGCATAATACTTCTATTTTAATAAATGTTAAACCGATTTTTTGGAAATCTTGGAGACATCGAGGCCTTATTTGGATACGCCAACTTTATAATCAAACTCAAGATCAGATTATTTCCTTCTCACAGGCTGCTGCCTCCTTCCATCCTTCCATCCACCTTTCGCTCCAAATATCTTAAGTTAGTACAGGCACTTCAACTAGCTCACACAAAACACATTATTTCCACCTCTACTCCTTCTTCTGAACCTGTAAATATGACTGCATTGCGACCCCTATTACTCCATGACACCAGCGCTTCTAAAATATATAAACTTCTAAATAGTCCATCTGTTCCAAGACTTAAAACCAAGACGGAAATTGCATGGGAGGAAGATTTGACAGTTTCTTGGCCTGTGGATTTATGGGATAGACTTTGGCTTAAGTTACGTAAATCCTCTAGAGCTGCAAACACCACCCAGACACTCTTTTTTGTATATAACCGACTCCTATTATCACCGCTCGTTCTCAGCACAAGACATTCTGACACCTCAGACAAATGCTGGACTTGCTCCTCAACACGTGCAGACTTATTTCATTTACTTTCTAACTGCACCCTTGTTCATAAATGTTGGACTGAAGTATTGTCTCAAATTAATTCTATTTTTTTCTCCAACCACCCTTTCTCTATCGCACATATCTTCTTAGGCAGAATTTCTCCTATTTGGAAAGATTGTGACGCTAACACTTAAATAATAGATTTACTATTAGCAGTAGCCTTAAAACAAATTACCACCAATTGCAAAGATTTTACAAAATTATTGTATCAAGCATGGTGGTATGCCATTTGTTACAATCATCGACTAGATACGACTTTTGTTCATCCGCTCCATTTAGCATCAAAACAAAGAGATCTCTGGGACCCGATTACAATATTTATAGATTCATGTGCTAGCCGCTCTCTGCCTAAAACCGCCCTTCAGCAAGAAGTACCCAAACCTCCATGACTTCCTTCAAGTTAATGTTTTCTGAATCTATGTATTGTGTTTAATTTAACATATTTTACCTGTTTCATTTTTTATTCATTATTGTCAGTTGTTCATGGTATATTGCTAGGTTATTATTCATTGCCTTATACACCTGCCAATTTTACTTGCTATGCTGTATGTTTTTTCTTTCCTTCAATGTAACTATTTCTTACATACTGTTACCTTATTTATATTAAAAAACTTATTTTGAACTTAAAAAAGAAGAAGAAATCCTGAAATCAGAAACTCTATTCAAATAAAGCAGACTAGCCTGCTTGACGTCCAAGGAATGTAATTTCACCTGCGGGAAAGAGGATTAGGATGAAACACTGGTAAAAACCCTCCTGTTCTTTGTGAAATACTGAATTTACCTAAGGGATGAAAGAAGGACCAGGACGTGACATGACCCTGTCCTCGAATACCCAAAAGAAAGGATGCCTTACTGATAGGAAAGTCAATTCTCCCAACCTCCTCCCTGAAGTAATTGCAACCAGGACGAAAGTATTCAAGGTAAGTAATTTGAAATCCACCTTCTTAAGAGGTTCAAAGGGAGATTTCTGCTAAGCATGGGCGAATTTTGCGAATCTCGCGTTCGCGAATTTTGCGGATTTGCGAACTCGCAATCCGCAAAATCCGCGAATTCTCGCGAATTTGCGTATTTTTTTTATGTGTGTTTGCGCGGGTTTCTGCCAGTTCGCGAGGGTTTTGTACAATTTTGCAAATTGCGAACTTACCTGTCGGGTCGCAAGTTTCGCAAACTTGTTGTTTCTACGTGTCCAGCCTGTTTGGGACACTCTTCTTCATCACTGCCACTCTCTGTCACCACTGCCACTCTCTGACTACTCATGCCACCCTCTGGCCCACCCATGCCACCCTCTGTTTCATCACAGCACCCTCTGGTTGTCCAGTCAGTGTACATTATTGTGGCAACGTAAGCACACCTTCCCTGCCTCAAGTGACCTGAATTAATTTGGGGCTGATTAATGTGTCACAGAATATTTTTTTAGCTGGCACCTGCTTCCTTAGTGCTTCCTGATTAGTGATCTTTTGCACTTGCTAAGTGCTTTCATTGTTGCAAAATTAGTTACAACACCTGCCCTGCCCCAACTGACAATAATGAATTAGGGGCTGATTAATGGATTTGAACTTCCAGCCTGGCTCCTGCTTGTCTCCCTTAGCTGTAATTCAGGACCTTTGTGGCATATGTGTAACTATTCTGAGGTTCAGAGCAGGGTCACATAATAGTTGCAACTGGCAACTGAACTCTGGAGGGGCCCCTCAGGAAGCACTACAGGAAATGGCTACTAATGATGAGCCTGAACTTTTGAACCTGGTAAGTAGTTTCAGTTTTGCTAAGATCGTATTTCTGCAATTTTGCACTTATTCGCGGGGCGCGAAGTTGTACTGGGAAGCCGCGAACTCACGCGAACAGTGCGAGCAGTGCGAGCAAAATCCACTGCTCGCGGATTTTGCGGGAGATTCGCGAATCTCGCGGATTGCGAATTTACCGAAAATCCGCAAAATCCGCGAGCGAAACGGATTTTCCGCCCATGCTTAATTTCTGCAACACATCCTGGAAAAAAGAAAGATCCCAAGATGGGCACCCCGGCCTAGACGGAAGCTTGAGATTAACAAACCCCTTAAAAATCCTCTGCTGAGCCCATCTGCGTGTTGTAAATTACCCCGGGGCGTCCTAAAAGCCCTAGTGGCTGCCCATTGAATCTTAAGAGTGGAAACCTTTAATCCTAGAGAAAAAACATCCTGCAGGAAATCCAGTACCTTCACTAGCTCAAATGACTGTGGGACTAAATGCTTAGTCATACACCATATCTGAAAAGATAATAAGAAGAAATAAAGAATAAGTAGAAAGAGTGGACGGTCTCCTGGAAGGCTGAATGGAGGAACACACGTCTCAGAGACCCCCTGTACCTTTGACCCTGCCCTTTCAACCTTCAAGCCGTCAGCCTGAGGATTCTCAATGGTTTGACCTGAAGGCAGGGAAACGCTAGGGGGATGGAACTACTGGAAGAAAGAACCCCTCGCGGAACCTCATGGATATTATCAGATGGTACCAAGCAGAATCCTCTCACTTTAACCTAATTACAAACCTCAGAAGAAGGTGAAAAGGTGGAAAAGCATAAAGGATCCCTTTTGGCCAAGGACATGACAAGGCGTCCAGTGCCCAAGCCCTCTCCTCCCTCACCCTTGAGAAGAGGAGGGGAAGAAGGGCATTCTGAACTGATGCAAACAAATCTGCTACTGGGATCCCCCACTCCTGACAAATGCTGTTAAAGGTCTGCCTGGCCAGACAATCGTCCTGAGAGGAAGGAATGTCCCTGCTTAATTTATCCACTCTGACATACATCCGTACCAGGACACTCTGGCCCTTCAACATGGGAGTAAATGCAAGAACAGCCAGATTAATAGCCTCCAGCTCTCTCCAGATGGACAACTTCAAGCGCTGCACCCTTGACCACAAGCCCTGCACTTGCCATGCACCAATCAAAGCTCCCCAATCTGACAAGCTGGCATCGGTTGCCAAGATGATCAGCGTCTTGGGCATTCTGCTGAACCCTTCCCTGATGTGTGAAAACTCCATCCACCAAGAAAGCTTCTCTCTCATCACTGTTGTCTTTGAAAACCTCACAGTCAAATCCTGTGATCCCATGGACCAATGATACAGAATGTTTCTCACCACCCTTTTCAGATGGAACCTGGTGCCAGACAAATGATCGCAGCAAGATCTCCCTGCACCTGAATCTAGTCTGCTGGCCTGCAACATCAGTTCTGAGAAATGTGAGTGAATCTTGCTGATCCTTTTCTCTGTCAGCAAAACCAATTCTACGCTGGTTAGAAACCTTGCACCAATGAAAGTCTGGTCCTGAACAGGCGTCAGATGGGCCTTCTTCTGATGCACCAGAAACCCATGATTTTCCAGAACCAACAGTACTCTTATGACATGAGCCCCAGAGGTCTCCAGGGAGGATGAGAACACCAGGACGTTGTTGAGATATGGAAGGAGTGCAACGTCCTCCTGATGCAGAACCCTCACCAGAGGAGCTAGGACTTTGGTGAAGACCCTTAGTGCTGATTTTATAATGAAGGGCAGCACCCGAAACTTAAAGTGCAAGGGATCCACTGTAAATCACAGAAATCTCTTGTGACTTCTGTAAATGGGAACGTGAAGGTAGGCATCCAGAAGACCTATTGTGGCCTTAAAGTCTCTTTTTGACACCAAAGGAATAACTTGCTACAAGGATAGTATTTTGAAATGGATTGTCTTTACCCATCAGTGCACTCCTGTTAGGTCCAGGGTTGTCCTGTATTCTCTGTTTGCCTTCTGCACCAGGAACTGAATAGAGTAAACTCGTTTGTGTCTTTCTGGTGCTGGAACCTTCACAATTGCCCTTTTCTTCAAGAGGGCTAGAAAGCCGCACCACAAAGCCTCTCTCTTTACTGGATCACTGGGAAGAGAGGTAAGAAGAGTTCCTGAACTAAGAGGCTTTCAAATGAACTTGATCATATAGCCTCTCCTGAGTAGACTGAGCACCCATTGATCACTGATGGACTCCTGCCAAACGCTGCCAAAGTCCAACAACCTCCCTCCAACTGGGCCATCACACTCTAGAAGGCGGTACTGGTAAGGAACAATTTTTGCTTGTTCCAACCTGCTTATCAGTGTCCTGAGATTTAGAGGATTTCCTAGGCTGTAATCGCCTACTTCTTGAAGAATAACCCTTTGCATCCTTCCTAGAAAAATACTTATAGTCCCTGTTCCAAGACCTTTAGGACTTAGAGGTAGCCCCCTTAAAGGGAAATGTGTGCTTGCTATCATTAAAAGACTTTTTTTTATGGTAGCATCCACTTGGTCTCCAAACAACTTCTTCCCTACAAAAGGAATTTTCAGGTGGGAAGCTTTTTCTGCATAATCAGTCTTCGAGTCCTGCATCCATAAATGACGGTGTGCCACGATGGAAGCACCAGAAGCCACTGCTGAGTATCTAATAATATATGAAGAAAGATCAGCTAACAGCTATGCCTCCTGTTCCATTTGTAGCAGCAAATCAGAGCTGTATTCATTCTCTTGGATAGCAATAGAAAGAGACTCAATGTCCCTTACTAAAGACTTTGCTGTGTATGCCGCATACATAGCCGCCTTCATGGACAGAGTTGGCAGCAAAACCGTAATGCCAAACAAAAGTGACAGAACTGAATCCACCATAATGTTGGGCAGAAATACCTCCTCTCCTACAGTTAGGGCACACGTCTTGTGGAGAAATGTAGGAATACTGGATTGATCCACCTCCTTCCAATGCCTGAAGATTAAGTCCTTTATCCTGTTATGAAGAAGCATACTGAGGGAAGAGCCCCTCTTCATCTGGCTGGTAGGATGGCTCCTTGATGCCCAGGTTACTTCTAACATGCAGTGGTGTAGTATGGGATAGGTGGTATCCGCCCAGGGTGGCACGAGTTTTGGGGGTGGCGGCCTCTACCCCGCCCTTACCTTCGGCCGTCGTGGCAAATGCAGGGATCGCCAGCACCCCCCCACTCCTACCTGCGGCCATCGTGAGAGATCACCAGCACCCTCCCCCTGCTCTTACCTGGGACCGTCACAGGGTCGCAAACGCAGGAGCGGCCACGGGCAGCCAAGGGTCTAGCTATGCCACTGTTAACATGATCCAAAATCTGGATCAAATCCTCTCTGGAAATGTACTTCCTATAAGCTTAAGAATTAGAACCCTCCAATGCTGGATCTGGGGAAGAATCTTGCATCTCTCCCATCATTCTGGAAAATGCCACTTTCTTTCCCCTTCTTCTAAGGCAGGGCAACCAAGGCCTTAGCCACCGCCACCTCAATCATTGACTAGACCTGGGCCTCAGTCAAATATGCAGGACTGGCAGGGAACAGCCTTGTCCAATATACAAGGCGCTACTGCAGCCCCACAATAATCAGCCACGTTGAACTCAGCTGTGTCGATAACGGAAAACCCATTAACCTAGAGCCACCCGTGACCCTTCAGGTGCAAAACTTTTATTGGTCGGCAACTCCCACAGTGCTACAGCAGCTCAGGAGACACCTGCCCCTACCTTTCAGTCTTCCACAGCGCCACCAAGTCCAAACGCCAAAGGGCCTGACTTCTTGAGGCACTTAGCTGCTTCTAAGACCAGCTGTAAATGAATGCCCCTGGGCCAAGCATTGCCAACAGAAGTGTGCTGCTAAACGTGTTGTCCTTGAACACATGAAGACTCCTGCGGCTCCCAATCAGACGCTCATCAGCCCAAGGGGGGCTTGTCCTCACATATTTCCCTTTCAGCAGCACATCACCTTCACAAACAAACTCGGCGTGCTGCCAGAAAAAATGAAGAATGACCAAAAACCGCTCCGCTGGCTTTCCACATTCCAGAAAGGTCAGAAATTAAAATTAAAACTGTGCTGCAACCTCCTGGGTGTCTGTAAGACAGAACTAAAACAGGAGTTCGTGAGGGGGGGGGATTTTCTAAATTTTGGAATGGGAACTGGGTGTATCTGTGAGGTGCGGCAGCCTCATGAAGTCGTCAATTAGGGGGTGTTAGAAATGGGGGTCTCTAGTTGGCAGAGGTATGCACCTTGTCCAAGTTAGGACCCTTCATTCTAGTCAGGGTAAGCGGGTTACACACTTTAGATAACCCCTGTTCACCTCCTTGGTAGCTTGGCATGAGCATACAGGATTATCCCAAAGGCAATGTGTAAAGTATTTGCACCCAAACACACAGTAACACAGTGAAAACACTACAAATGGACACCACACCAGTTTAAAAAAATAAGGTATCTATCTAAACTAAACGAGATCAGAGCAACAAAAATTCAGCATACATATATCAAGATCTCACTTTTATAATGATTATTGCAAAAATAACGCTTTTAGCAACAAATTGCTCCAACTGGAGCTATTATGATGTTGTGACAGGCACAAATCCAAAGTACGGCGCAGACTGCAAGGTGCACGGGCCGGACACGGAGTCACACAGACCCCCAAGTAACAGCACCTTGGGAACAAAGTCAACAGGCAGCGCATGGTATCACGGAGGTGAGGTGTCAAGGGCAAGGCAAGGCAGGCTCCTTACGGCCACAGGGGAGGCAAGTCCTGGAGTCCACGAGGAGGCGCAGTGTCGAGTTCAGGCTTATGGAGAAGGTGATGCAACGTCAGCGGTGGGGTGTCAGTTCCTTTCAGCAGTGTGGTGTCTATGAGTTCGGGAAGTCATCCACGTTGGTTATCGGCTCCGCGATGACGAGATTCAGGTTGTGGCGGTGATAGGCATCAGTGCGAGTGCTGGCGTCAGGGAGGTTGAAAACTTGTAGGTGTTGGCGGGCTTCAGAGCTGTGGTGCTGGTAGGGGGGTGCGTCATACACTTCACGAGCGGTGCCCATGTACCAGGTGTAGGTCACGGTATCACCGGCCGCGGCGCTGACAGCATTGATGTTGTTTTTCTTGGGTTGCAGCACCAACCACACAATTCCAACAGCCCAGAAACTACAATTGACATCTTTTGGTAGTCAGGAGTCCAGCAGAGGTGTCTAGGTGCTGTTTAGCAAGTTTTAGGTAAAGTATTTGTGTCCCTGAGACTTCAGAACAGGAGGCAAGTTCTACTTCAAGTCCTTGGAGAATCTTCTCAACCAAGGATGCCACAGCAGGGAAAAAAGTGTAAGTCCTTTTCCTCTGACCACAGATACAAGAGGCAACTGCAGGCCAACCCACCCCTCACACACAAAAGTGCAGTGCTCCCCACACAGCTCTTCAGCTCTTCTTCTTTGCAGGGCCCTCCTGATCCAGAAGTAATCTAAAGTTCCGGGGTTTTAGGTCCAATACTTATACACCAATTTGCCTTTTAAGTGTTTGTTTCAAGAGTCTCTGAGCTCAGTAAAAACCAATTCTGCCTCCCCTGGCCCAACTTCACTACAGAAGGTGGAAACAGCATTGTGCAGAGAAGACCCAGCGTATTCGGGTGGTAGTGAAAACTCTTGCCACCAGTGTAAATACAGAAAGGTCAATTCAGCCTGTCTATGAGTCACCACGGAAAGGCAGGACACACTCAAACAGCCTTGTGACGGTCTAGAGTGAATGCACATCCCCAGCTAATGTCACTCCAAAACCAGATGGTGAACACAAAAACAAGCAGAGGCCCACAGGATTGTTAAGTAAGAAAATGCCCACTTTCTAAAAGTCAATGTAGAGGGTGGACCCGCACACCAAGTTTCGAAAAGTTTTTCTAATTTATTCACAGTCTAATCAATTTGTGCGTGCTCTCTAGTTGTAAGGGGGTGTGCCCTGCTCCCTAGACCTTCCAACTATGTAAATATGAGCCCAAGGGAAACCCTGAGCTACTAGAGGCACAGCTGACACCGGCTGAATCCCCGGCTGCCACCGAGCCACCCCAGGACGCACCCACGGACCCTTCACCTGCCAAGCCTGCAAGTTCTCCTGCATCCGGACCTGCACCGCACCCACCGAGAAGAGCACCGGCAGCAACCATCTGAAGTGCATCCTGCTCAACACCCGCTCCGTCCACAGACACGCCGTAGAACTCTTGAACCTCCTCGACACCACAGCTCCAGACGTCGCATTCCTCACGGAAACCTGGATGAACGCCTCCTCAGCGCCAGCCATCGCCATCGCCATTCCGGACGGATACAAGATCACCCGGAGGGACCGCGCCAACCAGATGGGAGGAGGGATCACCATCGTCCACAAGAACACCATCCGCATCACGACCAACTCCGACAACACCCTCACAGTCGCCGAACACCTACACTTCCAGATCCACACCGACCCCAAGACCACCCTCAGAGGCACCCTCATCTACAGACCCCCGGGACCACGCACACAATTCAGCGAAGACTTCGCCGACTTCATCAGCCCGCACGCCCTCCCCTCCGATGGAGAGCAACAACGACCGCAACACCACCACCCTGCTCGACAACCTCTCCAACCACAGACTCAAGCAACTGGTGACCGCCCCCACCCACTACGCCGGCCACACGCTCGACCCCGTCTTCTCCTCCAGCAAGGACATCTCCTTAAGCCACGCCACCGGACTCCACTGGACGGACCACAGCTGCGTCCACTTCAGCTTCAGAAGGACCACACTCCACCACCACCAGCAACAGGGTCCCCGCAGAAGCTGGAACAAGATCACAGCCAACCAGCTCGCCGCATCCCTGAGCCAGAACCCTCCCGCCAGCTCAGCGAACCCCAACCAAGCCGCCAACAACCTCACTAGGTGGATCAGCAACTGCGCAGACGACCTCGCTTCACTGAAGACCCCTACCAGCAGACCTGGCAACAAGAAAGCAGCCTGGCTCACCGACGAACTCAAGAGCTCCAAGAAGACCTGCCGAGCCCTCGAGAAAGCCTGGCGCAGAGACCCGACACCAGACAACATGACCACCCTCAAGCTCGCCACTCGAAAACACCATCAACTGATCCACGCCACCAAGAAAACCGCATTCAAGGAACGACTGGACAACAACGCCCACAATAGCAAGGAACTCTTCAACATCGTCAAAGAGCTCTCCAACCCCAGCGCCGGAAACAACAACATCACCCCATCGCAAGACCTCTGCAACTCGCTCGCCTCGTTCTTCCACAGCAAGATCGCAGACATACATAACAGCTTCAGCACACAGCCGACGCACCCTATGACCGCACCAGCGCCCCCCACCACCACCCTCCGCGCCTGGACCCCGATCAACACCGAAGACACCATACGCACGATGAACTCCATCCACTCTCGGATCACCAACCGACCCCTGCCCTCACGTCTTCAACAAGGCCGACTCCGTCATCGCTCCCCATCTACGGGACATCATCAACGCCTCCTTCGACACCGCAACCTTCCCAGAGAGCTAGAAGCATGACAAACTCAGCGCCCTACTGAAGAAATCATCAGCGGACCCCACCGACCTCAAAAACTACCGCCCCATCTCGCTCCTCCCGTTTCCGGCCAAAGTCATCGAGAAGACCGTCAACAGACAGCTGGCCGCCATCCTCGAGACAAATGGATCACTCGACCACTCGCAGTCTGGCTTCACAGTACCGAGACCGCCCTCATCGCAGCCACCGACGACATCCGAACCCTGCTCGACAATGGGGAAAACAGCGGCCCTCATCCTCTTGGACCTCTCCGCGGCGTTCGACACGGTCTGCTACCGCACCCTAGTGCAGCGCCTCAACAACATCGGAATCCAGGAGAAGGGACTGGAATGGATCATCTCCTTCCTCGCCGGAAGGACACAGAGAGTCCGCCTCCCCCCGTTCAGATCAGAAGCCACCGAAGTCATCTGCGGCGTACCACAAGGATCTTCACTCAGCCCCACGCTGTTCAACATCTACATGAGCCCCCTCGCGACCATCGCACGCCAACACAACCTCAACATCATCTCCTACGCTGACGACACCCAGCTGATCCTCTCCCTCACCAACGACCCCGCCACCGCCAGAACCAACCGACACGAAGGGATGAAAGACGTAGCCGAGTGGATGATGAACAGCCGCCTGAAACTGAACACAGATAAGACGGAAGTTCTCATCCTTGGATCGTCGCCCTCCGCCTGGGACGACTTCTGGTGGCCCCCTGCCCTGGGCAGCGCACCCAAAACAACAGACCACGCACGCAACCTGGGCTTCATCCTGGACTCCTCCCTCTCCATGACCAGACAAGTCAACGCCGTCTCCTCGTCATGCTTCAACACCCTAAGCATGCTACGTAAGATCTTCCGGTGGATCCCCACCGAAACCAGGAAGACGGTCACCCAGGCCCTCGTCACCAGCCGACTGGACTACTCCTTCTACACCGGAACCTCCGCAAAACTCCAGAAAAAACTCAAGCGCATTCAGAACGCCTCAGCACGACTCATCCTGGACATCCCCCGACACAGCCACATCTCCGCACACCTGAGAAACCTGCACTGGCTCCCCGTCAACAAGAGAATCACTTTCCGACTCCTCACCCACGCACACAAAGCTCTCCACAACCAAGGCCCAAGATACCTCAATGACCGCCTGAATTTCTACACTCCCACCCGCCGGCTTCGATCAACCAGCCACACCCTCGCCGCCGTCCCCCGCATCCGAAGAGCCACAACGGGAGGAAGATCCTTCTCCTACCTGGCCGCCAAGACGTGGAACTCCCTCCCCACCCACCTCCGCCTGACCCAAGACCACCTCGTCTTCAGGAAGCAACTCAAGACCTGGCTGTTCGAGCAGTAGCGGACCCCCCTACCCCAAGCGCCTTGAGACCCTCCGGGTGAGTAGCGCGCTATACAAATGCTTGATTGATTGATTGATTGATAGGACAATCAGCCTTTATGAGTGTAAACACACATTAGTCGTTTTTTTATATACTAGTATTGCGAATATATTTATTCTCATAACATAAAGTGTTTGTAAAGAGGAAATAAAACTGGTAAGTACAAATTATGCATAGATTACATGTTAAAGAATAATATGATGGACTTGAATAAAAGATTTTTCTGTTGCTGTTTTGTAGATCCTGAAAAGATTTCACCATTGAACATCGACTTCTCAAGACTGTATATTACAAATCCTTAATTTATATATCCCCTGACGAAGGGTTACTCTTAAAACCGAAATGCATTGGGATTTTGGATATGAACTATGATTATTTTGATGTTATTTTCAATTAATGATGAAATGTAAATTGATTATGTGATTTATGAACATCTTCTGTTTACATAGAAACTTGCGTGTGATAATAATTACAGTGCATAATTTGTACTTACCAGTTTTATTTCCTCTCTACAACTTTATGTTATGAGAATAAATATATTCGCAATACTAGTATATAAAAAAACGACTAATGTGTGTTTACACTCATAAAGGCTGATTGCCCTACAGCTGTGCCTCTAGTAGCTCAGGGTTTCCCTTGGGCTCATATTTACACTTTCTAAAAGTGCCATTTTCAAACACACAATTTAAAAACTACTTTTACTAAAAGGTGTGTTATTAAATTCTGAGTTCAGAGAGCCTAAACTCCAAATCTCCAACTGTTCCCAATTGAAAGTTACACATGTAAAATGTTACAGTGCAACTCCAATGATAGCCTATAGGACAATGCACAATATTTCACTATCAGGATAGATAACACATCAGTATATATCCTACCTTTCACCTGCACTGCACCCTGCCCATGGAGCTACCTTGGGCCTACCTTAGGGGTGACTTACATGTATGGAAAGGGAAGGTTAGGACCTGGCAAGTGGGTGCACTTGCCGGTTCGACATGGCAGTTAAAACTGCACAATAATTGGGACCTGAGACGTCTCCCGACGGTGGGGGACCTGTGGCGGAAGTGGGGAGTTGTTCCGTTTAGTGAGCTGCAACGAAAATACCACCTACAGGTAGGGGAGTCTTTCCGGTATATTCAGGTGCGGAGTGTACTGCAGAAGGTGTTACCTAGCGGCTCCAACTTGCAGGTTTCCTCACCGCTAGAATATGGGTTACTGAATGATTACCTTCCAGACCAAGCAATCTCTCTGACATACCCTAAGATTCTCAATAATATGCCAGACTCTATGGGTAAGATGCAGGCAAAATGGAATGACGAGGTGGGGGAGCTCGACAACGAGGAGTGGAGGAAAGCCCTGGCCTCCCCACAGGAGGTGGCGATTCGCTCACGTTTTAGGTTGATCCAACTTAAAGTGTTTCACAGGACATACTACACCGGTTCGGCACTCGTTAAGATGGGCTTTTTGTCCTCGACGGTCTGTCCCCGACATTGTGAACAGCTGGGTACTTTTCTACATCAATGGTGGGACTGCCCGACCTCCAGAGATACTGAGGAAGAGTTGTCTCCGCCATGTCCCACTTATGCCATAAATCAATAGCTCTATCCCCACGTCTCTGCCTTTTGAATGTTTGGGAGGCTACTAATCTAAACAGGTATGAGCGCATCTGGGTCACACTGGGTTGAATGGTCGTCAAGTGCAACATCGCTAGAACCTGGAAGGGGGAAGATGCTCTTAAATATGTGAATGGGCTTCAGACATGGATTGGTGCATGCAGGAGGAAAGGGCGGTGTATGAAAGTAGAGGTTGCCCGTGTAAATGGACCGATGTGTGGGGTCCCTGAAACAAAAGTAGAGGCTTTATTTGTACCCCATTTGCAGAGTCGAATGATGTTGTTGATGACGTGACACCATAGGCTGGCTGTCGCAGGTTGTTGTGGACATTATAGTGTTTTTTTCTTTTGACCCAATGTATTGAATGGCATCATTTACGTTTTCTGTAGTCCTTCGGTATTGTATTTTGTCTTGTAACTGCACCATTATTATGTTTCTTTGGCTTATTTTATTTTCAATAAACAGATTTTTTTTAAACTGCACAGACTGCAGTAGCAAGTCTGAGGCACATTTTGAAGGCTACTTGTGTGGTGGGCACAATCAGTGCTGCGGGCCCACTAGTAGCATTTGACTTACAGGCCCTGGGCCCACATAGTGCACTATACCAGGGACTTGCCACTCAATCAAATATGTCAATCATGGATAACCAATCCTAATCACAATTTACACAGGAGCGCTTGCACTTTGACACTGATCAGCAGTGGCTAAGTGCCCAAAACATCTAAGCCAGCAAAAATGAAACCCAGCACACAGTCAAAAAAGCAGGCGGTAGAGGCAAAATCAGGGGAAACCACGCCAAGGATGACAAGTCTAAAAGGGAGAAAAACTTTACACAGAGGAAAAACCTACTGTTGGTGATTGTTATCCATGCAGGAATGGTTACAGAGAACTGTTTTTCTCTACACTGGATGCCCCTTTAAAGGAGGTTAAGTCTGAAACTAAGGGAAACGTAACAAGAGATTATGCAGGATAAAGAGTGTACTGAGTGTTTTGACATCAGTGAGATGAAGCACTGTACACAAGTTCACTACAATAAAACAAATAAGGTCCTGCCTGGCTGATGAGGCCTTGCAGGGAAGCAAAAGATTCCCAGTTAAACAACATAGCACAGGAAAAAATACTTAAAGCAAAAAACTCCTCTAAAATAAAATCCATGCAAAGAACTACCAGTGACAAGCGACTCTTGTTTGCTGTGCCCAATTACTACACTACAAGCCCAACCCACGATTGTGACGTGGATAGCATGCAGTCCCCATACTGAAGATGTCATTTGAGTGCTACCAAGGAATGAGGACCTATGTTAATATTGTCCGAATGTGTCAACTTGTGCACTGTGATTTAAGCCTGGTGCCACACAACAGCAAACCATAGCAGATATGCTGCTGGTTATTCATTTGTATGGGATGCTTGTTGATTGCCAGTAAGACAAATAACCCAAAAGATGGTCCTCAACATTTGTCAGTATGCTATTAGAGAAAACACCTTAACTATTGTCCCTTATTGAGAATACAAATCATTGCATTTTCTATAACTTGTTCTTCTTGCTGCTTTTCGCTTCTTTGTCCAATTTTTTTCAGTAGATGTGAATGTGCACAATTATCTCACACCATCCCCACTTCTAGAGCGCTTACAGCGATTGTGGAGAAAATGACTTCTCTAGACCGCAAATTAATTCCTGCTTGACCTCTGTGTCACCTTTCGACTGTCTCAATCACGATGACGCACTAAATCGTGAGATAACGCTGCTTGGCAGAACTGAGCTCCTCACTCCCTTTACCTCGGAATTCTGAGATGTGTGGTCGAAAAATGCAGCCAGGCACACAGTAACAACCTTAGCGCCTGTTTGTGCATATTTTCCCACGCTGTCACCAACAGCATTTTGCTGTGACAATGCAAATGTTTTTTTTCTGTGTGTGTATTACTTTATTACATTATTGGTGTTGTAAAAGTGATTAACCCATAGCGGTGTGTGTGCTGAAATTAAAATCGATTGGAAAGAAAAGGTAATAGGATTGCCACACTTTTCACCCATTAAAACAAGTTAATGTGCAACTCTGAATAAGACCACAAACGTCTCCCTTATTTTATGCATCATGCTCATTTTATGCTTCTCTTTGCAAACCAATGAATGCTGAGAAAAGGCTCCGGCAGATTTACTAAAGACCATGGGCCTCATTTATGAAAAGTGACGCATCGCTGCGTGAAAACAGCGGTGCGTCACTTTTCACTGCGCACTCCTTGCGACACCAATGATGCGTCATATTTAATGTATGGCGCATCATGTCGCAAGGACTTACAGATACGTCAGTATTTCTGACGCATCTGTAAGCGCAAAAGTAACGCATTGCTGGAGTGTGTCACAAAAGTGACGCATCTCCAGCAATGCGTCCTTTCACATGGGGAAAGCCCCATGTGAAAGGGCTTGCGTCAGTCTTACGCCTGCTGTGAGGCAGGCGCAAGATTTTGACGCAACAGCATCCTAAAAGTGACGCAGTGAAATCTCATAGATTTCACTGCGTCACTATTACGAGGCTTTTTGCGGGGGAACGCCCCCTCTGCATACATTATACCTGACGCAGGTATAATGTGGCGCATGGGTTTAAAAAGTGACGCATCTACCTAGATGCGTCACTTTTTAAATATGGCGCAACAAGTCGCATGTTTTACGCCGCAGATGCGTCACAAAAAGTGACGCATCCGCAGCGCAAAACTGACGCAAGGCCTCATAAATGAGGCCCCTGCAATGTCCTTGTGTGCCGCAAGGCATCGTAAGGCAACGCAGGTTCTTAACTGGTATTTACTAAGCCACGCAAAGCCACTTTGCATGGCTTTGCATGATTTAGTAAGTACAAAGTAATGCAACACAGCGTATAGCACTTCCTTGCATTACTTTGGCCCAGATGCATCAAGCTAAAATCCGCTCGCAAAGGGGCAGATGCTCAGAATCTGCCCCTTTGCGACTGGTATTTTTGCATTTGGGATGCATCATCCCAAATGCAAAAATTGCAATTTAAGGGATCGCAAAATTGTGATTACTTAAATTGCTATTGCATTTAAGGAATCTCAAATTGAGATTCCTTAAATGCAATGCATTAAAGTTAAAAAATGAGCGATTTCGCTAATTGGGGGCGCAAATTATCATGAAGTTGAACTTCATGGTAATTTGCTAAAACTTTGAAAAATGCACTAAAGTGCATTTTTCAATGTTCCATTTTACACACAGACATGCCCTTAGGGCATGTGTGTGTGCAAAATGTACCCATATGCAGATTTCAGGGGTGCAACAGGATGTCCTTTTGACACCCTGGCACCCTTGGAATTGCAATCTCAACTTGCGATTCTCTAATTGAGAATCGCAAATTGAGATTGTCTTCCCATTCATCCCTATGGGCCTCTAGGCCCATAGGAATGAATGAGGAGGTATTCCTTAATTGCGACTCGCTATTTGCGAGTCGCAATGAAGGAATTTTAAGAAATCGCTATTTTTTAAGCGAGTTCTTCATGCATGGCATTTTGCTATTCCTTATTAGCGAATCCTAATTTTTCGCTAATAAGGAATCGCAAAATGGATGCTTGATGCATCATGGGGGTTTGTGTCAGAGAGATGTTCCTTGAGTGGAGCATGGGAGTTCCACATTGATTTTGAATCAATCCCACACTTACTAAGGTGAGCTAACCTGGGAATTGCTCCAAACAGTTACGCCTCCCTGAAGCAGGTGTAACGAGGAGAAGTATCTTTACTTCCCCTCCTTGCTTACTCTTTCCATGCGTGTTGCTTTCTGCAGCAGGCATAGAAAGAGTAATACGCCTCTAAGGAGTGTTTTGGTGCAGATGGTATCCCCTCCTGCACAAAAATAATCCTGCCCATGATACCGGCACCCTTGCATCATGGTCCAAGGGTGCCTGCGTTGGTGCTAGGCAGCCTCAAGAGCACTAGGGCATAAGTGGCGGCTCCTCCGCTAAGGCGGAGGTGCGACGGCCCACTGCTTTTAAGCAGTGTAGCTAAAGGAAAAATAAAATGGTTATCTCAATGTTATAATCATGTTATTCGTTCCTGCTGCTTTGCGGTTAGGGCGGGCAGGGATGCTCTGCTCTCAGAGCAGGGGAGGAGCGGTTTCTCCACTCCAAGTGCGCATAAATGTTTGGAAGGCCCTCTTGGATTGGCCAAACATTCATTGGCACTTTGCATGTTCTCCTCACAGGCTGCATTACAGCCTGGGTGGAGAACATGCCCAGGCCCTCGGTCCCCATCTGAGCGCCGAACCACAGCGCTCAGACCAATCACAACACTGCATTGCAGCATTGTGATTGGTCTGGGAGCCTGGTTGCTTTCTTCTTCCTGTTCCGGACCGAGTCTGACGCGAAGGAAAGATGGAGAGACGCAGCGATAAGGTAAGTTTTTTAAATTTCAATTTTTACATTCCCCCCTTCCCTCCCCCCGATCTGTGCTGGCCGCAACTGAAGCACAGGGAAAGAGCTAAAGAGTGCATAACTTAGTAGATATGGTGTTTTTTAACCCTCTCCCATTCACACAACACAACATAGCAACTTGTTTTGCGTGAATTCTAAGTAAATCCGACCCTCTATCTTTATATATGAGTTGTAAAATGTTTAAATTTTCAGTGGTACAAACAGGGTGCTTATCACCGCAAGAAGACGTTTTCCGCAGTGATCACACTGAGACTGTGTATTGCAAATAAAAGCCATTTTTTACCCAAGTGTCCGTTCAGTGATGATAGCCATGACGTTCCAGCTCGCAGTTCCCTACAGGGTAAATCAATTATTAAATTGCTAATTTCCCAGGGGTGCTCCTCGTGATGAAATGAGAAGAGGTCAAGCCTTTCTATGGATTTCGCTAACATTTCAATATATGCCCTGGAAGCTAATGCGTGCGTGCGTGCACAGTTAATGACCAGGTAAAAAAAATAAAGTTGGAAATCCTGCCTCAAGCCATCAGCTAACCGCTAGACAAAAGACAGTAACAATTACGTTCATTTTTTCATGCTGAGCAAAAGGGGCCTTTTAGTTAATGTATCATTTTTTCCCGCCGTTTTCCATTCAACTATACGATTTTCTTTTTCGACAGTAGAGAGAAAACTAGAGCATTTGCTGAGTACAGAACCATTTTCTGGCCTGGACTTTGGCCTTTTGTTGACATGTTTTCACCGCAGTCTGTGCCAGTGATAATGTGGGGTACATAAAGTAATCATGCAAGAATCCAGGCCTGTTCAGGGGATGATCGATTGTTTATAGCTTCAATTGTCAGGGATAACAAGTGCTTCGTGCACTGTCTGTAAAGCACTCCCCACAACAATTAGCAATCTAATGTTCCAATTTACTTTCGAGCGCTAAACTTTGCGCCGAAAATAATGTGAAAGTAACGCGAAGCAGTGCATAGCGCTGCTTACATTGCATAGCGCCAAGGGGGCGTACCTTGGGTTCTGTATGGGCGTGTTAAAAGGGGTTCAAAGACAACCAGTAACCAAAGACCCCTTTATGTTGCCCGGCGGTGCCGCCTCTATGACCCACCAATATTAATCAATGAAGAAGCAGGCGCTGGAGACTGGAAGGCAGGAAACGAGGATTTTATTCTCTCCGGAGGAGAACACATCAATTCAGACAGCAAGTATCGTCACAAGGTGCTCTAACCACATCTCCGAGGCCTGGCCTCTTATACTAGGGTTTATGACCTTTATTACACGTAACACATTCTCGCAACACTTTGATATTTGAAAGAACATCCTCGGAATCTCCCCTTCAGGCCCGTTCCCACATACATTTACAGTTGAATTCCCCACCCCGGTCACAACATGTGATGATTGTCGCGCAGCAGGGCATTCCGCCGATTCACGGAATGTGTGGAGTTGATCGGATCTCATAGGGTGGGGGCTTTGATCAGCTCGAGGGTCTTTTGATGGGGAGGGGAAGCTTCCTACTGTACGGGATAATAAACAGTATCCGCAGGGCCAGGTGGCGGCCTGGGAACAAGGAAGACAAACGGGGACACAGGAAAAGGGGGTTCGCATCAAAAGGATCTGAGACCATGAAAGGAATGAGGGGAGGTGTCGCGCTGGGAACAGGATGGGATTCTGTGGTGAAGCTGCGCTGAAGAGGGGTTTATGACCCAAGGCATGAGAGAGCGGGGGTTGTCAGCGTGCGGGGGATGCTTGCGAGGTTAAGAGAGAGAGGGAGAGACGCGCCGGCTATCAGCGAGGGGCAGGGAGGCCATGGTGCTCAAAATGGCTGCCGCTTACGCGCACGAATGGGCTCGAAAGGGGGCAAGATGGCGCCGATAATGTTCACCAAACTGTATTAATTTTCCACAGTCCTCCCTTTAACATTTCCAAGACATCTTGCTGGCCTGTTTCCTATCTATACCTATTGCAGCGGTCATAAGTAAGGGAGAGGGGACTTAGGCAAAAGAACTGTACAAAAACATCACATTATAAACATCACATTGAAAAATCTCATCATCTAGTAGGCGGGTTCATCGTTAAGTTGGTTGCAGAAAAAGTCATCGTAATGCAATATCAGACTAGAATTATGTAGCGAGGGCGTTGGGTACAGATCATAGATACTTATAGTCATTTGGAATAAGAACTGGTAAGTTATCATATAAGTAAGTCCTTTTTGTACTCGGTGGGAGCATAGTCAGTCCAATGGTGGTTGGGAGAGAAATGAGATATAGTAAAAATAAAAATCAGAGTTCTCAGTGTCTTTGTCGTCTTCTGTTGGCACTGTTAAGCACCTGGATTACAATTCGTTCTGTCAACAGGAATGTTCATGTGGATTGAGTCGTTGGAGGTCTGCGGGCAGGGGTACATTTTGTTTGGTTTCGCCAGACCTCATAGGAGAAATGCGTTACGGTTTTGGAGCAGGTGCATTTTCTTCCGTAACCCAGAGCATAGTTATTAGGAGGCAGAAAAAGGATTGTGATGAAAAGTGCAATTGTCTTTGAGTTGTGGGGTCTGTTTGTTTCTTGAGTCTCTGTGGTGGGTATTTCCTGTTGTTTCCATCATCATCGAGGCGTTCAGCAGCGGGTAGAACCACATACTTCGTTCATTTTCTCTTTAGGGGCGACCCTTGGTGGAGTTCTAGGTCACCGTTCTGAGATTAACATAGTTCGTGGTCTACTTAGTCGGAGCTCCCTCCCTTTTGACGCAGGGAGTACCCTTCTCTGGGTAGCTCAGTAGGATTTGGAGGAACTTGGAAGTTCAGGTGGAAAGGTGTGTGTGTGAACAGTCCTTATGGTAGGTCGGAGGAGGAGGGGATGGAGCAGGGCCAAGTCGGGAACAGATCAGGGGGACGGAGAATTTGAGACAGACGGGTCCATAACCAGGTTCAGAGAGCGGGGACTTTTTGGCACACGTCGATCATAGAGCAGGGGCTTCAGGTCAGCCCTTTCCTTAGCTTTGTCTGAAACAGTGCCTCATCCTGCGACTCCTTACTGCTGTGGTCTCGCCTTGGCCTCCGTCGCTGAGGTTCCACGATCCGCAGTCAGGCCGCGTGCTCCCACATCCGGTCTCTTTCTCCTCCGACAGTGGTACCCTTAAATGAGTTCGAAAAGACAGTCTTTAGAGATTTTGCAGAAGAAGGTAATTACATAAACCTATTTCTCTCCCAACACCAAGCAACTGGGGTAAACATCCGCTACATTGAGATTTGCAGCCAACGTATAAACAATTGATGATGGGTTTGCTGGATTTCCTACAACTTCCCTTTGTGGCTAATTCTTTGGCGTTTTGTTGGTTATTACATTCATTTGTCGTGGTACGAGGTCTGGTACCCATTCATTGCATTCGTCTATTACAGTAGATGTCAGTTCTTCTGGTAGAGACCCATTTCCCTAGTACGAGTCTTGCAAGGCTAGGCCGGTCTTCAGGGCTTTGTATCTTACGGAAAAGTGCAACGTGCTATTCACCATAGTCTGATAGGCATCCTTCTGAGGGATGAACATAGGCTAAACGACTCTCCATTACATCAATGCGTCCTATCTTTTAGAAAAACATCCTATTTTCAACAAGGTTTACTGCAACAAGTTCTTTCAGTTTTCGATCTAATTTTAACTTTGCACACATCTTTCTAACTTTCTATATAGTTTCTCGCAACCTGGTTACTACAAAAACTCGGGGGGGGGCTTGCGATAATTATTAAACTTATCCTTGGGGTGGGTGGGATCTTATGGAAAACAACTAGGAACACAGCGAATTGGAGCAAGGGGCGTTTTTCAGATTCTCGTTCAGGGCAGCTGATACCAAACTGGGGGCATTTTGGGAAGACGGGGGTGTCTCGATCATTTCTTACTGCTTGGGGTATGGAGACAATTTGGAATGGGGAAGGTCGCATTACCACAGACATTTTTTTTATCATAGAAGCCACTGACAAATAGTTCCCTGACTGTGGGTCAAATTTAGGGAACCTTAGTCGTCTTACCTGTCCCTTTCCTTTTGGTCAATTTAATTTTCATCCATATTTAGCAGAAAAGGAGAGGTAGTAACGTGGTATCGATACAATTTTATTTAGGACGAATTTGTGCAAATACTTGTGGTATTTGGGCCCAATCAGGAGGTGCACCAGGTTCGCCAATTAGGTGCCAGTCGCTAGGAAGAAGGAAAGTGTGGAGGGGTGAAAGAGAGAGAGAGAGAGAGAGAGAGAGAGAGAGAGAGAGAGAGAGAGTAACAATAGGCCAAATAGTACACGTGTGGCATGGAGAATGACCGTGTATTGTTTGGGCTATTCAGTGCATTACCCAACGTTAGACGTTTCGGGTCTGTGTTAGGATGTAGAAAGCATGCAGTTTTGGGACGGAAGAGCATTAGGTCAGGTACAAAAAGGTCGCGCATTGAGTAGGGCGTCTTTTTGTGTCGTCTTGCAGCGTTAGTCCGTTTTCATGCATCGGGCGTGACGTGGCTCCAGATCCTTTACGATACCCTAATCGGGACTCCAATGTAACCTGCAGAGGGAAAAAAGGAGGAAAAGGGAGGGGGAACAACATTCGAGCACATCAAATGTACGGGCACGAAAGTCCTTTACTTACCACATACTCGTACTTATCTCCTCGGGGTATAATCCCTGGGGTCTTGGTTTCTGAAGTCAAGGGGGCGGGCAGTGTGATAGGTGGTTCATGGGGGGGTTCGAGGGTGGCATTATGGATCGTGTGTAGGGAAACGCTAAAAAGAGGAATCAGAGGTGCCTAGCGCGAGGTACCTGGTTTTGTAGATGTATCTGGCCATCGGGATCCTTAAATCATTCCCAAAGCTGTGATGTTCTAAGGCATATCAGTTCTTCGGTCAACCCTGTCCCTTAGTACCTTCGACCACCATACCTTTATAACATTCTATCAATCACACCGCTTTACTTTACCCATTCTCAGAAGTCGAGGTCCTTCTTCATACGTTAGTTCCTGAGCTTAGTCGCATATTTTGGAGGCAGCGTATCATATCTTTGATTCAATTCATCAATCCAGGGCCGAACAACCATTTTTCAGATAACCTTAAAAAAAAGAGCAGAACGGTTGCGCACAGAAAAAGCCCTCCCACCAATTCTCACATTTACAAAAGTATGTGATGCCTATTCATAGTTTGGAAAACCTTTATTTGCATAATCGTCCAGTACGTAAAATGTGAGAGTGCAATCATATTTTGGCCGGACATGTCGACGATGGAAGCACATACAGTAGGGGGGTTATTTTGCGGCACAAGAACATGTTAAAAAGGCCTAATTAATTATTTGCAAGTAACTAAAAACGTTTCATTGCGTGATGAGGGATCAGGGGCATTTCAGTTCATAAATGGAAACACAGTCAAGCTCATTGTAATCACATTTCCTAGATGTGTACCGTGGGTGTGCATCATAAGCGACGTTAGGTACCAGTTACAATAAATATCAAAATAAATCGTTCATTGAAATCAACATTTTTACGGGACCCCTTTCAAATGTTCGTCAAGTGAACCCTCCTCCCTTTTTCATCAAGTGCGCAAAGGTTCGTATATAAATCTTAGTACATCAAGTTTCATTAGCTAAGGAACACCACGAGGCATCCGTTAGTTCCTATTGACACCGGCGCCATTTTGGGCGAGGCCGGTTTAGTTCGGAAGTAGCATCAGGGGCAAAAATGTCTCCGACGATTGGCGGTTGGACCAGGGTCCCTTTCGGCAGTTCAAAAAACCTGTGCTAACAGAGGGGCTGGTGGTGTGGACCGTCAATCAAGAGAGGGAGGGAGGTAGAGTCTTTCTTACCGGGTCATGTTGATGTTCAGCCGGAACTTACTCGAGTTCGTTAGCCCATAATGTTCCTGGGTGGTTCAGACGGAAGCTGATGCAGACACGAGAGCACCGCCATCTTGTTGCTGTGCCGTGGTTATTCCATAGTGATCAATGCAGCTGTTCCTCACCGGAAGCCTGAAGGGGCTGAGGGCTCTTGGGACTTTGGTAGAATCTTCAAAGTCGAGGGGATGTTTGTCGATGGTGGGGGCTTGCGCCCAGGTGGGCAAGTGCCCGAGTTGCAATTTCGGACAAAGTTACTCCAGCGGCCTAGACCCGCCTTCCGAGGGCCCAGACGCCATTTTGAGACCCTGCGGCAGCCGCCCTCCGTTGTATCTTTCAGGAGTGGAAGAAACGTCTTGTGGTGACAGAGACAGAACATCATGCTGTTGGAGCAGGACATTTTGGTTCGGGGCGCCAGGGTGCAGCAGTGGAGCCTTCATCTGGGGAGATGAGGGAGGCTCGTCCGTGCCGTCTCCTTCTCCCGGCGCATCCCACGCCGTCCCTTTGAATCAGGGGTGCACATGATGACCACCCTACACCCCTGATTCCGACTCTTGGGGGACCATTGTACGTCCGGTGCTGCTCAAGTATGCCCGTCGGACATTGTATGTCCTGTGCTGCGTAAATATATGTGCGTCGGACATTGTATGTCCTGTGCTGCGGAAATATATGTGCGTCGGACATTGTAAGTTCTGTGCTGCGCAGGTATATGGCCGTCGCCCGGCTGGAGGACATCGGCGCCGGGCCAGGGCAGGGAAGCCTCCTACCTGCGGAGGCGGGAGAGGCTCGTCCGCGTCGCCTCTCCCTCCCTGCCCACCCTGCATCCGTTCGATGGAGGAATTCGTGATGGCCGGACCAGGAGATACGAGGGAGGGGGTCATTTGCATCCGCCCCCTCCCTACTCGTGGCCCGGGGGACGCCA
Source organism: Lissotriton vulgaris (assembly GCF_964263255.1). NCBI lineage: Eukaryota > Metazoa > Chordata > Amphibia > Caudata > Salamandridae > Lissotriton > Lissotriton vulgaris. The sequence goes on from NC_141696.1 coordinate 1,224,803,689, forward strand.
TCCCTGGAAGGGTAGTATGGGAAGACCATTTCATTGCCTGCTTTGTGGAGCCTCCGGTACCTTCTCGTCGGCGATCTCTTTTGGTCCATGGCTGCTGGCAGGCCCCGCCCCACACGTGCTATGTGTTTCGGTGGGCGGGACCATCGAGCTGTTACATTTCGAGGACTTCCGGAGTGAGCGTAATATGTTTTGTATTTCTTCTATTAGTACAGTTTGCTTTAGAGAGTGTTTCACTAGTTATTCTATTTACTGTTGGTTGTGTGTTATCTTTACTGTAATTAAATCCTAAATTGTATAACAGATGCTTGGCTTCCTTGAGTCCTTTTTTTCTAACGGGGGTTGTTTACACTGGCCTGTAATTGTGTTTGTTTTTCAGAGTGGGGGAGCAACAGAGAGCAATCAGTCCCAGAACTCTAACATGTCGTTAAAATTGGTCTGACGAAATCTGTGCCATCGAGCATAATCAAACGGGGTGGTTCTATCTGTTCTGTCTGCACTAGTCTGATTGGTTTTTATCTCGCGCCTTTTCCCTTTCTGTCGGCCTGTTCTTTCTGTCGACCCTCCGTTCTTACCTATGCTCTGTAGAGTCGGGCATTGGGCTTTCCAGTGCCCGAGACATCTACAGAAAGCACATTGGTTTTGTTTTAAATCTGTTCGTCCTGTGCATAGTGTCGGGGGATTACTTTCGGGTCGTTGTGTCCCGGGGTTGTCCTGTCGGCACATCCCTTTACACCGTTCCCTTCTCATGTCTACTCCTCGGAACTGTGCCATCACTGGCCCTTCCCTTTGCCTACTAGACGTTTGGAGGGTTGTCCGTCGTGTCTCTTCACCCTTTCTGACTTCATCGCTTTCCTTTCGTCGTGTGGCTTCTTTGCGCCACATACCGAGACTATCGAGCATAATAGGTGTTGTTTCATTCCTACGAAGGGCTATTTCTACCATTTCTATTTTGTCAAGATCGAAGGATCCTATCAGTGGCCACTGACTTTCTCGATCCCTTTTCGTATATTTATGCCACAGCTCACTATAGGCTATAGCGATCAATCCATGCTTCATGAACATGTCCTTATTAGGGGTGCCTTCCAGCGGAGCCGGATGGTTCATCTCTAATAAGCGGTCCGGGCTAAACAGGCTACTAACCAGTGGGGAGAAGACAGGCATGACGGATCACAATGGGGATAATAGTCAGCACTACCTATCTTATCACTGCGTGCAAAGACTAGACAGAATATTTCTATTCTACGTTGTTTGCAGGCAGTGAATACCTCATGAACCAATCTTGAGCAATCAATGTTAGGTCAAAAATAAAAAATCAATATGGTCAATGGGGAGAATAAGTAGGCTCGCAAAGGTCCGCGTCACCTACCCTTTCACTATCTGCAAAGAGGGGACCTATTTTTCCCTGTTTGCAGACAGAGAATCTCCAGAAAACAATCTATAACAGTTAATCAATGGGGGAGGGGCAATTGTTTAGTGGGGGAGAAAGATAGGACCGACGGATGCGTACCTATCCTTCACTGTTTATAAAGGGAGAGCCTGTTGTTTCTCCGTTTGCAGACAGTGAATCTCCAAATTAATTAACAAGAAGTAATACTAGTATTTTCAATTATCAATTATCAATCACTTTCGCAATTCGTCGTGTTTACACGACCTTACCCGGACCGCATGGACAGTTTCTTGTCTTCCGAATCCAGCGCCCGATCGTCCTCTTCTCTTCGTACTCCTTGTGGCACTCCTGATGGTTCCCAGTCAGGACCGCAGATCACTCGAGAGAGGTCTGTTCGGAACCAGTGAAGTTCGGATGATCGGCTGTCAGACGAGGGTCTATCGGACAGGGTACCTTCCGATCGTTGCAGTCGTTCACTCTGTCGTCAGGACCTCTCCCACTGGATCCACGAGTCGCTGATGGGCCCCACGTTTGGGACGCCAATTGTTAAAAGGGGTTCAAAGACAACCAGTAACCAAAGACCCCTTTATGTTGCCCGGCGGTGCCGCCTCTATGACCCACCAATATTAATCAATGAAGAAGCAGGCGCTGGAGACTGGAAGGCAGGAAACGAGGATTTTATTCTCTCCGGAGGAGAACACATCAATTCAGACAGCAAGTATCGTCACGAGGTGCTCTAACCACATCTCCGAGGCCTGGCCTCTTATACTAGGGTTTATGACCTTTATTACACGTAACACATTCTCGCAACACTTTGATATTTGAAAGAACATCCTCGGAATCTCCCCTTCAGGCCCGTTCCCACATACATTTACAGTTGAATTCCCCACCCCGGTCACAACAGGTGATGATTGTCGCGCAGCAGGGCATTCCGCCGATTCACGGAATGTGTGGAGTTGATCGGATCTCATAGGGTGGGGGCTTTGATCAGCTCGAGGGTCTTTTGATGGGGAGGGGAAGCTTCCTACTGTACGGGGTAATAAACAGCATCCGCAGGGCCAGGTGGCGGCCTGGGAACAAGGAAGACAAACGGGGACACAGGAAAAGGGGGTTCGCATCAAAAGGATCTGAGACCATGAAAGGAATGAGGGGAGGTGTCGCGCTGGGAACAGGATGGGATTCTGTGGTGAAGCTGCGCTGAAGAGGGGTTTATGACCCAAGGCATGAGAGAGCGGGGGTTGTCAGCGTGCGGGGGATGCTTGCGAGGTTAAGAGAGAGAGGGAGAGACGCGCCGGCTATCAGCGAGGGGCAGGGAGGCCATGGTGCTCAAAATGGCTGCCGCTTACGCGCACGAATGGGCTCGAAAGGGGGCAAGATGGCGCCGATAATGTTCACCAAACTGTATTAATTTTCCACAGGCGTTCCCATGCAACCGCCCAAGGTTTCTGACGCTAAACCCAAGTTACTGAAAGAAGTAGACAGGGTTTAGCGTCAGAAAACTGCGACCTTCTGAAGTAGGCGGAAGGAAGAAGAAATGCTTTAATTTCTCCTTCCTTTCCCGACTCTGTACATGTGCTGCACTGTACAGCACACATACAAAGTGGGAAAGGGTTAAAGTTAGTGTAAGCATGGTATTTTCTATAGTACAAAACCTATGCTAGACTTACAGAGACACCCTTGCACTATGGCACAAAGGTGTCTCCATGGCGCATGGCAGCTGATGTCAGCGCGGCCGCTAGGGCAAGGGGAGGAGAGAGACATATTTCTGTAAATATGGTGCTCTCCTCCTCTCTCCTTTTCACGCAGCGCAGAGCAGCATTTGCGGCTGCTGTACTACGCTGTGTGAAAAAGTGGTAAATCTGGCCCCACAAGCGCTTTGCAGAGTGAGAACGGGATTGCATGGGTACGAGGCTGTTGCTGCAGCAATGTCCTAATATACTGTCATTCCGCATCTGCAATTGGAAGACATATGTCATAAAACTGGATCAGCTCCCAGAAGCTCCAGGTGTTGGGGAAAGACAGCTGGTCGGCTTGTCTCAGGCAGAGTAGGGTGTAGACGAAACAAGCCTACCATTAAACAGCCTAAGAGTAGATGAGGATCTGGCAAAACCGAAGTGGGGAGAACAGTGAGTACTAGTGAAGAGATCCAAGTGTTGGTAGAAGATGCGGTCTACTCTTAGACATCTGACCGGGCAACAGTGTGTCCTGGTGAGAGGGTCTTGGTGTCAATATACACCAGGAAGTGTTTTTTTGTCACAGCAGACCTGCTGTGCCTTGTTCTACCTGCCATGCAAAAAGTACACAGCGTGGCACAAGATGACCTGCAAGACCCCACTGTATTGAACCAAATTGAACAGCCTGTGGGAGGGAAGATGCTGCTGCATTGACAAAACATTTCCAAAACCTTGAAACTTTTATGCTTGGACTGCAGGAAAAAAAAGTATAAACCTACTTAGGAGCTAACCTACAGGCTGGGGAGATTACAACACCAGCTCAAAATGGCTTTGATTCTATGTCACATAGTGTGTTAGACATTTCAAATGCACCACAAGCACTATTGAGGAATAGCTAAAAAAGCAAAGCACAGAGGAGAGGTGACTACAACGCTACTCTGACACTACGTTTAGATCTTTGCACCATAGAGCAGTTAGCAGCAACTACCTCTACCATGTGTAGACGCTGTTACAATCTACAGGCCAAGTTAACTCGAAATAATGGTGGGCTAACAAGAGGATTGGTTCAAGTTAGTGTGTTAGAAAAGCTGAAAACCTCAAGTCCAGGAATTAGGGCCGATCATAAGGAAGGCTCTAGTGTGGGTAGTGTCTCAGTGCATGAAAGTATTAATGGTGCATGGAGCAGCATTAAGAGTGCCGAAGTACAAACTACTGCTCACAGACTCAACATTATCTCCTAGGCTGACAACATCCAGATGATTCTCTCCCTTACAGACGAACCCACAGCCGTCAAGATCAACTTCCACAACGGGATGAAGGAAGTCGCCACCTGGATGAAGGACAGCTGCCTCAAGCTTTACTCAGACAAGATCAAAGTCCTCATAGTGGGCTTCTCCCCCTCTACCTGGGATGACTCCTGGTGCCCCGCAGTGTTTGTAACCCTCCCACAGACCACGCACAAAACCTCAGCATCATCCTGAACTCCTTGCTCTCTATGAACTGCCAGCTTAATGCCGTTTTCTCCTCCTGCTTCCACACGCTCTGCCCGCTCCATAAGATCTACAAATGGATCCCCACCGAGTCCAGGAAAATGGTCACCATGCACTTGTCAGCCGCAGACTCGGCTACAGCAACACACTCTATGCCGGCACCACACAGAAACTCCAAAAGATAGTGCAAAACATCCAGAACACCACCCCCAGACACACCCTGGGCATCCCACGTCGCAGCCACAACTCCGGACACTTGAGAGACCTTCACTGGCTACCTGTCAACGAAAGAATCACCTTTAAGCTCCTCAAGGACTCCTACAAAGCACTCTACAATGCCGGATCTGCATACCTCAACCACACCTCTCCTTCTACGCTCCCACCAGACATCTCCGCTCTGCACATCTCATCCTGGTAACCATCCCACAGATCCGTACATCCACGGCTTTAGGAAGAGATCCTTCTCCTACCTCACTGCGAAGAACTGGAACTCCCTGCCTCTTCACCTCAGGCAATCCTTATCATTACTGCAATTCAGGAAGGACCCCACAAGGTTGCTCTTCGACTGAATCCCAGATTCCCCCTCTTCCCCCTCAGGTGACCCAGGACAAGGAAGGAGACTCAGTGGGAAGCTGAGGGAGAATACTTGCCCCGTTTTGCTGGAGCCCTGAAGTTCTACTGCTTGCCGCTCCCGCTGCGCGGGAGCCGCTTCGCTGTGGGAGGAGGACGACTGTGACCCACCAACGTTGCAGCACTTGACTGGCTGACGTGCCGAGAGGGAGAGAACACCTGTGGAGGCTGCAGGGGTAGCGCGGCAGGGACTCACTATCCCAGGAGTCCCTGCTTGACCACGAGACATCCGGTCAGCGCACCCCTGCGTGCCCCGCCCCCACCGGCAAATCGGCCAAAAAGAGAGGAGCAGCGCTTCTCAGTGTGACCCAGGACAAGGAAGGAGACTCAGTGGGAAGCTGAGGGAGAATACTTGCCCCGTTTTGCTGGAGCCCTGAAGTTCTACTGCTTGCCGCTCCCGCTGCGCGGGAGCCGCTTCGCTGTGGGAGGAGGACGACTGTGACCCACCAACGTTGCAGCACTTGACTGGCTGACGTGCCGAGAGGGAGAGAACACCTGTGGAGGCTGCAGGGGTAGCGCGGCAGGGACTCACTATCCCAGGAGTCCCTGCTTGACCACGAGACATCCGGTCAGCGCACCCCTGCGTGCCCCGCCCCCACCGGCAAATCGGCCAAAAAGAGAGGAGCAGCGCTTCTCAGTGTGACCCAGGACAAGGAAGGAGACTCAGTGGGAAGCTGAGGGAGAATACTTGCCCCGTTTTGCTGGAGCCCTGAAGTTCTACTGCTTGCCGCTCCCGCTGCGCGGGAGCCGCTTCGCTGTGGGAGGAGGACGACTGTGACCCACCAACGTTGCAGCACTTGACTGGCTGACGTGCCGAGAGGGAGAGAACACCTGTGGAGGCTGCAGGGGTAGCGCGGCAGGGACTCACTATCCCAGGAGTCCCTGCTTGACCACGAGACATCCGGTCAGCGCACCCCTGCGTGCCCCGCCCCCACCGGCAAATCGGCCAAAAAGAGAGGAGCAGCGCTTCTCAGTGTGACCCAGGACAAGGAAGGAGACTCAGTGGGAAGCTGAGGGAGAATACTTGCCCCGTTTTGCTGGAGCCCTGAAGTTCTACTGCTTGCCGCTCCCGCTGCGCGGGAGCCGCTTCGCTGTGGGAGGAGGACGACTGTGACCCACCAACGTTGCAGCACTTGACTGGCTGACGTGCCGAGAGGGAGAGAACACCTGTGGAGGCTGCAGGGGTAGCGCGGCAGGGACTCACTATCCCAGGAGTCCCTGCTTGACCACGAGACATCCGGTCAGCGCACCCCTGCGTGCCCCACCCCCACCGGCAAATCGGCCAAAAAGAGAGGAGCAGCGCTTCTCAGTGTGACCCAGGACAAGGAAGGAGACTCAGTGGGAAGCTGAGGGAGAATACTTGCCCCGTTTTGCTGGAGCCCTGAAGTTCTACTGCTTGCCGCTCCCGCTGCGCGGGAGCCGCTTCGCTGTGGGAGGAGGACGACTGTGACCCACCAACGTTGCAGCACTTGACTGGCTGACGTGCCGAGAGGGAGAGAACACCTGTGGAGGCTGCAGGGGTAGCGCGGCAGGGACTCACTATCCCAGGAGTCCCTGCTTGACCACGAGACATCCGGTCAGCGCACCCCTGCGTGCCCCGCCCCCAACGCCCACCCTATATCAACAGAGGAGAGACCGTCTTGCGGGACGCAAGCGGGACGCCGGGCGAAGCCCGGGCAAAGGGCGGGCAGTCTGTGGCAGTCAGGGGCTGACAAGGCTGGGCTGGGCCACATCCCTTTGCTGTCGCTAAAAGTGAGTACAATCGCCTGGTGTGTTCACACTAAACCATGTCTACTCGATCTGGGAAACCCCTTAGGAGTGAATTTGAAAAAGGTACAAATGCCGCGAGCCCTGTCATAGGAACTATGGACCGGTTCATCACCAGGGTGGCGGCCGTAATCGAGAAGGAAATTGCCATGTCGGAGCGACGTTTATCCGAGGTTTACCTCCCCTCAAGACGTTCATCTTTGGGGGTTGCTGCCCAGTCGCTTACACCGACCAGTAGCCGGGTCCAGGATGTTTCCCCACCGTGTGTGCCTGGTGTTTTCTCAGACCCTCCACAGTTGGCTGGCTTAGAGCAAAATATAGATAGGCTGGAAAATCTGGCCGCTCTCCTCCCCGTAGTGTGTGTAGAAGATGGCGATCCCAGCAGGCTGTCCACGCCATTATCACCCAATCTCCCAAACGAAGCAATTAGTAATCCTGAGTCCCCATTGCGGCTTCCTCCCTCCATAGTTATATCTGAAGGGGAGTCAGTTAGGGTGTTCCCCACCACCAAAACCCCTGACAATAGCCAGGAGAATGGGCCTTTAAGTAAAAAATTACGGAAACGCAAAAAGGGTAGGCTAGCGAGACAAGCCGCTCTTTACCAAAGAGCAAAAAATAGCTCTGGAGTAGGTGCAAGACACACTAGGGGTACGCCTATAGAGAATGAAAGTGATATTGATAGGGAAGTTCTGACCTCTTCTAATGGGCTGCTCCCAGACGATATCATTGCTAATGCCCCTAAGCCCGCAGACTTAGTAACGGTGGAAAACATCCTTGAGAAGGTATACAGTGTTTTGAAACCGCTACTACTGCAAGTTACGGGTTTAGGAGAGAGGATTGATAAATTAGAGCAATCTACCCTTGATGGGTTTCACTCACTCAAGACTACTATTAAGCATATAACCAGAGTGACTGAAAATAAGGATTTGGGCGCAAAGGGGATCGATTTACCAGCTCAGAAAGACCCTAAGCCACCAGTAGGTCAAAAAAAAGTTGTCCCTAATAAGCCTCAAAGTCCAGCTCTTAAATCCCCTCCCCTCCCCAAACCAGGGCAAAACCACAAGGGACCACCAACAAATTTAGAGCCTGACAAAAATAAGACTAAGCCGCCTGCACAAAAGCAGGCACAGTCAGTTAGGGATAAAACGGAAGACTCCCAAATACGAGGGGCGCAAAGCATACCACAAGGGCAAGCGACAGGGAAAGCCCCCAGGTCTGTATCCCAACCTACTGCCCCCATTACCCCCCCGACGGACCTCAGTAATCCTGTGCGACGGATCCCACCAGTTAATCTTCCTCCGGACTGCCAACCTTATGTTGCCGTCATGGTTAACGTGCCTCCTTTAAAGGACGGCCAGGTGGAAAACCATTCGTCACTTAAGAATAAGTGTATTCACTGGCTGAAGGCAAACAAGCCAATCCCGTTGGGTGTGGATGGTTTTATTTTAAGTGTCCGAAGAGTGGGTTGGGTAGGACAGGGGAGAAAAACACAGGAGGGGGATTGCATAATTATAAACTTCCAAGACCCAAGAGTAGTCCCATCGATTTGCACCCCTATTAAGAATATGGGGGCCCCGGGGGTTAAGGTGGTAGATCTTTCTTATTTCTACCCCAGGCAAATTGTTAGCCCAATTGAAGCAAGTTTTTGTCCCCCTTTTTTAACTCAAAACTGGGCTGGGGGCTCGGGGGGTACCAGGGAGAACCAATTGTGGACATCGGGGCCTCATTGACTGGAAACTGGTAGCAGAGTAGAGCCAGCAGGAGTACCACTCGCTCAAACAAGCCCCATAAGCGAAATAGATGTTTCCTCCGCCTCCCTAAAAGGTGACCCACCCCTCCAGATGCCTCCGAGGAGGTCCACAGATAGGGGCAGTACAGCTCCCAACGGCCATCCAGCTGTGACGGACCTAGTCTTTAAGGTTTTCAGCTGGAATGTCGCAGGGATTGCAAGGAAACTTGCCCTCCCGGAAGTTACAGCCTGGGTGGATGAGCATTCCGTGTGCCTTTTCCAAGAAACTTGGAGCCGGGTCCCAGTCCACAGGGTGGGATTTTCTTCCTACTCCGCCCCCGCACAAGCCTCGGAAACAGGGAGAGGGCGACCTTCGGGCGGCCTTCTTATCTGGGTTGCGGCTTCTTTAGACTGTAGGGTAGTGGAGTTCCCTACAGGTTCTCCGGACATCCAAAACATAACCCTAAGAGACCAAAGGGGAAGAACTGTCTTAAATGTTTATAATGTCTATGCCCGGGGAACCAAGGGTGGGAGAAAGTCCCCGGTATTATCTCTCCTTGAGACCTTGTTAAATAATACCCCCTACAAAACTCGTACTTTGGTTGCAGGTGACATGAACTGTACGTTCGAGCCCTTGGGCTCGGACGTTTCCCTCGATCAGGATGAGGAGGACTCCAGGATGGGGATACCGGTACTAGAAATCCCGCCAATCAGAAGGTGGACAGAAGTGGCGCTCCAGTTATATTCACTGAGCCTCGAATTCAACTTAAGGGCAGTTAATGGGAGGACACCCTCGGATAGGGGGGGTGCCCACACATACAATAGGCCAGGTCACACCTCTAGGCTAGATTATCTACTAATAGACGTACTTTTATGGCCTTGGGTCAGGGATATGCAGGTGGCTCCATCATCCGAAAGTGACCACAATCCACTCTCCCTAACCATGGCTCAGTGGTGGTGCAGTCTAAGAAGGGACAATGTTACCCAGGTAGCCATACCCCCGGATGAGTCTGAAGTCTCCCCCTGTGGTAGGCGAATAAAATGGGCGAGACTGGTCTTATCCGAGGCAAAGGTAGGGGAAATTCAATCCCTCTTAAATAAAGCAGTAACAACCCTCGGAACCTCCCTGGAAGGGGTGGGTAGAGCTAGTGGACTTTTCGTCTCCCTGGTAGAAGCCTTAACAAACGTATTCACTATGCTTCCAAACAAGATGGGTAATAAAGTTCCTAAAAAAACAGGAGAGGGTTGGTATACCCAAACTTGTAGGGCCCACAAGACAAGGCTAGTTGAGGCGGTAAAACTTAAGTCCCAATGTATGATACAGGAAGCAAGGAAGGCCTATAACAAATCCCTTAAACTTGCTAGAAGGGAGTGGGAAGAAAAATTTTGGGACGACCTGCTCCAGGCTAGTAAAATCAGGGATTCAAGGGCCTTCTGGAATCTCATAAGCACACGTAATAAACCTGATGCACTTGTGAGACCCTGTAACATCCCGCCCCAAAACTGGGTAAAACACTTTGGGGCCCTATACCTCCCTCCTAACGGGGAACTGAACGAGGGATTCGACCTTATACGTGAAATTGAACCTCATGCCTATGACCTCTTCACTCCCCCTGAGATTGAGGGGGTTATAGGCTGGGTAGCGCCCCGTAAGGCGGCGGGCCCGGATGGCCTGCCGGGGGACCTTATGAGAGCTTTCCCTGCGGAGTGGGCGAGGGTTATAGCAGCCCTTCTAAACGATATCTTGATGGGAGGGGCAGTGCCAGAATCTTGGAAAGGGGCAGTGGTGGTCCCGATCTACAAAAAAGGGTGTAGGGAAACGCCGGGGAATTATCGTCCTATAAGTCTGATAGACTCCACCCAAAAGATAGCTGGTAAAGCTATCCTTGGAAGGATTCTCCATTGGGTGGAGGAGAACAAAATCTTATCAGACTTCCAGGCGGGTTTTCGGGCTGGTATGGGGACAATTGAGCAGGTGTTTAGGTTGGCACTATTGGGGTGGAAGGTGGTGGAACTAGGCAAGGGTAGTCTTTATCTGGCCTTTATAGACCTGAAGACTGCCTTTGACCTGGTGCCCCGGGAAGAGCTTTGGAGGGCACTTCATGAGTTAGGACTACCTCCTTACATTCTATCCCTCCTCATTAGCCTCCATACCCACACCTATGCACAGGTCCGCTGGGGTAAAAACGGAGAGCTCACCGAGAAGATACCAGTCTCCAGGGGCGTAAGACAGGGCTGTGTCTTGGCTCCCACCCTTTTCTCACTATATGTGAACGGGGTGGTAAAACATCTTCAGCAAGAACCAGCCGACGCCCCCTGTCTCGGAGGAGTCCGCATCCCCACTCTTCTCTTTGCGGACGACACGCTCCTCATTTCAAAAACCCCACAAGGCCTGCAGAAATTGCTAACACGGTTCCAGGAGTTTTGTTCCGCAAAGGGGTTAATAATAAACGTGGACAAAACAAAATACCTAGTCCTAAATCCCCCTAAGAAACTGGGCCGCCCTCCTACCCTTAACTCGATCCCCTTAGAGAAAGTAGCCGAATTCGATTACCTCGGTATTCGGATTACAGATAGGATGTCCTGGGGAAACCACATTGGTAAAATGGTTCTCAACCATAAGAGAGTAGGAGGAGCTCTTATGAGGGAGTTCAGGGCCTCACCCAGGAGATCACTCACCCCAGTAATTGACATCTACAAGGCCAAAGTAGTCTCATCCGTCTTGTATGGGGCAGAACTGTGGGGCCACTGCCGAATGGACGCCCTAGTGACAGCGGAGAGCAAGTTATTGAAATCTATTATCTCCGTCCCACTGAGCACCCCATCTGTACCAGTGTGGTTGGACACGGGCTGTAAAAACATCAAAGACCAGGCCCAGCTCCGACCGCTCCTGCTATGGACACGAATTTGGAGGGGTAAAGAATTAAAATCCTATGCTGATGCCTTGGGGGAAATTATGAGTCTGGGGGGTTGGGCCAAGATAAAATGGTTAAGAGAAACCAAAAATCTCCTGGAGAACATCGGGCTAGGGGACTGCTGGTCATCACGTTCAGCCCCACCAAAAGAAGTTGTTAAGGCCCTTTATTGGAAATGGACCTCGGAGCGTCTAATCACCAACTCTAACCATTGCAAATCTACAGTTGCTTTTTTACAAATTAAAGACTCTGTGGCCTTTGAACCCTACCTGGACATGATTACCATCCCCTTTGACCGAGCACTTTATTTTAAATCCAGAGTTGGATCCCTCCCCGTAGGTGCTGTGGTATCAAAATGGTCATCATTGGCTCGTACTTCCCCCAATTGTGCATGTTGCCCGAACAGGGTTGAGTCTATTGCGCATGTTTTATTTGAATGCCCTGACTATGCAAGGCCCAGGAGCTTTTGGCTAAAACCTCTTTGTCGGAACATGGGCACACGTAACCACCTAGAAGCTCTACGTATTTTATCTACGGACACTTCCCCCCCAATAGTGTGCGGTATAGCAAAATTTTTAAAACAGTTTTGGCTTATTCGTTGTAAGAGATTGTCAGTAGCTGTTTAATCTATTTTTAGCTAATTTATTGACCTTTTATCCTTTTTAAATAACTTTTTTACTGGCTTCTTGTAGCATTGTTCTCCTGTTTTTTTGAAATTGTAAGGTGTGTATTTTGTATGTGCTTACAAGATATCTTGCATATCGAATAAAAGCTTATGACTGATTAATGGTGCATGGAGCAGCATTAAGAGTGCCGAAGTACAAACTACTGCTCACAGACTCAACATTATCTCCTAGGCTGACAACATCCAGATGATTCTCTCCCTTACAGACGAACCCACAGCCGTCAAGATCAACTTCCACAACGGGATGAAGGAAGTCGCCACCTGGATGAAGGACAGCTGCCTCAAGCTTTACTCAGACAAGATCAAAGTCCTCATAGTGGGCTTCTCCCCCTCTACCTGGGATGACTCCTGGTGCCCCGCAGTGTTTGTAACCCTCCCACAGACCACGCACAAAACCTCAGCATCATCCTGAACTCCTTGCTCTCTATGAACTGCCAGCTTAATGCCGTTTTCTCCTCCTGCTTCCACACGCTCTGCCCGCTCCATAAGATCTACAAATGGATCCCCACCGAGTCCAGGAAAATGGTCACCATGCACTTGTCAGCCGCAGACTCGGCTACAGCAACACACTCTATGCCGGCACCACACAGAAACTCCAAAAGATAGTGCAAAACATCCAGAACACCACCCCCAGACACACCCTGGGCATCCCACGTCGCAGCCACAACTCCGGACACTTGAGAGACCTTCACTGGCTACCTGTCAACGAAAGAATCACCTTTAAGCTCCTCAAGGACTCCTACAAAGCACTCTACAATGCCGGATCTGCATACCTCAACCACACCTCTCCTTCTACGCTCCCACCAGACATCTCCGCTCTGCACATCTCATCCTGGTAACCATCCCACAGATCCGTACATCCACGGCTTTAGGAAGAGATCCTTCTCCTACCTCACTGCGAAGAACTGGAACTCCCTGCCTCTTCACCTCAGGCAATCCTTATCATTACTGCAATTCAGGAAGGACCCCACAAGGTTGCTCTTCGACTGAATCCCAGATTCCCCCTCTTCCCCCTCAGCACCTTAAGACCCTCATGGCTGAGTTGTTGCGCTTTATAAGATTGCTGATTGATTGATTGTTAACCAGTTGCCTGTGTCCAGGCCATCAGATAGTAGATGTAATAGAGGTGATTTGGCAAAATATTGTCTCAAGAATATTGTGAGACACAATTATGTGTCGTACATATTGTGATGTCAAAAATATTGTTGGAAAAATATCATGGGTAAGAATATTGTGATTTTCACTGTTTTGTAATAATGTTGTTAAAATGTTTTGTATTACATCATTGTAATGTATATTGTTTCTACTGAGTGCATGTGTTGTATGTTGTTTTTGCACTAATATTTGTTTCAAATAAGTGTGATTTCTTTTCAACAAGTTTTAGGAGCAGTATGCGCATTTTTAGGGGAATAGGATTGCAAGTAAATTTAAATATTTTTATAAAAGCTTGATATGTTTCAAAGTCTTGTTGAGTTCTTATTTTTTAATTAAATTTTATTTATGTTTTCTTTGTTTTTGGTATTCAATGACTAAATGTAAATTAGATTTTTTTTATAAATGTAAAATGTAATTTTTTATATATAATTTTTGTTTAATTTTTAAGCACTTTGTTAAATACCTTTGTAGTATGTGTTTATCAATGTAATTTTGAAAACATTTTTGTTCCTTGTTATTTACTTTGAATATGTTTCTTTTTCTTACAAAATTTTCTCTATAATTACATTTATTTTACTCTCCCCAATGTACTTTGGTTTGGAGTGGGACTCGCATAACTGACACCTCACCCATGTGATTATATTTGGAGTTGGAATAGTACATCTGCCCCCCTCAAAGGCCAACATCTTTCCTTAGTGTGGTTAAATTTGAAGTGGGAATACTACATCTGACCCCTCCAAATCCCAACACTTAACCCCTTGTGGTTAAGTTTGGGGTTGGAATAGTAAATCTGACACCCCTTTCAAAGTCCAACACGTTCCCCAGTGTGGTTAATTTTGGAGTGAGAATAGTAAATCTCACCCCCCCATATGGGGGCCAGAGAGCCATTATAGACTCATTGGCATGAGGCTCCTGCGGCCTGTTCCTGCAATCCATCACAATCCTGTTGATTTCAGAACTACACTCTACAGTTAGGAGCTGCTAATGAAGTGCAAACCAGTGCCCTCGGTCCGATGTATCCTGAGAGTCATTCTTATGGGTAAGCTCAGTGTAGCCGGTGTGGGCATGCTGCTGAGGTACCTGTGGGAGAGGCTACTCCTTGGAATATGTGGACCCCTCTTTGGGGGTGCGCTGACAATTTCCCAGGTACTGGAGTCAGGACCGAGGTACCGCATTGAAACTGTAGTTCGTTTGGCTCTCAGCCAGTGTCTGTAAGGGCGTGGCCAAACTGACTCTGTCATTGCTGGCGCACATTGTGACTTAAATCACTTGTTTGAGTTGGGCTTTGAACAGTGGTGCTGCATTGGGTGGGCTTCGTGAGGCCCCACCCTGAGTGAAGTAGTCTCACCTGTGACCCTTAGGCCCACACCTGCCGCTGGTTCCTGGCTATAACTGGAGCAGTTCTGAAGGTCACTGTAGGACTACGGGGCATATTATCAAGGGATTCATCTCCACTTTTTTGAGCACAGAAAACAGAAGGCTTCATCTGAGAATAGACAAGTGGGACAAGGAGGGGTGGCTGAATCTGATTGGAAGACACAACTGGTAGCAAAGTGTTGCTATTCGGCATGCAGAAGAGTCTCTCAAATATTGATGGCAAGATTGACTCTCTAATCATGAGAGTGGGTCAGTTGAAGCAAAGGGTGGACAGACAAGCTGAAAGAATTGACATGGGAGAGTACAACAATGTTAAAAATGGAAAAAGTGCTTGCAGCCATCAAAGCCAACAAAAACGAGGACTTCGAAGCCCAATTCAGGAGGAACAAACTACAGATTTGGAGTGCCAGAATCGATGAATAAAGGAAAGATAGAAGTATGTTTCTAGATTATGTTGCTGGACATCATTGGCACATCAAAGTTCTTGTAGATATTTGTGAATGAGCACAGAGCTCACTAGCACAACAACCCCCTCCTGGAGCCTCACCCAAGCCCAAGCCCATTATTTCGAGGATATTGAACTATCATAACAAATACCACGCAATTAGACTTGTGAGGGAGACAAAAGACCTTAACTACCAAGGGATTTCCCTCTCACTTTTTTCTGGATGTTATGCAATGTGTTCAGGAAGCCAGGCGGGCCTGTGCCCTGTGAAGAGAAAGTGTCAACAGGCTAATATCAAATATCCAATTCTTTGTCTTGCTCATTTTCAGTTCATGATAGGCAATAAGCCAAACATCTTCAACGACATGCAGAGAGCAGCTGACATAGTCAAGCGATTAAAAATGCAGAGCCCAGCAAAATCTCTGCATCGATGGCATGCTCTTCCGAGCACAAAAATCAGATGCTGAATGTGGTATTTGTGTATGTATCGTGTGTGTGTGGCGCGTGTGTGTGTGTGGCGCGTGTATGGCATGCTAGTGTAGAGCGTGCATGGAGTGCGAGTGTGGAGTGCGTGGTAGGTCATTGTGGAATGCAGGTGGGAGGCAGTTGCTGGAGGGAGAGGCGGAGGAGGTCCGGTGTTCATGTTGCTGTACTACTTGATACTTGTTACTATCAAATAAAGAAGAAGAAGATTGAACAAGCAACCCTGTCTGCGTATTCCTGCTTACAATACATGGCGACGAGCGGGATTTACAGCAACATCGAGCACAAATTTTTTTTTGCATTTTTAACTTTATTGGTATTTCATTTAACTGTTGCTCAACTACCTTCAAAACGGTAACGACCCAAACTAAGCTAAGCGGCGATCTCCTCGACGAATTGGTATGCTTTTAAAAATGTAATTTTACCTTTTAACACACTATTTTATATAGTGCATCTTTCAAGTTGCTCTCTGTACCAGCATCGGCACGCGCAAGCTGTTTCCAAGCGAGGAATTCTACAACGTCATTACTACGTTGAGCGTCATCACGTGAGTTCGTCGTATTGTCATCACGCTCACGCTGATCCTTACGCACAGCGGCCATTTCTGTTGTCCTCGTTGCATAGCAACGCGCTAACGGAGCAACGCGTCAAGTACAAGACGTGCTAAAGAAACAACGCGGCTTGAAAAGAATCAAATTAACGCTAATTGTTGAATGCTAATTTCAACGCCGGTTGATTTTTTAACTGCAAACTACCATTTTAACATCATTTAACCGGCGAACTGTTGAGCAACACAACCATAAGAGGTTAAGTATCACTCTTAATTTTTGAACTTTGGTGAACTATTTGCGCAAGCTGTAGCAATTGTGTGAGCAACATGATTAGAAGAAGTTGAGTATTAACATACCATTTTGAACTCTGGTGAACTTTTTGCGCAAGTATCTACAAAGAATTTTTTTTTTCTTCTTTGTATAATATAACTTTTACCTTATTGAGATGTCTTCAATTCATCCACCACCATTTTTTTTAGCAGAATCTGGTGAACCTCCTATTGCATGGGACTTATGGTTAGACATGTTTGAAGCCTATGTAGAAGTTTTAGCTGAAGAAGAGTCTTCACAAGAAAGGAAAGTGTCATTGCTTAAACATAGATTAGGTGCTGTAGGATTAAGAGAGTTTAAAAATCTTCCTAAAATTGAAAATGCTGGTGACATGGGGGTTTACCAATGTGCTGTCAAACAGATGCAAGAAAGATTTGGAAGGAAAATTAACGTAGTGATGGAAAGGTTCAAGTTTTATTCAAGGGCTCAGAAAAGTGATGAATCTATTGACCAATATGTATCAGCTTTAAGAGGTTTGGCTGTCACATGTGAAATTGAAAGCATGACGTATGACCAAGTGTTGCGTGATCAGATTCTCATGAAGACCAAATCAAAGAAAATCCAAGAGAAACTATGGTCATCTGGAAGCACTTCTTTAAAAAATGCTATTGAAGTAGCTAGGGGTGTAGAAATTTCTGATCAATGCATTCGTGAGGTCAGGAATGAAAAAAATGATTCTGATTCTAATTCCATTAATGTTGTAAATAAGGGTGACATGTCCAAATTCAAGAGTGATAATAAGGTAACAAATTTCTCATCTTATCCCTATAAGAAAGGAAATGAAAAAAGTTTTGAAAGAAATAATGACCCGAAAAAATTTGCATGTTTTAGATGTGGGTCTTCTACTCATTTAGCTAATTACAAATGGTGTCCTGCCCTTGATAAAATTTGTACCAACTGTAAAAAGAAAGGACATTTTACCAGAGTATGTCGGAATTTCAAAGCTAAAGTTAATTATTTACAAGAGATCGAGCAGGATGACATTAATTGTGTCCAAGATGGGAATCAAGACGATGTTTTTCATGTGGTGGGTGACATATGCAGTATTCACGATGAAATAGCTAAAGGGGCATGCAAAGTTAAAAAGTTACCATCTTGTTCTGTTAATATCGATGGGCTAGAAGTAAAGGTCATGGTAGATTCTTGTGCCTGGTATACTATTATGGGTATGGATTCATTTAAATCCTTATGGCCCAGCAGGCCATTATTAGGTCCTGATATACATCCTGGAAGTTACACTGGACACAGAATACCGTTAGAAGGGTTTATAATAGCCAAAATAAGTTTTGGATGTAACTCTTGTCAGGGGAAAATTTATGTGGCCAATAAGGGTGCAACAATTTTGGGATGGCCACACATTTATGATTTAGGCATGAAAATTGACCCTAGACGGGAATTCCCAGTTTATTCTATTCAGGATGAGTGTATTGGAAAAGATGCTTACTCAAATCTTTCAGAAAAATTTCCTGATGTATTCTCAAGTGGAATTGGTAAAATGGTGGGATTCAAGCACAGAATAATTCTAAGGGAAGGCGCATGTCCTATTCGGCAAAAACTTAGAAATGTTCCGATCAGTTACAGAGAAAAATTGGGCGAGATACTTAAAAAGCTGTGTAGTGATGGTATTATTGAACCGGTTGAAAGTTCAGATTGGGTTTCACCAGTGGTTATTTCGCTTAAATCCAATGGCGATTTGCGCCTGTGTGTAGACCTAAGATGTTTAAACGAGGCTATTTGGGTTGACACATTTCCTCTTCCAAACTTGCAAGAATTGACATCATCTGTGGGCGGTTCTTCTTGGTTTTCCAAGATAGACCTAACTAGTGCATACCATCAAATCGTGTTAGAGGATGATTCTAAACATTGCACTGCCTTTATCACCACAGAAGGGATGTTTAGGTATAAGCGCATGCCTTTTGGGCTCGCCAGTGCATCTGCAGTCTTCCAAAGGGAAATGTGTAGAGTTTTACAGGGGATCGAAAATGCTAAAGTGTTCCAAGATGACATTTTAATATTTGGGAAGAACAAAGAATGCCACGATAAAGGCTTGTTTGCAGTTTTGGAAGCATTAAGAAGGAGTGGACTGACTATTAAGAATGAGAAATGTGTATTTGGGAAATCTGAGGTGGAATACTTAGGTCATGTCATATCTAAGGATGGTATTCGACCCAAAATTAGCCATGTTGATGCCATTTTAGCCGTCCCAGAACCTACAAGCAAAGAACAATTAATGTCATTTCTGGGACTGACAGAATTTTATTCACGATTTATTGAGAACTACGCTTCAAAAGTTGAATCGCTAAGATCCTTACTAAAGAGAGGTGTTACGTTTTCATGGGGTGATCAACAGAGAATGTGTTTTGAGAAAGTGAAGAAGGAAATAGTTTCCACGCCTTGTTTGAAACCCTTTTTACCAATGGCAGAATGTGTTCTATCTGTGGATGCGTCTGGGTATGGCATTGGTGCTGTGTTTTCCCAACGGTCTAAGTCTGAAAAATGGGTAGTAGCGTATGCTTCACGTACCCTAACCAAAGCAGAACGGAACTACTCCGTTATAGAAAAGGAATTGTTAGCTGCTTCATGGGCAGCTGAAAGATTTCGAATGTATATATGGGGAAGAAAGTTCAAAATCTGTACTGACCACAAACCATTAGTGAACATTTTGAGGCCTGAGGGCGGGAAGAACTTAACACCAAGATTAGCTCGTTTGGCTTCAAAGCTGCAAATGTTTAGTTTTGACATTGAATATATTCCTGGCAAGGACAATGTTGTTGCTGATGGTCTGTCTAGATTACCCAATGCAGGTGTGTCTGATGCCAAGACTAACACTGATTGTGAAGTGGCGTTTACCACTAAGGATGTATTCCTTATTGACGCTGAGAATACTGTTAGCGGTATTTCTGAAGCATCTTGGGTGAGTGAGATGGAGAAGGATGTGGTCCTGAAAGAAGTTAAACAGTTCATAGTTGAAGGATGGCCTAGAGAGTCATATTTACGCGGTGAATCTATTGCCTTTTCCAAGATTAAGGATGAGTTGTGCATTGTTAATGATCTCATCTTAAGGGGTGACAGAATTGTGCCTCCAGTTGGGTTAAGGAAGGACATTGCTGAGAGAAGCCATTTGGGACATGGGGGCATGTCTAGTTCAAAGAGAAGGGTTAAGGAGTGGTTTTGGTGGCCAGGTGTGGACTCTATGGTGGACAAACTAGTCAGGGATTGCAAAATTTGTAATAACAGTGATAAAGTAGCTAAGCCGTTGAGTGTACCATTGACCATGGTGGAGCTTCCTGAGTATCCATGGCAGAAGGTAGCTATCGACTTTATGGGACCATTTTCAGCCTTGTCTTCTGCAGACTGTTATGCCATCGTATTAGTGGATTATTATTCGAAATGGCCCGAGGTAAGAATGGTCAATGGGATGACAACGGATGTTGTCATTGAGTTTTTAGAGGATGTATTTTCGAGAGAGGGGGTACCTGAAATGTTGGTCTCAGATAATGGGCCCCAATTTGTTTCACAAAAAATGGATGAGTTTTTATTGGCAATGGGCATTAAGCATATTAAGTCATCCCTGTACCACCCAGAGGGAAATGGCCAAGTTGAGCGCTTCAACAGAGTGGTCAAGGAAGTGATTGAATTGGCATTAAGTGCAGGGTTACCCTGGAGGAAAGCCTTGCAAGAGAGGTTGACTGCCTATCGTGTAACTCCCCACTCAGCTACTGGAAAGACACCTTTCGAAATTTTAAGAGGCAGGAAGCCATTTGCGGGATTAGTTCCCTGGTGGTTGAGAAAGAGGAATAATAAGATGCAATGTAACTCTAAGAATGTTGATGAAGAAGTCAGATCTGAAGTTGAAAAGTATCAAAACCGCAATCAGCAGTATCATGGGAACAGATGTAACTGGCCTCTAGTTAAGATAGGTCAGATGGTTAGGGTAAAGAACCCTAGGAAGGTATTGAAGGGTGAAAGTGTGTGGTCCAAACCTTTAAAAGTGGTTAAGGTTTTTGGTAGTGCTGTTGAGTTGGAAGATGGCAAAAGGTGGAATTTTCGTCAATTGAGTTTTTGTAATGAGAGGAGGGGTGTGGTTGGTGTACATTCCGATGGTGGGTCTTGTAGTGGTTATTTGTTAGGTGACGATTTTGGTTTGGAGGATTCGAGGCTGACCGGTAATGCAGGTACGTGTGAGCCTAGGGATGTTGTTGACCCTCGTGATGTTGGTTCTCCTAGTGCTAGGAATGTTATAGATGCTGAGGGTGTTGTACCATTTCGCTCTGATGTTGACATTAGTGGTGAATGTCTCCGCCGGGGCGATAGGGTAAGGAAGATGCCGGCTAAGTTTTTGGATTTCAAGTTAGGGTGAACTTAAAGGTGGTTCCTTAGCTTTTCAAGGAGGAGGGTGTGTGGTATTTGTGTATGTATCGTGTGTGTGTGGCGCGTGTGTGTGTGTGGCGCGTGTATGGCATGCTAGTGTAGAGCGTGCATGGAGTGCGAGTGTGGAGTGCGTGGTAGGTCATTGTGGAATGCAGGTGGGAGGCAGTTGCTGGAGGGAGAGGCGGAGGAGGTCCGGTGTTCATGTTGCTGTACTACTTGATACTTGTTACTATCAAATAAAGAAGAAGAAGATTGAACAAGCAACCCTGTCTGCGTATTCCTGCTTACAATACTGAACATCATTAACTTTGATCTCAATGGTACTAATGTGATTGTGCTTGACCTGCATGCATGGACACATGCTCAAATTGGAATTGTTGTTGACGTCTTGGTTTGCCCCTATGACGACTTGCTAGTGCAAAATCAGTATATTATAATGGTTTAAACAGGCCTTGCTCTGGCTGCACGAGGGCGGGGGTGGACTTCTGTCCTAAAGGACTCACCTGCATACCATTCTTGTGATTGTTTATACTTTGAGCATTGGTAAATGGGGGTGGTCAACTAATCGTTTGTGGATTGCTGTGGGTCAGGGAGGTAAAGTGTTGGTTTACTTATTGTTAATTTTAATTTCTATATTGCCAGATGGCGATTATTCCACAACCACTGAAGACTCGAAAATGCTTTCCATATCCTGATCAGCTGGCTTCATGAACTCTCTGCAATGTCAAGTCATAGGTGTAACTCAACAATGAATGTCAATCTCATCACATGGAATGTCAGAGGTCCTAATAACGCCCGGAAATCAAGACAAATTGTCGCATACCTAGATCAATATGATATCCATTTAGTTCTCCTGCAATAAATATACCTAATCATCCAATAAGATGGCAAGATTGCATCACATGCAGTGAATGTTGCTTTTTTACCTCTTACTCTTAGTATGCTCAGATTGTAGCTATTATAATTAAAAGACCTAAACACATGGCAAGGAAGACCGAACACTGCTATGTGTTAGTCTGCAATATTCAGAAAAAACGTCCTTTTACAATGGTTAATGTGTATGAGCCTAATACTGACTCACCCATGTCCTTCAGCAGCTTCGCTTCCAGCGTAATCAGTACCCTCCGTAGACCATACTGTAGGGGGGGTAAATTTCTACCTCAGTCTTGACCTTCAGATGGATAGGAAGTCTAGAGCTGGTTACCACACACTGGTTGCCACTAAAACATTGACCCAACATGTAGCGCATTTAGAAGGGCCATCAGCTTATGCGTCCCTCTCATTCCTAGAATATTGGCTAACCTCAAAAGATCTTCTGTCAAAGGAGGAGCATCAGAGAGAAATATAACCAGGGTACCCCCACTCATGAAATAAAAAAAAACAAAGACCTTGTTATGGAAAAACACATCAATTTGTCGAAAAAAAATCTTTTAAAATGAGTATTGTGAGACAATGCTGGCTAGCTAGTCATGCCCACCCATATGTGTTAATCAGTTTTAAAAATTAATCAACCCCCCCCATGACACATCCTTACTTAAAAAGTGTGTGGTGGGTCAGAAAGTGCCTCACGTAAGCACCATCCATGGAGCTACTGGTTGGTACTCACCAGTTGGCTCACTCTCTCATCATAAGCACTTTCCTGACAGAAAAGAATGTGACCTAACTCTAAACTAATATGGAAAATGATAAATAAAGGAGTGAGGTGCTCAAATGAAGGTGATATCTATCTACCATCTATGCCCCGTATTGTGAAAAAGATAAACCGAACTCCCCATAAGTTAAAATTGAGCTGTGGACATCTATCACACATATCCTTTAATTTTAAATAGTGTGCACACTCAGTTGAAAAATAATGGGATGGTTTTGACCATTTTAACCTGAACGGCAAACATGTTTCATTGCCCTTAAAAGTTTGCGGCAATTTCATCAGGTCACGGGGACACAACTCCACCACAAGAAGGCACCGAACCAAGCAATTTCCAGGTGGACTCCTAACAGCAACTCACCGAAAGAGGACATGGAGGATAATGGCCCCCCTACTTATAAATACAACCAAGAGCGCACACCGCCGGGCTGAATGCAAACAACAAACCTCAAAAGATGCCAATTTATAAACAGTAGATGTAAAGCTTTTAGCCAAAAGATCAAACCATTCTTCAGTTTCCATCATTGGACTCTGTTTTTCATGCAGAAACCAAGACAGCATTAACCAAAATGTTCAAAATGAACATAACATCAGCGTCTAGCCCCCGTACAGAATGGGATGTCTCTAATGCATATGCCGGAGGGATTTTTATTTCCAAATGGTCAAGGCTCTCTACATATGAGTGTAGCATATGGACCCTAAAGATGGACCTTAGTGCGGCTGATTCACAGCTATACAAACCAAGATGTGAGACAGTATTTGTGGAGATAATGAAGAAGCAGAGAGGATAATACGTTTTATAGTTACATAATACACAGTCCGTAGATCTGAGTAACCTTCTAAATCGTTCGCTGCATTAATCTGTAATTTGCCTTTTCTTGCCACATAATCTAGTCAACACTGCCACATATTTTGATTCTCCCCTGCCGCATAATTCCGGTGGCCCTGGTTATGGAATGTACATGTATGGCGTAGTAAAGGATTGCATCTAATGCCGCCCATCTCTTCTCACCTATATATGACTGCTGTTGTTACTTCATACTTTGCTGCTGTCTACCATTTTGACATCATGTATGATCTATCCACTGGCATGGCTTAATGATTTAATTTTTTCCTTTTCTTCATTTGTGCAATTATGAAAGGTTAAATAAAGTTTTTTTTAAAAGTCTTATACTCCACAAAATTCAGCACCATTCCCACTATTTCAGTATTTCAACTGTGTTTTTTTAATGGATTATAAAGAAACATAGTATTATTTGTATGTGTAAGTGGCCCTGCTTGTACTCAACCCTCCAAGATGGCTGAACCCCTCCCATGTTTTCAAAGTCAATAAAGGTTTTTAAATAGAACCCCTGAATTAATTCTGCATGTACTCATAGAAAGAAGTGCTAGACCATTCTCTTTCTTAAACAAATGCTGTGTTTTTAATTTATACAAAATATCATTTGATATTTATATTGCATTAATCTAATATGTTTTCAATTAAATGACAAATGTAACTTTTATTGCATATATTGTATACATTAAAAACTGTCATTACATTTTTAAAAAGAGAAGACTTGCCTTCGCCTCAAAAATCATTGTGGGCCTCTTTACGATGTCGCGCGTAAAGCCTCCACCCGACACTGTCTCGGAATCGGGACCGATGGATTTGCGGTCAGCGGTTTCAACTGACAAATTACGATGCAACCAAACTGAGTTTGGTTGCAGTCCAATTGTGTTCTATGGGAGCCCATGTACCACCCGGCAACCGGCCCTAACACAGGCTCCTGTGGGGAAATGGAGGGTGTGTGGAAAACCCTGCGCCCTGTAAAAGGCACCCCATGGTGCCTGCCACACAGTGCAGGTTTTTAAAGTGGGGTCCCTCAAGTACCCCCTCGGCCATCAACCATAGGCTGTGGGACCTAGGGGGCTTGCAAGGGACCCCCAAAGTCACTTTCCAACACCCTTTCTGTGTCAGACAGGCCTAGTTGGAAAGACTGTTAGAAATCGACATCGTAATCCCTTGAAACGCTGTTCATAGGGGTGTACGATGCAGTTCCACCCGACACGGATACTCAGAGAGTCGCTCGAAACCGATTCAGAATGACCAACTAGTTCAAATTCCAACCGCAAACATCGTAATTGGGTGGGCAGAATGTAAATCGACGGAGTCCATCGGAAGGGCTCCGACATGGTCGAGGAGTTTCTGACTGTCGGAAGGAGGCTTGCCGTCCGACATCGTATTGAGGCCCTCAGTGTTTGGGAAACAACCAAATTCAACTCTGTTGCATACATCTCAACAGGCCGGGTTCAGACCCACCCACTCTACAGAGATGGTCATACTCTCTGTCATGGAAGAACTGCGTAGAGGGCCGACTCTAACATCAGTCAGGCCCTAGTGCTCCTGGATTTGTCGGCCGCCTTTGACACGGTCGACCATGTCATCTTGGTCGACCGTGTCAGGCAGGCTGGCATCAGGGGCACTGCCCTGGACTGGGTTCGGTCGTTTCTCACTAGCCACCAACAAGCGGTCCGGCTTTCCCAGTTCTCCGCTGACAGGGTGGGGTTGACCTGTGGCGTGCCGCAGGGCTCCTCTTTATCCCCGCTCCTTTTTAATTTATACCTTACCCCCCTGATCCGGTCTCTCCGAGATAGGAATGTCACCGCGTTTAATTACGCGGATGACATCCAGCTGGTCTTCAACATCGACCCCTCGGACCAGTCAAGCCACCCTTTGTCACATTAGCAACTGGATGGGGGCAAATCACCTTAAGCTTAACCCCGACAAAACCAAATTGGTTCTTGTCGGGGGGCCTTCCAATCCTTGGAAATCCAATTTCTGGCCTGCTAGCTTGGGTCTTCCCCCTTGCCCAGTTGACTCAGCCAAAAGTCTGGGGGTTATCATCAGTAAAGATCGTTCGATGAAGCCCCAGATAAATGCCACTGTCTCTTCTTGTTTTTTCCAACTGCAAAAAATTCGGAAAATCGCGTGGTTTCTTACCACCGAGGCTCTTACCTTAGCCCTCTTGGCGTTAATCGTCTCTAGGATTGACTACGCCAATTCCTTGTACATAGGCATCCCAGATTATCAACTTAAACGTTTGCAGCTCGTCCAGAACCAGGCGGCACGCCTCATCTTCCATCAAGCGAGGCACCATCATGTCCGCCCCCTGCTAAGATCTCTGCACTGGCTTCCTGTTTCTGAACGCTGCAAATTCAAGCTGGGCTGCCTTGTTTTTAAATCTCTGGCTGGCCTAGGTCCCATCTTCATCTCTTCCCTCATTCACCCCTATGTCCCCTCTCACAATCTTCCCTCGGCTCACTCGGCTCTACTCAAAGTCCAGAGAGTCAAGCGTAAGAAATGGGGAGGTTTAAGATTCTCATTCCTTGCCCCATCTTTCTGGAATGCACTCCCATTGGACATAAGGCTTGCTTCTCCCTGTACCCGTTTCAGATCCCTCCTTAAGACATATCTGTTTCGCATTGCGTACAATTAAAATGTTTTTTTCTTTTCTGTCTCCTTTCCTTTTCTCTTTCTTTCCCTGTTGCTGCTGTGCACTCCCTTATCCTGTCCAGGCGGTGCCCACTGTCCTTCTGTGCCCCAGCGCCAAGAAACTGTATAGTGTATGCTGCGCTTTATAAATGCCTTTCACATCACATCACATCACACATATGTGAATGACAGTCTCCCTTATCTTATGCTGGATACAGATTGTAATTGCCTTAGCACTAGCAGACCACACCTTTTGCTCAGGCCTCAACTTGACCCTCATGTAGTATGGAATGTGCGCATTTCCTGCTTCTTTTTTTTTGCTTTTGTTACTTTTTCTAGTGTGACAAATATTTATTTCGATCTGTTTTTCAGAAAATTCTTAAGTTTACTAAAGATTTAAAGTAACTACCCATGAGAACTATGGTGTATATTTGTACTTTAGCTACATTTGTGGATTTAACCTGTAAAATCTATTATGTTTAATTATTTCCTTAATAAAATATTCCACCACTCTTTTATGAAAGCTAAAGAAAATGCAGACTGAAGGTCAAGCAATGTTATGTACACGTGTCATAATGAACCCTCAAGGAACATACCTTACATGAAGGCATGAAGAGTCTGACGAGATGCTAAAGCATGATATTCCAGATATGAATTCACAGTTTTTACTGAAAGGCATTAACTTAATTTTGACTCATGATTGTTTTGTTATGTTTGGAAGGATGACCTTCAAAGTATCAGAACAGCAAATTGCAGGAACATGGTGCCAGATGTGCAGATATTTTCATGCAAAACTATGAGAATGAACTGAGAGTATGGAAAGCACAATTGAAATCAATACACAGCGGTGGCACTTAGATGATATTTTTAGCATATGTCCTTGCTCCATAAAGCAAGTCAGAGGAGTTTAATATGCATTTATTAAACACATCATATTCAATAAAGTGATCCAAAAGAGAGGTAACCAAGGAAGGAACTTTTTGAAAACAACCATATTATTGCAATAAACACATGTTAATACTAATTGTTTTGTCAAGAAGCTGGACATAAATATTCTCCTTTAGGCCTTAAGTTTCCATCCAAAGGTATTATTTCATGTTTTTTGTTTGTTTGACCAACCACTGAGGATTACACAAATAGGCCCTCATTATAATTGGTCGCTTAATTCTGATGGAGCCGGTAGCAGCAGTTACCCATCCCTTCGGAATTACGAGAATATGCGGGAGCACCATGTATCTATTTCCATTTGCAAAGGTATTTCAGTTATGAAAGGAAGCAGAAATCTCTGGGTTAAAGTCTGGGCCAAAATTAATTAGGCATTACCTGGAGAATCTGATCTAGAATTATCAATTCTCTTAATAAGTTCTCATTTGTTAGTGGAAACTCAGGATGTAATTTGTAATAGATAGCTTTTCCATACCCCGTGATTTACAGGTACCACCAGTATCAGTAACTCTGAGAGTGGAAAAAACAGCCCACAGGCACAGTCACTGATAACGACAGCCAAAGTTTCAGGTGAATAGATATATCAAGCATGTTAAGAAATTTGAGACATGAGGTTACACTAAACAAGCATTAAATATACATTTTTAAAAAAACATTAATGAAAACTAAGAGGATTGCACAAAGATTATATTCCCTTCAGTTGACAGGCATATAGCATCACCGGGATCAGGGACTAAACATTGAAATGTTCTTCTTGGGAATGTGAGACTCAAAGATGAGTTTGAAATAAAAAATCATTAGCTGAGTGATTACTCAAGAAAAATCATTGAGATATGTTATAACAAGCTGAAGGTCAAGGCTGTAATAAAGATTTGAAGCAAAGCCATTTAGCAATTTCAAAGGTGGGGATTTGCTGATGCTCAGGGTGCAGTGAATGTAATAATGTTATCTAAGTTTCCATTCTAAACAGCTGAGTCAGTGAAAGGCATTCAATTAAGATACTTAGCAACAGCTCTCAATAAATGTAGTATATGCAATACAAGTTCCATGTGGCAAAGCATAAATTAGACAAACCACCATGAAAATAAACATTAACAAGCACAAATAAAAAAGTATAGGCTAAATTCGGCAAAATCATGTGTTGAACATGGACACAATAAAGCGCAGCCAAGACTTCGCTTGTGCAAAATAGTTAAGAGCCTCCAAAAAGTTATTATACGACAGCATTTCTATTACCCAGAGAATGCTCGTTGGTAGGCATTTTGGAGACATAGAAACCATGTGGTTAAATAAGGCACATGGACAGGTAACATGAAGGGCACCATACCGTGATAATAGAAAGAGAAGAGTTAAAATCAGAAACTGAATACCCAAGAATAGGGCTACATTGTTTCCTAATTAATCACAATGATAATACCTCATGTACGAGAGTTACAGTGCAAATGGAGGATTGTGATCAATAACTAAAACAGAATTCAGAGATATGCAACACTTTAATATAATGAATATTGAGAATTATTTTTTATGTTGGGAGCATTCTCTCCAAGGACACAGACAAGTGAATACTTTTGTGCATCGTGTATCATGAACAATGTAACAAGCACCAATTATACAGATCCTTGACAATGTAATTGAGATACCCTATCTATAACTTGTCTCAATGAGGCCTCAGGCCTTACATTGACTTACTCATTCCTAATAGATGTAAATTCATCTCATTGCAAGAGAAAATAAGAGGCTGTGTAGCCACTATCATTTGGAATAATCTTTCACTTACTTGTAGAAACATGAATCCTACTCCACATATGAAGTGCTTGCCACCCTTTGCAAGGTATCAACTAGATGCACTGTATCGTGTTTAATGTATATATACATGCCTGCAATGCAAATTTCTTGCATCACTGTCGAGACCTATAGAAGGATTTTGCATTATGTCTTTGGAATTTCCATCAGTGACAGTGCAATACTTTTGGAAGGGAGGGGAACGGGCGTGCAGGGCACTTACGCACACATATGCACTCACTCACTCATAGTAGTTCACAAAAAATCTGTAAATGTCAGATTAAAAAGACCTAACCCAGGGAATGCGCGAAAAAACAAGACCCCTGTCCAAAGAAAAGAAAATTATTTTCTTGAGTCCCCTCGCTCACCCAGAGTTCCCCCTAGGTGACATGCTTCATCATTGGGGCCATCCCAAACAGCTGCTGCTTGGGGCGTGCTGCGACTTGCGGAACTATGTAGGAGCACTTTTCGTGAAGAAATGTGTAGTGCAGTGTTTGTGGAGTGATGAAAGCAATGTTAAAAATGCCTAGCTAGTGAGCTAGCATATGTGTGAGGGCATCACAAAGAAAGACCTCCCTTTCCCGCACCTCCTCTTCCAGGAAGCACCCAGGCTTGCCACAGCCAATCACAATGCTGCAATGCAGCATTGTGATTGGTCTGAGCACTGTGGTTCGTAGCTCAGAAAGGGGCTGGGGGCCTGAATGTGTTCTACACTCATGCTATAATGCAGCCTCGGTGGAGAACATGCAAAGCGCGCATACTGCTTTGGCCGGCCTGAGAGGGGCATGCGCACTTTAGAATTCAGCAACAACTCCTCCTCCTTGACATCAGGGGAACCAAGCCCCACCCCTGATGATACTAAAAATAAAATGTTAATAACTTCAGTTATTATCATTTTCTAACTTCTTTTATACTGCTTCGTGAGCAGTGGGGCGACGCTCCTCCACCTTAGTGGAGGAGCCGCCACTAACTATAACTTCCCTACAACCAACTTTTGCTTAGACTTAGACTCAGTAAAGGCTATACTAGGCGATAGCTAGATACAAAAGGACAAAACTCACCTACTTGCCTTCTTGTTTTTATGGTTGCCAAAGGGAGACATCAATGATATACAAATCTAGTTTCTTATAGATAATTGCCAAAGTTTGGCTCCGAATTCAGCATCACTTGATAGGCTGCCAGATTAATATACTAAACTAATACATGTTAGTCAACCTAACTATTGGAACTAGATTCAAGCTAGCCTGGATGATGAGGCCTGTTAGCCTGGAAAAGGGAAACAACCGTTACAACGCAACTATTACAACGCACACCGTTACAACGCACACCATTACAACGCAGGATCCTTTACAACGCATGCCTTTACAACGCATGATATTACATAGCAGATGCTATTACAACGCATGCCATTACAACGTAAGTATAGGTAAGTATATCATTTTATTTAATCTTTTTTTAATTTGAAAAATAATAAAAATAATTAAAATAAATTAAAGTAATTTTTTATATATATAGTTTGTGTTTTGGGGTACAGGGGTATTTTTAGGGTTCAGGGCTGGGTTTGGGTTTTGGGGTACAGGAGTATTTTTAGGTTTCAGGGCTGGGTTTGGGTTTTGGGGTACAGGGGTATTTTTAGGTTTCAGGGCTGGGTTTGGGTTTTGGGGTACAGGGGTATTTTTAGGTTTCAGGGTTGGGTGTGGGTTTTGGGGTACAGGGTATTTTTAGGTTTCAGGGCTGGGTTTGGGTTTTGGGGTAAAGGGGTATTTTTAGGTTTCAGGGTTGGGTTTGGGTTATGGGGTACAGGGGTATTTTTAGGTTTCAGTGCTGGGTTTGGGTTATGGGGTACAGGGGTATTTTTAGGTTTCAGGGCTGGGTTTGGGTTATGGGGTACAGGGGTATTTTCAGGTTTCAGGGTTGGGTTTGGGTTTTGGGGTACAGGGGTATTTTTACGTTTCAGGGTTGGGCTTGGGTTTTGGGGTACAGGGGTATTTTTAGGTTTCAGGGCTGGGTTTGGGTTTTGGGGTACAGGGATATTTTTAGGTTTCAGGGCTGGGTTTGGGTTATGGGGTACAGGGGTATTTTTAGGTTTCAGGGCTGGGTTTGGGTTTTGGGGTACAGGGGTATTTTTAGGTTTCAGGGCTGGGTTTGGGTTATGGGGTACAGGGGTATTTTTAGGTTTCAGGGCTGCGTTTGGGTTTTGTGGTACAGGGGTATTTTTAGGTTTCAGGGTTGGGTTTGGGTTTTGGGGTACAGGGGTATTTTTAGGTTTCAGGGCTGGGTTTGGGTTATGGGGTGCAGGGGTATTTTTAGGTTTCAGGGTTGGGTTTGGGTTTTGGGGTACAGGGGTATTTTTAGGGTTCAGGGCTGGGTGTGGGTTTTGGGGTACAGGGGTATTTTTAGGGTTCAGGGTTGGGTTTTGGGGTACAGGGGTATTTTTAGGGTTTAGTTTTAAAATAAATAATTTAAATTAATTAAAAAATGTATTTTTAATAATTTTATTATTCATTAATAATAGTTCTTTTTTAATAATAGTTCTTTTAAAAATAAACTTAAAGTAATATATGTACAAAATAATTGTTTAAAAATAATTTAATATATTAAATTAATTTCATTTTAATTAATTTTTTAAAAAAAATAATATACTTACCTATACTTACGTTGTAATGGCATGCGTTGTAATAGCATCTGCTATGTAATGTCATGCGTTGTAAAGGCATTCGTTGTAAATGCATCTGCGTTGTAAAAAATGCGTTGTAACGGTGTGCGTTGTAAAAGTTTGCGTTGTAACGTCATACCTCCCCTGGAAAACTGTCCCAGGATGCTTGTATCCTGTCAAGGGAAGACATGGCTTGGTGGTTCGGACTGGAGTGTTCCCAGGAGGCACAGGGTCAAGATTGATTTGCATATAGCTGTGTCTGACCTGGGGTGGCAACGTGAGCTAAAGAATGATGATGGATTCAACCCAGATCTGTGACTGGGGGTGAGTGTTTGAAAAGTTTCAGCACTACGTTCATCATCTCCTTGTGTTGACTTTAACAATATCTCCAGCCAAAAAGAGCTACCAGGCTCTTGTAGACTACCTTAAGCTAATGTTACTTATTGGGGTGAGAAGCAGGTCCGATGATTCAGTATGCAACGTGCATGGCTAGGGCTATAGGTCCATTTTACTCAAACAGTTTTGAGTTATCTTCATGTAACCCTAATATCAAGGTGTCTCTTCTGGTTCCTTGATACCCCTTCCAAGTTACACACCACCTCTAGTTTAGCTATCTTGTTTGCTTGTCAGTCTTTGAAGAGGTTCACCACAAAAATAACTGGAGCACCAGGGAGGAGATATGTGAAAAGGGTTACCTGTGCCAGGATGTCTGTTCTAGCAGAAATGTGAAATGAGGAGCAGGAATAAGCAAAGCTATCATGCCTGATATGTTCAGCAATTGCTTACATTTGCCTTCCTCTGTGCACTTTCTATTTGCTGTAAATGTAAATGTAAATGTATAGGCATTTATATAGCGCACTACTTACCCGTAAGGTCCCAAGGCGCTTCGACCGCTGCGAAACCCTTCCTGGCTTCCCTGAGAGATGGTCCCTTAATGGGTATCTCCAGGGTGAGACCAGGCATCCCCGGCGTTCTGGTGGGGCCGTTAGTGAAGATGAGGCAAGCTAATGCCCAGAGTTGCCGAGTGTGATCGCTGATCAGAGTGGGCACCGAGGCGAGAGAATTATCGAGTCCGCTGACCCTGGTCCAGAAACCTGCCGCGCCGGGAATCGAACCCTGGTCCCGGGCCGTCCTCTGCTCTCGGGTCTGCCGCCTCTAACCAGTGAGCCACACTACTTCACGCTGTCAAAACATGTCTTGTCACATGTGTGCTGTCACCCGTCCCCATGCCAGGAAAGTGATTTTGAACAAGTACTCATTTTTAGCCAATATCACTAAGCATTCCAGCGTGCCCCTTGCTTATGCAGGCAACATCCCACTATTGGGAATTCCATCGATGGATGGCCAAATAACTAAGCGTAGAATACTTGAGAAGTGTGGCTCAGGGGTTAGAGGCGGCAGACCCGGAAGCTGAGATCGGCCCTGGACCAGGGTTCAATTCCCTGCCTCGGCGGGTCATGGGCTCAAAAAATTCCACGGACTCGATAATTCTCGCTCCGGTGCCTTCTCGACTCTCGGGTTCACACTCTGCGACTCTGGGCAATAGCTTGCTTAATCTCCACAACGGCCCCTTGTGGCGGGATGCCTGGCTTTCACCTTGTGGATACCCTGCCGGGGTTATCTCACAGGGGAATACCAGGATGGGTTCCCTAAGCAAGCGCCGGGAAACCCTTTGTGGGTAGCTGTGCGCTATATAAGCTCAAATACAAATACAATACCACCGTGGCTGGACGTAGGGATCAGCACAGTGGCTGACCTATTTGGAGATGGGATGCTGTTGAACCATGATCATTTTGGGAATGAAATAGGAGCACCTGGGCACATTGACACAGTATGTTAAAACCCACTGGGCCCCGCAGAGGCAGGAACCTCCCACGCATGAACTGGTCAAGACATTTTATGATATGGGTAGAGGCAGACACCTTATTAAGTGGCTATACATTGGGATATGCTCCAATGCAGAGGTTGATCTAACTACATTTCGCACAACATGGGCAGAGGACATAGGGGGAGCCTTTGAAGATAAGGAATGGGCGGCTATAGTAGAATACCCTAAAAAGGTGTCCCGAAATGCAAAATTAAAATGTATTCAAACCATGATTCGCCATAGGGCTTATCTCACCCCCCACAAATTAGACAAAATGTTCTTGCAGACACAGCACTATTGCCCAAGGTGTCTGCTGGGGGTGGCGGGCCTCATACACATGTTATGGTCATGCCCAATATTACGAGGGTTTTGGGACGCTGTCAGACAAATTGTTAGAAGAGCCACACACTGCGAGATACACAATACCGTTGAAGAATGTATTCTAGGCCTGCACAAACACGTGTCCAAGCATAAAGTACAATATCGTTTTCTTGATTTGGCGCTCATTTTAGCGATACATGCCATTACTATGCACTGGAAGTCAAAGAAGCCACCTACGGAACACGTCTAGCAGAGTGAATTGCTCAGTTGGGGGGAGTGCAGAGAGTGCTGCCATACGTCGAGAGGAGCTTAGAGACCTACGCAAAATTCCAACAGCACTAGAATGGGGTGTTATGTTGGAGTCCCTTAAAGCAGTGGACATAGACTAGTACAGTACCCTTAGCTGCACACAATAGAACGTGCAATAAGGGGATCATGTCCCGAGCGCCACGAAACACGGTGAATGATTATTGTAAGAAGTTCCATCAAGAGCCTCAAAACTGTCAGCACAAATTATATATTGGTTGCATGAGCGTGCATAGGACTGGAGGGAGGGGGGAGGGGGTATTTGTGAGTAGATTTTGTTTATTGTTTATTCTGGATATGTCAGACAGGTAGGATGTGACACGCAATACTGTTACTGTATGCTACGTCACTAAATCACTAATTTGGAAGGCATGAGACTACATGGAAGTAAAACCCCTCAAGTCATTTTACATTTGATATATATATATATATATATATATATATATATATATTGGTTCTTAAAGCTCATTGTGCAATATCTCACAGCACACGTAACCTGCATAACAACACTGTAAATGTACTGTACCAATGTTATAATGTAATATCGAAAAATAATAAAACTGTGTTTCAAAAAAATCACTAAGCATTCCAGGACTGGTAGGTGCATACAATGGGAATCTTGTAAGCACATGTTCTATCATTTTCAGTACTGGTGGAAGAAAAAGCAGTTCACAGCATTGCAGCATGGAGTTGTGGGTAGAATTTATACATTCTGTCCAAATATTGCACAGAATCCTGATGTATGCAGGCTACACAAGAATGCTACAATACAGGGGCCAATTCCGAACTGAGAGATAATCCCAATTCACAGAAATTACCAAATGAATAATGATTTAGCGGTTCCTGAGAACCCCACACTCCCATTTTCACACCCACATTTCGCCAGGAATAAACTGGTAAATTGTGCCCGAGAAAGTAAGGTCACGTCAAGAAAACCCTGCAAAAGTGGATGCTGATGATCTGATTCCTAAGGTAATTCCTCATTTTAATGGCCACCTCAATCTCAAAATACAGAGCCCTGCTGAATCAGTAATTCCAGGTGCAGAAATACCGCATAGGTAGTCCCTCCTAATTCCGAATGAAGGCTGAATGTTGTGCGACAAATAGCTACGTTTACCCCCTTTTTCTTTCATTTATGCATTCATCATTCTTGACACGCTTTAAATTTTACAATCAATGCTTGCACACAGTACAGCAGAAGGTCACTCAGTACAATACTTCATTAAATGACTTGAGAGCTTTTAATATAAGGCGATTGACCAATGTTTCCATTAATGTGTCATAAGGGGTACAATAATGCAGCAGGAGGTGAGTCCAATCAAAAGGCTATTAAGATATTCAATGCATGGAAGCATTAACCAAGGTACAGCAGCACTTGTAAAGAAAACCAGATACATCAATAAAGCATTTGGCATTTCATTAATGATGAAGCTTAGTTAAGTGCCCCGTTGAGACAATAACCTTTGAGTGATTTCTCGAGGAGCGAGGAAAGAGAGCTGGCCAATTGTTAAAGTGAGAGTTTTCCAATACTGAGAAACAGGTAGAGGAAGTGATGGAAAGCCTGAGGATTAAAGTAGAGTGCTCCTTCAGATGTCTGTAAAGGTGCTTGTGAGAAGCTGAGATCAAAATTCGGGACCTATGTGCATATTTATAATTTGCAGCTTTATAGTGGGAGGACTAACGAGCATTAACAAGTCACAAGGTTGTCACATTTCTTCAAAGGAAGTAGTGTCACTAAGGCCTAATAACGAGTCGCTGGGGTGTGGCGGTCTGACCGCCCCATTACATTCCCTAGCGGTGGTGTGGCTGTCAGGGCCGCAATAATATGCTGGTGGTGCCGCTGCAGCATTTGAATGCATATTACGGGTATCAGGACCCGTCACGACCCAGGTCATAGAGGTCTTTCCTCCATGAAAAGGCTGGCAGTCCTCAAACAAAGGGGGCCCTACACAGGGCCGGACTGGGAACCAGAACCGGCCCTGGCAAAGAGCTCGGCCGGCCCCCTCCCCTCCCCCACACTCTGGGAGGAGGGGGAGGTGCGACCGCGCTCTGTGACAGGGCCGGTTTTTGGCTGTTTTTGTTACAGGGCCGTTTTTGCAGCATAACGGCCCTGTAACAAAAACGGCCCCCAGGGGGCAAAAACCGGCCCCCAACCATGCGGCCCACCGGGGGATTGCCCGGTGCCCGCAACGGCCAGTCCGGGCCTGGCCCTACAAATAGGACCCCTATTGCCCATGTTATGGGAATGCATGCAGGGGGCACAACATTCACCCCCTGTGTGCATGCACCCCAGTTCCTGCACGGCATGGACTTTACAGTCCATGCCGTGCAGTAATTGTTTTTGTCGTTCCCATTGCGAATCCCATTTTCAGAGGCACTGCCCTGGGACTGCCAAAAACAGCCTGCCAGTCACGGGGACATTCTGAATCTGGCGGGTGGTGCGACCACGAGTTTGGCAGTGCAGGAGTGAACCGCCGGTGTGGAGGTCCGCTCCCACATCGCCAAACACATAATTGGGCCCTAAGTCATGTCTTCGTCCTATCAAACCCTTCTCTGGTAAGAGCTATTTTCCCTTAAATGCTCGTTGTGGCTGTTATATCTGTTGCTTTACGGATTTTGGAATCTGGTAATGCCAACTTGAATTTTTACATTTGATTTTGTGAGGGCTTGAACTGGCACTGTCAGGGGCTTCCCTATAATATGTATTTTATATATTTTTAGAAGTTATTAAGTTATTAGAGTATTAAGTGAGAGTTCCCCACTGGCGACGAGTTTATTGCCCACTTCGAGGGATCCCACTTGACAGATATTTGGAGCAAGCGTCAGCTCTATTTATGGCACGATGGCTGGTGCTGGCAGCAATTTTGACTTTGTCATCAAACAATTTTATTTATCAGAGATTAGAGCTGCCATTAAACAAAGCACCCAGGCCTGATGGGGTACCAGGGGACCTTTTCAAAACCTGCATAGATTTATTGGCCCACTACTAATATTGCACCTAAACTCTGCAGCCTCTGGTCCTCACCCACTAACCTGGTCTCAATCAGAAATAGTCTCTGTTTTTAAAAAAAGGCAACAGGTCAGACCCTGCATTCTTCAGGCCCATTTCCCTTATAGACTGAGGTGAACATTATTGGCCGGATTTTATTAAATCGCCTCGCGGATTGTGCAGAGGAGGGAGGCTTTTCATCTGACCTCTAGTATGAGTTCCGTTCCGGCCAGGGTATTATAGAGCAAACCTTCAACCTCCATTTATTAACTTGTAAATACACTAAGGCCAAGAAGGGGGAAGTGCATCTGTCCCTCCTGGACATTAGCACTGCCTCCGACAGAGTCAACCGTTCTAAGCTCTGGTCCATGATGGAACAGATGAATGTCGACCCAGTTTTAATAAACATTTTCCATGATTTGCACAATGATCTCTCAGCCAGTGTCAGGTTTAGCCCTAACGGGGAATGCACTGATAACTTTAAATTGTGGCACGAGGTTCGGCAATGTTGTATTTTAGCTCCTTTTTTATTTAATTTTTGTATCAACCACATAGAGCAAGCTTTGACAGCTCCAGGTGCTGACAGCATTAAAGAAGGAGGCCATTCTATACCTTCCTTGTACTATGCAGACTATACCGTTTTAATTACTCGTACTGCTAAAGGCTCACAAACACTTTTTAACATTTTTATCAGCTTTATGAGTAGCCTTGACCTGACAAGGTACTTCTCAAACTCACAGGTTAAGAAGATTGGCCCACCAAACACGAAAACTATGAAATACGTAGTAGATGGCCAACATATCAGCCAGGTAGGCAAGTACAGGTATTTGGGGGTCCAACTGGACTCTGAGTTTAATTGGCACTCACTTATAACATAGAATGTTTTGTCTTTTAACAGAGCGATATTTAGCATTGGAGAATTTTCCCACAGGTCCCTTCCTGCACAAAATTAATCATCCGCGCAAATGCAGGCACCCTTACACCATGGTGAAAAGGTGTCTGCGTTGGCGCACGGCAACCCATAGTGCACTGACGCAGTGGAAAAGGACAGGAATGCGCTGTATCTGATAGACACAAAAAACAATTTGATGGACAGAATGTAGATCAATGTCTTACATTCACCCCAGTACAAGGATCTGGGCCTAAATCCATCGTTTTTTGCACTCCACACCACCCTGGGTTAGATAATGGCTTTATGCAAATCAGCTCTGACCCTGTGCCCCATGGGAACAGTCCAGTCCGAACTACACAGCCATATCTTTCCCAGACCGGAATCAAGCATCCGAGGACCGGACCGGTTTCGAGGTAACACCTCTCATCAGCCCGGCTAGCTTGACTCCAGTGGTGTGGAGGCTCTGGGACCCACGTCTGAGCTACCCCAGTACACTCAGGAAGAAAATTACAAAAAACAATTTGATGGACAGAATGTAGATCAATGTCTTACATTCACCCCAGTCCAAGGATCTGGGCCTAAATCCATCGTTTTCTGCACTCCACACCACCCTGGGTTAGATAATGACTTTATGCAAATCAGCTCTGACCCTGTGCCCCATGGGAACAGTCCAGTCCAAACTACACAGCCATATCTTTCCCAGACCGGAATCAAGCATCCGAGGACCGGACCGGTTTCGAGGTAACACCTCTCATCAGCCCGGCTAGCTTGACTCCAGTGGTGTGGAGGCTCTGGGACCCACGTCTGAGCTACCCCAGTACACTCAGGGAGAAAATTACAAAAAACAATTTGATGGACAGAATGTAGATCAAAGTCTTACATTCACCCCAGTACAAGGATCTGGGCCTAAATCCATCGTTTTTTGCACTCCACACCACCCTGGTGAAGGACTGGGTTATTTAAGACCCAGCGGTGCCAGGGGACAACACCTGAAACCTTCGTGGGTAACCTGTTCCGGCGTACAAATGACAGAGACACGGGACACTTCCTTCGCCGTCAAAGATTCGAGGTTTATTTACTGCAGGGAACACAGAAGTCACGTGAAGTACACAGCATGTAAGTTCGCGGGATCTGATTCAATTTGCTACTGTGGATCGCTCCTTTTTATACAGTTTTCTCTCATAGGTTAACATGGTACACAAAGGTTTACAACTTGGTTCCCATCATCATCCCCAAGAGGGGTCGCTTTGATGTATTCAAAGTCCGGAACATAAGCACAGAAACATTCGGTGGTTCCCAACTGTAAAAACCCATCTTCCCACCATTAGTACATTCCAATCGGCAGTAAACAGATCGAAGAAGGAACAGAAACAGGTGCAGAGGAAGGCAGAAACAGTGGGGAGATCGGAAAGGGTGTAAAAGGGGTGGTATCGGGAAACACGAGCTGCAGGCATCAAAGGGACGTGCCTACTGAGATGCACGGCTAAGACAATAGACCGGCACGGCAAGATGAGCCTCAAGCTGGGCCATCTGCCTTACAGTATCATCCCCCTCATCATAAAGACACTTTCAAAGGAAACGTGTCTTCCGCAAGAGTCTTGGGAATCCCAGGGTCGCGAAGCGGACAGCATCCGTTCGCTGGCTACTTGAGGGCAAGAGACAAAATGGATGCCGCATCTAAGATGGAACCCGTGGGTACAGATAGATAAACCCACGAAACAAACGAACGGTTTAGGCTAGTACAGCGAAACTGCGTACACCCACTAAACTCGTCATTTGCGGTTCATAGATACCAGACTCGACCATATTCGTGCGAGTCGAAAACATCACTTACGATCGTCACGGAACCTCAGACGCTCCTTTTGCCCTCATGTAGGCAAGCACTAGTCAGAATCATACTCGATATTCATCAGACCATCTAGATGTTGCTGCAACATAACTCTGTCCAACCGAGCTCCTTTGGTAACAGGCGGCTGTCTTATACACGTCGTAGCACAGAGGCCACATAAGGCAGGACCACACTGCACACAAAGGCAACACGTGAACAGAAACGCCACAACAACTCCGATGATCATCAGAATCTTCCAACCCCAAGTCGACATCAGGCCCCAAAACCACCCAAGTAGCGTCCAATCCCCTACGTCCACGTGTATGGACTCAGAGATCTTATGCAACTTTGAGATGGCTTGATAGACAGTCGGAGCATTATCTGGAATGAAAATACAGCAGCTCGAATGGATCACCTTACATACTCCACCTCGATCTGCTAAAACCACGTCTAAAACCATACGGTTTTGTAACGTCATAAGCCTATCCGCCTGAAGTTCTGTGGTGATATTACCAAGGGCACTGGCAGTGATATTAGCTGTCGATTCCACCACTCGAGTCAATTGTCTCAGGTTCCTACTATTAACCATAGGTTCCCAAAACGGGAGGAAACCCTTGAAAAAGTCTCCTGCCTCTTGACCGGCAGTGTCCTCTTCGCTAATCACGCCTCTCACAACTCTAGTCTTGTGATAGTCTGCATCAACAGTGAACGTCGGAGGCAACAAATTTGCGATATAACATGAGCCCACAAAGTCGGAGGGCAACCATGTATGCGCACGATCATGGCAGACAAAGTATGTACCCTTGGCAGCCAGAAACACAGGGGAAGAGAGCATCGGCAGGATATAAGTCTCGGAGCAAGCACTCTCTCCAAGACGAGCTCTCGATCTTCGGCCACGACCTAATAGACAGAAATTACCAAGGTGGGGTACGACCCATATCGGGGGCGAGCTTCTAAGCTGTTTTTCACCCGTGAGCGCACTATACTCAACCTTACTCAGGACTCTATAGGCTTGTACCTCTTCCTCTGGGATGAGCGACGGCTCATAGATATCCCTATCTAAATCAGCAATCGCTATGGCCAAGGGCTTGTGGTACGAACCAGGACCAAAGTGGGAAGGATGTGGCTCTCGATTGGGGTAGGAATCTAGTGCGCTTCGAAACATTGTTTGAAATGCTCGAGCTGAACCCTGGGAACTATAAGGAAGGACCAGATATGGAATTCCCTTATCCGTGGTATGTGGCATTAAGCCACACACCCAACAATTAGTAGTGTTAACCACTAACTGGTGCTGATGAAGGAGCTGAATAAAGGAATTATTTCTGAATTCCGCACGTCTAGCCTGTTCGTGTTCGGGTAAGATATGGAAAGAATGAGGGGATGCAGTGGAGGTAGGTTTAGGTTCAGAAGTGGGAGTAGGTATGGCAGAAGGTAGGAAGTACGGCATCATGTAATACACCCCACCCGCCAATAGCGAAGAAACAACCAGAAACAGAAGGAACACTTGAAACATAAAACATTTGGTACGAATGATCTGTTGCAGTTTAAATCTTTGCGCCTGAGCTTCTTCCAAATCCATCAGCTTTGAAAACGCCATCCCCTAAGACCGTCCGCAACGTTTCTTGACGCACTTCGTTCTGTGTAGCAGTAGTCAATCCCTAGGAGTTCCCAGGAACCGACGGTCTTTGACCTAGTGCCAAGACCTACTAACCAGAAGGAAGTACACGCGCGGCCCTACGGTACACCTGGATGCAAGGTATCTTATTCACAAATATATACAAAAGTCTCTCAGCTGTGGAAGCAAAAACACATATGTGGAACGAAACTCAATATTTACAAAAATAATCACAATTATACGGGTGTTCAGACTGATCGTGGCAAATGGGATAATGCAGATGTCAAGGGGCAGAAACGAAAATTTTATTAGTCTCTGGTGCTGGATCGCAAAAAGTATCGAGTTTTCCCAGGACGTGTCTGTTCGTCAAACAATGAATCCGATGAGGGAACAGAGTTCTGTCGATCAGTCGATTGTTCAGATCTTGAGTCTTGTGATGACAAATGTTCAACAATATCTTTCTGCTGCACTGAGGATTCTCCGACAGGCTGTGCGTCGCTAAAGGGTACAAAGGTCTGCAATCGTTCGGTTTCAGATGAAGCAATGCCCTTCCTCACCCACGAGTCCGCCGGTAAAGGTATAGGTACCTTTTTGGTGTGGGTGGCGTGCACCCAGTTCTTGCGACCTTCCAAACGGACAGCAGTTCTCGTGGCAAGGAGGACCTGGAAAGGTCCGGTGAAACGAGGCTCAAGATTTCTTTTGCGAGCGAAGTTTCGCGTAACCACCCAGTCTCCCGGTTGGAGCTGGTGGCCTGGACCCTCCGTCTGCGTCGGCAGTGCTTCGTAAACCTGTTGGTGAATTAACCTCAGTTTAGCAGTCAGATCATGAAGATAATCAATCAACATTGGATACTCAAGATCAGAAAACACACCCGGTCTAGGGACCCCCCAAACATTCGCAGGACGGCCGAACACTATTTCATAGGGACTAAGCCCTACTCGGGAGTGTACGGTCGCCCTTGTTGACAACAAAGCAAAGGGTAAGGCGTCAGGCCACGAAAGACCAGTCGTAGCCTGAATCTTCGCTAGCTTGAGTTTAAGGGTGCCATTATACCCTTCAACCAAACCTGCTGACTGGGGATGATTGGCACTATGGAATTTCTGATTAATTCCAAGGCCCTTACACACACTCTTCATCACACTCCCCACAAACTCACTTCCGTTATCCGACCATACGATCCGTGGCATTCCATACCGAGGGAAGTATTCCTTCAGTAGGATTTTCGCAGTAGACAGGGCAGTATTGTCTTTGAGAGGGTAGGCTTCAATCCATCGGGAGAATGCGCAAACCACAACTAAAACGTATTTCAGATTATTGCATCTCTCCATATGGATGAAGTCTAGTTGAATCACCTCAAAGGGACATGAAGGGGGAGCAAAATGGCCAGGAGGTGTTGGGGTTCCCTTACCAGGATTGTACAACATACATACCATGCAATTCTTGACCAATCTCTCAGCACATTTCGTGATACCTTCATTCTTCCACACAGGGGACAACAACTTACAGATACCTTTCGCACTAATATGTGCTAGCCCGTGTGCCATTGTTACAACAGCTAGCACATACGCGTCTGGCAACATCCATCTCTTATGCTCCGACAAATCAACCCAACAACCATTCGCATCCAACTTTCCCGTACTCTCTTTCCACTTCGTCTTCTCAGTCTCAGTGGCCTCATTCTGAATCGCTTTCACACTCTTGATAGTGTCCTCACACATACCAGTCTCTGTAGGCCACCTAACCGAACTCGTCACATACATTCTAGTGCTAAGGTTCCGGGCAGTCTCCTTAGCAGTCTCATCCGCAAACGCATTGCCTCGACCAACATCATCCGTCACCTTATGATGCGCACTACATTTAACAATCGCTACCTGCTTAGGCAACGTAAGTGCATCCAAAAGATCATTCACAAGCTGTCCATGCTGAATCTTCGTACCATGCGAAGTCATAAAACCTCTCTCTCTCCACAATCGTCCAAAGCTATGGGCGACGCCAAAAGCGTATTGGCTGTCGGTAAACACATTCACACGTTTCCCTTTCGCCAACACACACGCTCTAGTTAAAGCAATCAGTTCTGCAGCCTGGGCAGAGTTCTGATTCAATCTCGCAGCTTCCACAACAGTATTTAAAGTTACCACAGCATACGCAGTAGTCACATCACCATTTGGCAATTTAAAACATTAACCATCCACATACAAAGTTCCATCGGGATCTTCCAAAGGAGTGTTTTTAAGGTCCACTCGACCTTTTGTTTCCTCCTCAGTCCTTAAGTAACAGTCATGAGCTGCTACTTCATCTGACTCCGTACTGATTGGCAATAAAGTCGCCGGGTTCAGGACATTGCAACGTTTTATCTGAATAGGACTTGCCAAAAGCGTCAACTCGTACCCAGACAACCTCGCACTCGTCAAGTGCTGGGTTTTCGTACAATTCAAAAGAGTGTCAACCGCATGCGGAACCATCACCGTAAGCATATTATCCATGACCAATCCTGCTGATTGTCGGATGGACACCGCAGCTGCCGCTGTTGCTCTCAAACAACTCGGCAATGCTCTAGCTACAGGGTCCAAGGTTGAGGAAAAATATGCACATGGACGTTGCTTACCACCAAAAGGTTGCGTTAAGACACTCAACGCACAACCTTCCCTCTCGTGAACGTATAATGTAAACGGCTTGCTGTAGTCAGGG
Organism: Lissotriton vulgaris; assembly: GCF_964263255.1. NCBI lineage: Eukaryota > Metazoa > Chordata > Amphibia > Caudata > Salamandridae > Lissotriton > Lissotriton vulgaris. Next base: position 1,224,847,686 of record NC_141696.1, read on the forward strand.
GTACCTAACACAGGGGCCGAACACAATGCATCACGCAGTTCAGAAAAACTTTTCTGACATTCATCCGTCCATGGTAAAGGAGTTGGAACATCCTTGCACGTAAGAGCCACCAATGGTTTCGCTAACAATGAAAAATTTGGAATCCACTGTCTACAGTATGACGTGATACCTAGAAAGGCACGCACATCTCTTTGGGTTGTTGGAACAGTCATTCGCGCAATCGCTGCAATTCTCTCTGGGATCAACCGTCTTCCCTCCTTTGACAATAAGTGACCTAGATAGGTTACTTCTTGACAACAATATTGAAGTTTAGAAGGTGACACCTTGTGATGTAAGTCACAAAGATGTTGCAACAACAACACCGTCGCAATTTTGCAGATGTCCTGAGTATCTGCGGCCACCAATAAGTCGTCGACGTATTGGATTAAGGCTGCACCAGCCGGCAACACAAATGCATCTAGTTGGCCCTTCAAGGCTTGACTGTAAATCGATGGACTCTCACAGTAGCCCTGGGGAGCACGTTTAAACCGGAAGCTACGGCCACCAAGAGAGAAACCAAAAAGGTCTCTGCTTTCTTCGGCAATCGGAATGCTAAAGAAAGCATTTTTCAGAACGATCACCGAAAACCAAGATGCAGAAGCTGGAATCAGAGTCAGTAGCGCCGTGATGTCAGGCACAACAGGGAACTGAGGAATCACAATTTTATTTACCTCCCGCAAATCGATAACAAAACGATAAACAGGCGGTTTCGAAGGATCGGTACGTTTCAGAATAGGCAGTACAGGGCTGTTGCACACGTTTGCCCGAGTCTCCTCAATAACATCCTTCTCAATCAGATCATAGATGATCGCCAACAGTGCTCGTTCACCGTCAAGAGAGATTCGATACTGGGGAATATGTGGAAATTGCACATTAGATTTCAAGTGAACAACATAAGGGGAGATGTCAAGCAGGCCCACGTCATTGGGGCCTGTTGCCCACAAAGATGCAGGAAGAGAACTCAATTCCGGTGGAAGCTTATCGAGAGACAAGTACATTGGAGAGACAACTCTCTCACCCAAAGTAAGCTTTACTCCCGCAGGAGAACAGTACAAAGTCGCATACAAACGTTTTAGCAAATCCAGGCCCAAAAGATTTTCACCACAACCAGTGGTCAAAATTAACGGAGCTGTGAGCTCACAAGGCCCAATTGTAAGTGGCAAAGGGCACGAAACTGGATTGCTAACAGGGGCGCCAGAGAATCCAACGGAAACATTTGTTAAGCCAGACAAAGGTGCGCCAGGGAGTTTCGAATGCATTATGGAACTTTTCGCTGCACCAGTGTCCAACAGAAAAGGCTCAACGACGCCCGATGTGGCAACTGCGACGTAAGGCCCTCTCTGATCAACCGGAACTGATACTACTCCCTCTCCTTGTCTATGGCTGTCCTAGTAATTACTGTCGTCAGTTCCCTGATCGACGTAATAATCATCTACATTGTACTGCGCAGATCGTCCTTGCGATGATCCACGTTGATCAAAACAATTATTGGAATTTGACGAATTATCTGAACGATCATTTTGAGCACCACGACCCCTACCACGTGATGTCTGCTGAGAACCACCACAACCTCCTCTAGATGTGTTACCACTATTACGCTCCTTTAGAACAGGACAGTTGAATTTCAAATGACCCTCCTGTCTACAATAGGCACACTGATTGTACCCTAACGAAGATCTCTGCGAGGAGGAGTCATTTCGCGATTGCGACCTATTAGATTGCGACTGCGATCGGTTGCGTTGTTGCGAATCATTCTGATTCGAACGCGGAGGATACGCCTGCTGCAACAGCACTTTAGTTTTGAGTTCTTTCGTCTTCTTATCGGCGCGGTCATTCTCTTCTTTCTCCCTATTCTCATAATACTGTGCCGTAGCCAATATTTGAGCAGAAGTAGAGACAGCCCACGCACTCTCAGAATTTTTCAATTTGTTGCTCAAGTCAGGCAATAAGTTAGAGACAAATTTATCCACGAACAACCGCTGACCACCCTCGGTACCCATATCCTGACCACTATGATCGATGAATGCCTCCTCAAATCTCGTAAAGAAATCAGAGACACTCTCGTCCTTCTTCTGTCTGCAAGCTGACAACTTGTCCCAGTTCACCCTCATGGCTGGCATAAGCGTTTTCATTTGGGTAATGATTCTCTGAGGAAGAGCAGTAATAAGCTGTTCAGGCTTAGCCCCACCAATTTGTCGTGTATCTGCCGCAGTAAGAGCAGCCCAATCACCACCTAATTCGTTTGCATGATCTTCCTGACGAATCTTGGCCCATACCGGTTGCGGTACGACATTGCCAAACAGCATATCGATATCGGCAAGATTCATTATCGTAGCATCTACGAGCTGTGACAATTCCTTATAATACCCTGCAGGATTTTTGCGAGGGTCAGGCAAGGATTGCTTCACCTGTAAAACTTCTGATCGTTTCCATGGGAGATGTATCCATACTCTCTGGAAATGTGGCAAGATCGGCGGAGCTTGAGTAGCATCACCTGGCATCCACACTGGTGGAACTTCGCGCATGGGATACTGACCAGGCGCATCTAACGGTCTCTCAATGTCCTCAACGAACAATGCTTGAGGCATCATAGAGGGGCGAAGAGCTAATAATTGCTCAACAGCACGTCGAACATTAGTACCCACTATCATTCCGCTCGAAAACTGGAGTTGTAGGTTGGTCAAAGCAGTTAATACATCGTCCGATGCATCAGCCGATATTTGGTCACGCAAGGTCTTGCACATTTCTTCGAAAACATATCTTTGTGTCGGTATATTAAATTGACCAAACGTATTCACTACCGAACGTGGAGGATTCCTAAAAGGATGCAGCATCCATGACATCGCCATATTATACAGCGCAGCACGTTCCCTGTTGCCGGGAAGCTGACTACGTCTCTGCGGACCGTCCAAACCAGCGGACTCAGAAATAGGTCCAAGAGAATTAACAAAATTAGCAGCAACTAAAGGGGTACGACGTCGGGTAGATGGAGAAGTATACGATAGAGTATTAACAAGAGAGGAATCAGGAACAGAAGAAGCAGCAGGAGTAAGTAGAACAGGAGCAGTAGCGGGAGCAGGAGTATGAGGAAGTACAAGCGGAGGAGCAGTAGGAACAGAAGTAGGCAAAGGAGCAGGAACAGTCGGAGGAACAGGTTGAGGAGCAGGTACAAGAGCAGGCACAGGAGGAACCGCAGGAGCTGCGGTACCCTGTGCGTACGGAGGTGGTGACTTCAAAAGATAGGACATTAAAGGATCCTCAACTAATTCCTCCTTCTTATCCGACTCCATAGGCAAAGCGGGATAACATTTATCTATAGACATACGCTGAAGCCTATCAAAAACTTCCTTTTCCTTTTCCTCCTTATCACGCTGGAACTGCTCTGCTTTCTTTACAATGGTAGCAACACCATCTCTCTGATTACGTTTTGTCTGTCTGATCTCTTTCTGTCTGGCTTCTTTGCGCCACAACCGAAAGGCATCAAACATGGCCGGCCTTGACTTTTTCTTAAACAATTTAGCTTCAAGATTATCTAAAATCGGGGTCTCAAAACTACCATGAGGTGGCCAACTAAGGACACCATCCTTTTTGGTGTAGCGAATCCAATATTCATTCAAAGTAATCGGGCCTAATCCGTGTTTGCTGTAGAGCTCATAAGTGGGAGTTCCAACCGGAGGTATCGGACAAGAGTCCTCCAGTCGGGAATCCGTACCACAACGTCTGAAACAACTGAACAAAGTACTGCGACCAGGCATCTCGCACACTAGCCGAGTTTCACAAACTTCAAGGGTTACGGGATTTACCAGGTCCCTGCAAAGAGCAAAAACCCTCGGTTTTTGGCGGATGCAGTCGTCAAATATTACAACAAAGAACCAAGTACCAAGAACTACAAATGCAATGGAACCATGCAACAACTAAGCAACCACAACCAAGGACTCTGGGAGCGACCCACAAATACTTAACTCAAAGATCGATGGCGTCACCAGGAAGGCCCGTCAATCGTCTCGCTGTACCAAGGTCTACGCCAGGCGCCAAAACAGGTCTACAGTCAGGGCAGCAGTCCGTCGCAGCTGTCAGGAGGCGGGAATCTTCGCCGGAAAAGTCGTCGGGCCACTTATTTCGACAACAGGATCGATGAAGCGGGGTGCACCTTCCCTCGGAGATTTCACACGAAGTTCCTCACGATCGTCGGGCTTGGACCGGTACCAATGATGCAGCCCCGGTTGGGCGCCAACTGAAGGACTGGGTATTTAAGACCCAGCGGTGCCAGGGGACAACACCTGAAACCTTCGTGGGTAACCTGTTCCGGCGTACAAATGACAGACACGGGACACTTCCTTCGGCGTCAAAGATTCGAGGTTTATTTACTGCAGGGAACACAGAAGTCACGTGAAGTACACAGCATGTAAGTTCGCGGGATCTGATTCAATTTGCTACTGTGGATCGCTCCTTTTTATACAGTTTTCTCTCATAGGTTAACATGGTACACAAAGGTTTACAACTTGGTTCCCATCATCATCCCCAAGAGGGGTCGCTTTGATGTATTCAAAGTCCGGAACATAAGCACAAAAACATTCGGTGGTTCCCAACTGTAAAAACCCATCTTCCCACCATTAGTACATTCCAATCGGCAGTAAACAGATCGAAGAAGGAACAGAAACAGGTGCAGAGGAAGGCAGAAACAGTGGGGAGATCGGAAAGGGTGTAAAAGGGGTGGTATCGGGAAACACGAGCTGCAGGCATCAAAGGGACGTGCCTAATGAGATGCACGGCTAAGACAATAGACCGGCACGGCAAGATGAGCCTCGAGCGGGGCCATCTGCCTTACAGTATCATCCCCCTCATCATAAAGACACTTTCAAAGGAAACGTGTCTTCCGCAAGAGTCTTGGGAATCCCAGGGTCGCGAAGCGGACAGCATCCGTTCGCTGGCTACTTGAGGGCAAGAGACAAAATGGATGCCGCATCTAAGATGGAACCCGTGGGTACAGATAGATAAACCCACGAAACAAACGAACGGTTTAGGCTAGTACAGTGAAACTGCGTACACCCACTAAACTCGTCATTTGCGGTTCATAGATACCAGACTCGACCATATTCGTGCGAGACGAAAACATCACTTACGATCGTCACGGAACCTCACTGGGTTAGATAATGGCTTTATGCAAATCAGCTCTGACCCTGTGCCCCATGGGAACAGTCCATTCCGAACTACACAGCCATATCTTTCCCAGACCGGAATCAAGCATCCGAGGACCGGACCGGTTTCGAGGTAACACCTCTCATCAGCCCGGCTAGCTTGACTCCAGTGGTGTGGAGGCTCTGGAACCCACGTCTGAGCTACCCCAGTACACTCAGGGAGAAAATTACAAAAAACAATTTGATGGACAGAATGTAGATCAATGTCTTACATTCACCCCAGTACAAGGATCTGGGCCTAAATCCATCGTTTTTTGCACTCCACACCACCCTGGGTTAGATAATGGCTTTATGCAAATCAGCTCTGACCCTGTGCCCCATGGGAACAGTCCAGTCCGAACTACACAGCCATATCTTTCCCAGACCGGAATCAAGCATCCGAGGACCGGACCGGTTTCGAGGTAACACCTCTCATCAGCCCGGCTAGCTTGACTCCAGTGGTGTGGAGGCTCTGGAACCCACGTCTGAGCTACCCCAGTACACTCAGGGAGAAAATTACAAAAAACAATTTGATGGACAGAATGTAGATCAATGTCTTACATTCACCCCAGTACAAGGATCTGGGCCTAAATCCATCGTTTTTTGCACTCCACACCACCCTGGGTTAGATAATGGCTTTATGCAAATCAGCTCTGACCCTGTGCCCCATGGGAACAGTCCAGTCCGAACTACACAGACATATCTTTCCCAGACCGGAATCAAGCATCCGAGGACCGGACCGGTTTCGAGGTAACACCTCTCATCAGCCCGGCTAGCTTGACTCCAGTGGTGAGGAGGCTCTGGGACCCACGTCTGAGTACACTCAGGGAGAAAATTACAAAAAACAATTTGATGGACAGAATGTAAACCAATGTCTTACATTCACCCCAGTACAAGGATCTGGGCCTAAATCCATCGTTTTTTGCACTCCACACCACCCTGGGTTAGATAATGGCTTTATGCAAATCAGCTCTGACCCTGTGCCCCATGGGAACAGTCCAGTCCGAACTACACAGCCATATCTTTCCCAGACCGGAATCAAGCATCAGAGCTGATTTGCATTAAGCCATTATCTAACCCAGGGTGGTGTGGAGTGCAAAAAACGATGGATTTAGGCCCAGATCATTGTACTGGGGTGAATATAAGACATTGATCTACATTCTGTCCATCAAATTGTTTTTTGTAATTGTATCTGATAGACGCAGCGCATTCCTGCCCTTTTCTTTTGCAGTTGGGCAGCGCACTGCCCTTCCTTGTGGAACTAGAGGACAGCAAAGGGCTGTAAAATAGTCAGTTTTAGTAAAGAAGGGTCACTCGGAGGACAAACAGGAAGTAAAGCAAAGTTGCAGATGACGTTGACCACTTTTTATGTGTCCATTTTTAACTCCTTCTTTCATTTTCTTCTTAAATTACCAGCAATAGAACATGTCACAGCTCCACCAATGTCACTACAATAGCCAGGTGAACCTGTCATATTGTGTGAAGGTGGGATGGATGCTTTTGAATCTTAGCTTGAAGCTATCAGACGTGATGGATGTGTTCCCAAAAGAAAGATAGCACTGTTGAAACACAATTTAGGAGAGGAAGCTAGGAAGATATTAAAGAACGTTTCTCTTCCTGATGAGCTAGAAGAAGATGACCTGGAGTAGGAAGAGGATGATGCTGTTTATGAAAAAGTACCCCAGGCCTTGGTGAAAAACTAAATATTCTAGTGGAAAGGCATTTGTTTTTCTTCAGTGCCGGGAGAAAGCATGGGCTGTTAAAGTGTTTGAGATGCCACTTGCAAATTTAAGGATTTACAAGATGAAATTGTGAAGGGTCGATTGATTGAATGCACAAGTTTTTTTTAAAAGTCAAGAGAAACGTTTAAGTATTAAGGAATCAACATTAAAATGCAGTTGAAATTGCTAAAGATTGGAGGATACCGTATCTTGATTCAAGGTGTTGAACTTTAATGCAAAAAACTGTTAAACTTGAAGTAGATTGTTGTAAGGCTGATGCCAATGAAGTAAATGCTGTCCCAAATAAGAAATATTCAAGCAAAGATATTATGATTGATGTACCTGAGTCGAGAAACAAGGCTCAATGTTTTAGGTGTGACAGTGTAAACGTTTTTGCCACATTTAATAGCTGTCCTGTGGTGAAAGCTAGATGCTATCATTTTAGGAATTTTTTTCGTACGTTTGCAAGGCTAATCTTGAAGATAAAAAAAAATTGGAAAGAGGTTAGTATGGAACCGGTGATTGATGATAATTCTTCTGATGAATATGCAGTGCTTGTGGTTAGTGAGACTTTAACAAGGATTATCAAAGAGCAGTAGGGAAAGGAACGTGGATACGTTTTAGGAGTTATAAAACCATACAATCCTCCAAAATGTAAGGTGAACATAGGTGGAATCTATGTTAATATGCAGACAGATTCTTGTTCACATTGTACATTAACTGAATGATATATATATCTTCGATTTTTGAAGGTCATGCTGGAGGAAACTGATGTGTGTCCAGTAATTTATTGTGAAAGGAAGTTACCTATATTGAGTTATTTTGAATCACAAATAGGTTTTAAGGGCTAGATTACTACTTGCAAGGTTTATGTTGTAAAAAAAGGGTAAGTTGCTGCTGGGCTGGAAGAAACAGAATTTAGGAATACAACTGAATCTCTATCATTCAAAGCAGATGGTAGTGATAAATATTTAAAATGTGGAAAAGTGGAAGGTTGAATTTCTGGAGGTATTTTAAGACAGAATAGGTAAGTTGAAGGTGTTTTCACACTGCACTTTTCTTAATAAGAGTTCTATATTGTAATACTTTATTCGATATATCTATACTACTATTATAAAGGAAGAACTTTGAGGCTTTGAGGCGGGTAAACTCGGTAACCACAGCGCCAATCCACACACCCGATACATTGTTGTAATCCTCAGGGTGTGCAGATGGACATAGGCTATATAAAGTTAAAAAATACGTTATATTTAAAAAATTTACATTATAAAAAAAGTAGTCCCCTCGAAGTAGCGCCGGCCGCGACCTGCGTGCTGACGTCAGGAGCGCGGGGAGGTGTGGCGTCCAGGAGCGCGAGGAGGAGCGGCGGACATGGCTCGGGGGAGGAGCGGTGACAAGCGGCAGACATGGCGCGGGGGAGGAGGTGAGGAGCAGCGGACCGGCGGGAGGAGCGGTGACCAGCGGCGAGGAGCGGTAAACTGAGAAGCGGCGGCTGAAGTAAGGCTCCGGGGGACAATGTCGGGCAGGCGGGGGACGGGGACTTACACCAAAACAGAAGGAGGAGCGGTGAACTGAGGAGAGGCGGCTAAGGTAAGGCTCCGGGGGACAATGTCGGGCAGGCGGGGGTCGGGGCAGGCGGGGGACGGGGAGTTACAACAAAACAGAAGGGTACAATTTACATCAGCTGAGGAAAGGTTCCGGGGGACAATGTCGGGGCAGGCGGGGGTCGGGGCAGCCGGGGGACGGGGACTTACATCTGCCATGGAGATTTATGCAGAGCGCCTCAACACTGCGCCTTTGTGACATCCGGGGGACAATGTCGGGGCAGGCGGGGGCCGGGGCAGGTGGGGGACGGAGCGGCCGGGGGCCCGGGCTGCTGGGCAATTGCGGAGCAGGCGGTGGTCGGGGAAGCCTGATTGCTCCCGGACAAGGTCGGGACGGGCTGCTAGTTCATATCATAAAAGTACAAACATTACTAAACATAAAACCAATGTACAAGTATTACATCCATTTCATCTTAAAAAGGTTAAAATCTATATATAATTGAAAAGGATAATTACAAAAGACTAAGGTGCATTCTCAGTAATATTCATATATCTAAATGTAGTGGGAGTTTAATTTTTGCTATTACCTAACAACCTGGTCCGTATGAACCAAGCGCTAGCAAGATACTTTGCAACCCCGCAGACAATATACAAGGATGTTGTGTCAGTTAGAAGGATACGCAATGCAGTTCTGAAGTCTCTAACACCCATCTCCCTACACATAGGTTTTACCCATCTTGCTCTAGGGTGCTTGTAAGCCTTACAAGCAAACAAAAAGTGAGGTAGAGATTCTTTCGTACATGGGCAGCCTGGGCAAGTAACATTGTGACCCCTCGCTCCTTTCCACCCCTCTATAAACTTTTTAAGGGGGGGTATACCATATCTCATCTTCAAGAAGAGGGATCTATCTCTTGGAATTTAAATGTAATCCAGAAAGGGCTCTAACTTTCTAGTTGGCTTATGTTCCAGGAATTGGTTAGTCAAAGGCCCCCACTTTGTGCTTTTTAGATCCTCTACCTCCACCCACTCCCAATATATTTGTTTGACAATTTGTTTATGTGGTAGGGACTGGGAAACCCAAAATTCAGCCATTCCTAAACTCACCACCAACTGCCTCAATTTATTGAGCCACTTTATCTTTTTTGAGGCATTCAGGTTAATCAGCTCATCCAACACCAAGGCATATTTTGCCAATTCTGGTGTCCTTCTCAGGTGCACCCAGAACAGCAAGGGGAATAGGCGTACTATATCCGCAATTGATCGTTTGCCAATGTCATTAAAGAGGGGTTTCAGAGGGGTCGAGTAGGGGAGCGATACTAAGTCTCTCACAAACTTATTCTCAGCTTCTACCAGGTCCATCGTGTTCTATAACAAACGTGTATAGAGTTAGGAGAGTTCTATTGTCAATGAGGGAAATGTTGAAAAGCGAATTGCAGGTGTTGAGCATACAACAAATCATTGAGCCTATAAGAGTCCTGGGAATTACTTAGTTTGAATGTTTTGGCCCATAGACAGGAAGGTGCACATGTATTTTGAGTTGCACAATCTGAATAATTGCATTCGGGTATGTCAGCATCCATTGCCAAATATTAATCAAATGTTGAGTACTTTGGAAGAAGGCAAAGATTTTTCAACTCTGAATTTATCAAAGGTTTATTTATCATCAGATTGTGTTGCACCCAGGTAGAAGGCATTCAACAGTATTTTTTTTTCTCCAGAAGGATCATTCCGTTATTTGAGAATGGCCTTTGAACTGGCCTCGGCTTCTGCAATTCTTCAAATGGTTATGTTAAAGTTGTTGAGAGTAGATCAGCAGTGTTGCAAGATGGTATACTGACCTGTGAAAAAGACAAGCTGGGCCAGGACATAATTTTGAGGCAAGTTCTGGAAAACTTAAGAGATGCTGATTTGAAAATGGGAATTTAAAAATGCAAATTATCAGTGACTGAAGTAGAGTACTTGGGTCATGTTATTAGTGAAAATGGAATCAACTCAAGGTAAGGCTATAGGAAGCTATTGAGTGGGAATCCAGCCCAGAAAGCACAGTACAACTGAAATATTATCTCGGCCTAGCTGAATATTACAGAACATTTGTAGATCACTTTGCTGATCAAACAAAAACAATGAGAATGATCTTAAAAAAAGGGAGTGAAGAATGTAAAGGCTGATAGCATTTCAAGTCTGCCACTGGCATAAGCAGTTGAGTGTGATGGGGATGACGGGGTGATGACCAATACATTATTTACTAGGGTGCTATTGAAGAAGGAGAGTGTGAAAAGAGGCTGACTGAAGATGAAGAATTGAAGCGTGAAAAGGAAAACATAGCAAAAGAGTGGAAAAAGGTAATAGTGAGTGATGATTTGCTTGGAAAATTGAAGCTGATTTGGTCATAATTGTCTGTGGTCAATGATGTGTTATATAGGAATGATAGATTAGTAGTGCTGGAGTCGCATCACGTGAAAGTTACTCATTTATTGCACGAGGAACATGGTTGAATGTCTGCTATGAAACTCAAATTAGGTATGGATTTCTGGTTACCAGTAATGAATGGTGATATTGAGAGGTATTTGAGGAAATGTGATGGCTGTATTCTTAGTGACAGGTCAAGTACAATTGGGAAATCTCCCAACCACAGTTCCACTTATGTATCCTAATAATCCTTGGAAAAAACTGGGTGTGGACATTTGGGGATCAAAGCAAACACAAGGAGATGATGGATGGAGTGCTGAAACTTTTCAGACACTCACCCCCAGTCACTATTAGATCTGGGTTGAATCCATCATCGTTCTTTAGCTCACTTTGCCACCTCAGTTCAGACCCAGCCATTTCTTTTGAGGCAGATTAAGGGGAAAGTTTGCCATTATTATTATTCACTACTCTTTCAAGTGTGCAGAAGGTTGGACAGTCAATTTAGTCAAGACAGATAATGTGATTGTCTTTTGCAGTGATGTATTTGGAAGAGGGAGTCTAGATGACTGACTACTGACAATGGTCCTCAGTGTACATCTGAAAAAATAACGGAATTCTTTAAATACTACAACATTCTTCATCATAAGATGGTGCTGTGTTATCAGAGGAAAGATGGTTTAGCTGGCCTCCCTGAACACCTTCAGGAAGACTCTCAAGACCTGGCTCTTCGGCTAAACAGATCTGCGGACCCCCCATTCTATGCCTAGAGACCCTCACGGGTGAGAAGCGAGCTTACAAATCCCTGATTGATTGATTGATTGATTGATTGGAGACTGTTTGCAACTAGCAATCAGAAGAACATTGGATTGGAAGAACTGAGGTAAATGTCTAATTAACAAAACAACCCCACATTGTATGGGGCAGAATATAAAAATTATTGTTTGTCTATGGTGGATGAGAGGAAAAACGGAAAGAAAGTAATATTCAAGAATCATTATAAACAGGGTGGCGGTGATACAAGTGAGGTACAGTCTGAGGCATTTGGATCCTAAGGGGATTTCTAATGTATTTGAAAACACAATGAGACTGGGTAGTGTGAAGAATGGACTGTAATGATTTTGTTTCCTATGCAGTCATAAGAAATAATCTAAAGGAAGAGCCTGATAGGGATAGATTAATGATGGACAGCAATAGATGAGTGCATCTGGAAAGAATAAAAGACATCCAACATGGATGAAGGAATATGTCTAATAATATTTGGCATTTGTTTTGTTATACATATATTTGTACACATAAATATTCTCATCACATGTTTGTATATACGTATTTCTAGGATTAAGCATATGTTTTGAATGTATAGATTTATTTTTGTTCTTTTAGGGGTGAGATGTGTTATATGCTATGTTGCTTTAAGAGTTTTTGAGGCGGTAATGCCAACTGGAGTGTTTACTTTTGATCTGGTGAGGACTTGAGCAGGAACAGTGGCACTGTCAGAGTTCTTCCTCTAATATGTACTTGAAATATTTGGAAGGAATTAGTTTCATTGGTAATAAGTTAATCAATCAAACAGGACTTGTAAAACACGGCTAATCATTGGTGAGGGTATCCAGGCACTGAGAACCCTGTTGATGGGGAGGGATCAGCTGAACAGCCAGGTCTTGAGTCCTTTCCTAAATTCCAACAGAGATAATGAGGTCCGAAGGTGGAGGGGTGGTCGATCCAGGCCTTCACAGCGAGACCTCATCAATGACCACCTCCCTTTAACCCCTTGAGCGCTGATGACGGAACCGCTCCGTCATCAGCTGCGGTGGCGCTGTGCTGATGACGGAGCGGTTCCGTCATGGCCCGCCCACTGCTCATGCGCGGCGCGAATTCCGCGCCTGCGCTGAGCGTTCTATTGAGCGGGCAGGGCCATGACGGAACCGCTCCGTCATAAGCACAGCGCAACCGACGCTGGTGACGGAGCGGTTCCGTCACCAGCATGCGCCGCCGCTCTTCCGCCCCGCCACCTTAGCACTGCGGTGGAAAAGCCGCCGCAGTGAAGGGGTTAAAGTTTCCCAAGCTTCATCAAGACAAAGCCTGCAACTCTTTGAAAAGGTGCAAACATTTGAAAAGGTACATGAACAAGGTTGAGATTGTTCTGTAAATGCAGCTTTATAAGTTAAACGTTTTGATATCTGAAGAACAAAATAAACCACAAAATTACAGAAGTTTCAGAAGGTCTACAAACCTTTACTTTCTTTCTTTTTGCAAATAAATATCCATGTTTCAGCTTTCTGGCCCTCAAGCATGGGATATTGTATTACTATGTATTACAAGCAGCATGTGTAGCCCCGCTGGAGTAGGTGGTACAAAAACATGCACTTTCACTAAGAATGGTCCAAATCCTTTCATTTGTCCTAGCACGGTAAAGGAGAGATAGAAATAGGAAACAGGAGGGCATACTAGAGGAGGGGTTTGAAAGGATGATAGAATGGGAGGATACATATACACATATATATATAGGAATAGTGCATCTGCGACGGCTTCTCTCGCCCGAAGCGCGTCTGCTGTTGTAGACATTATTACGCTGCTGTGGCTGCTTAAAACGTGCAAACTATAAACACGCCACTATTTAGGAAAACAGTTCCTTTTTGTGCGTTTGAATCTGTTCCACACTCTGTCTCAATCACCCGCTTATTCGCCCACTGTGAGGTAGAGCTCTGCTCGCTTACCCGCTGACGGCTTGTCAACTACTTCTCGGCGTCCTCCGGCTCCTTCAAGGAGGATACGCCTGCTGCAACAGCACTTTAGTTTTGAGTTCTTTCGTCTTCTTATCGGCGCGGTCATTCTCTTCTTTCTCCCTATTCTCATAATACTGTGCCGTAGCCAATATTTGAGCAGAAGTAGAGACAGCCCACGCACTCTCAGAATTTTTCAATTTGTTGCTCAAGTCAGGCAATAAGTTAGAGACAAATTTATCCACGAACAACCGCTGACCACCCTCGGTACCCATATCCTGACCACTATGATCGATGAATGCCTCCTCAAATCTCGTAAAGAAATCAGAGACACTCTCGTCCTTCTTCTGTCTGCAAGCTGACAACTTGTCCCAGTTCACCCTCATGGCTGGCATAAGCGTTTTCATTTGGGTAATGATTCTCTGAGGAAGAGCAGTAATAAGCTGTTCAGGCTTAGCCCCACCAATTTGTCGTGTATCTGCCGCAGTAAGAGCAGCCCAATCACCACCTAATTCGTTTGCATGATCTTCCTGACGAATCTTGGCCCATACCGGTTGCGGTACGACATTGCCAAACAGCATATCGATATCGGCAAGATTCATTATCGTAGCATCTACGAGCTGTGACAATTCCTTATAATACCCTGCAGGATTTTTGCGAGGGTCAGGCAAGGATTGCTTCACCTGTAAAACTTCTGATCGTTTCCATGGGAGATGTATCCATACTCTCTGGAAATGTGGCAAGATCGGCGGAGCTTGAGTAGCATCACCTGGCATCCACACTGGTGGAACTTCGCGCATGGGATACTGACCAGGCGCATCTAACGGTCTCTCAATGTCCTCAACGAACAATGCTTGAGGCATCATAGAGGGGCGAAGAGCTAATAATTGCTCAACAGCACGTCGAACATTAGTACCCACTATCATTCCGCTCGAAAACTGGAGTTGTAGGTTGGTCAAAGCAGTTAATACATCGTCCGATGCATCAGCCGATATTTGGTCACGCAAGGTCTTGCACATTTCTTCGAAAACATATCTTTGTGTCGGTATATTAAATTGACCAAACGTATTCACTACCGAACGTGGAGGATTCCTAAAAGGATGCAGCATCCATGACATCGCCATATTATACAGCGCAGCACGTTCCCTGTTGCCGGGAAGCTGACTACGTCTCTGCGGACCGTCCAAACCAGCGGACTCAGAAATAGGTCCAAGAGAATTAACAAAATTAGCAGCAACTAAAGGGGTACGACGTCGGGTAGATGGAGAAGTATACGATAGAGTATTAACAAGAGAGGAATCAGGAACAGAAGAAGCAGCAGGAGTAAGTAGAACAGGAGCAGTAGCGGGAGCAGGAGTATGAGGAAGTACAAGCGGAGGAGCAGTAGGAACAGAAGTAGGCAAAGGAGCAGGAACAGTCGGAGGAACAGGTTGAGGAGCAGGTACAAGAGCAGGCACAGGAGGAACCGCAGGAGCTGCGGTACCCTGTGCGTACGGAGGTGGTGACTTCAAAAGATAGGACATTAAAGGATCCTCAACTAATTCCTCCTTCTTATCCGACTCCATAGGCAAAGCGGGATAACATTTATCTATAGACATACGCTGAAGCCTATCAAAAACTTCCTTTTCCTTTTCCTCCTTATCACGCTGGAACTGCTCTGCTTTCTTTACAATGGTAGCAACACCATCTCTCTGATTACGTTTTGTCTGTCTGATCTCTTTCTGTCTGGCTTCTTTGCGCCACAACCGAAAGGCATCAAACATGGCCGGCCTTGACTTTTTCTTAAACAATTTAGCTTCAAGATTATCTAAAATCGGGGTCTCAAAACTACCATGAGGTGGCCAACTAAGGACACCATCCTTTTTGGTGTAGCGAATCCAATATTCATTCAAAGTAATCGGGCCTAATCCGTGTTTGCTGTAGAGCTCATAAGTGGGAGTTCCAACCGGAGGTATCGGACAAGAGTCCTCCAGTCGGGAATCCGTACCACAACGTCTGAAACAACTGAACAAAGTACTGCGACCAGGCATCTCGCACACTAGCCGAGTTTCACAAACTTCAAGGGTTACGGGATTTACCAGGTCCCTGCAAAGAGCAAAAACCCTCGGTTTTTGGCGGATGCAGTCGTCAAATATTACAACAAAGAACCAAGTACCAAGAACTACAAATGCAATGGAACCATGCAACAACTAAGCAACCACAACCAAGGACTCTGGGAGCGACCCACAAATACTTAACTCAAAGATCGATGGCGTCACCAGGAAGGCCCGTCAATCGTCTCGCTGTACCAAGGTCTACGCCAGGCGCCAAAACAGGTCTACAGTCAGGGCAGCAGTCCGTCGCAGCTGTCAGGAGGCGGGAATCTTCGCCGGAAAAGTCGTCGGGCCACTTATTTCGACAACAGGATCGATGAAGCGGGGTGCACCTTCCCTCGGAGATTTCACACGAAGTTCCTCACGATCGTCGGGCTTGGACCGGTACCAATGATGCAGCCCCGGTTGGGCGCCAACTGAAGGACTGGGTATTTAAGACCCAGCGGTGCCAGGGGACAACACCTGAAACCTTCGTGGGTAACCTGTTCCGGCGTACAAATGACAGAGACACGGGACACTTCCTTCGGCGTCAAAGATTCGAGGTTTATTTACTGCAGGGAACACAGAAGTCACGTGAAGTACACAGCATGTAAGTTCGCGGGATCTGATTCAATTTGCTACTGTGGATCGCTCCTTTTTATACAGTTTTCTCTCATAGGTTAACATGGTACACAAAGGTTTACAACTTGGTTCCCATCATCATCCCCAAGAGGGGTCGCTTTGATGTATTCAAAGTCCGGAACATAAGCACAAAAACATTCGGTGGTTGCCAACTGTAAAAACCCATCTTCCCACCATTAGTACATTCCAATCGGCAGTAAACAGATCGAAGAAGGAACAGAAACAGGTGCAGAGGAAGGCAGAAACAGTGGGGAGATCGGAAAGGGTGTAAAAGGGGTGGTATCGGGAAACACGAGCTGCAGGCATCAAAGGGACGTGCCTAATGAGATGCACGGCTAAGACAATAGACCGGCACGGCAAGATGAGCCTCGAGCGGGGCCATCTGCCTTACAGTATCATCCCCCTCATCATAAAGACACTTTCAAAGGAAACGTGTCTTCCGCAAGAGTCTTGGGAATCCCAGGGTCGCGAAGCGGACAGCATCCGTTCGCTGGCTACTTGAGGGCAAGAGACAAAATGGATGCCGCATCTAAGATGGAACCCGTGGGTACAGATAGATAAACCCACGAAACAAACGAACGGTTTAGGCTAGTACAGTGAAACTGCGTACACCCACTAAACTCGTCATTTGCGGTTCATAGATACCAGACTCGACCATATTCGTGCGAGACGAAAACATCACTTACGATCGTCACGGAACCTCACTGGGTTAGATAATGGCTTTATGCAAATCAGCTCTGACCCTGTGCCCCATGGGAACAGTCCATTCCGAACTACACAGCCATATCTTTCCCAGACCGGAATCAAGCATCCGAGGACCGGACCGGTTTCGAGGTAACACCTCTCATCAGCCCGGCTAGCTTGACTCCAGTGGTGTGGAGGCTCTGGAACCCACGTCTGAGCTACCCCAGTACACTCAGGGAGAAAATTACAAAAAACAATTTGATGGACAGAATGTAGATCAATGTCTTACATTCACCCCAGTACAAGGATCTGGGCCTAAATCCATCGTTTTTTGCACTCCACACCACCCTGGGTTAGATAATGGCTTTATGCAAATCAGCTCTGACCCTGTGCCCCATGGGAACAGTCCAGTCCGAACTACACAGCCATATCTTTCCCAGACCGGAATCAAGCATCCGAGGACCGGACCGGTTTCGAGGTAACACCTCTCATCAGCCCGGCTAGCTTGACTCCAGTGGTGTGGAGGCTCTGGAACCCACGTCTGAGCTACCCCAGTACACTCAGGGAGAAAATTACAAAAAACAATTTGATGGACAGAATGTAGATCAATGTCTTACATTCACCCTAGTACAAGGATCTGGGCCTAAATCCATCGTTTTTTGCACTCCACACCACCCTGGGTTAGATAATGGCTTTATGCAAATCAGCTCTGACCCTGTGCCCCATGGGAACAGTCCAGTCCGAACTACACAGCCATATCTTTCCCAGACCGGAATCAAGCATCCGAGGACCGGACCGGTTTTGAGGTAACACCTCTCATCAGCCCGGCTAGCTTGACTCCAGTGGTGTGGAGGCTCTGGGACCCACGTCTGAGCTACCCCAGTACACTCAGGGAGAAAATTACAAAAAACAATTTGATGGACAGAATGTAGATCAATGTCTTACATTCACCCCAGTACAAGGATCTGGGCCTAAATCCATCGTTTTTTGCACTCCACACCACCCTGGGTTAGATAATGGCTTTATGCAAATCAGCTCTGACCCTGTGCCCCATGGGAACAGTCCAGTCCGAACTACACAGACATATCTTTCCCAGACCGGAATCAAGCATCCGAGGACCGGACCGGTTTCGATGTAACACCTCTCATCAGCCCGGCTAGCTTGACTCCAGTGGTGAGGAGGCTCTGGGACCCACGTCTGAGTACACTCAGGGAGAAAATTACAAAAAACAATTTGATGGACAGAATGTAGACCAATGTCTTACATTCACCCCAGTACAAGGATCTGGGCCTAAATCCATCGTTTTTTGCACTCCACACCACCCTGGGTTAGATAATGGCTTTATGCAAATCAGCTCTGACCCTGTGCCCCATGGGAACAGTCCAGTCCGAACTACACAGCCATATCTTTCCCAGACCGGAATCAAGCATCAGAGCTGATTTGCATTAAGCCATTATCTAACCCAGGGTGGTGTGGAGTGCAAAAAACGATGGATTTAGGCCCAGATCATTGTACTGGGGTGAATATAAGACATTGATCTACATTCTGTCCATCAAATTGTTTTTTGTAATTGTATCTGATAGACGCAGCGCATTCCTGCCCTTTTCTTTTGCAGTTGGGCAGCGCACTGCCCTTCCTTGTGGAACTAGAGGACAGCAAAGGGCTGTAAAATAGTCAGTTTTAGTAAAGAAGGGTCACTCGGAGGACAAACAGGAAGTAAAGCAAAGTTGCAGATGACGTTGACCACTTTTTATGTGTCCATTTTTAACTCCTTCTTTCATTTTCTTCTTAAATTACCAGCAATAGAACATGTCACAGCTCCACCAATGTCACTACAATAGCCAGGTGAACCTGTCATATTGTGTGAAGGTGGGATGGATGCTTTTGAATCTTAGCTTGAAGCTATCAGACGTGATGGATTTGTTCCCAAAAGAAAGATAGCACTGTTGAAACACAATTTAGGAGAGGAAGCTAGGAAGATATTAAAGAACGTTTCTCTTCCTGATGAGCTAGAAGAAGATGACCTGGAGTAGGAAGAGGATGATGCTGTTTATGAAAAAGTACCCCAGGCCTTGGTGAAAAACTAAATATTCTAGTGGAAAGGCATTTGTTTTTCTTCAGTGCCGGGAGAAAGCATGGGCTGTTAAAGTGTTTGAGATGCCACTTGCAAATTTAAGGATTTACAAGATGAAATTGTGAAGGGTCGATTGATTGAATGCACAAGTTTTTTTTAAAAGTCAAGAGAAACGTTTAAGTATTAAGGAATCAACATTAAAATGCAGTTGAAATTGCTAAAGATTGGAGGATACCGTATCTTGATTCAAGGTGTTGAACTTTAATGCAAAAAACTGTTAAACTTGAAGTAGATTGTTGTAAGGCTGATGCCAATGAAGTAAATGCTGTCCCAAATAAGAAATATTCAAGCAAAGATATTATGATTGATGTACCTGAGTCGAGAAACAAGGCTCAATGTTTTAGGTGTGACAGTGTAAACGTTTTTGCCACATTTAATAGCTGTCCTGTGGTGAAAGCTAGATGCTATCATTTTAGGAATTTTTTTCGTACGTTTGCAAGGCTAATCTTGAAGATAAAAAAAAATTGGAAAGAGGTTAGTATGGAACCGGTGATTGATGATAATTCTTCTGATGAATATGCAGTGCTTGTGGTTAGTGAGACTTTAACAAGGATTATCAAAGAGCAGTAGGGAAAGGAACGTGGATACGTTTTAGGAGTTATAAAACCATACAATCCTCCAAAATGTAAGGTGAACATAGGTGGAATCTATGTTAATATGCAGACAGATTCTTGTTCACATTGTACATTAACTGAATGATATATATATCTTCGATTTTTGAAGGTCATGCTGGAGGAAACTGATGTGTGTCCAGTAATTTATTGTGAAAGGAAGTTACCTATATTGAGTTATTTTGAATCACAAATAGGTTTTAAGGGCTAGATTACTACTTGCAAGGTTTATGTTGTAAAAAAAGGGTAAGTTGCTGCTGGGCTGGAAGAAACAGAATTTAGGAATACAACTGAATCTCTATCATTCAAAGCAGATGGTAGTGATAAATATTTAAAATGTGGAAAAGTGGAAGGTTGAATTTCTGGAGGTATTTTAAGACAGAATAGGTAAGTTGAAGGTGTTTTCACACTGCACTTTTCTTAATAAGAGTTCTATATTGTAATACTTTATTCGATATATCTATACTACTATTATAAAGGAAGAACTTTGAGGCTTTGAGGCGGGTAAACTCGGTAACCACAGCGCCAATCCACACACCCGATACATTGTTGTAATCCTCAGGGTGTGCAGATGGACATAGGCTATATAAAGTTAAAAAATACGTTATATTTAAAAAATTTACATTATAAAAAAAGTAGTCCCCTCGAAGTAGCGCCGGCCGCGACCTGCGTGCTGACGTCAGGAGCGCGGGGAGGTGCGGCGTCCAGGAGCGCGAGGAGGAGCGGCGGACATGGCTCGGGGGAGGAGCGGTGACAAGCGGCAGACATGGCGCGGGGGAGGAGGTGAGGAGCAGCGGACCGGCGGGAGGAGCGGTGACCAGCGGCGAGGAGCGGTAAACTGAGAAGCGGCGGCTGAAGTAAGGCTCCGGGGGACAATGTCGGGCAGGCGGGGGACGGGGACTTACACCAAAACAGAAGGAGGAGCGGTGAACTGAGGAGAGGCGGCTAAGGTAAGGCTCCGGGGGACAATGTCGGGCAGGCGGGGGTCGGGGCAGGCGGGGGACGGGGAGTTACAACAAAACAGAAGGGTACAATTTACATCAGCTGAGGAAAGGTTCCGGGGGACAATGTCGGGGCAGGCGGGGGTCGGGGCAGCCGGGGGACGGGGACTTACATCTGCCATGGAGATTTATGCAGAGCGCCTCAACACTGCGCCTTTGTGACATCCGGGGGACAATGTCGGGGCAGGCGGGGGCCGGGGCAGGTGGGGGACGGAGCGGCCGGGGGCCCGGGCTGCTGGGCAATTGCGGAGCAGGCGGTGGTCGGGGAAGCCTGATTGCTCCCGGACAAGGTCGGGACGGGCTGCTAGTTCATATCATAAAAGTACAAACATTACTAAACATAAAACCAATGTACAAGTATTACATCCATTTCATCTTAAAAAGGTTAAAATCTATATATAATTGAAAAGGATAATTACAAAAGACTAAGGTGCATTCTCAGTAATATTCATATATCTAAATGTAGTGGGAGTTTAATTTTTGCTATTACCTAACAACCTGGTCCGTATGAACCAAGCGCTAGCAAGATACTTTGCAACCCCGCAGACAATATACAAGGATGTTGTGTCAGTTAGAAGGATACGCAATGCAGTTCTGAAGTCTCTAACACCCATCTCCCTACACATAGGTTTTACCCATCTTGCTCTAGGGTGCTTGTAAGCCTTACAAGCAAACAAAAAGTGAGGTAGAGATTCTTTCGTACATGGGCAGCCTGGGCAAGTAACATTGTGACCCCTCGCTCCTTTCCACCCCTCTATAAACTTTTTAAGGGGGGGTATACCATATCTCATCTTCAAGAAGAGGGATCTATCTCTTGGAATTTAAATGTAATCCAGAAAGGGCTCTAACTTTCTAGTTGGCTTATGTTCCAGGAATTGGTTAGTCAAAGGCCCCCACTTTGTGCTTTTTAGATCCTCTACCTCCACCCACTCCCAATATATTTGTTTGACAATTTGTTTATGTGGTAGGGACTGGGAAACCCAAAATTCAGCCATTCCTAAACTCACCACCAACTGCCTCAATTTATTGAGCCACTTTATCTTTTTTGAGGCATTCAGGTTAATCAGCTCATCCAACACCAAGGCATATTTTGCCAATTCTGGTGTCCTTCTCAGGTGCACCCAGAACAGCAAGGGGAATAGGCGTACTATATCCGCAATTGATCGTTTGCCAATGTCATTAAAGAGGGGTTTCAGAGGGGTCGAGTAGGGGAGCGATACTAAGTCTCTCACAAACTTATTCTCAGCTTCTACCAGGTCCATCGTGTTCTATAACAAACGTGTATAGAGTTAGGAGAGTTCTATTGTCAATGAGGGAAATGTTGAAAAGCGAATTGCAGGTGTTGAGCATACAACAAATCATTGAGCCTATAAGAGTCCTGGGAATTACTTAGTTTGAATGTTTTGGCCCATAGACAGGAAGGTGCACATGTATTTTGAGTTGCACAATCTGAATAATTGCATTCGGGTATGTCAGCATCCATTGCCAAATATTAATCAAATGTTGAGTACTTTGGAAGAAGGCAAAGATTTTTCAACTCTGAATTTATCAAAGGTTTATTTATCATCAGATTGTGTTGCACCCAGGTAGAAGGCATTCAACAGTATTTTTTTTTCTCCAGAAGGATCATTCCGTTATTTGAGAATGGCCTTTGAACTGGCCTCGGCTTCTGCAATTCTTCAAATGGTTATGTTAAAGTTGTTGAGAGTAGATCAGCAGTGTTGCAAGATGGTATACTGACCTGTGAAAAAGACAAGCTGGGCCAGGACATAATTTTGAGGCAAGTTCTGGAAAACTTAAGAGATGCTGATTTGAAAATGGGAATTTAAAAATGCAAATTATCAGTGACTGAAGTAGAGTACTTGGGTCATGTTATTAGTGAAAATGGAATCAACTCAAGGTAAGGCTATAGGAAGCTATTGAGTGGGAATCCAGCCCAGAAAGCACAGTACAACTGAAATATTATCTCGGCCTAGCTGAATATTACAGAACATTTGTAGATCACTTTGCTGATCAAACAAAAACAATGAGAATGATCTTAAAAAAAGGGAGTGAAGAATGTAAAGGCTGATAGCATTTCAAGTCTGCCACTGGCATAAGCAGTTGAGTGTGATGGGGATGACGGGGTGATGACCAATACATTATTTACTAGGGTGCTATTGAAGAAGGAGAGTGTGAAAAGAGGCTGACTGAAGATGAAGAATTGAAGCGTGAAAAGGAAAACATAGCAAAAGAGTGGAAAAAGGTAATAGTGAGTGATGATTTGCTTGGAAAATTGAAGCTGATTTGGTCATAATTGTCTGTGGTCAATGATGTGTTATATAGGAATGATAGATTAGTAGTGCTGGAGTCGCATCACGTGAAAGTTACTCATTTATTGCACGAGGAACATGGTTGAATGTCTGCTATGAAACTCAAATTAGGTATGGATTTCTGGTTACCAGTAATGAATGGTGATATTGAGAGGTATTTGAGGAAATGTGATGGCTGTATTCTTAGTGACAGGTCAAGTACAATTGGGAAATCTCCCAACCACAGTTCCACTTATGTATCCTAATAATCCTTGGAAAAAACTGGGTGTGGACATTTGGGGATCAAAGCAAACACAAGGAGATGATGGATGGAGTGCTGAAACTTTTCAGACACTCACCCCCAGTCACTATTAGATCTGGGTTGAATCCATCATCGTTCTTTAGCTCACTTTGCCACCTCAGTTCAGACCCAGCCATTTCTTTTGAGGCAGATTAAGGGGAAAGGGAGAGGGAGTCTAGATGACTGACTACTGACAATGGTCCTCAGTGTACATCTGAAAAAATAACGGAATTCTTTAAATACTACAACATTCTTCATCATAAGATGGTGCTGTGTTATCAGAGGAAAGATGGTTTAGCTGGCCTCCCTGAACACCTTCAGGAAGACTCTCAAGACCTGGCTCTTCGGCTAAACAGATCTGCGGACCCCCCATTCTATGCCTAGAGACCCTCACGGGTGAGAAGCGAGCTTACAAATCCCTGATTGATTGATTGATTGATTGATTGGAGACTGTTTGCAACTAGCAATCAGAAGAACATTGGATTGGAAGAACTGAGGTAAATGTCTAATTAACAAAACAACCCCACATTGTATGGGGCAGAATATAAAAATTATTGTTTGTCTATGGTGGATGAGAGGAAAAACGGAAAGAAAGTAATATTCAAGAATCATTATAAACAGGGTGGCGGTGATACAAGTGAGGTACAGTCTGAGGCATTTGGATCCTAAGGGGATTTCTAATGTATTTGAAAACACAATGAGACTGGGTAGTGTGAAGAATGGACTGTAATGATTTTGTTTCCTATGCAGTCATAAGAAATAATCTAAAGGAAGAGCCTGATAGGGATAGATTAATGATGGACAGCAATAGATGAGTGCATCTGGAAAGAATAAAAGACATCCAACATGGATGAAGGAATATGTCTAATAATATTTGGCATTTGTTTTGTTATACATATATTTGTACACATAAATATTCTCATCACATGTTTGTATATACGTATTTCTAGGATTAAGCATATGTTTTGAATGTATAGATTTATTTTTGTTCTTTTAGGGGTGAGATGTGTTATATGCTATGTTGCTTTAAGAGTTTTTGAGGCGGTAATGCCAACTGGAGTGTTTACTTTTGATCTGGTGAGGACTTGAGCAGGAACAGTGGCACTGTCAGAGTTCTTCCTCTAATATGTACTTGAAATATTTGGAAGGAATTAGTTTCATTGGTAATAAGTTAATCAATCAAACAGGACTTGTAAAACACGGCTAATCATTGGTGAGGGTATCCAGGCACTGAGAACCCTGTTGATGGGGAGGGATCAGCTGAACAGCCAGGTCTTGAGTCCTTTCCTAAATTCCAACAGAGATAATGAGGTCCGAAGGTGGAGGGGTGGTCGATCCAGGCCTTCACAGCGAGACCTCATCAATGACCACCTCCCTTTAACCCCTTGAGCGCTGATGACGGAACCGCTCCGTCATCAGCTGCGGTGGCGCTGTGCTGATGACGGAGCGGTTCCGTCATGGCCCGCCCACTGCTCATGCGCGGCGCGAATTCCGCGCCTGCGCTGAGCGTTCTATTGAGTGGGCAGGGCCATGACGGAACCGCTCCGTCATAAGCACAGCGCAACCGACGCTGGTGACGGAGCGGTTCCGTCACCAGCATGCGCCGCCGCTCTTCCGCCCCGCCACCTTAGCACTGCGGTGGAAAAGCCGCCGCAGTGAAGGGGTTAAAGTTTCCCAAGCTTCATCAAGACAAAGCCTGCAACTCTTTGAAAAGGTGCAAACATTTGAAAAGGTACATGAACAAGGTTGAGATTGTTCTGTAAATGCAGCTTTATAAGTTAAACGTTTTGATATCTGAAGAACAAAATAAACCACAAAATTACAGAAGTTTCAGAAGGTCTACAAACCTTTACTTTCTTTCTTTTTGCAAATAAATATCCATGTTTCAGCTTTCTGGCCCTCAAGCATGGGATATTGTATTACTATGTATTACAAGCAGCATGTGTAGCCCCGCTGGAGTAGGTGGTACAAAAACATGCACTTTCACTAAGAATGGTCCAAATCCTTTCATTTGTCCTAGCACGGTAAAGGAGAGATAGAAATAGGAAACAGGAGGGCATACTAGAGGAGGGGTTTGAAAGGATGATAGAATGGGAGGATACATATACACATATATATATAGGAATAGTGCATCTGCGACGGCTTCTCTCGCCCGAAGCGCGTCTGCTGTTGTAGACATTATTACGCTGCTGTGGCTGCTTAAAACGTGCAAACTATAAACACGCCACTATTTAGGAAAACAGTTCCTTTTTGTGCGTTTGAATCTGTTCCACACTCTGTCTCAATCACCCGCTTATTCGCCCACTGTGAGGTAGAGCTCTGCTCGCTTACCCGCTGACGGCTTGTCAACTACTTCTCGGCGTCCTCCGGCTCCTTCAAAGTTGTTGACCGCCTCCTCAGGTTGCTGGCTTTGCTTGTCTCCTCCATTTTCTGCTGCGGGGGCCTGGCTTGGAAAATAACTCTGTTTACGGGTTTTGCATGTAACGCCACAGCGTTGTCGGCTACACTCCCGCCAGCCACTTTGTGATGGGAGGGTCCGTAAGGGTGAAGACAGCCGTACTCCAGCGTCAAAAATTCCACTGTCCTGCTTCTCCCTTGATCCCCCAAGACACCGGTACGGACCACACTGTGCTTGTAAGTTTTCAAAGTGCTGTTTTATTGCCATCCAATTTCAATGTGCAGTATTATCAAAATGACAAGTGCCCAGCATGACGCATTTCGTCAATAAAACACTGACGTGATCACATCACGTGCTTCAGGCCAATCCTCATTAAATACTAGTGCAATGGGTGAAAAAAAACCTTAATTAGCACACAGTCCCCTGTTTTTTTTGTCTCTAGTATAGCATATCCTTCGTGTGTGTTCATTTTTCTGGTGTGGTCAGTGATCAAGGGTGGGAGCCCGAAACGCGTTTGGCCTTGGTATTTCAGCATCGTGTGCCTGCCCCATCTACTGCAGCCTCACTTTAGGAGAAGTATTCAGCTAGTGAGGCCTCCTCCACATGGGAATCTGTGTTTGATTTGATTATAGCGGCCTGCTGGGTAGTGGAGTCGGCCCGCCGCGGAGCGGGGGATCATGAGCACCGGATGACGGCTTTGCTCAAGACTGGCTGTTTCTCCAAGTGGGGGTGACATTATGGCAGGTGAAGGGACACAGACCACCTTGCTAAACCCACTGGGGTGTTATATTTTTATGACTGGGAGAATCACACGAAGCTCCACTTGGGATCGATAAAGCAGGACTTCAAATACCAGCAAACCCAGAGGCCGGTGGGCGGGGTTTATTTTGAATAAATTAATGACTGCATCCTTCATGTGTGTTCATTTTTCCTGTGCGGCCAGTGATCAAGGGCGGGAGCCTGAAACGTGTTTAGCCTTGGTATTTCAGCATTGTGTGCCTGCCCCATCTACTGCAGCCTCACTTTGGGAGAAGTATTCAGCTAGTGAGGCCTCCTCCACATGGACATCTGTGTTTGATTTGATATATATATATATATATATATATATATATACATATATATATATATATATATATATATATATATATATATATATATATATATATATATATATATATAGATATAGATATATATATATACTTGAAGATGAAGGATCACAAGAAAACAACAGCCAGCCCCCCCAAAAAAAAAAATATATATATATATATCCCAGCAATACGTTTTGCTTCGGCCCAAGCCACTTTCAGCAGCGTTCCGCGGTGGGGTAGCGAACCCCTATTAATCCAACACTACGTGTCACCAGTTCGTCATCATAAGCACACTGCGGCCCAAATTGCTTTCCAAGCGTGCTTTATTATGGTAAGAACAGCTCTGAGCATTTCGGAGCGCAATGCTCCTTGTTCACGATGTTCACGAGGTAAATTATATATATACAATAAGCCTGGGCGGAGTTCAGGGAGTTCTGTGTAAGTGACAAAAACACTCTGACACACTACGCGGAGTTCCATGAGCGGCGGAGTGTGTTAGGGTCATGCCGGGCAAGGTGATTCATTAAAGAGAAGCTCTGATCTAAAAGTTTGTATCCATTCCCCACTAAAAACTGTACAAAAGTTACTTTTAGTCACTAATCTTTTCTTCTGGTGTTGTCTCCTCAAGCACAACACAATTTTGTCAAGAGTCTTCTTTCTATTTTGAATCAAAATGAAAAGCTTACTCTTCAAACAAAGGCCTTATTAGCTACTCTTTCAACTTGTTATTTCTGTTTCAGTACATCTCACCTTCTTCTACACTTCTTCAAATGTCTCAGTAGATTTACATCCATTCTACTACTAAACATCCTGGCTCTGATTTCCTTAAACTGCTTGTGTCTGTCCATCTTTGTTACAATCTTTTCTGTTCTAGCAATGTACACTTTGTCCACTCTTATTGTTTCTCATAGTCATCATATTATTTTCTTTATTTTGTAATCTTTGCAAATGTCCATATATATTTTTAAGAAATGACTTTGTCCTCTTACCAGCAGCTCTTTTTTCTTTACCCACTTTTTCTGAATTTTGCTGATTTTGTAACTCATTTCTCCAGAGATACTGTAGTTGCTTCTTTTGCTTTTTCATCTGAGCTTTTGTAGGCATTCTTACTGTGTAGTTATGTAGATATTGTTCTGTAAAAAAAAGTATATTTACATTTTTGCCCTAACCAACGTACCAACTACTTTACTACTGACTAACACATAATACAAAAACGATTTTCATGTTA
Source organism: Lissotriton vulgaris (assembly GCF_964263255.1). NCBI lineage: Eukaryota > Metazoa > Chordata > Amphibia > Caudata > Salamandridae > Lissotriton > Lissotriton vulgaris. The sequence goes on from NC_141696.1 coordinate 1,224,875,746, forward strand.
TGGTGCAGTTTTAAATCTATAGATGTACCTAGATATATACCTACATGCACTTACTTCAATATACCAAGCCCAAAGCAAAACACAAAACTTCATTTATTAGTTACCGTTTAACATTTTAGCACCTTGTCGTACAACACAGCTGCACCATATCTCACTTCTCACTTATACATTGTGAAAGAACATTTTATCCTTTCTGTAATAAATGTTAAAATGAACATCAATTTCTCTTCTTTCTGCTATCCGGGTCACCTTACCCCCAAAACGTTTGTCTTTCCCTATTCTTGTGCACTCTAGGGCATTGTTTCTTACTTCGCTTTCAGATCATTTTTCTCTCACCTCCCGTTCCTTGGACATCCCCCTTTGGTACAATAAACACCTTAAGATTAATAATCGCGCTCTCTTTTGGAAGGAGTGGATAGATAAAGGGATCATCACTCCTCAACACTTGATCAATGGAGATACTTTCTTATCTTTTTCTGAGATTCAATCTCTTTACAATATCTCATCACGCTATTCCTCCCATTACAATACACTTAAAGATGTCCTCACCAACTATTATTTCCCTACTACTCTTTCGCCCACTTCCTCCTCTGACCCCTCTTTTCCTCCCCCTACTCCTATTGATTTTTCTACCCAATTGAAAGCAGCCACTATTTTTAAGTTGGTTGCTCACTCTCCCATACTCAGAACGAAATCTCCTTTAGAACTGCTTTCGGAAAAAGACTTATGCATTGATCTCCCCCTGCGCACTTGGGACATTCTATGGTCCCGGATTCACACTACCTCTCGTTCGGCCAGCACGACACAACCTTTATATTTTTTTTATAATAGATTATTTTTCACCCCTAGTATCCTTCATAGATTTAAATTGCTAGATTCCCCTAAATGTTGATCATGCTCCCACGCCAATGCTGATCTCTTTCATATGTTCTTTCAATGTCCCCCTATTGTTGACCTATGGTCCAGAATATGGTCTAAGTTAAATGATATTCTTATGTCAGATATTCCTTTTCACATCGAACATGTTTTCTTAGGTCATTTGTCCTCTGCTTTCGATAATTACAAAGAATGCGGTAACTTTGTCAATCTATGTATTGCTATTACCTTTCAGATTATTACTTCTAATTGGAAAGATTCATCGAACATATCCTTTCTAGCATGGTGGAACTTACTTTGTCATCACCATAGAATGGACAGAGCTTACGCTACCTCAACTCCCTTGTTGATTAAAAGAGACTTATTGTGGTTACCTTTAACAAACTTTTTGTCTAGGAAGCTACCTTAACTGTTTATTCCGCTATTTAATATGATAGATTTATTGTGTTTACCTTTGACAGGTTTTTTTGACTAGGAAGCTACAGTAACTGTTTATTCTGTTATTTAATATGATAGATTGTTGCTTCATTTGTTATTGTTTTCCTCTTCCTTCTTTCCTCCCCTTTCCTTCTTTCTTCTTTTCCTTTCTTCTCTTTTCTTCCTTTCTTTCTCCTCTTCCTTATCAAAATACTCTTTAAAATGCACTTGTATTAAGTATGGTTTTATTTCATAGGGTTACATTTCTACTATTGTTTTTCATCATATTCTTAGTTGTCATTGTTTCCTGCTAATATTGAATCTGTACTGTTGTTTTACATTGTTTAACTCTTTTAATAAAGCATTATAAACAGAAAAAAAATGAACATCAAGCCAAGGGGGTATTCTTACAAGCTCCATGTGCCACAAGTGGGTCCGTTTTTTTGACACACCAGCGGCATAATGCGGTGCTCCATATTTACAAGGCTACGTAAAGCCACTCATGGCCTTGTAAATATGGGCCCCTTTCACGCAGCACTTTGCATGAAAGGAGCGTGCCATGGGTGTTTCTGTTGATGTTAATACGCAACACCTATGGATTTTGCCGCATTCACAGATTTACAATGATTCGTAAACATGGGAATACGTCAGAATCAGAATCCTATGCCTCCCCAGGGGAGTTGTATAGAGGCGCAACAAGGGGAAATACTTTTATTTCTCCTAGTTTTTTCCTTTTTCTATGCAACATAGAAAGAGGGAAATACCTCTTGTGATTGTTTTTGTTTATAAAGATGTCCCTTCCTGCACAAAAACACAGGCACCTTCATTGGCGCATGGCAGCTAGTTGTGCACCAGCACAGGGGACAGCATAGGGATCTTTCATATTGTTGTAAATATGACGCTCCCTGTGCTTTGAAAGTAGTGCAGCACGGGGCAGCCAAATGGCTTGCGGCTCCACGCTGCATTACTTTCTTGTAATTTTAGCCCCAAGTGTAGAAGTACATACAGTGTCTCAACACTGTAAATCCGAAAACACATCATAAGAGCTATTTGCGTGCCTCTCTACCACTGTGTCACTTGTGTATTTAGTATCTCAGTACTGTTCTACTTAAAGGTATCAGATTAAAATGTTGTCAACAGTACATATAACAGTCTGCACATTAATCTCTGTCAAAGCATATAGCTCACTAATTCCTCCAAGTACATGCAAAGAGCGTGTTACAGTTTGCATATATAATTTACTGGATGGTTCTAAAAACTACATATTCCTCACTAAAACCTGCAAATACATGTGTTCGTGGTTGAATACATGAATACTCCTTGGATGATTGAATTGGTGCATAGATAGTGCCTAGGTGATTCTCTGAGGATACAGGTCGTGCCTGGATAATTCCCTCAGTATATGAGAACTCCATGGGTCATTCCATATCTGCATAGTTACTGCCTGTGTGTTTGCAAGGGTATATCACTACTATCTGGATGTTTGGATGAGTGCATGAGTAGTGCCTGAATGATTAAATAAGTGCATGACTAATGGCTCAATAATTCAACAAATGCATTGATACTGGTTGCATGATCAATTGAGTGCAACTCAAGTACCTGGATGATTACAAGAGTGCATAGATAGTATATAGGTGGTTATTAGAGTGCATGGATAGTGCTTACATGATTGTTGTAGCACATGCATAGCACCTACCAGATTGGATGAGTGCATAAGTAGTGTTTCATTGATTGGATGACTTCATGGCTGCTGCCCATGTTTTTTTGGTTCCGTGAATAGGCAGTGCCTGGGTGATTAGATAACTACATGAGTAGTGCTTGGATAATATCAGTAGTGCCTTGCTGATGAGATGAGTGCATGACTAGTGTCTGAGTGATTGCATGACTCCATTGCTAAAGCTTGTGCGATTGGATTAAAGTAAGTGTACTGCTGGAGTGATTGTATTAGTGCATGAGTATTGCCTCAGTAATTAAATGAGTGCATTGGTACTAGATGGATGATAGGTTTACTACAATGGTACTTTCTAAGTAATTAGATGAGTGCATGAGTAGTGCCTGAGTGTTTGCATTAGGCGGAAAATAGGTTCTCATCTTTTATTTGTGACTGCACTACTCTTGTTTAATAATGTTACTAAAAGTACTACAACTCTCAGAAGGCAAATAGCAGATGTATCCATTCTGCACATTCTTAGTTCCTCATTGCAACTTTCCACAATACTATACTGTTTTTTTTCAATAAAGTACACAATGTAATAAAGAGGCACTAATTCATTTTTCTCTTGCTTCCCAAAACATTCACCACTAACCTCTTAAACATATATCCTCTAATAGATTCAGTTCATCTGATATATTTTTCATATCACTGTGATACTTTTTTTTATTAAACTCCCATACACATCTTCATTTCTAATGTAATTTGTATGAAGGATTACAATTAAGTTTGTAGATGATATTGTTGTTTTAGCTATTTGTGGATAGTTTTGACACTGTAGGATTTTTAACAAGTAAGTACCAGAAGGTTACATCACTCTCATACAAAGAAACCCTAAAATGGCAACCTCTTCAACTTTGCACTCTGTGATCATGAGAAAGGCAGCAAATGAAATCATGTCTTTCATTTTAGACTCCACTATCTCCACTTGTGAATGGTTAGCAAGTACCAACTTTATTTGATCTAAATAAATTAGATCATAAAAGTGCATCAAGAAAAGCAAATAAAGAATACGATAAAAATCCCACATAATTTACAACAATACATATTATAATCAATTCAATTATTTTCATTTAGGAATTCATCAATCATGTCGATCCTCATTTAAGTCACCCACCTAAATATTATGCAATCAATTTGAGATGTTGGAGAGAAGAGATAAAGAAGTATAAGAGCCTCAGCGCATGGTCCGCCATACATTACTAATCAAGTTTCTTATTAAAAATCATCAAGACAGATTATTAACTTTTTTGTTAAAATCCATATTTTAAAATATATGTCAGATATAATAATGAGAACTTGATAAGACATCATTAGTCTGTTAATCAGTTATCCAATATCATACAGAATTAATCCGATCAAAATATTCTTTCTAGCATAGAAATCAGTCCTTAAAAAATGTGACATTCTACAACAAATATCGATTGTGGACAATGTTTGTAAAAAAAGGTATACCGGGAGACATTGAGTAAACTGTACTGGTTTTACAAGACTTAAAATATAACATTTCCTCCACTTTTTGTAAACTTTAACAAAAAAGTACAACATGCATAGTGCTCTGTATCGTTATATTGTCACAGGGACAGTTACCTAGGTTTGAAGACCAGTCCTTATGTTCAGGGAAGCTAACTCGACATAAACGTTGTATATATGTCAGCCATTGCAAACGTGTATGCAGGGCTGATTATAGACAATCCCCACTAATAGTACGGTTTAGGGTGGTATATTCTGATGTCCAAACTTTGTGCCAGAGTAAGATAGGTTGAATCCTGATTAAATCAATGAGAAACTGGGCTCCCAACTCAGCATGGCAGACAAACGTAGAAGTGCTTTGGGTGCAACAAGCAAATACCTCAAAAACTCATTTCCAGCAGTTGTAGCGCCGTACATACATTTTGCATGCCCCCATATACCCGCCCCATATAATGCTATACTAATGCATTTAGCCTTATAAATCGGGAGCATTTCTTGGGGGATTTGTACCCAACCTATTGGCAAAGTTTTGTAGGGCCATACAAGCACAACTAAATATTAGTGCCCGAGTCGAGATAGCGCGATTCCATGTGCCTTCTTTATCAAATAAGACTCCCAGATATGAAAAATTATTTGTAAATTCTTTAGTAGTGTCTAATATTTTAATGTCACAACAGGTACAAATGTTCCTACCACACTTCATTATATATGTTTTTGTTTGATTTTCTAACAGATCAAGATCCTGCATGAAGCTGACAAAATCAGCCTGGAGGACAATAGGGGTGCGGGACAATAAAACAGCATCATCGGCATAGAGGAGGGCAGGCACAGGCAGGTGGCCCACTTGAGCCAAATCTTTAGGGTGTAAAGTCAGAGTTGTGTCTACAATATTTATATATAATGAAATAAGAAAAAGAGCTAAGACACAGCCCTGTCTCAACACTCTCTCCACACAGAAAGGCTGTGAACATTCTCACATAATCCTGTATTTTACCCTGGCTTTCGTACCTTTATACAAATCTCTCAGGAAAGTAATGATCGATGTCTCCACTAACATGTCAGTCATAATTGTCCTTTACATAGAGTGATTGACACAGTCAAAAGCGGAGGCCAGATCTGCAAATCCCAAGTATAAATTCCCTCCCTTAATCTTAGTATATTTCCCCAATAATATACTCAGATTGAGGCCCTGTTCTATTTTCCCAGCCCCAGTGTGGAACGCGTATTGAAGATCAGACAAAATTCCCTTGGATTCTGCCAAATCTTGAAGCCTATTTAAAATGATATGGCCAGCTATCTTCACTAATGAGTCAAGCAGTGAAATCGGCCTATAACAGGCAGGGTTATGATGGTTCCCCTTTTTATATATCAGTACCATTATTGATTCCGCCCATGTGGGGACAAAACCTATATTGCAACAGGTCCTTAAGACCACAGTTAATACGGGTCCCCATAAAGCAATGTTTGCTTTATACAGGTCCACCGGAATAGCGTCTGGACTAAGTGCCTTTTCACAGTACACAGTCAAAATATTAAGTATTAAATATCGACCTACCAAAATATCGTGTATGAAATTTCGAAGGGGCAGAATATCGATGTCAAGAATATCGTTGGACAGAATATCGACCCTAAGGTAAGTAATATCGAAATTCCTTATATCGATGTAAGTAATATCGAAATTAGTAATATCGATAGCATATATATCGATGTTACTAATTTCGATGACACTAATATCGATATTTGTATAATTTTTTTGTTTTTTATTAAGTATGTGTTATATGTTTTACTTAAGTATTTAAAATAATTAATATTATATGTGTATTAATTGTATATATTAATACATTTATTTTTAAACACATTATATGTTTTAGTACCGGAGCGGGTTGTGGGTTTATAGGGGAATAGGGTGGGAAGTAATTTAATTATGTTAAATTGATTATCAAATAGTAGGATTTATTACTAAATTGTCATTAATTGGAAATTATTTTTAATTAATTGATTAATTGATAAATATGTTCTCTAGCGGGTTATGGGTTTATAGGGAAATAGGGTGGGAAGTAATATAATTAGGTTAAATTAATTAAAAAATTAGTAGTTAATATTAATTATTTTTAAATAATTGGTAATTACATTTAATTAATTGGTAAATCATTTTAATTAATTGATTAATTGATAAATATGTTCTATAGCGGGTAGTGGGTTTATTGGGGAATAGGGTGGGAAGTAATTTAAATATGTTAAAATAAAAATTAATTAATAGTTATTATTAAATAATTTTAAATAATTGGTAAATAAATTTGATTAATTGGTATTTCATTTTAATTAATTGATTAATTGATATATATGTTCTTTAGCGGGTTGTGGATTTATAGGGGAATAGGGTGGGAAGTTAATTATTTATGTTTAATTAATTATTAATTAGTAGGAATTATAATAAAATTTTAATTAATTGGTAAATAATTTTAATTAATTGGTAATTATTTTTAATTGATTGGTAAATAATTTTAATTAATTCATAAATAGATAAGTGTGTTCTGTTGCGGGTAGTGGGTTTATAGGGGAATGTGGTTGGAAGTAATTTACATGTAATTAAGTAATAATCGTTCTTTCCCATCTGGATTTTTCTAACTCCATCTATCATGGTCTCCCTCAAATTCTGTTACAACGTCTTCAAGTTGTCCAGAACCAAGCGCCCCGCTTGATCCATGGAACCCCTAGATGGCAATCAGCCAAGCCTCTGCTCATCAGCCTCCACTGGCTCCCTATTGACCAAAGGGCCGCCTTTAAGGTGGCATGCCTTACCTTCAAAGTCCTTCATTGCTCAGGCCCCATGTTCCTCAAATCTCTCATCCGCCCTCACTGCCCATCACGTAACCTCAGATCAGCCCACCGTGATCTGCTAGTCACCCCCAAAAGCAAAACTAAGAGATTTGGCGGCCGCCAAATCTCTTACCTAGCTCCGGTGCTCTGGAACCTTCTTCCTCTCTCAATCAAATCTTCCCCTTCCCTCCTCAAATTCAGGAAACTGTTAAAAACTCATCTCTTCCCCACCCTCTGCTAGTACCCCGCCTCTTGTTGCTCCCCCTCATTTGCCCTATCTATCAGCACCAGGAAGCTTCGGTGTCAGTGCGCTTTATAAATTGCACCTAAGATAAGATAAGATAAGATAAGAATAATGTATTGAAAATAATTGTTTTAGTAATAATATAATTGTTAATTAAATAATAATTGGTAATTAAATATTATAAAATGGTATTTTTTAATATTTATTTTAGGTTAAATATATTTAGTTAATCATGTTTTTTATTATTATGTATAGGTATTGTATATGGTTTATATTTATTTAATAGTTTATATTATTTTTATTAAAAAAAGCTTTTATTTATAAGTATGTTATTTGAACCCCTAAGCTATCCAACACTTTCCCTACTGTTGCACTCTCTGGAGTTGGAATAGTAATTGTTACTCCTACGCTATTCAAAGCTTTCCCTACTGTTGCACTCTCTGGAGTGGGAATAGTCATTTTTACTCCTACGCTATCCAACGCTTTCCCTACTGTTGCACTCTCTGGAGTGGGAATAGTAATTTTTATCCCTACGCTACCCAACGCTTTCCCTACTGTTCCACTCTCTGGAACTGGAATAGTAATTGTTACTCCTACGCTATCCAAAGCTTTCCCTACTGTTGCACTCTCTGGAGTGGGAATAGTAATTTTTACCCCTACGCTATCCAACGCTTTCCCTACTGTTGCACTCTCTGGAGTGGGAATAGTAATTTTTACTTCTACGCTAGCCAACACTTTCCCTACTGTTGCACTCTCTGGAGTGGGAATAGTAATTTGTATCCCTATGCTATCCAACGCTTTCCCTACTGTTGCACTCTCTGGAGTTGGAATAGTAATTGTTACTCCTACGCTATCCAAAGCTTTCCCTACTGTTGCACTCTCTGGAGTGGGAATAGTAATTTTTACCCCTACGCTATCCAATGCTTTCCCTACTGTTGCACTCTCTGGAGTGGGAATAGTAATTTTTACTCCTACGCTATCCAACGCTTTCCCTACTGTTGCACTCTTTGGAGTGGGAATAGTAATTTTTACCTCTATGCTATCCAAAGCTTTCCCTACTGTTGACTCTCTGGAGTGGGAATAGTAATTTGTATCCCTACGCTATCCAACGCTTTCCCTACTGTTGCACTCTCTGGAGTGGGAATAGTAATTTTTACTCCTACGCTATCCAACGCTTTCCCTACTGTTGCACTCTGTGGAGTGGGAATAGTAATTTATACTCCTACGCTATCCAACGCTTTCCCTACTGTTGCACTCTCTGGAGTGGGAATAGTAATTTTTAACCCTACGCTATCCAACGCTTTCCCTACTGTTGCACTCTCTGGAGTGGGAATAGTAATGTTTACTTCTACGCTATCCAACGCTTTCCCTACTGATGCATTCTTTGGAGTGGGAATAGTAATTTTTACTCCTACACTATCCAACGCTTTCCCTACTGTTGCATTCTATGGAGTGGGAAAAGTAATGTTTACCCCTACGCTATCCAACGCTTTCCCTACTGTTGCACTCTGTGGAGTGGGAACAGTAATTTATACTCCTACGCTATCCAACGCTTTCCCTACTGTTGACTCTCTGGAGTGGGAATAGTAATTTGTATCCCTACGCTATCCAACGCTTTCCCTACTGTTGCACTCTCTGGAGTGGGAATAGTAATTTTTACCCCTACGCTATCCAAAGCTTTCCCTACTGCTGCACTCTCTGGAGTGGGAATAGTAATTTTTACCCCTACGCTATCCAACGCTTTCCCTACTGTTGCACTCTCTGGAGTGGGAATAGTATTTTTACCCTTATGCTTTTTACATAATTAATTGTAAAAATATTAAAAGTATATTTATTTTTTTATGTTTTTTACATTTTATTTATGTTATTGTTTTATGTTTGTAAATGTATTTGTAATTTAGAATATATTTTATTAATTTATAAATCAGTAAAATAATTATTACAACTTATTGTTCAGTAAATATATATTATATAATTACTGTATATATTTAGTTAATGTATTATAATTATATATGTATTATTTATTAATTTTAAACATTATTAGATACTTTTAACTATGTGGATGTTATTTATTAGTGTTATTTACTTTATTTTACATTTATATATTTAAAAAAAAATGATTTTTAACATCGATATTTTTAACATCTATATTATATTTTTGATATTTTTGTACTTACCATGTTGTAGATAGGATGTCGATATTCTTTCCCTCAATATTTTGGACTCGATATTCCTGTAGGTCTATATTTTGGAGGTCGAAATTTTGTCAGTGATCCCCTTTTCACCCTTACTAGCATTTATTGCACTCTTAACTTCGCCAAACTAAATGGTGTAATTGTGGAAGCTTGTCTTAATGCTGTATTATTACTAGGTCTAAGTGACTGGAAGGAATCTAATGTAGATATGGGAAGAGAATAAATACCAGAAAAGTGTGTTATCCATTCATCCTCTGGTATCCCAACCATGATCCCAGGGCCAATATCCTCTCTCAGTGGTGCGGAATTAACTACCTTCCAAAAAGTATTATTGTCATTTTTAATACTTGCCTCATTTAAAGCAATGCATGCCTCCTCTCTTAACCGTGTTGTCGTTTGTTTCACTGTCTGTATATAGGCAAGTCTATGCTGTTTTCTAGATTGTAAAACAGAGGAGATTTGATCAGACTGAGTAAAATGATTGCTTAATGGAATGGAATGAGCATGAAAGTTAAAAGCATAGATAGCAGAATTGTTCGATAATAAGAAATAATCAATGGTACTGTTGCCCATTAAAAGTACATCTAAATGGGGCCTACGGGGATGAGATTTCATTCGAGAATGATAAATCAAATTCATACATAAGTTCATTTAATTTATCTCCATATCGTTTATGAATAAAGTCGGTTTGGCCCACATCGTTTAGGTTAGTCATACCACATATTTTTCCAGGCAGTAAGCTGCATAATAGGATGTTAAAATCCCCCCACACCCTACACACAAATGTGAGAGGTTCTTCCTGTGGCTTTTGTCCAGACATTTTAGATTCTCATCAAGTGTATGCAGGTTTGTTTTCATATCACAACTTGGGGCATTGTTATACAAATTAATCACTGCTAGCCTAGCCGGACCTGATCCTTTACAAACAATTATTTAGTAGAAGGGATCTTTAGTTATTCTTATAGATTGTAGGTTATTGGATACAAAAATACATAGGCCTCCCTTTGCTCTACCACGTGATGTAAGAACAGAAGGGATGTGGTATGTTCTAAACCCATTCATATGCACAGGCTCTGTGAATCAAGTCTCTTTGGAGACAAATAAAATTAAAGCCTTCTGCAAATTCTGACCTTCTGGATTATAATTTTTGGTCCGGAGACCTGCCACGTTCCAGAACTAAAATCCAAGATTATCAGAAAAGATGTCAGGACAGTCCTCTGCACGGTTGATTAACCTGGTATCTGTGAGTTGCTGTGTAGGGACAACATTTAGTAAAGTACTTTACCCACTTGATTCATGAATAAGTGTCCCATTTCCAAGAATAAATGGAGAAATATCAAACTCTGCCCCCCCCCCTTAGAACCTCACAAATGCTCCACATCAAGTCAGTCTAATCCATCAAGATTTGATAGTTCCTGAAAGCGAATAAATGTTAAACTTTATAAGTTGGGTAGGATGATGGTGTCGGAATACGTGGCAGCTTTGGTTGAGTGAAGTCCCCAGTCAAGCTCGGTTGATAGAAATAACCCAAGGGGAGAGCAGAAACACTGTTTGTAGCTACATGTGTATCCCTGGTTCTATAGAGAGCAGCATCCACCAGTCTTGCTGTTTTGAAAGACAAAACAACGCAATCTCCTGGCTGAGTTTTCTGTGACCTACCCCACCCATTTAATTTGCCTTACCATCTTTATGTCCTCAAACAGGTGCTCAGTTAGACCTGATGTAACCCCAAACCAATGTAATATCTTGTTTCTGAGAGAAGTCCACGATTCCTTACTCTGGGGAGGTAAAATAGGAACATTTGCTAGAACAATCACATTTTGGGTAGCAGCCAGGGGAAGATCTAAAAAATCAGTTGTCTTCAATAGTGAAGCTTGTGTGAGTCTAGTGTTGGCTAACAAAAGTGTACCATTGCCTGTTTTTCCCCCTGCCAACAAGCCCATCCCAGGGTAGGCAAAAGGGGTTGTATCCTAAATGCTCTGATTACATGTTTGCTTTAATTGCCTCTGAACACTATTTGTGTGTGGATTATAACTGGGTGCTGCGTTCCCAATGATGTCTTGTGATGCATTGATATTCAGTTAGTCCAAACAAGCAGTACATTTAATTACCAAGTGTTTTAGGCGGGTGTTAATAGATTCTAAGTGACTTTCATAAATTGTTCTAAAGAGTTGACAGCCATACATAGTGAGTCAAGTTTTGATTATTTAGATCACCACTCTCTTGAGTAGCTTCAACACTAGTCACCATTAATCTACTAGGGATCTATTGTTTGAGTTTGGTTTGTTAATTCCGAGTTGCCACTTTGTTTACAGATCTATTAATGGTACATACACAAAGCTTTTTTATACATTTAGGGGATGGCAGAGAGTCCATTTTAGATAAATTAACCGTTTTGGGTAAATACTGAATACACCCATTCTCACCCTCATCAATCACTGTGGGTCTACCTTTGCCACTGTTTTTTATGTTTTTCAATGTTATCAGCGGGACACTGTACCACAAACTAACAATGACTCCTCAACAGAGGACATCTGTTTCTCTATAGCCCCCATGACTCCTGATAGATATTTTAATAATGGTGTCTGTGTCTGAGGCTTTTCTGGGGTTTAAATTCTTCCTGATTCACCTATATGTTGTCTTTTACCCATATTTAATTTATAATAGGATCAATAAACTGAATAATTTTGTAAATATACAATATAAATACAGACAAATATGCAGTGACAATAAAAATCATAATATATAAAAAAAGAATTATTATAGAGCAATTACTCCACACCCTCCTCCCTCTTTCCTCTTAAACGGCACTTAAAGACCCCACACAGCATAGCACTGTACGTTGTTCTGCTAGTGAAAAAATAATAATAGGGTTTTCAAGTGTCTCAACGTCTCCTTTTACAGCACTTACTTTTCTCACGCTACTCTCCAGTTGTCGCACCCCTCAATTCAGTTCAGCTGTAGCTGGGATTTAGGCTTAGAATTACTTAGGGCCAGATGTAGGTAGGCATTTACCGGTCGGTAACGGCCGAATTCGGCCGTTACCGACCGGTAAATGCAATTTGAGATGTAGGGCCCTGTATTTTACAGAATCGGTCAATTTACCGATCGGTAAATTTACCGATTCTGTAAAATACCGAATCGGTATTTTTTCCGATTCGGTAAAATTGATATGTAGGTGGGACTCTTCTGAGTCCCACAAGCATTACAGAATCGGTATTTTACCATCAAATACTATTTGATGGTAAAATACCGATTCTGGTGTGCATGCACATGTGTGCATGCACACCTGTGCCATATGACAGGCAGACCTGCCCTTAGGGCAGGTATGCCTGCCACATGGCCCCCCGAACCTTTTTTGGGGGTGCTAGAGGGTGTCAAAGTGACACCCCCTGCACCCTTGTCAGAATCGGTATTTACCGATTCGGTAAATACCGACCGGTAATGCCCCATTCATTCCTATGGGCTTCAAAGCCCATAGGAATGAATGGGGCATTACCGGTCGGTATTTACCGAATCGGTAAATACAGATATTTACCGATTCGGTAAAAGGAACATCTGGATGTTCCTACATATCCACCCCTCAGATTTACCGATTTTTAATTACCGAATCGGTAAAATTCGGTAATTAAAAATCGGTAAATCTCATTTACCTACATCTGGCCCTTAGTGTAGGATTTTTCTTTAATCAAGTATAATAAATGTGATAGATATAGTGTAGCATGAAATGGCAGTCCAATCAACCTAAGCCGAGCTGCGAAGGTTCTTTTTAAAGTAAGGAAAATGAAAAGTTACAGATTGCTTACATAACATTTAATGTACCTGTATTCTTGCAGCGTTGCAGTTGTGAAAGCAATGGTGTTCTCAATTTCTGCAGATGTTTCTTACATCTCAACGAGGACCCCCTGTCTAACAATGATCAGCCACCTCTTAACTTTTCACCAGGCATTACATCTTTCAGGAGCTTGCCCTAAGTCAGAGGACCAAGAGAGGGGCCCAGCTCAGCCTCCTCTGACCTCTGACGGACACTGACAGGCTCACTGTTGGCCTGGACTTGGCACCGGGTGCGGCCCGTGCCCATCCTGCAGGAAACAGCAAGCACTTTTAAGTGCACTGCATGCGCTCCTCCATGTTCCGCAGCCTCCTGGGACAGCGAGTCCATGTCATTCCTGCTGGCTCTCCTGGCGGTAAACTATTCAGGCATGGGTGTTCCACGCCATGAGAAACATCAAGCACTTTTAAGTGCATAGCACAAGCTCCTCCCAGTTCCGCAGACTCCTGGGACAGCAAGTCACCATCACTCATAATGGCTCTCCTGGTGGTAAACAATTCTGGCAGGTGCATCCAGCGCCATGGGAAACAGCAAGCACTTTTAAGTGCACTGTTCGGGCTCCTCCCTGTTCCACAGCCTCCTGGGACAGTCAATCCCGATAGCTCTCCTTGGAAACAATTCCGGCAGGATGAATGATCTCAAGAAAATGAGATACAAAGCAAGTAGAAAGAAAAATGTAACTATTGATTAAATCACAGCAATTGAGAATTTTTTGGTCGGATGACTCCATTGTCATACGCCAATCTGACAAGGGAGGCAATGTAGGGATATTGGCAAAAAAATATTATTTGGCTAAAGGAAGGAGACAGCTGAGTAACCCAATTGCTATCTCATTTCTAACAGGAATGTGCTGATGAGAGTAAATGGGGTATTTGGGGAGCTGTTAATTGACTGGAGGGACAAAGGCTTATTGGAATGGGAGGAATACACTTATCTAAGATGCACCCATTCCAAAATTCCAGTTCTATACCTCTTACCAAAATTGCATACAAATGACGTAAACTGCCTGGAAGACCGATTCTTTCCTCTATGGGAGCTTTTCTGGAGAATACCTAACGTTTCATAGACCATTATTTGAGACCATTTGTGGTAGGATTATGTGCATATATAAGAGACACTACTCATTTTTTAACCATGATTGATGGCCTTCATTGGGATAAGAATTATATACTTATAACTTTGGATGTGAGTAGTCTCTATGCGAGAATTGTACATGATCTGGGGTTGCAAGAAGTGAGACACTTTTTGAAAACTCGCTCAATCTCTCTTTTGTTCCATTCAGAGTTAATATTCGATATGATTTATTTTTGTTTGAGCAACAACTGTTTTCTCTTTGACAACTGTATATACAGACAAAAACAAGGAACTCTAATGGGCTCCAGCTTCGCCCCCAGCCACGCGAACCTGTTCTTGGGCTGGTGGGAGGAGCAGGTGTAAACACATCTGAAAGAATTTGAGAGACGTGCAATTATGTGGTCACGCTTTATTGATGACATCTTTTGCATTTGGAATGGGGGTCTAGAGTCTGATAAGCAATTTGTAAAACAAATGAATCAGAATTCCTTCAACTGAATTTTTTGATGAGATGGTATACATTAAAGCGGCAGGTTGGAAACTAGTTATTCAGGAAGGAAACTGCAGAAAATAGTGTATTGAGTGCTAGCAGTGCACATCCCCCTAACTTAATGTACAGCATACCATATGGGGAACTGTTAGGAATGAGGATCTCTGGTTGGCTAAGGCTTGCGCCAAAGCCAGGTAGAGACCACCATTCTAGTAGGGACACCAAAGATAACCCCTGGTAGCTTGGCACGAACAGTCAGGCTTATCCCGGTGGCGATGTGTAAAACATTTGCACAACATACACAGTATCAACATACTAGGCACACCACAAGAGGAACTCCACACAAGGTTATATATAAAAATAGTCTTTGTATTATCATAAAACACATTAGATGGTATTCACACAATATACACTGTGCCAACTGGCACTGGGCAATATTTACAGGGGATTATTTAGACATGACAGGGCCACGTGGGCCATTGACAGAATCATCACTTGGTAAAAATATTAAAAGTAAGAACATATCATAAACGTAGACCACAACCAGTAATTACCGGTGAACACTATACTCATCATCCTGTAACATAAATCCTATCATGCACAGTATCATATCAGGCGAGAAATATATTCTGCACCAACCTCATAAGCCTAAATATAGTAGACCATAATCTCCTAAACATAACTTGCATTAGGAAATAAACTTACTAACATAAACCGCAGTAGGGAATAAATCAAACCTAAACCACAGTAGAAGATAAAAAATAAAACATAACACAGTATGTAAAACCTCATAATCATGAAATCACATCTAGAGGCATAAATCAGGGTGCATAAAACATACTATTTAAATTACATTTCCTAGCACCTATAAATCACATCAGGGCCTGGCGCCCTATAAACCTAATAGATCCCCTGGCCAACTGGCCGTCTCTAAGGGGCTCAAATGCCCTCTGTTCAAAAGTCAGGGCGCGCTGCCTGTGCAGCAAGTGTCAGGGGTGTGCAATTGCGCAAACCTAAACGCTGCAGCTGGCACTAAGTGCTGCACAGCTGTGAAGACAAGGGGGGCAAAGGATTGCATCTCACTCCGGATTCAAAAATGTCCCCTAAAATAAAGACCTAAACGTTGCAGCTCCCCACTACTTGCTGGGCAGCTGGAAATATAAAAATGAGGCATGGGCTCTCAATGGCCCTTGAAAACAAATGATGCCCCATGTGGGAGCCACATGAGGCTCTGTAAATAAATCATGCCCCCTAAACGTTGGGGGCCCCACAGGCTCAGGAAAGTAATTAGGGGCCAAACATTGGAGCCACACGAGGGCTCAGAAAATGATTATGCCAGTGTTGGAGCCACACAGGGCTCTGCAAACAAATACTGCCCCTAAGAATGTGGGGTGCACTGGTGCTGTCAATAAATGTGCACATGGTGGAGCCACGCACAGGCTCTAAAAGTAAACATGCCCCCTTATCGTTGGAGCGGCACGCTGCCAGATGGGGCTGCTCTGACACACGTTGCTCCCGCCATCCCCACTCACCAGGTTAGGCGGGAAGGCTCTCCACTTGAATGTGGCGGAGGCAGGCACCGGCAATGTGCCTCACGCCTCCTCCGCGGGAATCCTGCTGCCGCGCTCACGGGGCTCTCTCCATTCATGGGAGCCCCGCTTCACCATGCACTCAGCTTCACCCGGTCCCCAATCTCGGGACCGGGACTTTAGTATGGAGTCAGCGAGGCTCCAGGCTGCCTCCATCTCTTCCGGCCCGGGGCTCCCTGCAGCTCATGGAAGCCCCACTTAGGCCTGCCCCTCTTGCGCCTCTTCCAGCCCAGCCGCAGGCCTGCCCCACTTTACAGGCAGACTTGCCTGACTTCCAGGCGGCCGCGGCTTAGCAGCGGCGGCAATGTCTTTACTCCAGGCACAATGAGGGGTAGGCTCCCTCTTCAAAAAAAATAGAAAGCGGGGTGGGCACCCGCTCAATCAAATAAAGTCAAAGTCGCCGGGTGGGCACCTGCGCATGAATAAAAAGGAAAGCGAAGATGCAAGGTGGGCACTTACTCAAGTAAATAAAAATAAGTGGCCATGTGGGGTGGGCACCCATAATTAAAAAAAATAAGCTGGTGGGCACCCGCCATAGGCCGGCATCACGGGGGAATCCCCAAGGTGGGGGTTCCCTCCCAAAGGGACTGCAGCTCAGCGCGGCTCTCCCTCTCCTGGGGAAGCAAATACACAGCAAGTCCAGTGCGCAGAAAGGCTGAATAAAGTCCTTGTAGAGTCCTGGAGATCCTGGAGGAGGAAAAACAGCAAAAGGGTCAAAAAAGGAAAGGGCCTTTCAGGTCCAGGGGCAAGGCAGGGCTTTATTCTCTGCATCCTGCTTTTTAATATTCTCAAAGGACTCGACTGAGCTTGCCTCCTGTTGCTGAAGTCTCAGGGACATCAAAGGCTTTACCTGCATCTGGCTTTCAGCATCTGGGCTTCTCTGCTGTGAGTCCTACCCTGCCAAGTGGTGGCCAAATCCAGTCCTGGACCCTTGGAGATGAATTTGGGGCTGCAACCAAGAAACCGACATATCGACTCCAAAGCGTATGTTTGGAACCGGCGCATCCCTGAAAAATCAATGCATAGCTGCTGCCTGCATCGAAGCCCCAGACACCACTTGCAATGACCTCAACTTTCAATGCAGCCCTGACTTTGCCACAGCGCTTCTCAAGAACCGTGGTACACCGTCCTGACTCTGACGAATTCCCAGACCTGCATGGCTTTCAACCAACGCATCACCTTCAACCCAGTGGGTTAACGCTGAAGAATCAATGCACTGTGCTCTTACCATCGCTGCATCATCGGGTCGACTTCTGGACCCAAGGCCCCACACCAGAAACTGACGCATTACCTCCTCTGCGCACCACATCGTTCCTGGGATTTAAAGCTTCAACAACCTTGTACTGCCTTAAGGAACTGATGCATCACCAGCATCTGTGACACTGCACATCCTCTGCGCCATGCATCATCCTTGATTTCCAGGGCATCCAAGGTATTGCAAGAGGGTCTGTGTGATTACTCTATCCAGCCCATGCCCTATTGCGGTTGGACTGAACGTTTGGATTTGTCCCCATCAAGTGCAACCAGATAGCCCCAGTTGGAGCTATAGACATTAAAGCACTGCATTTTTATTTGATCTTCAGAAATCTTGACTTGTGTATGATGGATTTTTGTCGTTTTGGTCTTGTTTAACTCAGATAAATATTGGCTATTTTTCTAACCTGGCGAGGAGTACTTTTGTGGTGTTTTCCCTGTGTTACTGTGTGTGTGTGGACAAATACTTTCCACATTGCCTCTTTGGTTTAGCCTGACTCCTCTGTGCGAAACTACCAGAGGGTGAGCACAGGTAAACTTGTATTGTGTATTATTCTTGAGTGTGGGTCCCTACTTGGACAGGATGCATACCTCCACCAACTAGAGACCCCATATCTGACACCATATCTCTTATGGCACTTGTTCAGTTCTTTTCATGAATATTTATGAACGTTTTGCAGAAGCGTTGATCTACATCATGGTGGATAATTTCAATGAGAAATGGTAGGCAAAATAGAAGATTGACAATTACGTTGCTGTAGTAATTTATACCATTCTGATTTTGAAACTGATGTTCTGTCATTTCCATCAGTTTGGTTTTCTGCGGTTTTTTTAGGTACTTCTAATTCTTCTTTTTCTTTGGAGTTTGTTTCAATTTTTCTTTTAAAAGACATTTTAGGTTTAAACAAAATAGGATATTGACAGAAGCGGCTGTATGGTGCAGTAGTGGTGGGGCATGGAGGAGGGGGTTAAAAAAATTAAGAAAAAAGATCAAAGGAAAAAAGAAACGAAACTTAGCTGCCGGTCACCGATTCTCCTCTGATGCAGGAACTGGAAGAACCCAGGCTTCCAGACTCCCCTAGCCAATCACAACACTGCTGATAGCAGAGTTGTGATTGGTCTGAGCACTGTGGTTTGGCGCTCAGATAGGGAATGGGAGCCTGGGCATGTTCTCCACCTAGGCTGTGCAACACAGTCCGGTGGAGAACATCCCAAGTACACATGAAGGTTTGGCCAGCCCAAGACAGCCGGCCAAACCATCATGCACACTTCGAGAGTGCCCACCACTTCTCCCCCAGCTCTGTGGGTAGTCCAGCCTATCCCGCATCATCCCTACAGAGGAGTTCCTAAAAATAAAATAACAACACGTTGTTATAATCATTTTATTTGTCCTGTGGGGCGACACTCCTCCACCTTAGGCCCTGAATATTGACCAAGATGAGGAGCGTATCTGTTTCACAAAGGATTATATTCTGGTACACAGCTACTATTTGCATTAATTCTTGTCTCATCAATATCGGTAACATTTAGCTTTTTAATTCAAGATGGAGCAATGTATGCGTGGAGTCACATTCCCTTCAATACCATTTCCACCTTTGAAAATGTGCACCAAGGGCTTGTGATCAGTCCTGAGAACAAAAGGCAATCCCTGAACAAGTATTAAAAACAGTGCAGGGACGGATTTTAACAAATAATCGTCCATTAACAAGAATAGGTCGACATGTTTCAGCACCTACAGGTAAACATTAACCTAGTGCTTTCATCAGGACCTCTTGAATGTGAAATGCTACTGCAATACAGTGACGTAATCAAATAATAAATAAAAGGATACACTGCGAGCTTAGCTTCTCACAGTGTCAGGATCGCGGTGACACACCCGCACGAAAAACGCAGCGAACATCCCAAGGATTCAAGTGCATTGCCCGGAGCGAGAGGCAAAGCAACAACACAGCCAAAGCCAGGTCTGCCATAGCACCTGTCTGCCTCGGACAGCAGAGTATCGTCGGATGAAGCGTCACGAGAAGCATGGGACTACGAGCACCATCAGGCCCTGCGCGGACATGCGCAGACATAGATAGTTTAAAAGGAAGCCGGGAACCAGAAACGGCGTCAGATATTGCCGTACCCTAGCAGTGCTAGTCGGGATTCTAGGAGCTTGCGGCTAGCGTTGGGAAATACATTGTGACTAACGAGCCGTGCAGCCTCAGGGGAAGCGAGCCTGTCCTCATTTGTGATTCGACTCTGGGAACCGGCTCATGGTAGGGGGAGGTTTGAACTGTGACTGGCAAGGCAATTCCCCCAAGACGTCGGAGCTGCGTCAGTAACTCTTGTACCGACTCTGGCCCGTAGCTCGCCCTGCCTCAGCAAAACGGAACTCGAGCGGCATTTTCGGCCGCTGTTTAGCACAGTGCCCTCCGTTGGCGGGCCACCAGGAACGTGGTTCTTGCGGAGGATGGTTGGTCCCTTGGTTCGCTCGACATTGTCGGCCGAGGGGGTTCCGTGGTGAATTGCTGGAAGGCAAGGGTATTGTTGACATTTTCATTATTTCTTATATCTTGTATGATTTCATGTGCACTAGTGAAGTAATAAACTAGCACAGCTAATTTCATCATCACGTGTATGTTGTTCTTCCTGAAGGAATAGACTTGCTATAATTACAGGCACACGGTGGGCAACCCAACCCCGAGGTCACAAAGCATTACACACAGATTCCATTCCGCTCGCCTCTTGGAAAAATCTATGAAAGATATAAGAGGTGTATATAAACAGTTTTGGAACACAGTCTTTGTTTGTCTTAAATCAATACATGAGGCGTAAAATAGCCATCATACATATTCAGAATAATCTGAAACTGACTCCAATGAATCTTACCTCAAGAAATTGGAGGAAAAACCTCACCCCACCTGGCAACAGCTCAGGACAAAAGGAGGCACCGGTCTAAAGAAGAGACAAAAAAAAACAAACCTAATTAAGTCTGGTGTACAGACTCTTCTACATGTTAAAACCACAAACATAGTGCCTAATTGCAAAGTAAAACCCTCCCCTTTCTCCAACAAATGCCTCTCAATCCTTAAAAAATGTAAATCAACCACTTCCAAATGGTGTGGCCATATGCCATTTATGGAAAAAAGATACTGTCAGCTAGTATCTAGTCGCTCATTAACAGGTATCTTTGACTAGTGTACAGTCAAATACTCAGTAATTAGAAAATATATATGGTGTATCACAACGAGATCTGTATGTTAAGCAGATAATAATGATACTAGCGTGAAAGGACGCCAGGGTATCGTAAAACCCATTAATATACATCTCCAATTGATATTAGATTATATGCTCGTTAGTTAAAAATTATATAATCTACCACAGGTGTGTATTTTGATCAAAATGCAATAATGCTAGCATAAGGAAAACGCCGGGATATCGTGAAACCCATTGTTCAGAAAAAATGCAATTTCTTGAGGTAAGACTCATTGGAGTGAGTTTCAGATTTTTCTGAATATGTATGATGGCTATTTTACGCCTCATGTATTGATTTAAGACAAACAAAGACTGTGTTCCAAAACTGTTTATATACACCTCTTATATCTTTCATAGATTATTCCAAGAGGCTAGAGGAATGGAATCTGTGAGAAGCTAAGCTCGCAGTGTATCCTTTTATTTATTATTTGATTACATCACTGTATTGCAGTAGCATTTCAAATTCAAGAGGACCTGATGAAAGCACTAGGTTAATTTTTACCTGTAGGTGCTGAAACATGTCAACCTATTCTTGTTAATGGACGATTATTTGTTGAAATCCGTCCCTGCACTGTTTTTAATACTTGTTCAGGATCAGACAAGAATAAAATTATAGTCTGATTCTGTTTCAATTTTAAACTCATACCACGTATTTTTGCACTGCACTCATTTCCCATACATTCCTTTTACTATACTCGCTCACATCTGTAGGATACCATACTTTGAAAAAACATCTTTGGGCTCCTCCATCATTAGGGTGGAGTAGTAGCCCTGTAAAGGAGACCCAGATGATGAAGCATGTCACCAGGCTCGGTGAGTGATGGGAATCCGTTCAAATTTTGCGTATTTTTGGCTTACCAGTCTATGGATTTGCATGGTCATTTTTTGTCTCTATAGTTGTCGACTGCAGGATATGTTCAGTTTTTTCTGTTGTTAGTTTGGTGCTGTATATCCTGGGGTGTCGTTAAACCTAGGCCTCTGACCCCCCCTTCACTTCTTAATGTGCCCAGTACTCAGCTAGGCCAAGGAATGATTTTAACAAATCCTTGTCTGATGGTTGGGGGCATCTACAATTGCTTTTACTATACTTTTCTTTGGTCTAATACCACTGGCAGATATCTCATGACCTAGGTAGTTTACTTGTTTTTTTCTCAGTTGACATTTTTCTTTCTTTATAGTCAACCCTTGGTCAGCAATTCTTTTCAAAACTTCACTGATTAATTCATCATGATCTTTAAAAGATTTACCCATGACCATTATGTCATCCTGAAAGCATAAAACTCCATGCATTCCCTGAAATATGTTCTGCATAACTCTTTGAAACACTGCAGAGGCTGAAGCTAACCCAAACGGCATACGGCGGTATCGGTAAGCCCCTAATGGTGTGACAAAGGAAGTTAATTGTTGTGACTCTGGATGCAAATTTACTTGCTGATAAGCAGCGGACATGTCTAAAACGCTGAAAACCTTTCCACCCCCATCACGCTGAACATCTCTGTTATATTTGGTAGTGGTTGCCAATCAACCCATATGTTTTGATTCAAATCTTATTTCCTTCCTTGGGTGCGACGACAATCGGAGCGAGCCATTTTGAAAATTCGATTGGCTCAATAACTTTACAATCAAGCAGTTTATCAAATGTAGTAACCACAGAGGCAGTGGTTAATGAATAAAAGCCTTTATTCATGAGAGTACATCTTCACAAGTGTACAGCAACCTCCAGCTTCTTCAACTGACTGTCTTCACAGAATCACTCAGTGATGTCGTTCTACAATGAAAGAATGAAATCTCCACACATCTCCCCCTTACAAGGAATTACAATAAAACATCAATAGCTATACACATTAAAATTCATAACAGGAAATAGAACATTCAAATATTATAATAAATAATAACAAAATAATCACTCAATAGAATTTGGAACATCAATTCCCACTTTGAATACTGTTGGCCCTCTATGAATATATATATCTTTCCTAAGTACGAGTCTTGCTGCACATCAGGAGATGTATTTTTCCTGTGTAATGTGGTCTAACTTGGCTACAACAAATTGAATGTCTTTATTTTTTTCCAGTCAAAAGTAAGAACATATCATAAACGTAGACCACAACCAGTAATTACCGGTGAACACTATACTCATCATCCTGTAACATAAATCCTATCATGCACAGTATCATATCAGGCGAGAAATATATTCTGCACCAACCTCATAAGCCTAAATATAGTAGACCATAATCTCCTAAACATAACTTGCATTAGGAAATAAACTTACTAACATAAACCGCAGTAGGGAATAAATCAAACCTAAACCACAGTAGAAGATAAAAAATAAAACATAACACAGTATGTAAAACCTCATAATCATGAAATCACATCTAGAGGCATAAATCAGGGTGCATAAAACATACTATTTAAATTACATTTCCTAGCACCTATAAATCACATCAGGGCCTGGCGCCCTATAAACCTAATAGATCCCCTGGCCAACTGGCCGTCTCTAAGGGGCTCAAATGCCCTCTGTTCAAAAGTCAGGGCGCGCTGCCTGTGCAGCAAGTGTCAGGGGTGTGCAATTGCGCAAACCTAAACGCTGCAGCTGGCACTAAGTGCTGCACAGCTGTGAAGACAAGGGGGGCAAAGGATTGCATCTCACTCCGGATTCAAAAATGTCCCCTAAAATAAAGACCTAAACGTTGCAGCTCCCCACTACTTGCTGGGCAGCTGGAAATATAAAAATGAGGCATGGGCTCTCAATGGCCCTTGAAAACAAATGATGCCCCATGTGGGAGCCACATGAGGCTCTGTAAATAAATCATGCCCCCTAAACGTTGGGGGCCCCACAGGCTCAGGAAAGTAATTAGGGGCCAAACATTGGAGCCACACGAGGGCTCAGAAAATGATTATGCCAGTGTTGGAGCCACACAGGGCTCTGCAAACAAATACTGCCCCTAAGAATGTGGGGTGCACTGGTGCTGTCAATAAATGTGCACATGGTGGAGCCACGCACAGGCTCTAAAAGTAAACATGCCCCCTTATCGTTGGAGCGGCACGCTGCCAGATGGGGCTGCTCTGACACACGTTGCTCCCGCCATCCCCACTCACCAGGTTAGGCGGGAAGGCTCTCCACTTGAATGTGGCGGGGGCAGGCACCGGCAATGTGCCTCACGCCTCCTCCGCGGGAATCCTGCTGCCGCGCTCACGGGGCTCTCTCCATTCATGGGAGCCCCGCTTCACCATGCACTCAGCTTCACCCGGTCCCCAATCTCGGGACCGGGACTTTAGTATGGAGTCAGCGAGGCTCCAGGCTGCCTCCATCTCTTCCGGCCCGGGGCTCCCTGCAGCTCATGGAAGCCCCACTTAGGCCTGCCCCTCTTGCGCCTCTTCCAGCCCAGCCGCAGGCCTGCCCCACTTTACAGGCAGACTTGCCTGACTTCCAGGCGGCCGCGGCTTAGCAGCGGCGGCAATGTCTTTACTCCAGGCACAATGAGGGGTAGGCTCCCTCTTCAAAAAAAATAGAAAGCGGGGTGGGCACCCGCTCAATCAAATAAAGTCAAAGTCGCCGGGTGGGCACCTGCGCATGAATAAAAAGGAAAGCGAAGATGCAAGGTGGGCACTTACTCAAGTAAATAAAAATAAGTGGCCATGTGGGGTGGGCACCCATAATTAAAAAAAATAAGCTGGTGGGCACCCGCCATAGGCCGGCATCACGGGGGAATCCCCAAGGTGGGGGTTCCCTCCCAAAGGGACTGCAGCTCAGCGCGGCTCTCCCTCTCCTGGGGAAGCAAATACACAGCAAGTCCAGTGCGCAGAAAGGCTGAATAAAGTCCTTGTAGAGTCCTGGAGATCCTGGAGGAGGAAAAACAGCAAAAGGGTCAAAAAAGGAAAGGGCCTTTCAGGTCCAGGGGCAAGGCAGGGCTTTATTCTCTGCATCCTGCTTTTTAATATTCTCAAAGGACTCGACTGAGCTTGCCTCCTGTTGCTGAAGTCTCAGGGACATCAAAGGCTTTACCTGCATCTGGCTTTCAGCATCTGGGCTTCTCTGCTGTGAGTCCTACCCTGCCAAGTGGTGGCCAAATCCAGTCCTGGACCCTTGGAGATGAATTTGGGGCTGCAACCAAGAAACCGACATATCGACTCCAAAGCGTATGTTTGGAACCGGCGCATCCCTGAAAAATCAATGCATAGCTGCTGCCTGCATCGAAGCCCCAGACACCACTTGCAATGACCTCAACTTTCAATGCAGCCCTGACTTTGCCACAGCGCTTCTCAAGAACCGTGGTACACCGTCCTGACTCTGACGAATTCCCAGACCTGCATGGCTTTCAACCAACGCATCACCTTCAACCCAGTGGGTTAACGCTGAAGAATCAATGCACTGTGCTCTTACCATCGCTGCATCATCGGGTCGACTTCTGGACCCAAGGCCCCACACCAGAAACTGACGCATTACCTCCTCTGCGCACCACATCGTTCCTGGGATTTAAAGCTTCAACAACCTTGTACTGCCTTAAGGAACTGATGCATCACCAGCATCTGTGACACTGCACATCCTCTGCGCCATGCATCATCCTTGATTTCCAGGGCATCCAAGGTATTGCAAGAGGGTCTGTGTGATTACTCTATCCAGCCCATGCCCTATTGCGGTTGGACTGAACGTTTGGATTTGTCCCCATCAAGTGCAACCAGATAGCCCCAGTTGGAGCTATAGACATTAAAGCACTGCATTTTTATTTGATCTTCAGAAATCTTGACTTGTGTATGATGGATTTTTGTCGTTTTGGTCTTGTTTAACTCAGATAAATATTGGCTATTTTTCTAACCTGGCGAGGAGTACTTTTGTGGTGTTTTCCCTGTGTTACTGTGTGTGTGTGGACAAATACTTTCCACATTGCCTCTTTGGTTTAGCCTGACTCCTCTGTGCGAAACTACCAGAGGGTGAGCACAGGTAAACTTGTATTGTGTATTATTCTTGAGTGTGGGTCCCTACTTGGACAGGATGCATACCTCCACCAACTAGAGACCCCATATCTGACACCATATCTCTTATGGCACTTGTTCAGTTCTTTTCATGAATATTTATGAACGTTTTGCAGAAGCGTTGATCTACATCATGGTGGATAATTTCAATGAGAAATGGTAGGCAAAATAGAAGATTGACAATTACGTTGCTGTAGTAATTTATACCATTCTGATTTTGAAACTGATGTTCTGTCATTTCCATCAGTTTGGTTTTCTGCGGTTTTTTTAGGTACTTCTAATTCTTCTTTTTCTTTGGAGTTTGTTTCAATTTTTCTTTTAAAAGACATTTTAGGTTTAAACAAAATAGGATATTGACAGAAGCGGCTGTATGGTGCAGTAGTGGTGGGGCATGGAGGAGGGGGTTAAAAAAATTAAGAAAAAAGATCAAAGGAAAAAAGAAACGAAACTTAGCTGCCGGTCACCGATTCTCCTCTGATGCAGGAACTGGAAGAACCCAGGCTTCCAGACTCCCCTAGCCAATCACAACACTGCTGATAGCAGAGTTGTGATTGGTCTGAGCACTGTGGTTTGGCGCTCAGATAGGGAATGGGAGCCTGGGCATGTTCTCCACCTAGGCTGTGCAACACAGTCCGGTGGAGAACATCCCAAGTACACATGAAGGTTTGGCCAGCCCAAGACAGCCGGCCAAACCATCATGCACACTTCGAGAGTGCCCACCACTTCTCCCCCAGCTCTGTGGGTAGTCCAGCCTATCCCGCATCATCCCTACAGAGGAGTTCCTAAAAATAAAATAACAACACGTTGTTATAATCATTTTATTTGTCCTGTGGGGCGACACTCCTCCACCTTAGGCCCTGAATATTGACCAAGATGAGGAGCGTATCTGTTTCACAAAGGATTATATTCTGGTACACAGCTACTATTTGCATTAATTCTTGTCTCATCAATATCGGTAACATTTAGCTTTTTAATTCAAGATGGAGCAATGTATGCGTGGAGTCACATTCCCTTCAATACCATTTCCACCTTTGAAAATGTGCACCAAGGGCTTGTGATCAGTCCTGAGAACAAAAGGCAATCCCTGAACAAGTATTAAAAACAGTGCAGGGACGGATTTTAACAAATAATCGTCCATTAACAAGAATAGGTCGACATGTTTCAGCACCTACAGGTAAACATTAACCTAGTGCTTTCATCAGGACCTCTTGAATGTGAAATGCTACTGCAATACAGTGACGTAATCAAATAATAAATAAAAGGATACACTGCGAGCTTAGCTTCTCACAGTGTCAGGATCGCGGTGACACACCCGCACGAAAAACGCAGCGAACATCCCAAGGATTCAAGTGCATTGCCCGGAGCGAGAGGCAAAGCAACAACACAGCCAAAGCCAGGTCTGCCATAGCACCTGTCTGCCTCGGACAGCAGAGTATCGTCGGATGAAGCGTCACGAGAAGCATGGGACTACGAGCACCATCAGGCCCTGCGCGGACATGCGCAGACATAGATAGTTTAAAAGGAAGCCGGGAACCAGAAACGGCGTCAGATATTGCCGTACCCTAGCAGTGCTAGTCGGGATTCTAGGAGCTTGCGGCTAGCGTTGGGAAATACATTGTGACTAACGAGCCGTGCAGCCTCAGGGGAAGCGAGCCTGTCCTCATTTGTGATTCGACTCTGGGAACCGGCTCATGGTAGGGGGAGGTTTGAACTGTGACTGGCAAGGCAATTCCCCCAAGACGTCGGAGCTGCGTCAGTAACTCTTGTACCGACTCTGGCCCGTAGCTCGCCCTGCCTCAGCAAAACGGAACTCGAGCGGCATTTTCGGCCGCTGTTTAGCACAGTGCCCTCCGTTGGCGGGCCACCAGGAAGGTGGTTCTTGCGGAGGATGGTTGGTCCCTTGGTTCGCTCGACATTGTCGGCCGAGGGGGTTCCGTGGTGAATTGCTGGAAGGCAAGGGTATTGTTGACATTTTCATTATTTCTTATATCTTGTATGATTTCATGTGCACTAGTGAAGTAATAAACTAGCACAGCTAATTTCATCATCACGTGTATGTTGTTCTTCCTGAAGGAATAGACTTGCTATAATTACAGGCACACGGTGGGCAACCCAACCCCGAGGTCACAAAGCATTACACACAGATTCCATTCCGCTCGCCTCTTGGAAAAATCTATGAAAGATATAAGAGGTGTATATAAACAGTTTTGGAACACAGTCTTTGTTTGTCTTAAATCAATACATGAGGCGTAAAATAGCCATCATACATATTCAGAATAATCTGAAACTGACTCCAATGAATCTTACCTCAAGAAATTGGAGGAAAAACCTCACCCCACCTGGCAACAGCTCAGGACAAAAGGAGGCACCGGTCTAAAGAAGAGACAAAAAAAAACAAACCTAATTAAGTCTGGTGTACAGACTCTTCTACATGTTAAAACCACAAACATAGTGCCTAATTGCAAAGTAAAACCCTCCCCTTTCTCCAACAAATGCCTCTCAATCCTTAAAAAATGTAAATCAACCACTTCCAAATGGTGTGGCCATATGCCATTTATGGAAAAAAGATACTGTCAGCTAGTATCTAGTCGCTCATTAACAGGTATCTTTGACTAGTGTACAGTCAAATACTCAGTAATTAGAAAATATATATGGTGTATCACAACGAGATCTGTATGTTAAGCAGATAATAATGATACTAGCGTGAAAGGACGCCAGGGTATCGTAAAACCCATTAATATACATCTCCAATTGATATTAGATTATATACTCGTTAGTTAAAAATTATATAATCTACCACAGGTGTGTATTTTGATCAAAATGCAATAATGCTAGCATAAGGAAAACGCCGGGATATCGTGAAACCCATTGTTCAGAAAAAATGCAATTTCTTGAGGTAAGACTCATTGGAGTGAGTTTCAGATTTTTCTGAATATGTATGATGGCTATTTTACGCCTCATGTATTGATTTAAGACAAACAAAGACTGTGTTCCAAAACTGTTTATATACACCTCTTATATCTTTCATAGATTATTCCAAGAGGCTAGAGGAATGGAATCTGTGAGAAGCTAAGCTCGCAGTGTATCCTTTTATTTATTATTTGATTACATCACTGTATTGCAGTAGCATTTCAAATTCAAGAGGACCTGATGAAAGCACTAGGTTAATTTTTACCTGTAGGTGCTGAAACATGTCAACCTATTCTTGTTAATGGACGATTATTTGTTGAAATCCGTCCCTGCACTGTTTTTAATACTTGTTCAGGATCAGACAAGAATAAAATTATAGTCTGATTCTGTTTCAATTTTAAACTCATACCACGTATTTTTGCACTGCACTCATTTCCCATACATTCCTTTTACTATACTCGCTCACATCTGTAGGATACCATACTTTGAAAAAACATCTTTGGGCTCCTCCATCATTAGGGTGGAGTAGTAGCCCTGTAAAGGAGACCCAGATGATGAAGCATGTCACCAGGCTCGGTGAGTGATGGGAATCCGTTCAAATTTTGCGTATTTTTGGCTTACCAGTCTATGGATTTGCATGGTCATTTTTTGTCTCTATAGTTGTCGACTGCAGGATATGTTCAGTTTTTTCTGTTGTTAGTTTGGTGCTGTATATCCTGGGGTGTCGTTAAACCTAGGCCTCTGACCCCCCCTTCACTTCTTAATGTGCCCAGTACTCAGCTAGGCCAAGGAATGATTTTAACAAATCCTTGTCTGATGGTTGGGGGCATCTACAATTGCTTTTACTATACTTTTCTTTGGTCTAATACCACTGGCAGATATCTCATGACCTAGGTAGTTTACTTGTTTTTTTCTCAGTTGACATTTTTCTTTCTTTATAGTCAACCCTTGGTCAGCAATTCTTTTCAAAACTTCACTGATTAATTCATCATGATCTTTAAAAGATTTACCCATGACCATTATGTCATCCTGAAAGCATAAAACTCCATGCATTCCCTGAAATATGTTCTGCATAACTCTTTGAAACACTGCAGAGGCTGAAGCTAACCCAAACGGCATACGGCGGTATCGGTAAGCCCCTAATGGTGTGACAAAGGAAGTTAATTGTCGTGACTCTGGATGCAAATTTACTTGCTGATAAGCAGCGGACATGTCTAAAACGCTGAAAACCTTTCCACCCCCATCACGCTGAACATCTCTGTTATATTTGGTAGTGGTTGCCAATCAACCCATATGTTTTGATTCAAATCTTATTTCCTTCCTTGGGTGCGACGACAATCGGAGCGAGCCATTTTGAAAATTCGATTGGCTCAATAACTTTACAATCAAGCAGTTTATCAAATGTAGTAACCACAGAGGCAGTGGTTAATGAATAAAAGCCTTTATTCATGAGAGTACATCTTCACAAGTGTACAGCAACCTCCAGCTTCTTCAACTGACTGTCTTCACAGAATCACTCAGTGATGTCGTTCTACAATGAAAGAATGAAATCTCCACACATCTCCCCCTTACAAGGAATTACAATAAAACATCAATAGCTATACACATTAAAATTCATAACAGGAAATAGAACATTCAAATATTATAATAAATAATAACAAAATAATCACTCAATAGAATTTGGAACATCAATTCCCACTTTGAATACTGTTGGCCCTCTATGAATATATATATCTTTCCTAAGTACGAGTCTTGCTGCACATCAGGAGATGTATTTTTCCTGTGTAATGTGGTCTAACTTGGCTACAACAAATTGAATGTCTTTATTTTTTTCCAGTCAAAAGTAAGAACATATCATAAACGTAGACCACAACCAGTAATTACCGGTGAACACTATACTCATCATCCTGTAACATAAATCCTATCATGCACAGTATCATATCAGGCGAGAAATATATTCTGCACCAACCTCATAAGCCTAAATATAGTAGACCATAATCTCCTAAACATAACTTGCATTAGGAAATAAACTTACTAACATAAACCGCAGTAGGGAATAAATCAAACCTAAACCACAGTAGAAGATAAAAAATAAAACATAACACAGTATGTAAAACCTCATAATCATGAAATCACATCTAGAGGCATAAATCAGGGTGCATAAAACATACTATTTAAATTACATTTCCTAGCACCTATAAATCACATCAGGGCCTGGCGCCCTATAAACCTAATAGATCCCCTGGCCAACTGGCCGTCTCTAAGGGGCTCAAATGCCCTCTGTTCAAAAGTCAGGGCGCGCTGCCTGTGCAGCAAGTGTCAGGGGTGTGCAATTGCGCAAACCTAAACGCTGCAGCTGGCACTAAGTGCTGCACAGCTGTGAAGACAAGGGGGGCAAAGGATTGCATCTCACTCCGGATTCAAAAATGTCCCCTAAAATAAAGACCTAAACGTTGCAGCTCCCCACTACTTGCTGGGCAGCTGGAAATATAAAAATGAGGCATGGGCTCTCAATGGCCCTTGAAAACAAATGATGCCCCATGTGGGAGCCACATGAGGCTCTGTAAATAAATCATGCCCCCTAAACGTTGGGGGCCCCACAGGCTCAGGAAAGTAATTAGGGGCCAAACATTGGAGCCACACGAGGGCTCAGAAAATGATTATGCCAGTGTTGGAGCCACACAGGGCTCTGCAAACAAATACTGCCCCTAAGAATGTGGGGTGCACTGGTGCTGTCAATAAATGTGCACATGGTGGAGCCACGCACAGGCTCTAAAAGTAAACATGCCCCCTTATCGTTGGAGCGGCACGCTGCCAGATGGGGCTGCTCTGACACACGTTGCTCCCGCCATCCCCACTCACCAGGTTAGGCGGGAAGGCTCTCCACTTGAATGTGGCGGGGGCAGGCACCGGCAATGTGCCTCACGCCTCCTCCGCAGGAATCCTGCTGCCGCGCTCACGGGGCTCTCTCCATTCATGGGAGCCCCGCTTCACCATGCACTCAGCTTCACCCGGTCCCCAATCTCGGGACCGGGACTTTAGTATGGAGTCAGCGAGGCTCCAGGCTGCCTCCATCTCTTCCGGCCCGGGGCTCCCTGCAGCTCATGGAAGCCCCACTTAGGCCTGCCCCTCTTGCGCCTCTTCCAGCCCAGCCGCAGGCCTGCCCCACTTTACAGGCAGACTTGCCTGACTTCCAGGCGGCCGCGGCTTAGCAGCGGCGGCAATGTCTTTACTCCAGGCACAATGAGGGGTAGGCTCCCTCTTCAAAAAAAATAGAAAGCGGGGTGGGCACCCGCTCAATCAAATAAAGTCAAAGTCGCCGGGTGGGCACCTGCGCATGAATAAAAAGGAAAGCGAAGATGCAGGGTGGGCACTTACTCAAGTAAATAAAAATAAGTGGCCATGTGGGGTGGGCACCCATAATTAAAAAAAATAAGCTGGTGGGCACCCGCCACAGGCCGGCATCACGGGGGAATCCCCAAGGTGGGGGTTCCCTTCCCAAAGGGACTGCAGCTCAGCGCGGCTCTCCCTCTCCTGGGGAAGCAAATACACAGCAAGTCCAGTGCGCAGAAAGGCTAAATAAAGTCCTTGTAGAGTCCTGGAGATCCTGGAGGAGGAAAAACAGCAAAAGGGTCCAAAAGGAAAGGGCCTTTCAGGTCCAGGGGCAAGGCAGGGCTTTATTCTCCGCATCCTGCTTTTTAATATTCTCAAAGGACTCGACTGAGCTTGCCTCCTGTTGCTGAAGTCTCAGGGACATCAAAGGCTTTACCTGCATCTGGCTTTCAGCATCTGGGCTTCTCTGCTGTGAGTCCTACCCTGCCAAGTGGTGGCCAAATCCAGTCCTGGACCCTTGGAGATGAATTTGGGGCTGCAACCAAGAAACCGACATATCGACTCCAAAGCGTATGTTTGGAACCGGCGCATCCCTGAAAAATCAATGCATAGCTGCTGCCTGCATCGAAGCCCCAGACACCACTTGCAATGACCTCAACTTTCAATGCAGCCCTGACTTTGCCACAGCGCTTCTCAAGAACCGTGGTACACCGTCCTGACTCTGACGAATTCCCAGACCTGCATGGCTTTCAACCAACGCATCACCTTCAACCCAGTGGGTTAACGCTGAAGAATCAATGCACTGTGCTCTTACCATCGCTGCATCATCGGGTCGACTTCTGGACCCAAGGCCCCACACCAGAAACTGACGCATTACCTCCTCTGCGCACCACATCGTTCCTGGGATTTAAAGCTTCAACAACCTTGTACTGCCTTAAGGAACTGATGCATCACCAGCATCTGTGACACTGCACATCCTCTGCGCCATGCATCATCCTTGATTTCCAGGGCATCCAAGGTATTGCAAGAGGGTCTGTGTGATTACTCTATCCAGCCCATGCCCTATTGCGGTTGGACTGAACGTTTGGATTTGTCCCCATCAAGTGCAACCAGATAGCCCCAGTTGGAGCTATAGACATTAAAGCACTGCATTTTTATTTGATCTTCAGAAATCTTGACTTGTGTATGATGGATTTTTGTCGTTTTGGTCTTGTTTAACTCAGATAAATATTGGCTATTTTTCTAACCTGGCGAGGAGTACTTTTGTGGTGTTTTCCCTGTGTTACTGTGTGTGTGTGGACAAATACTTTCCACATTGCCTCTTTGGTTTAGCCTGACTCCTCTGTGCGAAACTACCAGAGGGTGAGCACAGGTAAACTTGTATTGTGTATTATTCTTGAGTGTGGGTCCCTACTTGGACAGGATGCATACCTCCACCAACTAGAGACCCCATATCTGACACCATATCTCTTATGGCACTTGTTCAGTTCTTTTCATGAATATTTATGAACGTTTTGCAGAAGCGTTGATCTACATCATGGTGGATAATTTCAATGAGAAATGGTAGGCAAAATAGAAGATTGACAATTACGTTTCTGTAGTAATTTATACCATTCTGATTTTGAAACTGATGTTCTGTCATTTCCATCAGTTTGGTTTTCTGCGTTTTTTTTAGGTACTTCTAATTCTTCTTTTTCTTTGGAGTTTGTTTCAATTTTTCTTTTAAAAGACATTTTAGGTTTAAACAAAATAGGATATTGACAGAAGCGGCTGTATGGTGCAGTAGTGGTGGGGCATGGAGGAGGGGGTTAAAAAAATTAAGAAAAAAGATCAAAGGAAAAAAGAAACGAAACTTAGCTGCCGGTCACCGATTCTCCTCTGATGCAGGAACTGGAAGAACCCAGGCTTCCAGACTCCCCTAGCCAATCACAACACTGCTGATAGCAGAGTTGTGATTGGTCTGAGCACTGTGGTTTGGCGCTCAGATAGGGAATGGGAGCCTGGGCATGTTCTCCACCTAGGCTGTGCAACACAGTCCGGTGGAGAACATCCCAAGTACACATGAAGGTTTGGCCAGCCCAAGAAAGCCGGCCAAACCATCATGCACACTTCGAGAGTGCCCACCACTTCTCCCCCAGCTCTGTGGGTAGTCCAGCCTATCCCGCATCCTCCCTACAGAGGAGTTCCTAAAAATAAAATAACAACACGTTGTTATAATCATTTTATTTGTCCTGTGGGGCGACACTCCTCCACCTTAGGCCCTGAATATTGACAAAGATGAGGAGCGTATCTGTTTCACAAAGGATTATATTCTGGTACACAGCTACTATTTGCATTAATTCTTGTCTCATCAATATCGGTAACATTTAGCTTTTTAATTCAAGATGGAGCAATGTATGCGTGGAGTCACATTCCCTTCAATACCATTTCCACCTTTGAAAATGTGCACCAAGGGCTTGTGATCAGTCCTGAGAACAAAAGGCAATCCCTGAACAAGTATTAAAAACAGTGCAGGGACGGATTTTAACAAATAATCGTCCATTAACAAGAATAGGTCGACATGTTTCAGCACCTACAGGTAAACATTAACCTAGTGCTTTCATCAGGACCTCTTGAATGTGAAATGCTACTGCAATACAGTGACGTAATCAAATAATAAATAAAAGGATACACTGCGAGCTTAGCTTCTCACAGTGTCAGGATCGCGGTGACACACCCGCACGAAAAACGCAGCGAAAATCCCAAGGATTCAAGTGCATTGCCCGGAGCGAGAGGCAAAGCAACAACACAGCCAAAGCCAGGTCTGCCATAGCACCTGTCTGCCTCGGACAGCAGAGTATTGTCGGATGAAGCGTCACGAGAAGCATGGGACTACGAGCACCATCAGGCCCTGCGCGGACATGCGCAGACATAGATAGTTTAAAAGGAAGCCGGGAACCAGAAACGGCGTCAGATATTGCCGTACCCTAGCAGGGCTAGTCGGGATTCTAGGAGCTTGCGGCTAGCGTTGGGAAATACATTGTGACTAACGAGCCGTGCAGCCTCAGGGGAAGCGAGCCTGTCCTCATTTGTGATTCGACTCTGGGAACCGGCTCATGGTAGGGGGAGGTTTGAACTGTGACTGGCAGGGCAATTCCCCCAAGACGTCGGAGCTGCGTCAGTAACTCTTGTACCGACTCTGGCCCGTAGCTCGCCCTGCCTCAGCAAAACGGAACTCGAGCGGCATTTTCGGCCGCTGTTTAGCACAGTGCCCTCCGTTGGCGGGCCACCAGGAAGGTGGTTCTTGCGGAGGATGGTTGGTCCCTTGGTTCGCTCGACATTGTCGGCCGAGGGGGTTCCGTGGTGAATTGCTGGAAGGCAAGGGTATTGTTGACATTTTCATTATTTCTTATATGATTTCATGTGCACTAGTGAAGTAATAAACTAGCACAGCTAATTTCATCATCACGTCTATGTTGTTCTTCCTGAAGGAATAGACTTGCTATAATTACAGGCACACGGTGGGCAACCCAACCCCGAGGTCACAAAGCATTACACACAGATTCCATTCCGCTCGCCTCTTGGAAAAATCTATGAAAGATATAAGAGGTGTATATAAACAGTTTTGGAACACAGTCTTTGTTTGTCTTAAATCAATACATGAGGCGTAAAATAGCCATCATACATATTCAGAATAATCTGAAACTCACTCCAATGAGTCTTATCTCAAGAAATTGGAGGAAAAACCTCACCCCACCTGGCAACAGCTCAGGACAAAAGGAGGCACCGGTCTAAAGAAGAGACAAAAAAAAACAAACCTAATTAAGTCTGGTGTACAGACTCTTCTACATGTTAAAACCACAAACATAGTGCCTAATTGCAAAGTAAAACCCTCCCCTTTCTCCAACAAATGCCTCTCAATCCTTAAAAAATGTAAATCAACCACTTCCAAATGGTGTGGCCATATGCCATTTATGGAAAAAAGATACTGTCAGCTAGTATCTAGTCGCTCATTAACAGGTATCTTTGACTAGTGTACAGTCAAATACTCAGTAATTAGAAAATATATATGGTGTATCACAACGAGATCTGTATGTTAAGCAGATAATAATGATACTAGCGTGAAAGGACGCCAGGGTATCGTAAAACCCATTAATATACATCTCCAATTGATATTAGATTATATACTCGTTAGTTAAAAATTATATAATCTACCACAGGTGTGTATTTTGATCAAAATGCAATAATGCTAGCATAAGGAAAACGCCGGGATATCGTGAAACCCATTGTTCAGAAAAAATGCAATTTCTTGAGGTAAGACTCATTGGAGTGAGTTTCAGATTTTTCTGAATATGTATGATGGCTATTTTACGCCTCATGTATTGATTTAAGACAAACAAAGACTGTGTTCCAAAACTGTTTATATACACCTCTTATATCTTTCATAGATTATTCCAAGAGGCTAGAGGAATGGAATCTGTGAGAAGCTAAGCTCGCAGTGTATCCTTTTATTTATTATTTGATTACATCACTGTATTGCAGTAGCATTTCAAATTCAAGAGGACCTGATGAAAGCACTAGGTTAATTTTTACCTGTAGGTGCTGAAACATGTCAACCTATTCTTGTTAATGGACGATTATTTGTTGAAATCCGTCCCTGCACTGTTTTTAATACTTGTTCAGGATCAGACAAGAATAAAATTATAGTCTGATTCTGTTTCAATTTTAAACTCATACCACGTATTTTTGCACTGCACTCATTTCCCATACATTCCTTTTACTATATTCGCTCACATCTGTAGGATACCATACTTTGAAAAAACATCTTTGGGCTCCTCCATCATTAGGGTGGAGTAGTAGCCCTGTAAAGGAGACCCAGATGATGAAGCATGTCACCAGGCTCGGTGAGTGATGGGAATCCGTTCAAATTTTGCGTATTTTTGGCTTACCAGTCTATGGATTTGCATGGTCATTTTTTGTCTCTATAGTTGTCGACTGCAGGATATGTTCAGTTTTTTCTGTTGTTAGTTTGGTGCTGTATATCCTGGGGTGTCGTTAAACCTAGGCCTCTGACCCCCCCTTCACTTCTTAATGTGCCCAGTACTCAGCTAGGCCAAGGAATGATTTTAACAAATCCTTGTCTGATGGTTGGGGGCATCTACAATTGCTTTTACTATACTTTTCTTTGGTCTAATACCACTGGCAGATATCTCATGACCTAGGTAGTTTACTTGTTTTTTTCTCAGTTGACATTTTTCTTTCTTTATAGTCAACCCTTGGTCAGCAATTCTTTTCAAAACTTCACTGATTAATTCATCATGATCTTTAAAAGATTTACCCATGACCATTATGTCATCCTGAAAGCATAAAACTCCATGCATTCCCTGAAATATGTTCTGCATAACTCTTTGAAACACTGCAGAGGCTGAAGCTAACCCAAACGGCATACGGCGGTATCGGTAAGCCCCTAATGGTGTGACAAAGGAAGTTAATTGTCGTGACTCTGGATGCAAATTTACTTGCTGATAAGCAGCGGACATGTCTAAAACGCTGAAAACCTTTCCATCCCCATCACGCTGAACATCTCTGTTATATTTGGTAGTGGTTGCCAATCAACCCATATGTTTTGATTCAAATCTTATTTCCTTCCTTGGGTGCGACGACAATCGGAGCGAGCCATTTTGAAAATTCGATTGGCTCAATAACTTTACAATCAAGCAGTTTATCAAATGTAGTAACCACAGAGGCAGTGGTTAATGAATAAAAGCCTTTATTCATGAGAGTACATCTTCACAAGTGTACAGCAACCTCCAGCTTCTTCAACTGACTGTCTTCACAGAATCACTCAGTGATGTCGTTCTACAATGAAAGAATGAAATCTCCACACATCTCCCCCTTACAAGGAATTACAATAAAACATCAATAGCTATACACATTAAAATTCATAACAGGAAATAGAACATTCAAATATTATAATAAATAATAACAAAATAATCACTCAATAGAATTTGGAACATCAATTCCCACTTTGAATACTGTTGGCCCTCTATGAATATATATATCTTTCCTAAGTACGAGTCTTGCTGCACATCAGGAGATGTATTTTTCCTGTGTAATGTGGTCTAACTTGGCTACAACAAATTGAATGTCTTTATTTTTTTCCAGTCAAAGTAAAGTCCATTTACTAGTCTGTCTTCTACATTTAAATTTCAACATAAAATTACATACACTTTTTACATAGTTGTAAATCTTTCTCCAATCCAGCTATAAGTAAAACTAATTTTTCCATCTTTTGTAATTTTGGAGCTAAAGTTTTGCTGATAGGTAAGTTAACTCTGTGATTCTCCACTTTGTCTTTAGAAGGAAGATATGAATTGTTTATTTTTCCAAATGTAGTATTTCATAGTTTAATTTTGAAAATTCTTCTACAGATGGAAATAAACAAACAAAGTGTTGTGATTTTGAAAGAAGGTAATTTAGAACTTAAGCAGGTGAATGAAGATTAGGAAATATTTTTTAAGTATTTTGTATCCTTAGAACAATCTTCTCTTCATTTGTTAGAATGCCAAGGCGATTGTCTTTCAATATCTTTGCATATTATTCATTGTTAGCTTGCCTCATATTTTGTGTTAATTCTGTATAGGTAAAATGCAACCAAATGTGGACATTGCCTATATTTTCCAAAGAATTCCGAGTTTGGTCTTGCAAATGTTTGTTGAAAATCGGTTGAACTTTTATAGTTCGTT
Source organism: Lissotriton vulgaris (assembly GCF_964263255.1). Taxonomy (NCBI): domain Eukaryota; kingdom Metazoa; phylum Chordata; class Amphibia; order Caudata; family Salamandridae; genus Lissotriton; species Lissotriton vulgaris. The sequence continues at coordinate 1,224,914,900 of NC_141696.1, forward strand.
GTTATAAGTCTCCAAACACAATTGCTTTTGCTTCCAAAAAGTACATCATAAGATGTTTTTAGTACCTCTGGCATATGTAGATGAACAAACACCAACATTAAGTTTGTAGCCATAATAACTTCATCTACAATCAAAACTTTTACTTTTTTTAGGACTTTAACAAGCTCCTGGCATGTATAATTATTTCATTTTAAGTATTATAGTTTGTTATCAAGCGCCACAGGTAGTAAGGGTAGATGATGCCGCTAAATACCTTTGATGTTATGTGCAGCTAAGCCAGTAGGAGAAGTAACTACAAAATATAAATTAGAGCCTGTAACTTTACGCAGACAATCAGTAATAACTTTCAATAGAAAGCTTTTCCCCTTATGTTGATTGTCCAATTACATATTGTAATGTAGGTTCATAAGTAGTACATTCATGTATTCCATTTTCATTAAGAAGTCCATGATCTACTGATTCTTTTATGTGTTTGTAAATTTCAAGTTCTTTGCTATTTAATTGAGATGCAAAGTTATCTAATTTATGTAAGTAATTTTTTACGTGGGCCTATGCATTTTGAACCTCATCAATGGCAACACGACTTCCGTATCAGTCATTGGTTGTCCAAGTTGGTCAGCAGTCCTGGAAGTAGAAGTATTATTAGTAGATGCATTATTGTGTTGAATTTCTGCATTAATATTGTTTGCTTTTTCTAGTTCTTGATTAACACCATCAGTGCTGCAGCAATTCCCCCTCTGTGCTACTTCGGATTTATTCCCATTGTTCATGCCAAGCTCAGCTCGTCATGAGCACACGACCAGTGTACTGCATGACGAGCTGAGCTCGTCATGAGCATCAAAGGGGTTAACCATTCGTAAGTATGTCTGCAAGGCAGCGAATGCAATGTAATTTTTCGAAACATCTTCATAGCATTCAAAGGGACCTATAAGTTCTTTGCCCATGGTTTAATTTGTTAAAGAAGGGCCAAATAGTAAAAATCTGTTTTCTCTTGTGTCAAAACTTAGTTTATGATGATTAATAAGAGTAGGTTTACTCTGGTGTATTAAACAATCATTGGTACCTTCAACTCCAAATTTACCAGTATCGATAACTTATGTCACATTGTTTCTATATGTGTAGAACTGAGCAACGCCAGAAGCATAGTTTTTCTTACAATGGACATCTCTTTGGGTAGTATGTGTCCAGATTATTTGTTTTGACAATGTGTTTGCTTGTAGGATCAAAATGTGCGAGGTTTTCAATTTTGGGTAGGCTTTTCAGAACTATTTGACATCATGACAAGCCTAAACTAAGCCACATGATTGCCTTTGATTCGCCATAGAAGCTTGAGCAATCTAAGCAGACACATGCTTCATAGCTACAAACTCTTGGTGAGATAACATCTGTAAGCTAAGTCTGTGTCCTCTTCTACTTAAGGATTACTCTGCATATATTTCACCCCATAATACTTTATATCTGTTTTTCAGCCTTTGTGACGTTGGAAACTAGCATAATGTGCAACCGCTGCTTGGTTATCTGCAACCATTTGTATATCCATGTTAGCACCCCACATATGTAGAGTTAAAGGGTTGTAGTTGTTGATCTGTTGTGATGCTTGTGGTTTTCTAATAGTGTACGTTTTTGAGTGATTCGCCTGTAATTGCATGTCTCACAGATGAGATTACATTGTTGGGTCTTCCTTCCTGTACTTCTCTAATGGGATTTTTCTTTTTGTTTGTTAGTAGTGAAGCACTGCTTGAAATCTCTGATTGAAATATCTGCACACATTAGCAGGTCTCAAAGAACATATTTCTGTGGCTGTTGTGCAGTTATTATCCACACTTTAGCGTTGAGAAGAAATTCATACAAATCATCCCATCCTTACTCAGCACAGCTATAAGCAATAAACCAAGTTGGTGGCCCTAGATTTCTGAGCATTCATTTCAGTTCTCTGAGTCTTCGAATACAATATTCATTTGCCCCTTTGATGACATGTCATAATGTTGATTAAGTTATATTCTAGATTTTCATATTTTTTGTGCACCTTTTCAACAAAATCCTGTGCTTTCATATTTGGAAAGCCAGTTCCAACATGTGACAGAAAGTTCACTTTCATATAGTAGAGTGAATATATAAGGAATATGTAGTCAAAAAAGTGAATCCTCTGAATATAATCTTGTAGCTTGATACTCAAATGCTCAAGTGTGGGCTTGATGGTCATCAAATCATCCACCTTTTCCAGTGGGGAATACTTGTGGATAATATCTTGCTTCTAGTGTTTTTTATTTAGACGCTAATAGGCTCTCCTTCTGCTTCCTTTACCTGGCAGAGTTCTACAGCATCGCCCATTATGTCTCTGGAGTGTAGTGGGGTTATACTATAATGTTTATATATTTGTTCAGCTTATTCTTCAGTTATCTGCCCAAATTGTCCTCTTTTATTTGCTTTTCTAAATGATAAGTATGTAGAAGAGATGTGGTTTGCAATTGCAAAATCTTTATAGTGCATATAGTTATTTAGAAGGTAATGTAGTGCTATCTGAACTTTGTCTATGCTAACTAATTCTTGCATTTATTTTCTTTTATAATTACTCCATTTACAAATACTACTAAAGGTTCCTGTACATTGCGTTCAATTTCAAGAGTGGTTATGTTTTTGTTGAAATCTAATGGGAGAAAAACAAGTGCATGTAATTATTCACTTGGCTCACATTTTTCAGATTTTGATTGCATTCTAACTATGGTTTCAGAAGGATGCATACTTTCATATGAATGTATACTTTCATATAAATGTTCTGAAGGGATTGTATATATTTCCAAATTGTTACGAATTCAATGAAGAGGCATGATGTTATTGTCTAGTTTTCCAAGGCAGTTATTGCAAATTATAGGTTATTCACAGGTATTATATCTTTCATCTGCAAATAGAAAGAAAGTTAGAGTTCTCCATGCTAATTTATCCTAATTTTCAGTTTTTTCAAGGCGATCAATCATTTTACTTACTTATTATAATGTGTTCTTCAGCAACAAATTCAAATCTGATTAGGGTTTTCAGGAAATGTTTCTTGAAATTCATGACTATCCATGTTGTAATCGGTCAACTCCACTAATGGATTTTCTCATTCACTCTGAGTAAAGGCAATGTCTGGATAATTATTATTCTTAGAGAGTGCATCAAAATATTTAGATTGGATGTAGTCCATAATATTGTTGACTTGTGCTAGATTAGAGTGAAATAGAGAATAATGTAGTCCTTCCAATTGCAATGATGGTGTTTTCACAAACTATAATTGTGGAATCCATTGAATTTCAGGTTGCATTTTGTGACACTCAATAGAGTCAAGCCTAAAGATGGTGCACATACATTGGCCACTAAGTGAACTTGAACTCTCTGTACATATGCTGTAATAGCAAAGCCATGAGAAATGACACAGTCACAAGTGTGAGTGACAAGGTATTGCTATGACTCTCTTGCTGATTTCATAAGTGAATGCCCATGCATAGCTAAGGACCTTATTCTGATTACCGTTTGGATAAATTAATGGAAAACTCTGAGTAACTGGCTCCCATTGGCTGTGTATCATTTGTGCAATATATGCAATATGTATTGTAATCTATAAAAATACATTTTAACTTCTGTATTGGAGAGTCCAGTCCACACTGGCACCTGGCTCCTTGCAGAAATCGAATATAAAGATACATTAGAAATCTAACCCGCCTAACATCTTGATTTTAGACTGCCACATAATGTACACACAAGTTTTCTTAACGCTGTATGATGTGTGGAGGTAATTTTGATATGATGGAATGTGGTGTCACATGTGATTTCTCAAACAACCTAAAGAATGTCCTCGGGGGTTAGTAATGGTCTGAAAGGGGCAGATGTCTAAATTGTGTACAAGCTTGCCTTTTCTAAGTAATGATGACATTTTATACAACAGAAATATCTCTGAAATTACAATAAGAAATGCAATTCTATTTGAATTATATTTGGGGTTCTGTTTTTTTCCTGCTAATTTTCACTAGATATAGTTTTTTCTTTGACTTGTTTTTTCCTTTCCCTATTACATTTTCCATGTAAGACTTCAAAATACCGCCCTTTTTGTGGAACTGAAAGCACTCAATTATTTTGTTGATGGTAACTCTCTTCATGAAAGTATGAGAAAGTGCTTTTCATACATCTCTAAGGCCACTTAAAAATATTACAGAAGTTTAATCTTGTTAGTTGTTTCTGTATTTTATATAGGTTAAAATTAAATGGAGTGGAGAAGTGTGGCTCACTGGTTAGAGCGGCAGACTCTGAAGCAGAGATCAGGCCCGGGACCATGGTTCAAGTCCCGACGCGGCAGGGTCTTGGGCTCAATGTCCGCGGGCTCGATAAGTCTTGCCTGGGTGCCTGGCTTCACCTTGGGGGTGCCGGGGAGGGGCATCTCACAGGGAGAGCCAGGAAGGGTTCCACCGTGTTATACAGCGCCGGGACGCCCTGTTGGGGCAGCTGTGCGCTTTACAAAATACACTACATTTACATTTACAAATGGGCAAGAGTTTTGACGCAATTCATTATGAAAATGAAGAGTTTTCTTTACAAATGAAATGCTTTTTTCAACAATATGTTGAACATATTGTTTCTTTATGGGTTTCTCCAGCTGTTTCCTTCTAAAAGGAAGTGTTTGAAGCAGATTTTTGACGTCACAGTAAAATGTTTTGCAATTATATTCCAAATCTTTTCGCGCTTGTGAAAATTTATATTTTCATTGAATAGGCATAATTTTCTTTGTTTGAATGGCTAACTGCTAATGTGCTCTCTTTGTCAATTGCTTCCTACTACATATTTACTACTAAGGTTAGGGTGTGTAGAAATATTAGAAGACTTGTTAGCAATCTTACCAGTACAATTGTTTTCCTGCAGGCATCCTCCTTTTCTCTGGTCAATTATTATTTTTTTCATCCATCTGTGGTACAATATCCATTTTTGCTTCTCTATGTACTGTGTTGTAGGCATTGTGTTCAATGTGGACAAATATGTACTATGAAATATGAAATATATAGATGGAGGTGATGAGGTATAACTTTCAATGTCTCTGTAATGTTTTTGAAGATGAAAGACAGCTGTATTGCTGTCCAATAGTCATCAGAGTCTCTATGATTGGTGTTATTTAGTAGTACTGGGCTGTGCTTATAGACCAGTGTTAGACCTGTCAGCCCTAGGGTGGTCTTACCCCACATTTCTTTTCCCTTTTGGCCTCCATTTTTACCACCATTTTTGTTGGACTTAGGACTCTGGGTGCCTTTCCGCTGCTGAACAGTGCTGAGGTGCAGGTGCTCTCTCCTAACAATATGGCTGCCAATGGCCCCTGCTACTGCGGAGTGGCCACTATCCTATCTGCCCGCTAGTAGTTGGGGACAGGCTGGGAAATTGTGACACTGTTTCCAACCCCCCAGGTTGGCGACAGAACTTGCTGCCTTTTGCAGGGTCACCTGCCCAGGGGTATAAAGGCAAGGGAGGGAAAACCTGACAGTTAGTAGGGCACTACTAGACCTGAGGACCCTCCACCGGAGTACAGGCTGCTGCGCTAGGGGGAGACTACACTACTGGGGCTGACTGAGCTTAGGCCCTGCTGACTCCAAGATAGCTGAGTGATCCTGCCTGCCTGTCTGACCTTGCCCAGTGTGAGGGAAACCAGGGATACCAACTCCAGTGGGCCACCCGAGACTACCAGATTTCGTCCCACTGCCTCTAATCACTGCCACTGATACCTGTCATCTTCTAACAGCTCTGAACCTGGGAGCGCTGGGGGATCTGATGCCTGAAGCATCTACTAACAGCGCTGTGACATCTATGCGCTGTGTGCCTGCTAGCTGAACCTCCTGCCTGGACACTGCAAGATTACTCAAGGTAACTGACTTGGGGGTGAAGCGCTGTGCCTGGGCTGCCCCTGAAACCCATTGCCAGTGCTGTGCCCATTCAGCGTGGCCCTCAAGGAACTTGCTGCCTGCTAAAAGCGCTGGGCCCTCCAAGCGCTACTCTGGCAACTTTTGCCCCCTGCTGCCGCGCTGACCCCCGAGAACCGGCTGCTGCCTGCGGGGGCGCTGCAGGTGCCCTGGGCCTGGTGGGCTATGCAGTGCTGTGCCAATTAACGCTGTTGCCTAAGAACACCGCCGCGGCCCGGGGAGGAGAAAGAAGATTAGTGCGGGCCGGCGCGAACTCACCGCGCTGTCTGGGGCCTGCCGTGCGGCTGTCACATTCCTGAAGAGTGCTTTGGGCCGAAACATTATTCCCGCCGCCCAGGCAGTATGGCGCGGAAAACCCTGTTGTCCTCAATTGCTGCCGCGACCCCCGGAGGGAGAGGAGGGCCGCTGTCGGGATTTTCGAGGCCGCGCTGGCCGGGAGTGAGCTGGGAGGCGTGCCCGGCAACAGGGGCACCGGACACGTCACCGGCCGCACCCCCGCGAAAGCCGCGCATCGATTGGCTGTCTGGTCTGAAGGCAGTCTGAAGATCCGGAGCCCGCTCCGACCTCGGGGAGGAAGGCTCCGAGGAGAGCGGGAGCCTTGACCTACCCCGATCAGGACCCTGGGAGCAAAGAAAGCCTGAAGAGAGTCCGCTTCCCCCGGCCTAGGCCCGAGTGTCGGGAGAGAGGGGCTGACTGGGGAGGAGGCGGCCTGCGCCTGTTAGGGCTGGCGCAGCGGTGAGGACTGCATCTTTCCCCCACCAAGACAGAGTGGTTAGTTGTGGGGCTTTAGGGCCTACGCCTGCGGGAGGCACCCTCCAGTGAGCAACAGGGGTGTCCCCAGGGGATCCTGGGGGACCGGTGAAGTTCACCAGCCCGGCCCCTCTCAAGAGGAACTGCCTATAAGGGGGAGCCTGACTGTGCTTGTATGGAAGGAGAGCTGATACCATGAATAGACCGCAGGGAATAACTTGAATGGCTCCAATATCAGCCCTGCTTAAGGAATGTACTCCAAGTTAACCCTTACATAGGGACTGTTACTTTTAGTGTGCACCTGGTTAGGAAACGTTACTGGTCGTGAATACGTGCCCACAAAGTGTTGCCTTATTGGAGATGTGCAGAAAGGATGTTACCTTTATTAATGTTTGCGTAGGGAATGTTGCATATGTTGTCCCTGAATGTGAGAATTGTTACCTGGATTGAATTTATGCCTAAGAAATGTTGCATACATTAGCAATGTGCATGAGAGTTGTGACCTTCAGAGAACATGTGCACAGGAAGTGTTATCTTTAAGGAACAAATGCCTAAGAAGTGTTATCTGCATTGATCTAATGTTATGAGAACTGGTTACCCTGTTTCAAGTGAGAACCTTGCGTTACCTACCTGAACCAAAAGCAGATAAAGAAACTTGTGTTTGCCTATGCCCTTGGTGTGGTGTCTCTTTATTGTGTGTGCTTTACTGAGTCAGTGTGAGTGTGTGCTGCACAACTGCTTAGCACATAGCCCCTGGAGTGCCTTCCCGCCTCGCGCCAAGCTACCGCGTCAGAGGCGGTGGTCCCTGGGACCTTCCGGGTCTAACAACCAGTTTGTGTTAATCGTTAATTGCATAATGCTTTACTTCTTAATTGTATTTTGTATCTAGTTTTCTATTGGTTTGCATTGTCATGTGACCAGAAATGTATGTTGTAATGCATTTATAATACGTGTTAAACGTCATTGCTGCAGACTAGTTTATTGTCTTACCTGAATTTGTTTTTTGGTAGTATTATGATACGTTAGTAGCCCAAGTTGTATTTATACCTGCAATTGTCCTCCTTTCAAAACAAAGTTCTTGATATCATGACCTCTCCTAAAGGCTAATCATTTAACTTTTTATATATTTGTTTGTCTTTCTCCGTGTTCCTCATTCTTCTTGTATCTCGTGCATGTGCAAGATGGTTAGGGTTTGGCTTTTGGGACAGTTTCATTTTTTGGTCCAGACGGCATGCCATGAAAGCAGGTGTTGAAAATTATTTAGTTTTGAAAGGAGTTAAAATAACATGGATTGGTGAAAGAGGTTTAAAATAGAATCAGTTACTCCCTCTACTTTCCTTTGTTAGTAAATGTGACAATCCCGACTTTATGGTTATCTACTGTGGTGACAACAATGTAGGACACATAACTGGAGTTACATTGGAAATTGAGATGAAGGAGAAAGTTTCCTCTTAATGCCTATGTTTCCGAACACAGAATGAAAGAAGAGAAGAAAAAAGGAAGACATCAAAACAGAAAGAAACAAGTAAAGGAAGAGGGCATGAAAAGAAGGTAAAAAAAAGAAAAATAATGAAAGAAAGAAGGCATAAAGAAAGAAAGTAAGCAAAAATGGCAAAAAGAAAGAAAGGAGTAAAGACAACAAGTACAAAAGATGCAGAAAAGGAAGGAAGGCAAAACAGAGAGTGAGAAAAAAGAACAGAAAAAATAAAAGAGGGCAAAAAAGAAAGAAAGGAAGAATGGAAGATGGAAAGTAAAAAGGAGAGTAGGAAAGAAATGAAAAGGGCACATGAAAAAGAAAACAGGAAACATAGAAATAATGAAAGAAAAATAGAAAGAAAGAAGGAAAGAAGAAATAAAGGAAAGAAAAAAGCAAAGTAGGAAAGAAGGCAAAGTACATAGAAAAGAAAGAAAAATGAATGAAGTAAAGAAGGAAGGGGTAAAAAATGAAAGATCAGAAAGAATTAAAGGACAAGCATTTGCAATGCAATAGGTCTCGCATTAGGAAAGTTTGAGCTATTGGTACTGTAAATGACAAATTTTTTCTTTATGTGTTGGTTTTGAAAATAGCGAAATTAATAGCTTTGTCATTTACAATGCCAATAGTTTTAACTTTCGCAAATGTGACACCTATAGCATTTGTAATGCAATATGTGTTGTATTTACGTGACCTACATGTATTGATATTACAAATAAAAATGGCTTTTAATTTTTTTAAGAATTAATACTTAAATAAAAGTTATTGTAATTTATAATGGCAATAGCTTTTGTAAATATTTAACGATTATGTTCATTGTATTTTATTGTGACGGAAATCCAAGAACAGAAGTGAAATATTAACATCTTTTTGTGACATTTGTAATAAAGCTTGAAACATTGAGAGAACATATTTGAACCAGTTGTTGTTGAATGGTTGCACATATTGATGCTGTGGTGGCGCTCAGTGATGTTGTGGTGGTGACGAGTGATGCTGTGGCATTCAGTGATGCTGTGGTAGCGCATAGTGATGTTGTGGTGGCCCTGAGTGATGCTGTGGTGGCCCTGAGTGATGCTGTAGTGATGCGCTAGCTAGATAGAGTGAGTGCGATAGATAGAGTAAGTGCAATAGATAGATAGAGGGAGGGCGATAGATAGATAGACAGATAAAGTGAATTTATGTTGCATTGAGTAGAGTGTAAGTATGAGGTGTGCAATTATGTTGCATATAATTATGTGGCACTGAGTGGTATTTGGAGTGTATGTTCCATTACAGAGTGTGTGAGGGTGCAGAGTGTGTGAGGGTGCAGAGTGTGTGAGGGTGCAGAGTGTGTGCGGGTGCAGAGTGTGTGCGGGTGCAGTGTGTGTGCGGGTGCAGTGTGTGTGCGGGTGCAGTGTGTGTGCGGGTGCAGTGTGTGTGCGGGTGCAGGGCGTGTGAGGGTGCGGCGTGTGAGGGTGCGGCGTGTGAGGGTGCGGCGTGTGAGGGTGCGGCGTGTGAGGGTGCGGCGTGTGAGGGTGCGGCGTGTGAGGGTGCGGCGTGTGAGGGTGCGGCGTGTGAGGGTGCGGCGTGTGAGAGTGCGGCGTGTGAGGGTGCGGCATGTGAGGGTGCGGCGTGTGAGGGTGCGGCGTGTGAGGGTGCGGCGTGTGAGGGTGCGGCGTGTGAGGGTGCGGCATGTGAGGGTGCGGCGTGTGAGGGTGCGGCGTGTGAGGGTGTGGCGTGTGAGGGTGCAGCGTGTGTCAGGGTGCAGCGTGTGTCAGGGTGCAGCGTGTGTCAGGGTGCAGCGTGTGTCAGGGTGCAGCGTGCGTCAGGGTGCAGCGTGTGTCAGGGTGCAGTGTGTGTCAGGGTGCAGTGTGTGTCAGGGTGCAGTGTGTGTCACGGTGCAGTGTGTGTCAGGGTGCAATGTGTGTCAGGGTGCAATGTGTGTCAGGGTGCAATGTGTGTCAGGGTGCAATGTGTGTCAGGGTGCAGTGTGTGTCAGGGTGCAGTGTGTGTGCGGGTGCAGTGTGTGTGCGGGTGCAGTGTGTGTGTTTGGGTGCAGTGTGTGTGTTCGGGTGCAGTGTGTGTGTTCGGGTGCAGTGTGTTCGGGTGTGGGGTGTGAGGGTGCGGGGTGTGAGGGTGCGGGGTGTGAGGGTGCGGTGTGTGAGGGTGCATGGTCTGTGAGGGTGCAGTGTGTGTAAGGTTGCGGTGCGTAAGTGTGCGGTGTGTGAAGGTGCGGTGTGTGTGAGGGTGCAGTGTGGCTACAGACATGATCTATTAGCCATAAACAGGACCAGGCAGCTGTGTTCAGATCTTAAAGGGAGTAAACTTTCTAATAAATGAAGAAAATAACAGATAAGCTGTGTGTGAGGGTGCAGAGTGTGTGAGGATGCAGAGTGTGTGTGTGTGAGGGTGCAGAGTATGTGTGTGGGTGCGGTGTGTGTGTGGGTGCGGTGTGTGTGTGGGTGCGGTGTGTGTGTGTGTGGGTGGGTACAGTGTGTGCAGTGTGGGTGTGGGTGGGTGTGGGTCAAACTCACACGTGCTTCTAAAGCAATTATGTGGCTCTAAAAATCTTTCCGCTTTGATATGGATGCAGACTGCCTTTTGTCTCATTCACTATGAGCCCACGCTGTCCTGCAAACATACTGCAAGAGTGAAACCCATCACTTACATGTTGTGAAGCTATATGAAGACATGAATGCGAACCAGCCACAGCAAGATAATCATGTACAGGGGAGAGACCGGAGTGTGAGTGCTACCGTTCAAGATATACCCAACTAAATACACAACTGTGACCAAGAAGATGCCAAGTTGCATTGCTGAACGACGCCGGTCTAAAGATGTTTCCTACATTTTTTCAATGTGGTCAGACATTGTCATTGAGTAGTTCAAGAAACAGGGGAGTGTCTCGTTTTTTTCAAGGCATAAATGCCCAGAAAATAGTTCTCTATGATTTTGGTTGGTTTTTATTATGAGGATCATGGTTCAAGCCTGATGTAACAGGAAATGCAGCCGACACATGTTTCGCCCAAAGTGGCTGGCACACCCAGGTCTTTCTCAAAGCAAAATATCCGAAATAACAGTGTTTCAGTCTTAGTTTAGTCTTCACAGCACATGAAAATATAAAGATCTCTACGCTTGTCATAGAGCAGGAGGGGCTGGTCAACAGAGGCTCAGGTGACCCTACCTGTTGGCAGCGGGTGGTTCAGCGTTAGAGATACTAATCTTTCAGCGATTCTAATGAATCAGTTATTATTACAGTAAGTAAACACACTGTTACACAACTGCTGGGGTGAAAAACAGGTGTGGCACAGGCATGTGATTACCCTACGAGTCAGTGTTCTAATAACAGTGCTGTGCACAGTGTGGATTTTACAGGTTCTCTTAAACATATGTACATTTTAAGTGTGATGAATCCGCACGGGGAGATTCCAAGGTACGGAATGTTACCACCCGTGCTCCGTGTTATTCCCAGGACTTCCGGTCGTGATCCATGGCAGACTAGGAGGGATGGGTTCAGAAGCTGTCTGTCTCCATGGCGCCTCAGACACAGTGCTGCGCTGGTGCCTTGAAGAAGGATGCTCTCTTTGCAGGCACTACTTAAGATCAGACCTTCTGTCCCCGTGTCTGCCAGCCCGCAACCTTGGTGACTAGCGCGAGGCCGTACAGGCAGCAAGAGATGCTACGGTGCCTGTGCCCAGTGACACTGCCCTGCCTAGCACAACATTCGCACTCGTACACAGAGGCAAGAGAGTGGGGCTAAATGCCCGCAGTGCTGCAATGAGCAAAACCGTAATTTGGACAAAGTCACAGCTCGACAGGACTCTATGTTCAGTTTAGGTCACAGGGCAGCAGAGTCCAGAAAACGTCACTAAGTCCTGAGCGTAGAGCAGTTAAGGCGACTGGCTTCTTTCAGGGCAAGGGGCCTTTCAATCGGCCTCATTATCTGAGGGAATATAAACTGGTGCCACAGCTCTCTCTACAATATCCCCACACTGGACACCGCGTCAGGGGAAGCCTGTCCTCCCCAAAGTGTGACTTAGCTCCGCAGGGTTCCCCGCTCTAGTCGGCTAATGACATCGACACTCGTTAGGCCCCCTGGAGGGCTCGTCATCTACATCTTCATGTGTAGGTAGACTTCTGATGTGCGGGGCGGGAGCATCGACTTCATCGGCGTGACGTGTACTAGGTCATCTGTGACATCGATATGGAGAGCTGTTTCGAAATGGGGTTTACCTTACCTTTGGAAACGAGCATTTGACGTCAAGGAACACTGACCCACGTATGGAAAAGTCAACGTTTTAGCAGCTGCAGTGGAAAGATAAGAGCCGCTGTTGCTGCCGGCGATATCGACAGTAATGACACGTTTTTGACGCAAAGGAAGTTAAATCGGAGAGAAAAGTTTCTTTAGAGATTGAACTCCCCTCGGAGATGCTGACTTCCACCCCGCCCTTTCTTTTTGCTGGTGGCAGCTTTGTTTTTTTCTAGATTTATACAGCGGGAACTCGACCCGGAGTTATCGGAGAGCCTACATGAGCACCAGTTACACAGGGACACATTCGGGGAGAAGCTGAGTAGACGCCGAGCTCAAACCTGGTTCAACAGCTTCGAAGTCGGCAGCTCTGGCCGTAAGGCAGCCTCTCCCCATGGCAGTCTCGGAGAAGAACCTCGCTTCACATACCAGCCAACGGGACAGGCGATAACGCCTTCAAAATGTGGGGCCTGCGACACGTGTGTCCCTCAGCCAGAAAAAAATGGGATCCTCCTATTCTGAAAGACTACCCAAAATAAAATGCCAACAAATGCAATTCCTTTTCCATTCATAGTAACTTCAAAAACATCTTTGCAACCTAGCGCACTTATACTTATTCAAAAACAGCAAGTAGTGCGACGTAAAACACAGACAACTAATGCACCCCAGAAGAGAAAAATGCATAAATAAATAAATAAATACCGCAAATCTCTGCCGGCCTGCGACCAGGAAGTCAGGCAGGCCGGCGCGACAACAGGAAGTAGGAGGGCGGGAGCCTACCCCGCCTCCCACGGAAGAGCCGCGATTGGATGGGGCCGTGTTTGGAGCACCGGAGCAGGCAGGAGCCTACTCTGCGCCCCGGTGCCGAAGGAGGGAAGAAGAGTCATGCTGCCAGGCCCTGCAGCTGAGAAGAGCCGCCGCAAGAAGAAAGCCGGTGAGTGGGTTGCTGAGGGGGGCGGGGGGGAGAGCATGTGCGCGAGTGCGGGCGGGCAGGCTTTGTATGTATGTGTGCGTGCGTGTGACTGTGGGGAAGGTGTGTGTGTGTGAGCGAGTGTCTGTGTGCCTGTATCTGTGTGCCTGCGTGTGCATGCGCTCGCCTGTGTGTGCGTGCGTGCATGCAGAGGGGTGGGGGCTGCCTGCGTCTGTGTGAGCAAGGGCTGAGTTACTCTGCGCATGCGCGGGAACTCTGCGCATGCGCAGGTCAGACGCTCGCTCCCGCGGTGAAAACTGCGAGGAAAAACGCTCGTGACAGTTTGGTGTCCTCATTCCCAATAACACGGGCCTACGGGCCACAAAAGGTCTGAAGCAGACACTCTCAATGCTCACGCATTGAGAGTAAGGTCTGCTCGACCTAAAAAAGGGAGAAGACAAGAAAGAAAGGAAGAAGAATGAAGAAAAATGAAAGACAAAACAGAAAAGGAAAATAAAAGAAAGAACAAAAGAAGAATAAAGGCAAAAAAGAAATAAGGAAAAACAAAATGAAAGAAAGGAAAGAAGAAACTAAAAAAGGAAAGGAAGTAGGAATGAAGAAAAAAAAGTAAGGCGGGTTCATAGTATAAAATATTGGGGAGTAAAATCTGAATTACACCCCTCTAAGTTTAAATAAAACTGTTACAAGTGTGCTGCAAATGAAACACGATAAACATTAGTTGTATTCCTGAGCAAAGTTTATTAAAGAACCATCAGTAAAACTGAATCCAGGAACACAATATGGTATGCTGTGCAATAGCAGCAGTACACTTCAAAAGGAATTTGAAATAGCATTGGAAGGAGACAGGAACTGATAAAGCTGGAATGTGCTGTGTGCTCACTTCAATGTCCTACTTTTACATCAGGCAACACTGGAGCTAAATGGAACTACCTCGTGTGTGGATGTCTACTTTGCGAAAGAGAAACATGCGGGCACTCAAAGGGATGTCAACCAGGGGCTTAAGTAGGTTGCCCTATTGCCTCAGGCTGTAAGCGGTAGTAGACGAAGCAAAATTAGAATGACAAAACTACAGACCAATGGGTGAAGACAGGTGGCTGAAAGCCCCTTTAAGTATATTATGCATATTATTTTAGTAAAATCAAAAGTTCTTAGTTAACGCTGGGCCTAAAAAGAAAAATCGGTGCCGGTCTGAATGATCTTGCCGAGGCTGCTTTTGGTTCACAGTCCAGCCCTGGCCACACAAAGGTCAAAAGACACTTGTAACTTCTAATGCTTTGGTATTTCAGATGTCAACGGCCCTGCTCTAGCTTCCACCTACAGAGTCAGTGTCCCATCTGACTCATAAGTTAAAGATCTGTCACTTCAAAAGTGTAGGGAGCTGATTTCCAACAACTTCTTCGTCAATACAGCAATGGTTTTTCTCAGAATCTGTATTTTAAAAAATGCATACACATAAAAAGCCTCTTATGAGATCTCCATTTTATCATTCATAACCAAGATTATACCAAAGAATAATGTTAATTCACAATCAGATACTACTCTTGGTTTGTACGGTTCCCATTCCATATCCAGATTCAGTTTAAAAAATACAAAATAATCTAATCAATTACAGCCTGTTGCAAAGTCATTCTGTGTGCCCAGTACACCCCCATTTTTTGCTGACTTGTACTAGAGCTAACTGACTCTGACTGTCCCTTGGCTCTGTCTAACCAGGCCCAGGGCCAGTGCTATGTTGCAAACAAAGTGAAAACAACATATGCTTTAGGGTACACTATATATTGGGGTACGCTTACAATTGGCATGACCTACCCTATAAGCCCCTAGTATATATTGGGGCAGGGGGATTAAAACTACCTATATGTCCTAGTATATAAAAGGGCATAGCAGTTTAGAGGCATTCAGCCCATTCGGCACGTGTATGTGTGCACTGCTGAGTGCCTGAGGTCATTTTAAAAGCAGTTTCACCTTGCAGTACTTTTAAAAAAGTAAATTACAAACTTGACTTTGGTGGTAGGGGCACTTGAAAAGTGATAATTCACATTATTCTTACATATTAGGTACCCCCAGGGTGTCCCCTAGGTGTTCCAGGGGTTGTGTGTCATGTCATTATAAGCAGAGTCCTTATAAAATATGTTTTATATGCCCTGGGGAGAGAGAAATTGCGCATTTCACTTCCCCTATTGTAGTAAAGTGCCTCCCAAAATCGACTTTAGTGCTATGAGTACTTTGGAGTGAGGATCTACACTATGTTTGCATATTCAGGACCCCCAAGGTCTCCCCTAGGTGTCCCAGTGGTGGGGGTCATGTAACCATGAACAGGGCCCTTATAAAAGATGTTTTATATGCCCATGTGATGGAGAAATTGCACATTTCAGTTTCCCCATTGTAGTTTAAGAACCCATAAATATCACTAGGGATTGAATAAATATCATTCAAAGACTTAGGAGAACGGTATTGATAAAACCCAACAATATGCCACAGTTAATTTTATCCTAAATTGTACACAAAAGATGTCATAAGACTTTCTTGCCTGTAAGCCAAAATTCAGCCTTCTTGCAGTCTTCCCTGATTGGTCAGAGTTAATAAAATTAGCCAGGCTGCTTTGACGGAGTGATAAGTGGCTCACCCAAGGAGAGGCTATCTTCTAGAGAGAGCTCGGCTCCATTGGAATGCCAGAGCAGTGGGGTAGGGTCATAAAGAATGAAGCTTCAAAGGAGGAATAGGACATGTAGGGAATGCCAGGCTACCTACCACCAACCCCTATGTCCCAGCAGATAGGGGGCTTGAGGAAGCAATCTACAGATGTTAGGGTGTGGAGAGCCAGCTTGAGAGTTTGTTTAGTTAGCTCTTCAAGTTCTGCTGGGATTTCAGCCATGTTGAATCTTGGAGGAATAGTACTATATAGGAGAAGATCATGCCACACTTTGGAGGACGTGTTCATACTATGGGGTGTTGCCCTGTACCTCATTAAAGTGCTCCCCTGCTTGATCCCAGAGAACACTGAATGAATGTGAGAGGTGCAGAGCCTTTGAGACCTGCTCCTTGAAACTAAGAGAATAAAAGGGATTGCCATGCAGGAAACTTGCACCACCATGCCCTGCATTCTGACTGACTGCACCTTCTGAAACTACAGTCCTGTGCATGTACCTTGCTTCTAAAGGATTAGAGTGGACTCCCTGCAAGCTACAGATTAACATAGCTCATCTGCATCATCACCACCAAGAGTCCGTTGCCTGTAGTGCGTCAAGTGGACTTTTAAGGGGTTTGTCCAGGTGCATTGTGGGAATTGGGGTCCCTAATTTCAAGGACCATCTTGAAGCTTCCAGACCCTTGGATAGTGTTTTGGTCCCTTTGGACCCTTAAGAGGAACTTCAGGAAGAAGCTCCAGAAGTTTGGATCAACTTTGGAAAAAAGCTCAATAAGGTGACCGACTCAACCGTGAGGACCAAAACCGCCCCCTTCAACCGCGACCCGGCCCAGGTTACAGGTTTGTCCCGTTGAAGAGCTCCAGAGGTCCGACTTTCATAGTTTGACTGGGAGCTCCCTGAAAGTCAAGTCGGTGAACACTCACCAAATCCGGACGGGTGAAGACCAGCGAGGTCCCTCCGAAGAAAAAGCTCCAGAAAAGTTTCTAAATCCGAAGGTAAAATTGGGACCGGGGCCTCTTGTTCATTGTATCTGTGCAGGGTCCAAGCGTGACCAGATGCCCCAGAGAAGCACTATAGGTTTCTAAGTGCTAGAAAGTGTTTAATTCATATCTCTGGGTCCCTACATTGGATGCTTACCATTTTGGTGTAATTTTAAAGATAAAAATATTTCCTATGTTTATAAATTGGTGTGGGGTTTTTTATTGTGTGTTGTGTCTTAATAATTTACTGGATTGGTGTTTTTAAATGCTTTACCTACCTGTCTCCTAAGTTAAGCTGGACTGCTCACAGCCAAGCTACCAAGGGTTGAGCATGGGAATAATTTATTGAGGCCTATACTGGACCCTAGACTGTGTTGGTGGCCTTATTACTAGTTGTAAATGTATATTTACCACTACTAATAACCCACTTGCCAACACAGGTTTTTTCAAATAGTCAGCCACAACCAAAATGTGTTTCATAGCATACACAACCTCTTCTTCAGGACTGTAAAAAACACACGTTTTATAATCGATAGATGCTATACTAAAACTTTTCGTGGCTTTAATATTTATTAACGCCTCCAATGCACATTGTTATGCAACCCAATCTTTTTTGTTGGGACGGAAAAGTCTTCTGCACAGTTGGAGATGTATACCCTTGCCTTGAGTACCCAACGGTACTGTTGTCTGGATATCTGATGCTATGCCATGAAGCCAAGACATTAAGGGCCATAGGTACAGAATTTAGGGATTGCGATTTCCTAATTGCGATTCTTTGTGAATTGCAATTAGGAAATCACAATTCCAAATGAAAAAAAAACTTGAAGTTGGAAATAGTGATTCCTAATGGGGTCTCAATGGAGCTAGCTCATGAATATTAATGAGGTAAGTTGCAGTTTGCGACTCAGTAGGAATTGCAGCTGTCACAAGTATGGTGACATGCTGGGTTATGCAGCCCACCATATCTGTGATTGCATTTTAAAAAAGCAATTTTTCTTTTAAAAAATGCAACCCCGAAGCTCTGGAACTCGATCCCTCTAAGGGCACGGGCCACCACCAATCGAAAACAAATTAAAACCTGGTTGTTCTCTTCCATTTAACATACCCTCACTGGCTGCGTTGTTCTGCCTTCTGGCATGTCTGCAAGCGCTGGAACGCCCCGTTGCTGGGGTAGCCATGCGCTATATAAACTGGATTAGCATAACATAACATTCCTTAACCCCTTCACTGCGGCGGCTATTCCGCCACAGTGCTAAGGGGGCGGGGCGGAACAGCGGCGGGCGCATGCTGGTGACGGAACCACTCCGTCACCAGCGTCGGTTGCGCTGTGCTTATGACGGAGCGGTTACGTCATGGCCCTGCCCGCTCAATAGAACGCCCAGCACAGGCGTGGAATTCGCGCCGCGCAGGCGCGTCGGGTGGGCCATGACGGAACCGCTCCGTCATCAGCACAGCGCCACCGCGGCTGATGACGGAGCGGTTCCGTCATCAGCAGGGGAGGGGTTAAAGGAAACAGTGAAGTGTTTACAAAGAAAAAGAAATGAAACACTTAAGTTGGCAGCTCTTAAATAATATTGGTTTCTACATTTAGAAAGAGGAAGGGGCTCTGAGGGACCCCTTCCCCTTTGGAATCATTATCATCACCCAATGCATATTTGGTATTTAAAAGGAATGCCCTAAACACACCCCTTTCAAATACTGAATCACTAAACACAAATTTTTATTTGGTAACTTGTTAACGAATCGCAGTTTGGGTTTTGTACATATCAAAAAGCCTTTTTGCAGTTGGAAATGGACCAGTTCTGTAAATTGGGCTGTTTCCAACCGCAAAAATATTTTTGTACACATGCCCTTAAGCATTTAAGCTATTTTACGATGATTTAAACCTGTGACCAAGACCTCACATCGATTTCTCCATTAAATGCATTAACCATCTGGGTTATGCCACCAGTAATCATCGCTGCAAATTTCTGAATTCACAAACATATTTGCAGTAAGTGGCTTAGCCTCTTAATCTATCTTAAAATGCGGTGTGTTTGTAACTCATTTTTTCTTTTTTTCCAAACTATTTAGGGGCAGAGTTTGTAAATGTTTTATTTTGACTCCCAGTTTTCAGTTTTTACTGATATATATATATATATATATATTCACTGAAAAAACCATAGGTTATAGACCATATACTGACTAGGTGTGTGAGTAACTCCATGGATGAGTGACAGTCTGTGAGTGTCTGTTTACACTGAGTGTATCTAAGGTTATATTAGAGTCTGAAGAGGTTCATCGTATTATCACATGAATGATGTCATCAGTGATGTGATCAGTAATGTCAAATGAGATGTCATCAGTGATGTCATCAGTGATGTCATTTGAGATGTCATCAGTGATGTTATCAGTGATGTCACTGACCATGTCATGAATGATGTAATATGTGACATGATCAGCAGTGGATTGTGGGTGCGCGATATATAGTTAGTCCAACTAACTATATATGCGAATTTCAATGGTTTTGTGTGAGTAAAATAAGGTTTTGTAAATGCTAATTCCTAACTATATATGGTCTATAACCTATGGTTTTTTGAGTGAATTTTCAAGGTTTTGTAAATGCTAATTCTTATCAATATATGGTCTATAACCTATGGTTTTTTCAGTGAATTTCAATGGTTTTTTAATAGCAAATATCAAAAGCTGTTAAATGTATTCTTCTTTTAAAGGAAAAATATATTTTATATGTATTTAATATAATTTTTTTATGTATATAAATTTTTTGAGGGAACGAATTTATCAACTATCATGCTGAAGAAGAGTGTGGGGAAAAAAACAAAGAGGAGGACTAAGAGGAAAGAACAATCAGTTCAAAAATACAATTGCTTTAAAGCATGAAGTGCTTTTCCACACATTTACATTTAAATAACCCATATTAGAACATACAAAATATCTACAGAGGAGACGGTGTACATTGAATTTTAGACTCTTCATTGGTACCTACATGTTGGTACTTACATCACCCACACAACACAACAGCTCTATTCAGAGCTACCCTACCTCAAAGCACTCTAAAATATTATTTTACTATTTCCCTTGGTTTTCCCCTTGTTACGCTTTCCGGAACGCTACCCGGTGCGCGGACCGGGCGCTAACCGTGCGAAAATTTGAAAAAAAAAGTTGGTTTTTTTTACATATATGGGCCTCCTCAGCCACCCTCAGAAAACCTAGCGGGTCAGGATATGTCTCCCGTGCCCCCTTATACCCATTCCCAACATTGTTTATCCTCCATCTTGTGACTAAATTCGTCTGAAACACAAGATGGCGGACTCCCGTTACGCTACCGGTGAGCTACCCGGTTCGCGTACCGGGTAGCGCTTCCACCGTGAAAAATCGAAAAAAAATTTATTTTATTTGTTTGCCCCGCTGGGCCCTTTAATAGCCCCCACATCAATCCTAGGGGGTCAGGAGGGATCTACCTTGCCCCTTTCATCATTTCCCCCTTTGTTTATTTCCACCTCTTGTCTCTCGATCCTACCGAGAGACAAGATGGCGGCCGCTCCGGACTGTTTAGAATGTTGAGAGTCACCGGAGAGCCAATTCGCTTCTCCTCGCGAAGTTCCGTTACGCGTCTGGTACGCG
The DNA here is from genome assembly GCF_964263255.1 of Lissotriton vulgaris. Lineage (NCBI taxonomy): Eukaryota > Metazoa > Chordata > Amphibia > Caudata > Salamandridae > Lissotriton > Lissotriton vulgaris. Next base: position 1,224,935,468 of record NC_141696.1, read on the forward strand.
AACCGGGGCGCTAACCGGGACGCTGTCACAGATATATATATTTTTTTGAAAGTTAATTTCTCAAAATCCACTGGAGCACATATCTTGAGACCTAGCAAAGGCACATCGGGCAAACAGTCTCTACAATTTTGCCAAGTTTCATAGAAATCCATTCAGCCGTTCTAACTAAAAGTGAGTCCAACCGCCCTATGGAAAACTCAATGTTAAAAACACGTTTTGGGACCCCCCTTTTTTCTCGGCCCCCGCTTGACGAAACCCCTCCAAACTTTCAGGGGATGCTCAGAAAAAAAAATGTGCCATTTTCCTGAAAATTTCAGCCAATTCCGTCCATCAATGCCAAAGTTATTCAACATAGAATTTTCAGAAATCCCTATTCAAAAAACCCTAACTATATATACCTACTGGCGAATATATATATATATATATATATATATATATATATATATATATATATATATATATACATATATAAAACATTTCTATGGCAAAATGAAACCCCTCATTTTGTTCCTTTGCAAATTAAATGTTTTAAGTGTTAACACTTTATTCCAATCAAGATGACTTCAGGTGTGCCATACTTTTGTCATAAGTAAGACTGTTAGCACTCTAGTTGTTCTTTAGAACACTCTGGGACATTCTGTCACTGGGCTATAGTTGGGCTACATCTGGCTGATATTTGGGCTACATTTGTTTTTTTTTGTCTCTGGTGGCCATCTTTGGGCTACATTGGGCTACATTGGGCTACATTTGGGCTCTAACATATATATAGCCCAATGTAGCCCAATATATATTTTTCAAAGTTAATTTTCGTAAAAACCACTTGAGCATATATCCTGAGACATAGCAAAGGCACATCGGGCTACCAGTCCCTACAATTTTGCCAAGTTTTGTGGAAATCCATTAGGCCGTTCGAGCTAAAAGTGAGTCCAACCGCCCTATGGAAAACTCAATGTTAAAAACACGTTTTGGGACCCCCCTTTTTTCTCGGCCCCCACTTGTCAAAACCCCCCCCAAACTTTCAGGGGACGCTCAGAAACAAAATGTGCCATTTTCCTGAAAATTTCAGCCAATTCCGTTCATCAACGCCAAAGTTATTCAACATAGAATTTTCAGAAATCCCTATTCAAAAAAATCCTAACTATATATACCTACTGGCGACCGCCAGTAGGTAATATATATATATATATATATATATATATATATATATATATATATATATATATATATATATATATATATATATATATATATATATACATCCCAAAGAAAACACGCTCTCCATCTGCAACGCTGTATGGGCCACACCAACAATACTTAAAAGGTTTCTTTTATTTAAAGACTAACAGGCATGACACGTTTCGAGTCCCACGACTCTTCCTCATATGCCATTTGCTGCAATATCAGTGGGTTTGTTAGATTTAAATAACGTAACTTAAGACTTTGAAAAGGGACCACGTCCATTTCTTCCAGTTTAAAGGGACAGTTCCTTCATAGTTTCTTTTCCGCAATTATCGCCGTATTTCAGTAGTACGGCAAAGGTGAGTACCAGTTCTTATTTTAGGTTGCCTTTTAACCCCCAAATGGTGTTAACATCCAGGTTTAAATAAGAAGGACCCCCTGTTTACGTAACAGAATATGTTTGACAGGGAAATTCAGACAATGTAAACAAGAAAAACAGATGCAATAACATGAGGGAGCAAACGATAAGTAACAAGCAAAACAAGTAATTAAAAAATACAAAATTTTGTTTATTATTAAGTATATATACTCAGATTAAAAACATAAAATTCCTGACATATAAAATTAATAAGACTTTTGACCTATTATGAAATCTCAACAAAATACAGCATTCCAAATAACATCATAAATTCTTAATTCCTAAGACAATGGTGGACAATGCTAATCTTCTTCTCGACGCGCGTTTCGGCGTTATCACAGGAACGCCTTCTTCAGGAGTCACATGTACAATCTGAAAGACATGTGCAACAATTCAGATTCTCTTTTTAGATAACTTATGTTTACAACGACACCTCTATATACAAAAACATGCAAACAGCTTTACATATCGTCAACTCCCTACTCATGTAGCCAAATATAAGGCTGCATAAGGTACAGACTTTAAGATATTATATTTGAGCAGTGGTGTAGCATCTATTAATAGGACAACGTTTTAAAGCATTTCATTCATTTTCTTTAGGAAATCCATAACCAAAGTGTATTGGATGTTAGAGTAATCAATACACAATGGCTAGAAGTACATATATGAAGGTGTATTCTAAACATTTCCCTTGATGATGGTGTTCTTGATACACAATTGATACAATATCTACATAGAGCCCGAACTCACTGCATATATATGGGCTTGTATTTTATATCCTGTTTCTTGAAAGGATCTGGTAAATGTTACCTAAATGTATGCTAGTCAATCGGCATATATACTCTATGCAATGAAATGGTTGCAGCTAGCAAGTATTTCTTTATTTTGGACTACATAGTATTAGTAAAAGGATTTAATAAATCCACTCAAGAACTTGCTAGGTCGGGTTCCTAAATTATTTTAACACAGGTACCACGTTTCTTACCTAAAACAGCAGATATCAATATTTGCCGAGGCCGGGGCAGCAGCAGTAGTTCTAACTTTATTTTCTTAGTAAAATTCTGTTTAAAACTGCAAAGGTAAAGATACGAATAACTAGCGTTTGTTTTCATAATATTGTTGCTATTTAAGTACCTAGTTCAGAAATTAGATCTTTTTCACGAAAAGCCTCTACTTTTAAACAGCCATTTTTATATTTGAACTAAAGGTGAAAGTTGTTAATCTTCACGCTGACTTACATTGATTATATTGTATAGTTTCTAGTACTCAAATGGCCCAAGGCAGTAGTGGATTGCGGTAAAATTGTCTGTTTTCTTAATATCAATTGATTATTCCTAGAAAATGCGACAAGAAATACAAAAAGGTTCTGTTTTAGGCAACTGAGGTGCACAGAGTGGCATTCAATTAAGTCAAGTCAGCACACAAAAGGCAGCGTCGGAATCTTACCGAGAAACCAGAGAATACTGCCTGTTGCGGAGAACTAGGAGCGCAGCTGATATGTCTGCCCCCTACGTGTTATGTTGCAGTGCTATGGGATAAACAGAGAGATAGAGCCGGGATATTATATTAAATGGCTGCACTGGATTTACTTCTAAAATGCGTTAGGGTTGTTTAAGCAAAAATGCTGAGGGCTTACCAGAAATAATAGACGGTAGTCACGTGCTACAGGAACCATTAGAACGCAATTGTAAAGTTCGATATTTTAGCCTCGTATTGAAATGCTGGGGAAATGAAAAGATAACACAGTCGGATATGCTGATACGTACCCAACAATCTAACAATCTATTTCTTTAAAAAGTAATTCAAAGTGTCTGCAGCGGGGGACGGAATACGGAGCTTACCGGTAGTTGAGATAAATACCGCTGGTGCATCAACCCGCGGGCGCCACGATCGATAAGTCCAGTAGCGTCCCGCAGCCGTTGGAAAAAGGAAATCGGCGTGATAACCTGACTTACTTCCTTTTAAAACAGGCATGACTTAATTACACGTCTCAGCTGATTGGATACGCGGGGGCCCGCGAAAAAAGCGCTTTGGGTGAAATGATATAAACAACGGACTTCACTCAACGAAAATAGACATAAAGAATGGGCTTCGTTCTCGCAAGATACAATGTTGCAAACAGATTCGACCTACTAGCGTGAGTCCAAAGATACAAAGAACGGAAAAGAGAAGTCCGTTCTTTGTATCTTGGACATATCAGCTGCGCTCCTAGTTCTCCGCAACAGGCAGTATTCTCTGGTTTCTCGGTAAGATTCCGACGCTGCCTTTTGTGTGCTGACTTGACTTAATTGAATGCCACTCTGTGCACCTCAGTTGCCTAAAACAGAACCTTTTTGTATTTCTTGTCGCATTTTCTAGGAATAATCAATTGACGTTAAGAAAACAGACAATTTTACCGCAATCCACTACTGCCTTGGGCCATTAGAGTACTAGAAACTATACAATATAATCAATGTAAGTCAGCGTGAAGATTAACAACTTTCACCTTTAGTTCAAATATAAAAATGGCTGTTTAAAAGTAGAGGCTTTTCGTGAAAAAGATCTTATTTCTGAACTAGGTACTTAAATAGCAACAATATTATGAAAACAAACGCTAGTTATTCGTATCTTTACCTTTGCAGTTTTAAACAGAATTTTACTAAGAAAATAAAGTTAGAACTACTGCTGCTGCCCCGGCTTCGGCAAATATTGATATCTGCTGTTTTAGGTAAGAAACGTGGTACCTGTGTTAAAATAATTTAGGAACCCGACCTAGCAAGTTCTTGAGTGGATTTATTAAATCCTTTTACTAATACTATGTAGTCCAAAATAAAGAAATACTTGCTAGCTGCAACCATTTCATTGCATAGAGTATATATGCCGATTGACTAGCATACATTTAGGTAACATTTACCAGATCCTTTCAAGAAACAGGATATAAAATACAAGCCCATATATATGCAGTGAGTTCGGGCTCTATGTAGATATTGTATCAATTGTGTATCAAGAACACCATCATCAAGGGAAATGTTTAGAATACACCTTCATATATGTACTTCTAGCCATTGTGTATTGATTACTCTAACATCCAATACACTTTGGTTATGGATTTCCTAAAGAAAATGAATGAAATGCTTTAAAACGTTGTCCTATTAATAGATGCTACACCACTGCTCAAATATAATATCTTAAAGTCTGTACCTTATGCAGCCTTATATTTGGCTACATGAGTAGGGAGTTGACGATATGTAAAGCTGTTTGCATGTTTTTGTATATAGAGGTGTCGTTGTAAACATAAGTTATCTAAAAAGAGAATCTGAATTGTTGCACATGTTTTTCAGATTGTACATGTGACTCCTGAAGAAGGCGTTCCTGTGATAACGCCGAAACGCGCGTCGAGAAGAAGATTAGCATTGTCCACCATTGTCTTAGGAATTAAGAATTTATGATGTTATTTGGAATGCTGTATTGTGTTGAGATTTCATAATAGGTCAAAAGTCTTATTAATTTTATATGTCAGGAATTTTATGTTTTTAATCTGAGTATATATACTTAATAATAAACAAAATTTTGTATTTTTTAATTACTTGTTTTGCTTGTTACTTATCGTTTGCTCCCTCGTGTTATTGCATCTGTTTTTCTTGTTTACATTGTGTTAACATCCAGGTTTCCTTTGTTGTACTGCCTTGTTAACTTTTAATCACATCATGTGGGACTACAATTCCCAAAGTGCTTCATAACTGCCCTTCATATTCATACTGGCTTTCAAAGTCGATAACGGTAAAACCACACTTCATTCACAGTGTACCGAGTGCAACACATACTTTTAAACGGACAGTTCCATACCTCGGTCACTGTGTGCACGTAAAGTCTCACTTCCACTGTGCAGCTTCCGTCTTTCAAAGCCATTGCCTTAAGTTTGACGTGCTAAGGAAAGTTCCTCTGCAAATCCTGGCTGCTGAAAAAGTCCATTCCCCAAGTTGAGGCGGGCTTCACACGGTGGCCCTTCCATCGCAAACTCTGTTCCTGTTCACTTTCGCAGCTGGGGGGCACTCCTTCAAAGAAAGCTCCGAGCTTCAATGTATCACATTCAATGCATTAAGATTAAGGCTGTTTAAACTGTTCTACAATGCAAATGATTTCAGATGACTGTATTGAACGGTAACTGGCTAAACCTCAGTGGACATTCACAAAAGTAAACATTTGACAATTAAATGAATGTGGAAATATACCCATTCCGGCTTTATTTTTTACATTAAGCACAAAAAAATAGATAAAAACAGATGAAATGAGCAAAAACTAAATATGGATAAATACTGACAAAAATGTAAAAAAAAATAATTAAATGCCATAAAACTAAGAGCCCTAATTATAATGCATAGAATCTGCTCCTCGGTCACTCATGGCGGTTAGTCAACTGCTCGCTCTTTGCATGCTGGGAATTTATATGATATAGCGAAAAAGCTAAAATCATAAACACAAAACTGCAAACCCAGTAGGGCAGCGGGCTGTTCTCTGGAAAGCCAGGACTAAAGCTGCCACACATAACACGAGCCACTTAGCAGCTAATGGAGCATTTCCCAAGAGTGCTGTCTAGAAATAAACAGAGTGCCATGTGTTCTGAGGCTCAATGTTGTTTTTCAATGGAGAAAAAAACATGAAATTATATAAGTACAAAAAATATTGATGTTTTCACATCGAAAACAAAATTACCAAAAACAGTTTTTTTTCGGTGGTGGGTGGTGCGCAGGGATGCTTACTCTCTTGCTTTGATTTTTAAGTCTAGTTGTAGTTAGGTTTAGTATCTGGTGAACTCATGCCTTCAATTGACAGTATACAGTGTGCACAGGAACCATGTCTGGGCAACACACTAAAGTGTAAGTGAAATAATGGATGGAATGCTTGAATGGCTTAGATTAATTTAAGCATCCCATCCAACACTTTTTTGTATACTTTAGTGTGTCTCCCAGGGACGGATATGTCCACATTTGGGATCTGATCACATTGTATTATAACATAACATAACATAACATAACATAACATAACATAACATAACATAACATAACATAACATAACATAACATAACATAACATAACATAACATGGTGTGAAAAATAACAATAGATTGGGATGCGGCATGAGTAATTATCAGTGGCTGAGATTAAGTCAAGCAGTCCATCCATCACTTTTTTGTATACTTTAGTGTGTCACCCTAAGTGGGACGGGTATGACCACACGTGGCTCCTGTGCACACCGTATTACTGGATTCAAACTGTACCCCAGTTGATGAGCCCGTAACAGGGCAGAAACCAGTCCTGAGTTGCTTGTGGTCCGGTTCAGGGAGAACCTGGCTTGGCAGTTCGAACTAGACTGGTCTGATTGAAGCAGGGTTGAGACTGATTTGCATATAGCTGGGTCCAGTAATTCAAGCATTCCATCCATCACTTTTTGTATACTTTTGAGGAGTTGCCAGGTGTATTGAAAGGAGGGAGACGTAGCATTGCTTTCTTGGAATGTCTCCAATTAGTGGTAGCTATGGTGCTGTGGGGATGTCATTTCTGGAATACAAGAATATCTTTTAATGTGAAAAACATCACAGGAGTGAGCATTGTAAATAAACAGCAGGAATGCTAAAGTAATGCAACCACTGAGAGTTTTTGTGCTTGGTTGCCTGAATTACTATATCACATTCAGACCGAGGCACCTGCTGGGAAAGATAATGATATTGCGGATGTGTTGTCTCGCTCGCAGTGAAGGAGAATGTGTGCTCTTGTGATGGGACCAGAGCTGATGGTGGATGCCAGTGCTAGAGGAGTTATGGAAATATGGAAAGTAGGTGGCAGAGACTGACTATGTTATTGCAAGGTCCTTTGGATCCGTTCACTAGAAAGCCATACCGTCAGACAAGGGAGTGATTCGTGGCATCAGGAGCGAAGAAGTGGAATCTGGAATGTGGAGTTAGTAAAACGTGTAGAGAAGTAATAAAATGTGTTATGCTGTTGACTGGGAGATGTTTGTCCTGGTGCGGCCGGTACAGGTAAGAGGGGTGGGGTGAGGTGTGGGGGGAGCCGACATGACGGAATAAGGAAAATCAAATAAATAAGTTGAAAAAAAGCACTTACCTTGCGCTCGCCGCATAGCTGAGTCGGCGATGCAGCGAGTGCAAGATAAGTGGTTTTATTTATTTATTTTCCCTATCCCATCATAAGTCGGACCCCCCCCCCCCCCCCCTCAACCGCCCCACCCCACTGCTCTTACCTGTATCGACCACGCCTGGGTTTGTCACCTGTGTTTATTACAGGTATATTGGCAGCAGCCGCAGTCCGTGCAGGTAACAGCGGTGGGGCCGTGTAAGGGGGATTTGGAGGAATGATGCAGAGGGGAAATTCATTATTTATTTAATTTACCCTCTGCATCATCCCTCAAAATCCCCCCTTACTCATCCCCACTGCCTCACCGCTGTTACCTGCTTGGACCGCGGCTGATTGGCAGAAATAGGGTTTTATGATAAGTTGTTTTGGTTGTTTATATGAGCCATGAGTAGGAGAAATGGGGATGGAGATTTTGGAAGGTTGTGCACGGGAGACGGGCAGGAGTAAAATGATAAAAGCACCAATAAATAAGTATTGTTGCAGCGGGTAGTGCTTGCATTAAACGATGTGTGCACGGACGTTTTTCCTTAGCGATGTAATCATGAAGCCTCCAGCATATATATGCACCAGAGTTCTAGTTAGATTGCATCGAGACATTCAATGTCACTGTCCCACACTGCCCACTTTTAAAACATTATTATTTCTACATCATGCAAACGATTAACAACTTTACAGAAAGATTGCTGTCCATGCTGCAAACATGTGTTTGTCTCCTAGAACAGCCATTAGCCGAGAGACAAGACACTCTAGCAGCTGAGTGGCCGTGACGTCGGTGGCAGGGACACGCGCGTGCACAGAACACTGATTTAATTCACCGTGAGCCTGGTGCTGCGGTGATGCTGTAAACTGCAACCATCTGTTGAGCTCAAGGGAAAACACTCTGTATTCCCCTGGACACAGAGTAAATTGGTCTAATTTTAGAGGACAAAACAGGTTTAGTAAAGTGTTTAGTGTGCAGTTTTAGGGGTGCCGCGCTAGCAACAACCAGAACATTAAGGCTTTGCCTGGAGCCCTACTTACAAACATAGAAAACCGTAGAAGGCGCGCTGCTCACTGGAAGAAGATAAATATTTGTTTTGTGCACTATATTCGCCTGCCAGTCTTTCAAACAATGAAGGCCATGCACACTACTCATCTATTCTTTTTGGTGCATGTGCGTTGTTTTCTTATTCGCAATCAGGGAAACGTGCGTTTCCTTTTTCTCATCAGCACTCCTCCACTTTTTCCTTCTGTAGTAAACGTTGTCCATTAGAGTACTAATATTACTGGAGTATGTTATGTGGGTTTGAAAACAAGGAATCATGGCCTTTTTATATCGTAGTGTATATCAACTACACCCTTTATTAACAGTATTGCCAACGTTTAATATGATGACGTTTGCAGTCCTTGTGTATTTTTACGTGTGCATACTTTAAGCAGAGTCATTTTCTTAAAATAGTACTTATTTGAGTTCCTTATGAGCATGTATCCCCAGACAAATTGAAAGTTCATCCTCAAAAAGGGGGTCTTAAGTGATCCTATATGACATCAAGTAAAAGCTTAGCAAAACAGAAAAGGTAATCGTATGCAAAGCTTTAAGGACATGTTCTGTTTCTTTTCCATCTACCATGCTTCAAAACCATTTCACTCCTGAATAGTTCATTATATAGACAGCTAGGAAAACTGGTGCTAACAATTCAGGGTGACAAGAAAGCTTGTTATGGTATTTGGCAATAATAAATGAAATCATGGGCACAGTGTGCTTCACCACAGAAATTAACAAGCTTAGAGATGGCAGATATCTCTGTCGCCAGGGGGCGGTGGTCGGTGGGCGCATCCATCGTGCTCCCGATGTGAAGAAGGATATGGTGTCCCAGCAGATCCACATCGATAGACCGCTACATATTAGGGCCTAGAAATGCTAGCAGGCAGTGCAGGCACAAGGTCAGCACAATGAATTGCACAGAATATTGCGCATCAACAAAAGGACAAAAAACCTCATCAGTGTGAAAAAAACAATACGTGTGCTTTAAGTAACATTGTCAAAATGCCGATTGTGAATGCATGTAAATGAGCCTAAAATGGCGGCAACAATGAAAGTATCGTCATTCCGAATGCCAATGAGAATGTACTGTCATGTTACGTTATGTTGTGCACATTTTCAATTAACACAAAATCTGCACAAACCAAAACGAGGTGTAAACCATGGGCAATGAGGCCCAGGCATAGGCTCATAACAAAGCTACACAGAAACCACCTTTGCGAGCAACAGACCGCAATGACCAACAATGAAGACGGTACCTCGATTGAAACAGAGTGCAACAGCTGCAAATGTTAACAAGTGAACAGAGGTAAAGTTAACGTAGACAAAATAGACAGACTGAGTCACATTGTTTGTGTTAGAGTGTCGAAAGGAATTCATAGAGGAAAGTTTAAGGTTAAACAGAAAACATCAAATGAGGTTTCTTTAGAAAATCTTGCAGCAAACCTTAAGTAAAAAAAAAACATGTAGGTCATGTGCAATACTAGCACATGTAATACTAATTAGTGTACTGCATCTGCCCTTCGCTGGCTCTTTCTGGTTGAGCACTAGCTGATGTTTCACAAACTGCAGGTCAGCCACGTGTTTTGAAAACAATCATAATCAAAACTCCACAGCACTAGAAGGTCCCTTAACCAGGGCCCATTACGCAACTAGAAAAGTAATCTATGCCATGGGTACTCGCAAACATTTTCCCAAGGGCCAAAAAGTTTGGTCTTTGATGTGACCGAGGGCCACATCGATGTCAGCAGCGTGGCGATCCAGGTAGGGGAGAGGAGGGTAGATAAGATGGGTATAGGGGAGGAGAAGCATATACATTCAGTGGCTGAATTGCACAATGTGAAACTGAAAACCTGGAATTAGTCCCAGCTTCCCCACTTTACCAAATTGTGTGATCATAGGCAATTGTTTAATTTCACTTTCCCCCCTTTTAGGTCGAGCGTAGACAGCGCAGTGCCTTAGCGACTGACCTGTTGTATATGCTTTTGCAGTTGGACTCCTCCCATTGCTGCCAGATGGTTTAGGTCGAAGGCCTAAAGGCTGCGCTTGCGCAGTCTTAGGCAGGAGATTTAATGATTCTTAGTAGCGCTGTAGGTCCCGCCTTCCTGCCCCGTCTCTCCTCCATTGCCTGGCTTCCTAAACAGAGGCCAGCCATTGGAGGAGAGATGCGTCTCTTTCGGATTCGGGGGCATCATTTTTGCTGTTCTTTAGACAGTGACGTCATGCGTCACTCAAAACAGCAAAACCACGCCCCCGATTCCGAAAAATTAAGAACCCTGCGGCAGCCATTTTCCTTTCCCCTCAGTGAGGGTGAGACTCGAGCCTCTGCCTCTGCCCCCGTTTGTGCCGTGCATTTGCTCCGCTCCTTGGCGATTTTCGGGTCCCCTGGCAGGTGCCCACCCTGCCAGGGACATCGCCGTTTAATTTAAGGCCGGTGCCCACCCGGCATTGCCAAAGACTTCACCGCCGGGCCCGGGATTCCCACACGCTGCACCCGCCTTCCTGCTCGGGGCCGCGCTGCTATTGGCGGACCCCTGAGGCAGGAAGACAGGCAAACGGAGAGAGGACGGAGGCCGGCCTACAAGCAAGCCGGAAGTCCCGCTGCGGAGGAGAAGGAGCCAGCCGCCGTCCCATCTGTGAGCAAAGGGCTGGTCTGTGAAGAAAAGCTGCACTTCACTCAGAGGCGGCAGTGTGCGCAGCACTGTCTCTGTGGGAGAGCTGTGTTGTGTCCCAAGCTGAGGCGTGCACCGGACCTCTCCTTCTCCAGGCGGGTACAGCAGATACTGTGCACGGGACCTGTCCCCCCACCCCCCGCCCCCCCGGCCGGCCGGAGAGCTGTGCAGCAGAGTGCACGGAAGCAGTCCCAGCGCAGACCTGTGCAGCAGAGAGCACAGTGCACGGAAGCAGTCCCGGCGGAGAGCTGTGCAGCAAAGCAGCGGCATGCCCCTCTCAGCCAGCCTCCTACTGACCGTGGACAGGGCTGCGCCGCCGAGGTTCGACCGACGGTAAGGGTAACGCTCTGAAAGTTGTCTCCGTCCTGGCCATCCAACTCTCACGGCTCCCTCTCCCACTACCCTAACCTGCTTGACACTCTCTGATTTTGTTTTTTTATTTTTTTCCCCCATCGCTGAAACCCCCATTTTGATCTCGGTGCAGCTCTATTCCTGCCCTTCGGCATCTCCTGTTGTAGTTCTGGGAGATGTACACTGCTCTGCCTGTGCATTCGTCCTTGCCCTTGTGCTCCTCACCCTTGCCCTTCAGCTTCTCAAGCTGTTTGTGGTGGGAGCCATGCCCTGCTGTGCCAGTGTACCTCATTCCTCGCCTGCCCTCTCACCTTTGGCCTTCCGCACCTCTGTAAGCGCGCTGCAGCCTTGGAGCGCTGCTTTTTAGTTTTCGCCTGCAGAGCGCTTGCAAAATCTCTTGTAATTAAAAAGAAAAATATTAAAATAGGTTTACAGCCCACCCATTAGTTACAATTGGTTATCTGTGCGGTCAGTCCCATACAGTTTGCGGTTAGTGGCAAGTGTCCTCCCTCTAGCCACATGATTCTTGAGGTACATTGATTTAGTTAGGTTCTAACACTCCATAAGAGTGCAAGTGTTTCCCGACTGTCTTCCCTCTACCAGCTCACCCTTTCCATGACACTTCCTGCACCCAGAGCATCTTCCCCCCGCGTCGTTGCTTACACCAGCCTCCACGCACACTCTTAAACACCAAGTAAACCTTGGTAAACCCGTAGACCACGTGGCGCCCACAAGTAAGTAGCAGGCAGGAAAGGGATCGCCGTGGTAAGTCTTAAAATCTTTAATCTGCAGCCCACCCCGGTTTGTAAGAAAGCATGCTCCCTTTCCTTGCATACTCTATACTAGCGATAAGTGTGCCATCTGTTGCACTGCACAGGAATGCGCTAGATCCATGCTGTGAGGAGAACCGCACACAATGCAGTATTAATTCTAGTTATGCTATTTCGTGGAATTGAAAAATGAAACATTCTCTTATTTGAGTATCAGAATGTTGGCAAGCATGAGGTGGAACACTCTTGATGTCATTGGACACTGAACAGATTATTCTGTGGCTTTTTTTTTAGGACTTTTGCCTCATTTTGCTTACTCTGTCCTCCGAAGTTTCTCAACGCCCCCATTGAGAGTAACACCAGACACCATGAAATATCTTGACAGTTTATATGCAATTTAGACACCCCCACAACTAGGAGTGTCAGGCAGTTGCTGGACATGTCCTGGAGCAAGCGGGTCGCTTCATGTGGATGTAGAAAACCAATCACTGTCAAGCTGGGCCTGCCACAGGGAAAACAAACAGAGGACGCACACGGCACCGGCACTTGCGCTGCGCGCGAGAATGTAGTGGCTTATTGTACGTTCTTAGGGATGGGGAATAAATGCACCCATTGAGCAATGAAGCACAGAGGCAGCATCAAACTAAGAGGCCCCAGCCATCAGGGGGCAGCTTGGAACTAGCAGCTGCTAATGGCTGTCAGCAAGCTTCCATTTTATGCTTTGTTATCCATCCAAGTGTGCAGTCTGTGCGAGTAATTCATGGTTTATCTGCAGTATTTGTTTTATTGTTTTAAATGTTATGTTGTTTTATTGCTATTTGTGTAGTGCATGCATGCCTATGGAACGTGGTCCGGATATATTCAGGGCCCCAAGCCCTGACCTGAAGTCAGCCCCCCATTATCTCCAACCAGCTCTGCTTAGGAACATTTTATTCACAAAAAACAACTGCTGACTGGAATCGACGGTTACTTCTTAACCTGAGTGACGCCACGACATCCGGCAGTAATCGCCCGCTCCTCGGCATTTAAAGATCTTTCAGGGTCGAGCATTGTCCCGAGCCAAGTCCCGGAGTAACCTAGACTTCCAGGATGTGCTGGACAAGCTTGCAGACATGGGGATTGATATCCGTGTGGCTTCTCCGAAGCTGGTGATGGAGGAGGTAAGTGGGGGGCTACTCTCAGATGTTTATTCTCTCTTTTCTAGATTCAACATGGCCCATGGCGATTCCCTTCAGCGATGTGCACCGCTGTGCACAAAGTTGTTCAGGCAGGTATGTATGTTGATTTTAGTTTATGTTAGAGGTAAGGCATATTTTTATTTTTACACTGCACTGTCCTTTTACTGCTGCACTCTCTCCTCAGCCTCTCCCTGCGCCATCGCTTCACTGCTGCACTCTCTGCTCAGCCCCCCCCCATCCAGGCTGCAGCCCTCACTCCTCCACTGCACCATCACTCACTGCTGCACTCTCTCCTCAGCCTCTCACGGTACCATCGCTTCACTGATGCACTCTCCTCAGCCTCTTACTGCACCATCCCTTCACTCTCTCCTCAGCTCCACTATACCGTCTCTTCACTGTTGCACTCTCCTCAGTCTCTCACTGCACCATCCTTTTACTGCTGCACTCTCTCCTCAGCCTCTCCCTGCACCATCCTTTCACTGATGTACTCTCTGCTCAGCCTCTCCCTGCACCGTCCCTTCACTGATGCACTCTCTGCTCAGCCTCTCCCTGCACTGTCCCTTCACTGATGCACTCTCTCCTCAGCCTCTCCCTGCACTGTCCCTGCACTGTCCCTTCACTGATGCACTCTCCTCAGCCTCTCCTTCCACCGTCCCTTCACTGCTGCACTCACTCCTCAGCCTCTCCCTGCACTGTCCCTTCACTGATGCACTCTCCTCAGCCTCTCCCTGCACCGTCCCTTCACTTCTGCACTCTCTGCTCAGCCTCTCCCTGCACCGTCCCTTCACTGATGCACTCTCTGCTCAGCCTCTCCCTGCACTGTCCCTTCACTGATACACTCTCTCCTCAGCCTCTCCCTGCACTGTCCCTTCACTGATGCACTCTCCTCAGCCTCTCCTTGCACCGTCCCTTCACTTCTGCACTCTCTCCTCAGTCTCTCCCTGCACTGTCCCTTCACTGATGCACTCTCCTCAGCCTCTCCCTGCACCGTCCCTTCACTGCTGCACTCTCTGCTCAGCCTCTCCCTGCACTGTCCCTTCACTGATGCACTCTCTCCTCAGCCTCTCCCTGCACTGTCCCTTCACTGATGCACTCTCCTCAGCCTCTCCCTGCACCGTCCCTTCACTGCTGCACTCTCTGCTCAGCCTCTCCCTGCACCGTCCCTTCACCGATGCACTCTCTGCTCAGCCTCTCCCTGCACTGTCCCTTCACTAATACACTCTCTCCTCAGCCTCTCCCTGCACTGTCCCTTCACTGATGAACTCTCCTCAGCCTCTCCCTGCACCGTCCCTTCACTGCTGCACTTTCTGCTCAGCCTCTCCCTGCACTGTCCCTTCACTGATACACTCTCTCCTCAGCCTCTCCCTGCACTGTCCCTTCACTGATGCACTCTCCTCAGCCTCTCCTTGCACCGTCCCTTCACTTCTGCACTCTCTCCTCAGTCTCTCCCTGCACTGTCCCTTCACTGATGCACTCTCCTCAGCCTCTCCCTGCACCGTCCCTTCACTGCTGCACTCTCTGCTCAGCCTCTCCCTGCACTGTCCCTTCACTGATGCACTCTCTCCTCAGCCTCTCCCTGCACTGTCCCTTCACTGATGCACTCTCCTCAGCCTCTCCCTGCACCGTCCCTTCACTGCTGCACTCTCTGCTCAGCCTCTCCCTGCACCGTCCCTTCACCGATGCACTCTCTGCTCAGCCTCTCCCTGCACTGTCCCTTCACTGATACACTCTCTCCTCAGCCTCTCCCTGCACTGTCCCTTCACTGATGAACTCTCCTCAGCCTCTCCCTGCACCGTCCCTTCACTGCTGCACTTTCTGCTCAGCCTCTCCCTGCACTGTCCCTTCACTGATACACTCTCTCCTCAGCCTCTCCCTGCACTGTCCCTTCACTGATGCACTCTACTCAGCCTCTCCTTGGACCGTCCCTTCACCGATGCACTCTCTGCTCAGCCCCCCATTGCATTGTCCCTTCACTGCTGCACTCTCCTCAACCTCTCACTGCACCATCCCTTCACTGACGCACTCTGCTCATCCCCCCATTGCATTGTCCCTTCATTGCTGCACTCTCTGCTCAGCCCCGCCCCCCATCCAGGCTGCAGCCCTCACTCCTCCACTACACCATCACTCACTGCTGCACTCTCTCTCAGCCTCTCACGGTACTATCCCTTCACTGCTGCACTCTCCTCAGCCTCTCACTGCACCATCCCTTCACTGCTTCACTCTCTTCAGTCTCTCACTGCACCATCCCTTCACTGCTGCACTCTCTCCTCAGCCTCTCCCTGCACCGTCCATTCACTGATGCACTCTCTGCTCAGCCCCCCATTGCATCGTCCCTTCACTGGTGCACTCTCCTCAGCCTCTCCCTGCACCGTCCCTTCACTGGTGCACTCTCCTCAGTCTCTCACTGCACCATCCCTTCACTGCTGCACTCTCTCCTCAGCCTCTCCCTGCACCATCCCTTCACTGATGCACTCTCTCCTCAGCCTCTCCCTGCACCGGGCCTTCACTGGTGCACTCTCCTCAGTCTCTCACTGCACCATCCCTTCACTGCTGCACTCTCTCCTCAGCCTCTCCCTGCACCATCCCTTCACTGCTGCACTCTCTCCTCAGCCTCTCCCTGCACCATCCCTTCACTGCTGCACTCTCTCCTCAGCCTCTCCCTGCACCGTCCATTCACTGATGCACTCTCTGCTCAGCCCCCCATTGCATCGTCCCTTCACTGGTGCACTCTCCTCAGCCTCTCCCTGCACCGTCCCTTCACTGGTGCACTCTCCTCAGTCTCTCACTGCACCATCCCTTCACTGCTGCACTCTCTCCTCAGCCTCTCCCTGCACCATCCCTTCACTGATGCACTCTCTCCTCAGCCTCTCCCTGCACCGGGCCTTCACTGGTGCACTCTCCTCAGTCTCTCACTGCACCATCCCTTCACTGCTGCACTCTCTCCTCAGCCTCTCCCTGCACCATCCCTTCACTGCTGCACTCTCTCCTCAGCCTCTCCCTGCACCGTCCATTCACTGATGCACTCTCTGCTCAGCCTCCCATTGCATCGTCCCTTCACTGGTGCACTCTCCTCAGCCTCTCCCTGCACCGTCCCTTCACTGGTGCACTCTCCTCAGTCTCTCACTGCACCATCCCCTCACTGCTGCACTCTCTCCTCAGCCTCTCCCTGCACCATCCCTTCACTGATGCGCTCTCTCCTCAGCCTCTCCCTGCACCGGCCCTTCACTGATGCACTCTCTCCTCAGCCTCTCCCTGCACCGTCCCTTTATTGCTGCACTCTCTCCTTAGCCTCTCCTTGCACCGTCCCTTCACTGCTGCACTCTCCTCAGCCTCTCCTTGCACCTTCCCTTCACTGATGCACTCTCTGCTCAGCCCCCCATTGCATCGTCCCTTCACTGCTGCACTCTCCTCAGCCTCTCCCTGCACCATCCTCCACTGACGCACTCTCTGCTCAGCCCCCCATTGCATCATCCCTTCATTGCTGCACTCTCTGCTCAGCTCCCCCCATCCAGGCTGCAGGCCTCACTCCTCCACTGCACCATCACTCACTTCTGCACTCTCTCCTCAGCCTTTTATGGTACCGTCCCTTCACTGATGCACTCACTGCACCATCCCTTCACTCTTTCCTCAGCTCCACTATACCGCCCCTTCACTGTTGCACTCTGCACCCTCCCTTCACTGCTGCACTCTCCTCAGCCTCTCCCTGCATTGTCCCTTCACTCATGCACTCTCTGCTCAGCCCCCCATTGCATCGTCCCTTCACTGCTGCACTCTCCTCAGCCTCTCCCTGCACCGTCCCTTCACTGGTGCACTCTCCTCAGTCTCTCACTGCACCATCCCTTCACTGCTGCACTCTCTCCTCAGCCTCTTCCTGCATCATCCCTTCACTGATGCACTCTCTCCTCAGCCTCTCCCTTCACCGGCCCTTCATTGATGCACTCTCTCCTCAGCCTCTCCCTGCACCGTACCTTTATTGCTGCACTCTCTCCTTAGCCTCTCCTTGCACCGTCCCTTCACTGCTGCACTCTTCTCAGCCTCTCACTGCACCGTCACTTCACTGCTGCACTGACTCTTCATCCCCACTGCACCGTCCCTTCACTGCTGCACTCTCCTCAGCCTCTCACTGCATTATCCCTTCACTGCTACACTCTCTCCTAAGTCCCACTGCACCGTCCCTTCACTGCTGCACTCTCTGCTCAGCCCCCCATTGCATCGTCCCTTCACTGCTGCACTCTCCTCAGCCTCTCCCTGCACCATCCCTTCACTGATGCACTCTCTGCTCAGCCCCCCATTGCATCGTCTCTTCATTGCTGCACTCTCTGCTCAGCCCCGCCCCCCATCCAGGCTGCAGCCCTCACTCCTCCACTGCACCATCACTCACTGCTGCACTCTCTCCTCAGCCTCTTACGGTACCGTCCCTTCACTGATGCACTCTCCTCAGCCTCTTACTGCACCATCCCTTCACTCTCTCCTCAGCTCCACTATACCGTCCCTTCGAACTCTCTCTCTCACTACCTCACTCTCTCTCACTACCTCACTCTCTCTTTCACTAACTCACTATCTCTCTCACTACCTCACACACTACTACACTATCTCTCATTCACTCTCTCTCTACCTCAATCTCTACCTCACTACTCAACTCTCTCTTTCTCACAGCATCACAATATCACTACCACAGTAACTATCTCTCTAACACACTACTTCACAACTTCACTCTCTCTATCTCACTACCTCTGTCTCTCTACATCACTACCTCACTCTATCTATTACTATCTCACTATCTCACTCTCACTGCCTCACTATATCACGACACTCTCTCTCAAAAATTCACTACAACACTCTCACTACCTCACAACTTCACTCTCTCTCTCTAACTCACTGCTTCACTCTCTTATCTCACTACCTCACACTCTCTCTATATACTACCTCACTCTATTTCTATCTCACTATCTCTCTCTCACTATATCACAACACACTCTCTCTAAAGTTCACTACATCACTCTCTCACTACCCCACAACTTCACTCTCTCTCTAACTCACTACTTCACTCTCTCTCTATCTCACTACCGCACTCTCTCTCTCTCTCTCAAATACACTAACTCACTTTCACTCTCTCATACACTACCTCACTCTCTCTCTGGCTCACTACTTCACAACATCGCTCTGTTTCTATCTCAATACAGCACAACTCTCACCCTCACTAGCTCATTCTTTGACTACCTCACTCTCTCTATCTCTCACTACATCACTCTATATCTACTTCACTCTCCCACAAAACAAAAATAACTACATCACTACTCAAATTATATCTATAAAACTATCTCACTCTCTCTCACTAACTCTCTCCATACATCACTCTATTTCGATATCACTCTGACTACCTAACTATAACACAAGTCACTCACTCAAAAAATAACTACAACACTCTCTCGCTGTCTCACTCTCTATTTCACTAGCTCACAAGTTCACTCTCTCTCTCCAACTCACTACGTCACTCTCTATCTCACTAACGCTCTCTCTTTCTATCTCACTAAGTCACTTTCACTCTCTCTTACACTACCTCAATCCTTCTCTATTTCACTACGTCACAACATCACTCATTGTTTCTATCTCCCTACCACCAAAAATCACTCTCCATCACTAACTCACTCTTTCACTACCTCACTCTCTCTGTCTCACTACCTCACTCTATCTACCTCACTCTCTCTCACTACCTCACTCTCTCTTTCTATCTCACTAAGTCACTTTCACTCTCTTTCACTACCTCACTCTCTCTCTATCTCACTACCTCACAAACTCACTCACTGTTTCTATCTCACTACCTCAGAACATCTCTCTACCTCACTCTTTCACTACCTCACTTTCTCTGTCTCTCACTACCTCACTCTCTATCTACCTATCTCTCACTACATAACTCTCTACCTCACTACTCCACTCTCTCACTACCTCACTATCTCACAACTTCTCTCTCTCAAAACATCACTACCTCACTCTCTCACTACCTCACTCTCTAGCTCACAACCTCACAACGCCACTCTTTCTCTAACTCACTACCTCAATCACACTCTATCTCACTACCTCACTCTTTCTATCTCACTAACTCACTTTCACTCTCTTTCACTACCTCTTTCTCTATCTCACTACATCACATCACTCTATGCTGATATCTCACTACCTCACAACATCCCTCTCCCTCACTACCTCACTCTTTACTACCTCACTCTCTATCTCACTACCTCACTCTCTATCTACCTCACTCTCTCTCACTACCTCACTCTCTCTCTATTTCAATACCTCACTCGCTCTCTCTATCTCACTACCTCACTCTCTCTCTGCTAATGCAATAGGTATCACATATGCAAAAAACAAAGCTAATGCCAATACAAATGGCAATGCCATTTATTTAGGGATACAAAAAAGATAAAAAAATAATGAGCAATTCCAATAGCTCTACCTATATTATTGCCGAGACCATTGCATTGTAAATGCTTGTTTTATTTGACTCTGTTACTGTCCTTCACAAAAACTTGTTTGCCAATGGGTAATCCTTCCTTCATGTCCCTCCTATTTGTTTCCGTTTCGGCCGGATGCAGCACTGCCTAAGTACTATATTGTTACGCCTTAGGTGTTGATGTCTTTATCTGAGGACTTCTTTTCTTGTTTAACACTGTCTCCCCAACACTGACCCTCTCTCAAGTCCTTGTGACGCTCTTCTGCGCTGTTGTGGTCTACCAGCAGGAGTGCCTCCTTATGTTGTATAATTCGTCTATCAAGGCATCAGTCCGTCCGAATACCTATTTATCACGGGGGTCTCTGCTCTTACTGTAGGATGGCACGAACTGACTTGAAGAACAGGAAAACGTGCGGCTGGACCATGCCTTTGGAGCAGCGGAGAAGTTTCTTCCGGTGCAATTTAAGCCACAGTGGGTCATGCGTTTTTTGAAGGTGGGTGTATTTTCCTAGTAATATGCATTGCAGCGATTGTTGGGAAATACAACTACTCAGCCGCTGCCGGTACCACCCCTTTTCAATGGTAACCAATCAGTTGAAAAACAGCTTCTGGTTTCCTACCCACGGTAGAATGTAGAAGTTATAGTAGGAAGTGAATTCCGGGTGTTTGAGATTTTTTTACTGGAGACTCCTGTTATTTTTTGTGCAAATTTATATAGCGTGAACTCGACCCGAAGGTAACTGGTGCTAATGTAAAGCGCTTTAGTACCTTCATGTCAAGTTCAGGCTATGTAAATCTGAAAAAAACAAATTAAATAGAAGAGAGCTGCTTGAAATGAGGGATTCCGAGAATTTGCTGCCGACTTTGGAGCTGGGGAACCAGCTTTGAGTCTCGGCGTCGGCTCAGCTTACTGTGATTCTGGTCAAATCACCTAATCACCCCGTACCTACCAAAAAAAAAGTATTTGCAATGCAATAGGTCTCGCATTTCTGCGAGTTTAAGCTATTGGCATTGTAAATGACAATGCCTTTTATTTATGTTTTAAAAACGAAAACAACAATTAAAGGCATTGCCATTTACAATGTCAATAGCTCAAACTCGTGTAAATGAGAGACCTATTGCATTGCAAATGCTTGTTTCTTTTATTATCTTATCTACTAAGGTGAAATGGTTCTGCATGTTAATGAAATACACTTTTTGAATTCTGAAGAGACCTTATCATACGTTTACTCTTTTGCTGTAAGATGGCTTTGAACATGAAGGTGTTCCTACAGCTAAGTGGTACAGGACAACCTAGACTGCAATTACCTTTTCAATAAAGGCTTGCCTGTACAGTTAATATCCTTTTAATGTTATTCCTGAGTTGAGTGAGAAGCAGCTCAGTGCAGCTGTTGATCAGGGGGCCACATGCAAAGGTCAGAAAGGGTGCATGCGGCCCCAGGACCATACTTGGAGTATCACTGTTCTGTGCCATTGCTAATTTTCCTCATGGAAGACACAGTAGACATTTGCCTTTTCAGACATGGTATTTGTGAGAAATTGCCCCATTTTGTGTAATCATCCCCATTTTTCTTGTGGATTTAATTGCTGTTTTTTAGTCTCTGCACACTGGGGCTCTGCTGTCCAGTGCTGTCCAGTGCCCAGTGTATGTGGTTTGATTAACTTTGGTGTAGCATCCTGCCTAACACTCTTGGAGTCTCTAGAGGCCTTGCAAGTGTACTCCCGTGGTTTTTTTCAGCACCAAATGAAGTTTGGCAACTTGTTCAAACCTTTAGCTCCAGAGCTTCAAGTAGAAATCGCAGAAATTATCCGATGGGCAGTTCCACGGCATCAGATTGAATTTCAGATTCGTCCCATGTGGAGAACAGTTTTTCCCCAGAAAAACAACAAAGTCCTTTTACATATTGGGACTTAGAAACATTTTGAAACTTCTTTGCTACCAGGCCCTAGCAGGGCCAATCTTCTTGTTGTATCTGCACCGCACTCCATTAAGTGACTGTGAAATTGCGCTTAGGTCGTGCTCTACCGCGACCATTGACTATCATGGGTGCTTTGCACTTTTTGGAAGTATTTCCACTTAAATCTTCAAAAGTTCAGATCTCCAGTTCCTGTATTGGATTTTTGTTGTTTTGGTATCATTTGTTAATAAAATTGTTCTCTATTTTTTATAAATTGGTGTGTGATTATTATTATATTGCTATTTTGGTACTTCTCAACGCTTTACACATTTTCACCAAGTTAAGAATGTCTGCTCTGTACCACAGCTCAAGTTTAAATTACTGAAACCTTTGCCTGGACTTAGCCAGATAGTGACTGTATTACTTGCAGTTGACCAATCGACCTCAACTAATAAACCACGTTCTCACAGTACTGTTATTCAATATTTGAAAAGTGGAGTCTGTGGACACATTTTATTGATATTGATATGAAACAATGAGCACATGAAATCCGTGAAAGCAGATGTCAAAGTCCACATGTAATATATGTATGGGTGCTACATCTTTGCTCTATGACAAAAGATGACTAGGAGTAGGTGTTATGACTATTACTGATGTACGTATGATGGTATTTATGTATTTATGTATGTGGTATTTACATAGTAAAAATGTAGCCAAAAGGCACTGGATCATTGCACTGTGACAGATATACAGTGTAATAAGAAAGATGTATGGATATATTAAAATTAACATTCAGATGCATAGCCCTTCCAGGGGGTCTCTTTCTTTTTTTAATGTTTGCTTTTATTTAGATTGCCTGATAAATACGTATAGCAAAGTGACTTCCAGTTTAGAAGGACAGAGATTTGAATATTTCATACTACATTGGATTAATACACAGACATATCATAATAAACAATTAATCAAATTTGGGTTCATGAGATACATAGAATACACTCTAGTCATGAAGCACAAATGGAAGCTAGCTAACGTAGTACATAGAACAAAGAACAAAATAAGCTGATTACATCATTAATTTATAGGGTGTGTGACCTATATCCAGATCCTAAAGAACTATATCCCCTCTCCCACCCTTTTGGCATAGAGATATTCTTTTATATATACATTGCTCAACTTAGTAGGCCACATTTGAAATTCTGGGATGTTGAAAGGTGTATTATTGGTAGGAGTAAGTGTGCACCTACCCCCAGCAATAAGACCGCCAATGCAATATAAGGTCCAGACAAGTTCTCAATAAATTATTCCCTTGCTCAACCCTTGGTAGCTGGCATTAAACAGGCAGGCTAAACTTAGGCATGTGAAGAGTTAAAAAAAAGCCAATACATTAAATAATTAAGACACAACACATAATAAAAATCCACAACCAATTTATAAAAATCGGAAATATTTTTATGATCAAAATGAGAACAAAAATCCAATATAGGGAACCAGAGATATTTATCTATTTATTTATTGAAATTTTGTATAGCGCTAGCTGGACCCGTGGGTATCAGAGCGCTTCACAGCATGTACCATTATGAGCAAACAAATTCTGTACGGAAAACGAGAGCAGAGAAGAAACAAAAACAAAGACAAAAAACACCTTCAGTATACCAACTCAAAGGCAATATGTAAACGGTTGCGAAACATATCTCCAGGTGGAGGGGTTTCAAGAAGTGGAATAGTAATCCTTTCCCAAGTACTTTCTGGGTTACTCTTTACGGTCGAGAGCGCTCTAGGAAGAGGGTTTTGACAAGTGTCTTGAATTTCGGGAAGGAGGTGGTCATTCTGATGTGAGGTGGGATAGTGGTCCAAATCTTAGGCGAATTACCCGAAAAGGATTTATTTGCGGTTTTGAGTTTCCGATATTTCAGTGGGATGAGTAGAAGCGTGTTGGAGCTTCTGAGGTTCCTGGACTGACCGGCCCTTTTGAGTTTGGCGGCCAGATATTCAGGTTTGCCTGTGTGCAAGGCTTTAAGCGTGAGACAAGCTGTGCGAAAGCTGGCTCGTTGATCAATAGGAAGCCACTTCAGTTCCCTAAGTGCCGGAGAGATGTGCTCAAATTTCTTCGTTCCTGTGACCATTCTTGCTGTGGCGTTGAGGGTAGTGGTCAGGGGGCCTAGGTAAGATTTTGCTGATCCGGTAAATTCGGCGCTTCCATAGTCAATTCTGGAAAGCACCAATGCCTGCGTGGCCTGTTTAAGATCTTCTGGAGGGAGGAAGGGTTTTATTCTGTACAGCAGCTTCAGGTTTAGGAACGTGCTTTTTGCGGCTTTTTAGATGTGTTTTTTCATGTACAGCTTGGGGTCGAGGGTAATCCCTAGGGATTTCACCAAGTCCGTTGGCACAAGGGCCCCATTGAGGGCGTCTATGGCTTTGAGTCATTCTTCGATTTGAGGGTTTTTGTCTTCGTTGGTACATATAGTACCAACTTGGAACATCTAGTCTCTCTTGACCGGGGAAAGGTAAAAGTTTGAGTGCCGACCACGATGGAGCCGTGGTCGGATACACTAAGTGGGAGACCTTGGTCAAAAAATATTACGTTCGCACTCAGAAAGTTTTCTGGAGGATTTCTCTCGATGTCGAGCTGGCCTCTCCAGCAGGCCGGATTCGCAGCGGCTTTGTTGGCTCAGTGCAGCTTGTGCCCTGGTTAACTCCTGGAAGTATTGCACTCTGGAACTTTCAAAGGGACGAACCTGAAATCCAGGCCGGGTTGCAGTGCAAGATAGTAGGCCAGACTCTGGACGTTGGGTTGGTCACCTTATGGAGCTTTTTCCAAAATGTGCTCCAAACTTATGGAACTTCTTCCTGTAGTTCCTCTTGAGGGTCCAAAGTGTCCACAACACAAATCCAAGGTTCCAGAGTCTACAAATTTCTTCTCAGAAGTTTAGGACTACAATTCCCACAATGCACTTGGTCAAATTCCTAAACGTTTACTGGACGCACTCCAGGCTGGGGACTCCTCAACGGAGATGGTGCAAGTGAGCTCTGTTACCCTGTTGCTGTCAAGGAGTCCACTCCTTAATACTTTTTGAAGCAAGGCAAAGTCCTAAGGGCCTTAGTTCCAAGTGTGCAGTAGGAGTAGTCCTTCAGAGTGCAATCCTTTGGTGTGCAGAACAGGATTCAAGCAGTGCAGTCTTTCTTCTCCTTGTAGTTTCAGGCAGCAGATCTGAGTTGCTATGCAGCTTTCACATATTTATTCAATGTCCTGGAGTGACAAGGGATTACAGAGTGTCACCTAGAAGCATGACAGCCTCCTCCAAAGTGTGGCATATTCTTGTCCCACAAAGCACTACACTTTGAAATTCAAGATGGAGAATTCCTCTCCTTGGGAGTAAGATCTGGCAAGGCCAACCCACTGGTGGGGTTCATTTTTCTTAACAATCCCTTTTTAGACCTCCTGCAAATGTCATTCCTGGGGCTGCCATCTGACTGGGGGTTACAGGAAGAGGGGGTAGGCCTCGCTGGCATTTCTTACTGTCCTGCTCTCTTTGAAGCACTGTTTGGTTTATCCAGACCCCTTCCTAGTCTGATTTCTGCAACTACACAGCTCCTCCCATCAGATAACCTCTGTCTCTGTGCAGGCCACTTATCACCTCATCAAAGCAGTTTGGCTAAGCCTGTTAAGGGCTGGCCAATCAGGAGAGGCTGCTAGAAGGATGGATTTTGGCTCACAGAAAAGAAAGTTCTGCAACTTCTTTTCTGTGTTAATGATCATAACTATGGCGAGTTGTTGGATTTATAATTATAAATCTTTCAGGTCCTGGTAATATTAGTTTAGCTCACTCTAGTCAATAGTTACACTGTATTATAGTATTCCAATGCTATCCTATGGAGCGAAAAATGCTACAATGGGGAGAACCGAAATTGGTAGTTTGTCCCCCGCCAGGGCATATAAATCTTTTAAAATGTCCTTGCCTATTTTTACATGGCACCCTAGGGTAGACCGTAGGGTAACTTATATGTAAAAATAGAATGTTGTTGGGAAATACTTTGGAAATGTCTTTAAATCCGAAGTTAAATTTGCATTTAATTTCAATTTAAAAACTGCTTGCAAAGCAGGGCTGACTTTTAAAATGACAACAGGCAACACAGCAGTAGGGGCGGGTGGAAGTCGCGAGAGGCACGGAGATTGACCCAATCTCCGTGCCTCTCCGCATACTTCCGTTACACGATCCCCCCCCTCCACCCGCCTCCCGCCCGCAGGATTAAATTACATTACAAAACCTAAAATAATATTTAAAAGAAAACTTACCTTATCGCCGGCGCATCCTTGTCCATCGCTCCTTCTTCTAGGAACTGCGCATGCACCGGAGCCCACGCATGCGCATTCCTTGCCAATTTGCTTGCCTACTCTTTCGATCACAGGGCATAATCAACGTTAAAATGATGTCTTTATTTAGGCTTAAGGTTCTCTTGTTGAATGTTAATGTTAACGATTAGGCTGGTTGACTGAGCAAAGTGCAACCTTGGGTTTTTGTAGGAGATTCATATTAAGAAATCAAGGGCGCAACCATTTAACTGGGCCCTCTTTCAATTTTGAGATCTTTTCTGCTTCAGTTGCCACAAGAGGGGTTGCAATCCTTGCCAGCAAGAAAGCTTTGGGCAACGTAATCCAAACAGCAGTGGGCCAGTTAGGGAGGTGTGTCATTGTGGAAATACAAGTAGGTATACTCTATTTCACTCTCGTCTCATTCTATGGTCCAATATTAGATGGCCCTAAAGTCATTTATGAATTATCATTTAATCTAGAAGGGTTTAAAAAAAATATGGGAATCAGGGGTGACTTTTATTTTATGAAGTCTATAAAAATACATGAAGTAAACTTACTAAACTAAAACTGCCAGAGCAATGACCCAGGAGGGACATGGGCTGATAGATCCTTGGTGGTCAGTAAATCCCCACAATCGAGGATATTCTTTTTTCAGCAGGTTATTAACAGCAGTCCAATTAGAGATTTTTTTTAGTTTCTAGCACAATCCTAATTTGTATAGCTTCAATTATATCAAACCCCCTCCTACAGATGGTTCCTAAATAGCGCCTTGTTCGCAGAAAGTTTTTTTACGGAAGAGATAGATATCAGAAACGGGTTGCTAGGCCGGTGGTCAGCTGAGAGTCGAGGCTAAAAATGTTTTATGACAAAAGTATGGTGTACGAGTGCAAACACCCCCTGAGGATTGCACAGAAAGGGAAGGAGTCTGTGTGTTTGATTACATCCACACAGAATGCAATACTGAATATAGAACCTCTTTACTTGTGAGGCTTAGTAAACTTGGGGCTGGCACATATTAATAGCTCATGCCATATGCTGATCAACAGATATGTGCACATAAGAGTCAAATCTATGAAACGTTAGACATATTAATATCTGTACACCTTTCTACATGTGGCAGAGACCTACTCTGACACTAATCTGGCACATACCCCGTTACAAATAACCTAAAAATAAAAACAAATATTTTGAAAAAGCAATGAATAAATATACCAACGTTCAACATCCTCTTCTTCATCTATCTTGCAGAAAGATGTACTCTGTCTGCAACATTATTTTTTCTTCACATAAAGCCTTTGTCTTCTCTGACTTAGGTTCATATTAACAAGGGCTTTATCTCCAGCCAAAAAAGCGGAGATAAAACTATCGCCCTATTTACAAGAGGGTGCTAACATGCATAATCGCATGTTAACACCCTTTTTCTTGACGCCTCCCTTTGCATCTCTAATGAGATGCAAAGTGGGCGCCACAGGCGTACCCCTGATGGACTACCATGTAAAATATCGCTGATTTGCACATCGCAATATTTACAAGGCAACCCACAGGATTTTAGCACACGTTAGATCTCGGCGAAAACAGCGGTTTTCGCCAAAAACTAACGTCTGCTAAAATCCTGACTTACCTATGCTTAACATAGGGGGTGGATTATGCTGATACGGCCACAGGGCCGTATCAGCAAGGTTATCGCCGTTTTGTAGGGAACATCGCTGGATTTCTTATGGCTGTTGTGAAAAGCGCTGTTGATACAGCGCTACCACGGCGATGAAATCCAGCGATAGGATAAACATCGCTAAACGCGCTTAGCTATGTTTATCTCTAATCGTTGTTAATATGCCCCTTATTTTGTAAAAGAATGGGTATCAGTGCCCCAAGCTCTGCTCAGAAGCCCTTGGCCAGTGCTATTAAATGTTGTGCACTGAATACCAAAGCTGTGAAGTCTTAAATCCACCTCATGCCTCCTTGACCCAGTACCAGACACTCCCTGCCCCTTTATCTCACTCATGCATGTTCCTGCCTCCTCTATTAGAGTCAGTTTTTCCGTCTTTCTCTTCCTTCATTTTTCCGCTTTGTGTCTTTTTCCCTCTCTTGCTCAGCGTAAATTGTGTCCCAAAAATTAGTGCTGGTAGCCCCCACCTGTAACCTCTAGCTCATATTAAGCATTGATGCAACCCTGGGGCTGCTAATGGTTCAGAGCGAGACTGTTCTACTCCTCTTCTAAGACCTAATGGAGATTCGTGATTGGTCGAAAAAGCTTCTGAACCTCAAAGATCCTTTGCAATGCCATGTCAATGACCCTTTGAAATTAGTGGCAGCTGCTATTTAATGGAGGTGGGGGGGGCGGCTCGCAAGACTTACCATTGTGCCGCCGCCTCTGGGTCCTCTTCGCCTGCTTCAAGGATTCCAGGGCAGGAATCCTGAACAGGAAGTACCCAGTTTCCAGGCTCCCCTAAGCCAATCACAACGCTGAAATGCCATGGTTCGGTGCTCAGATGTGGCAGGGAGCCTTGGCATGTTCTCCACCCAGGCTGTAATGCAGCCTGGGTGGGGAACATGCAAGTGTGCATGACGGTTTGGCCGGCCGTAAGAGAGTGCGAACCACTACTCCTCCAGCTCGTCTGTGGGAGCCCAGCCCCACCCCAACCCAGATGAGCAACAACGGAAAAATAATATAATAATAACAATAAGTTAAAATCATTTTATTTTTCCTTTTTGACCTGCTTATCAGAGGAGCCGCCCCTGTTTAAAATGTAGAGATCTGTGCAAGTCCTATTCAGTGTCAAGTGCAGTAGACATGTCTTCAGTGAACCTTTTGATGCCATTACTTGCACACTGGTCCAATAAAGCTTCTTTGACATCCATGAACACATCCTCCAATCCTGTCATAAAGGTGCTGTGGAACATTGTCTGCTCTGCTAAAGTAAGTAAAGAGTCCATGCTCTGTTGAATGAATCTCAGTTCAGCATGAAAATGAGTCATTTTTGACATCAGTGGCTGTGCCCTTTTGACAATGAAAAGTGCATCAGATGTTCTCTGTTCACGCTCTGAATGGTGTTATTGTTGATGTCACTTCCCCCTAGTACCAGAAGTGATCCGCGTAATTGAGTAGATTTTATTTGCTATTCAGTCGTATGGTGATTTTGTTATGTTCTCTAGTGACATTGAAAGTTCTTCACTATCATCTTTCCAATTGTTTTCACCTACACAAAAAGGTTAACTAACCTTTGATTGCCACTCTCCATGCGTTCTTGTGGCATTTCAACATGCAAAGGTCTATTGATGTGTGGCACGTTGTAATATTGTAGAAGATACACGTTGTTTACATCAATACCCAATATGTTTTGTAACAAAAAAGAGTGTGTTTCAAGTCCAACACATGTCCTTTTACCAGGGAATTACAGCATTTCGTAGTCAAACCGAGAAAGTCCTAAACTCATGTATAGTCCTTCTTGCTTTTAATAGAAAAGTTACTTAATTTCGGATTAATCTGTCACCTTCTGCTGAATTTGTTTACAAACTGTATCATGAAATGTTGCCCTTGTGGATAGAGATGGCTGTTATGTATTGCTTCAACTTGCAATCAGGTGACGTCAAACTGCAGTTCCAATTCTCAGCTCCGATTGGTAAGTGGTGCTCGAACAATTTTCAGAATGGGGCTGCTGCCATCAGTGGTACATCGCTGACGTCATAGGTATTGTGAAATATCCAAGCGTCACACAAAGATAAGTGTAGCAAATGTGCCATGGCCATACATAGGAGAGTGGTAGGGGTACAGTTGGGAGCACTGGTGTGGGAGCACACTGTCATTTACAGACGTTCTCCGTTGACGTGGCCACTAAATTTGTATAGATATGCATTTGTGGCCACTAAATTTGTATAGATATGCATTTTTGCCGGTAAAACTTTATAATACATGGGATTCTGCAATCCTTGTATACAAACCCCGTCTCTAATTTCTTTATATTTGGCGACTTGTGAGTCAGAGATCAAGTGTAATAATGTATTACAGTTGAGTTTTAAGGGGCCCAGCAGCCTAGGGGAGTGGCAGGTCAGGTCACAGAGAAAAATTAAAGCAGAAGTCTAAAGAAGGAAAAGTGGCTTTTCTTCCTTCTGCCTTCTGCTCTGTTTTTCTAGCTGTAAGGTGACAGGAGATATTTATAGCAACATGTTTATTTTTTGCACTCCTTAGGTAATTATAGAAAAGAGTTGGAATCCGTCTGCATGTTTCTGCACATTCTAAGACACTGTGCTTTAAAAAAAGAATCTGACGTGTATTAAACTGATTTTTATATCTTTTTGCGACAAATATCTCACACTTTCAGTTCAGATGTGTTTAATTTTGCACCATAAATTCTATTTTTATTCGTCACGCTTGTAAACATTCTCTCTCTTTCATATGAAAGAGCCATACAAAAAGTATTTGAGTGGGTAGTGGAAAAGGTGATGATGTGAGCTCATATTATAAGGAATGAAGGACCTGCTGTCGTACATGATACGGATATTGCAGTCCCCTCGAAGTTCCATAACCTTTTAAAGGAACTCAGCCACCGGTCTCGTTCCTCTACATGGGTATGGAACTCCTCAGTGGTTTGCAATATTCTTATAATGTACTGCATGGGGTACTTTATCCCATATATAGGGCACAATGTGTGAAAATTGAGTTTCTGCGAATATTTATCATTTGAGCGCCACTAACTAAAGTGTTTTGATTTGTTTTGACCCTATTAAAATATTTGCTTCCATCAAACTTTAAAATTGCAAAACATGCTTCATTTTTGCTTTCCTAATTGCTAATACATTTTGAAATATGTGTTCATTTATCGATATTTAAAAGTTGTTGTGTGTTAGAAAAATACTGACATCCTATCGCCTTCCCTTTCACTTTGAGTACCCCATCAAGATTGTCACCTAGGTCACTTTTACAAAATCCGCTCACTTTTCAGTCAGAGAAATAAAAGCAAACACCAGTTTCCCAATAAGCAGCAATTCATCAGAAGACATAGTGTGACTTTTTGATCTTTGTCTTTGAAAACACAGGAAATGTGATAAGATAAACACAAAATTAAAGGCATTATTATTGCTCATACCCCTTCGGAACCCCAGCATGATTATCTTTGAAGGTGCTACAGTACCCACCCCCACCGCTTATGGGTTTGGTAGTCTTTTGTTTGAATTCATTATAACAAAATGATATGTTAATTGAAAATTAAGCAATATTTTTTGGTTACAATGCATACTGGCAAATTTGTGCCAGCTGGGAGCTGGGGAAAAAATTATGCATTTGGGGATTTAATTCTTACAACTAAATGAAAGGTGGTTTTTAACTTGTAACTTGGTAAGAGCAGTGAAAAACAACTGATGCAATGCAGGGATGTGCATGGCCAGCAACTGGACGCGTGTGGGGCATAAGTTTCAGTGGTGGCCGGCACAGGTAAGAGCGGTGGGGCACTAGGGCTGGGTGGGGGCAGGAAAAATGGTGGGGGGAGTCAACAGATGACGGCGAAGATAAAATGTAATTTAAAAAAAATTAATAAAATCACTTAGCTTGCGCTTGCCGCATCGCCGACTCGCCGATGCGGTGAGCGCAAGGTAAGTGTTTTTTAAATTTTTATTTAATTTTACCAACCCTGTCATCTGTTGACTTCCTTCGCACCCTGCCCCCCGTCACCCACCACTCTTACCTGTGCCTGCCGTTACTGATAAGTTTTAAGGTGGTTGAACCACTGAAGGCCTGAATCCTGGCTCTGGCACAGCTCAAGGTCCTGCTGGAATCTAGAGCCCAAGAAGTGCCGATCTTTCATGTGGCTTCTGCCTGCCACCCTCCCTCTACATAGGATGTGGCTTCAGGGTCAGAGCTGCTGAGTTTGGAACTGGGGAGCCAGGTTAGTGACTTGGCTTCTGTTCAACATCCAGTGATTCTAGGCAAAAAATGTAATCTCCCCGTTCCTACAAATAATGAATGTGACTTTGTGGGGGAACATCCTTTACAACGCGGATTTTACACCGCAGTACCCTTACGACGCAACTTTTACAACGCAAGTTGTAACAACGAATTGCGCTGGGGGGCGCCCCAGGATAGTAAATAGTTTAATTTACTATCCAACTCCTTCCCTACTATCCACGGGGACTGGAGTTGGAATGGTAAATTAAACTATTCACTATCCAGCCCCCAACAACGCAAGTCGTGGTAACGACTTGCGTTGTAAAACATGCGTCGTAAAGTACTGCGATGTAAAACATCGCGTTGTAACGTCATACATCCGACTTTGTGTCATGTAACTAGTGCTCATGTAAAGCACTCTATGTTCGTGCTGAATAAAAAAAACCTCAGAATGATGCACAGAGGTAAAAACAAAGCTGTAACAAAAGAATAGCAAAATGGATACCAATTGACTGCCTGATTTGCACAAAGTGAATCCAGAAAACCTGTTTAATCATAACCCACCTGCTTAAATTGTGTGATCCTATGCAAATATTTTATTTCACCAAAACTCTTTTTTCTTCATTTTCATGCATGAAAAGCACCTTCAAATATGAGTTCAGAATACCAGTTGTACAAAACCTCTTGAGTTTGATTTAATAGACTGGAATGTTGCTCTATAATAATCTGGACCCCGTACATGACAATTGTCTTTCCTCTTAGATCAGTAATGGTTCATGTTTACAAATTATCACTTTTAATAAGTACTTCTCAGTTTATTGCTATAATGTGATATATTAATGTCAAAGCTTCCTCCTTAAAGAAATGCACTTAAAATTTTGAAGAGACTTTATCACATTTTACGTGATGTATGTTGTATGGTCTAAACAGCAAACATTTTCAGGGCTGTAAAATCTGAGTCAAACCCTCTGGCTCGGCTCACCCGGCTAATTTGTTGGCTCGCCCACAGTGGAGGTTCCTCCGCTAAGGCGGAGAAGCATCGTCCCACTGATCTCGAGCAGTGTAAAGTGCAAACAAAAATGATAATACCAGAAGTTATTTCTGTTTTTATGATTTTATTTTGGTATCAGCCAGGTTGGGCGGGGCTGGTATCCTGTTACATCCAGGAGGAGGAGTGGTTGCTTCACTCTAAAGTGGGCATGACTGCTTGGCCGGCCCTCTTGGGCTGCCCAAACAGTCATGCACACTTTTCATGTTCCTCACTGGGCTGCATTACACAGCCTGGTGAGGAACATGCCCAGCTCCCTTTGCCCATCTGGGCGCCAAGCCACGGCGCTCAGACCAATCACAATGCCACATTGTAGCATTGTGATTGGCTAAGGGAGGGGAGCCTATGTGCTTCCTGCTTCAGCACAGAGAGATGATGAGGGGCGGTGGCAGAGGCAACAACAAGAAGGTAAGTGTGTTTTTTAAATATTTTGTACCACCCCCATAACCCCCTGTCCCCCACCCCGCCGCTCCACTCTCGTTCTCTACCATCCGCAACTGCTCGCCCAGCTCTACAGAAGGAGAGCCTAATAGTGGTATTTATTTCCGCCTCCACCAATAACGCTGCCGCTGCCATCTGTTTTTCTTTTAATTACATTTTATACATGTCATTGTTAGAAATGGGGATCTCTAGTTGGCAGAGGTAGGTACCTTTGTCCAAGTAGGGACCCTTCTTCCTAGTCAGGGTAAACGGCATACACTTCTACAATAACCCCTGCTCACCCCTTTGGTAGCTTGGCACAAGCAGCCATGCTTATCTCAGTCAGAGGCAGTGTGTAAAGTATTTGCACATAACCAACAGTAATTCAGTGAAAACACTATAAAAGGACACCATACCGGTTTAGAAAAATATCCAATATTTGTATATAGCCAAAAGAAGACCAAAATGAAACAAAATCCAACTTACAGTACTGAAAAATATGCCCTTTGCAAGAATACGTTAAAAATGCAGTTCCTTGAAGTTGGAATCTCCGTCTGGTGCTACCACGGTGCTGAAAACAACAGAATCCAACAATTCCGTCTGACCTCATCGGTCAGGGTTATCGGAAAACTCATAAGCAGTACCTTTTGTGTTGCGGCCAATCATGTTGGTGCGGGCCAGTCGTAGCAACCGTCATGGTTGCGGTGTTAGTGAGACCAGGGCTGCAGTGCGGAGTGAAGGCGGTGCTCATTGCAGTGCTGACAGATCACGGTGCAGGCGACAGTGCCAGTTGCGGGGTGCTGACGTCGGTCGGTTCGGACTACATTGTGGGACGGGGAGGTGCGTCATGTAACTTACGAGCGGTGCACCCAAACAAAAATGCAGTCACAGGAGTCATGGTCAGCGTGCAGTGACGGCGTCAGTGAGACCAGGGCGGCGAAGTGAAGTGAGGCGGTGCAGAGTACGGTGCCCGCAGGATACGGTGCAAGCAGCAGCTCGGTGGCGGTGGCGGTGGTCGATGTCGTCGGTGAGACCAGGGTTGCTGTGCGAGATCCTGTGGTGCCCTCTGCGGCAACTGAAACCGCAGTTCCAGAGGCCATACCCAGAGGTCGGTAAAGTCGTTGCAATCCCTGGGACTTCAGAACAGGATGCAAACTCTACTCAGCAACAAGTTCAGTCCAATCCTTTCACTGCCCTTTCACAGAAGCAGTAACTGCAGGCCAACCCAGCAAAGCAACAACACAGGAAAGGGGCAGTACTCCTCCTAGCAGTTCTTACAGCTCTTATTCTTTGCAGGTTCTTTGATTCCAGCAAGTTCTAAAGTTCTGGGGTTTGGGCCCCAATATTTATACACAGTTCCTCTTTGTTCTCTCAGGCAGAGAGGCTCTGTGCTTAGTCCAAACCAGTTCTGTCCACTCTGGCCAACTTCCCAGCAGAAGGTGGAGACAGCATTGTGTAAGGCAGACCAGGCCTATTCAGGTGCAAGGAAATCTCCTCCCTCTACTCTAAATGCAGCCCAGATCTATTCAGCCCAGCCCTGACTCATCCAGGAAAGGCATGGCACCCCTCTACCCCCTCCCCCCAAGTGGCTGTCTACAGTGAATGCACATCCCCAGTCTCTTTCACTCCAAAGCCAGGCAGTCAATCCACAAACCAGCAGAGGCACACATGATGACTAACCAAGAAAATACCTACTTTCTAAAATTGGTATTTTCAAGCACAGAACATAAAAATCATCTTTACTAAAAGATGCATTTTTACATTTTGAGTTCAGGCATACTAAACTCCAGCTGCCCATCTTGTCCCAGTGGGAAGTTATACTTATATGATGTTATAAGTGAACTCCCATTCTATGCTATGGGACAGATAGCCTTTAAATAGTGAAAAACGAAATACACTGTAATTCACTACCAGGACATGTCACAAAAACCAGTACATGTCCTACCTTTAACATACACAGCACCCTTCCCACAGGGGTACCTTGGGGCCTACCATAGGGGTGACTTACAGGTAATAAAAGGGAAGGTTAGGGGCTGACAAATGGGTGCACTTGCCAGGATGACATGGGAGTTACAAACTGCGTGCTAACACTGCAGTGGCAGGTATGAGAACCCTTTTCAGGGCTGCTTGTGTGGGTAGCACAACCAGTGCTGCAGGCCCACTAGCAGCATTTGATTTACAGGCCCTGGCACTCTCAGTGCACTTTACTAGGGACCTATTAGTAAATCAAATATGCCAGTTATGGAAACACCAATCCATAATACAAATTACAACAGGAGCACTTGCACTTTAACACTGAACAGCAGTGAGAAAGTGCACAGAGACATAAAACCAACATAAACAGAGTCAAAACCAGAAGGTCAAAAAGCAAAAAGACAGGAGAAACAAGGCAAAAGATACCAGGTCTAACTGTCACTGTGGTGTAATCAGAAGCCTTTTCTTTAAAGCCTCTTTTAGCAGCAGGCTTCCATCCCACTGAGTCAGAGTGCATGCGGTTAAAAGCCTCAGATTGTTTGGGGCACTTGTGGTTTCCATTAAACAATTAAACAGAGAACATTAATTACATTATGAAATAAAACATTTTTAACAATCTAGAGGCATTTCTTTTTCAGAATACCATTGTCCATTTACAAGTAAACATGGAGCTTCCACCTCGAAAGTGGCAGTCGAAAAATGAGAACCAATACCTTTTGCAAGATGATTCCTGCTTCCAAAGATGGGAGGGAAGGGGAAAGTGAGCAGAGAAACTGCAGTACTAAGGTTGGTCGTTGGTTTCTATTCTCCCCTACTTCACCTCAAGACCCTCCCTATGAGTGACCTGGTGTTGGTGCAATAATTATTACACCTGATAAATAATGACTCTATTGGGGTACATTTATTAAGGGGTGCAATAAATAACACCTATTAGATTTCTCCTAAAATGGGGCATATGATGCGGATTTTGGTGCTTAATGCAGCAAAATCCGCAAGTCCTAGTTTATTCCTGGCCTTTATCTCCATTTAAATTTCATTAGGTTTGACTTGCCAAAATGTACAAGGAATGCAGTGTTGATCACACCCAGTCTGTGTTAGTATGTTATGTTTAGTTCTATAGCTCACTATTCAATGGGTATGATATCCTGACGCTGAAGAAGGAGCTGTATGCCGAGCCAGGGTTGGAGCCAGGTGAAGAGCCATATATTAAGTTTCATGCAGAAAACTGAGGAGGCAGCTCTGATGTGCAGGAGCAGGTCATTCCAGGCTTTATGAGCAAGGTAAGAGAAGGCATGACTGCCAGCTCTGGTTCTGCCTAGGTGTGCGGGGTGCAAGTAGGAGTCCGGCTGACCAGATGTGTCTGGTGGTTTGTGGAGGTTTATGTGGTTATTGAGGTATGTAGGGCAAATGTTGTGGAAGGCTTTATATGTGAGCTTGAGGAATTTGAAGAGCAGTCATCTATGTATTGAGAGCTCTTCGATGTCTGGAGGGATGCGATTGTGAGGTGGGGAGCTGAGGGTGAGCCTGGCTGCTGACAGGGGCGTAGCATGGTCAGTAAGATTGGAACATTTAAAAACATTACACAGCAAGCAGGGCACATGAGAAGGCTAAATGGGTAGGGAAAGGAGACAAATGCAGATTTGTCTGGGTGTTAAGTGAGAGAAAACATGTTAGCTTGTAAAATAACTAAGAATGTTGAAGACTTTCAAAACAGAGGGATAAGTGTGTGTGTTTTTGTCTGCATGCAGGCGAAAATTCCTGTTGAAATCCGACAGACACCTTACAATACCCAACTGAAAGCACCTGAACCCAGCTATTTAGCAGATAATATATTTATTAGGGGGGTGTGACACCCCAAACTCCCCCCTGAAGCTATGCCCCTGGCTGCTGAGTTTTGGTTGGTATGGAACCGTCTGGTCAGTTGATCATTGATTCCAGCATAGAGTAAGCTGCCATAGTTCAGCTTACAGGTGATGAGGGCTTAGACAACAGTTCTGCACATGGTGTTGGGGAGCCATGTGATGGTGCTCTTGAGTATCTCAAGTATTTGGAAGAAGGAGACTGACATTGCGTTCACTTGGCCAGTCATGGTGAGTTGTTGATTACTGTTCCGGGGTTCTTAGGGTGGTTTGTCGGGAGGGGAGTTTGGCAGGCCACCAGGTGATTTCCCAGAGTGAGGTGTCTTGGCTTAAGATTACTACTTCCATCTTGTCTGAGTTGAGCTTGAGGCAGTTGGTTTTAATCCATCTGACAACTTCAGTCTTGCAGGTGGAGAAACTGGTCTGAGTATTTGGTGTCTTGTCGGAGAGGGAGAGTATGAGCTGGGTGTCATTAGCATAGGATA
This sequence comes from Lissotriton vulgaris, assembly GCF_964263255.1. Taxonomy (NCBI): domain Eukaryota; kingdom Metazoa; phylum Chordata; class Amphibia; order Caudata; family Salamandridae; genus Lissotriton; species Lissotriton vulgaris. The sequence continues at coordinate 1,224,973,512 of NC_141696.1, forward strand.
TGATGTTGATTCAGCGGGAGAGAATGGTTCTAGAGTGAGGATTCTTGTTGTCCTTCGCGGATGAGATTAACAGTGTACAAGGTGAAAAGGGCCACACTGACCAACCAGGTGTGATCGGTCTAAAAGGAGCAAATCCAACAATGTGTGGGTTTTTAGATGCAGGCTTCATGCAGTCATTGGATAAGAATGGGGTGACAGACTGTGTCGAAGGCCGTGAGAAGGTCCAGTAGGATGAGGGGTGTAGTGTCAACTCTGTCCATGATCATCTCAATGTCATCCACGACAGCAATGAGGGTGGTCTTTGTACTGTGGTTGGGCCTGAATACAAATTGAGTGGTGTCAAGGAGGTGTTTGTTGTTGAAGTGGATGGCTAGGCATTTGTTGATCATCTTTTCCATGACTTTTGCTAGGTAGGGTAGCAGGGAGATAGGCCAGTGAAGATTTGGCGATGGTTTTTCTGCAGTTATATGGGATGGGTATGTCAAATTAGATTAGGGTATGGTCGGACCAGGTGATAGTTTTGGGCTTGTCTACTGGAATGTTGCTGATGCTGGTGAAGATGGGGTCCAGTAGATGTCTATAGTCATACATGAGGCCTTCCACTAGCTAGTCGAGTCTGAGGTGGGAGCTCAAGGAGATTGGTCTTGGGGTCATGGAGGTCCTCCAAGTGTTAATTGAGGTCACCGAGGAGGATAGACTCGATGATCAGGGGCAACCAAATTCACAATAGTACTGCTGAACTTGGCATGTGGTCCAGGATGGTGCTTTCAGAGGTGGTGAAGCTTTGGATTAATTATTTGAAGATGATAGTGATTCTACCTCTGGATCTACTTGTCTTATCTTGGCTTGCAATCTTGTATGGTGGGTGTGGGGTGCTGTGGCAACGACGGGGGTCAACGAGAGAGTCAGCGAAGTTTCAGTGAAGAAAAGCTGCTCTGATGAGTGGTCATTTAGCAGATCCCAAAAGGGTGTGAGAAAAATCATAAAACTCAGAATTCCAATATGTGTGTTACTGTACATATCAAAAACTTTGGTTAACTCATAATGAGGGCCCAAATACCCATGTTTTTCACGTAATAAATTCTCTTTGTCTGCCATAGCGTACATAGTGAGGCTTGGAAGAAAAAAATCGAAATACACCTGCATTTTTTATTATATTCTCAGCACATATGCAGCTAGTTCATTAAGTATAATGCGGGGTTGGCAATAGCGGCATGTGATGTAACATCGTATATTATTCAATCCTGTGGAAACATTTTTTGTTTTGTTTGAGGTGGAAAGGGTGGAAGATTTCCACCACTTTTTGCTTACGTAGGCTTTTTGGAAAATATAGTATTATTTAAAAAAAAATGTTAACTTACATATTAGGTAATGAAAGTACACGAGTAGTGTACCATTGATAATTCCTAGCACAGATGTTACATAACTGTTTTTTAAGGCCTCAGTCTCATCTATCCTACGCATCCCATTTAGCACTAATTCCTGGCAAGTACCTCCATGCGTCTTAGCCTCCGCCTCTACGATCATTTCGGTGCAGATATGTATGCTGGACTGCGGTGAGCTCCACACAAGTACGGATATGATTTTCATAGTAAATATGGGAGGGCCTGGGGAGTGATGTGAAATTGGGTAAAACTTACTATAAAACAGAAGGGATTTAGGGAGTAGTAAGTAGGGCTCTACGGAGGGACAAAGACACATGTACAAAAGAGTAGCACCATTGCTATTCACTAACGGCACTTCTAAAGTTACTACAGCCAAATAGGACCTCACACCGCAGTAAATGGGCTCCATCTCAGCCTTGGAGAAAATCCAGCACCACACATGGCCAACAGATGGTACTGCAAACACCTTCCATAAAAATCAACAGAGCCAACAAATAACTGAAGAAATATGCTGGAATACCAAAATTAGTGAAAGTTTTAATGGTATTTGTATTTAGATAGCGCTTTCCACCCCTGACAAGTCATTGAAGTGTTTTGCAGAGAGTAGCATGCTACTCCGGAACCCAAGAGTTAAACAGTTAGTAGAATACATGCGGGGGTGACAAGTTCTTTGTGGGACACCTAATCCCTCTATTGTGTGGCTGTATGGGAGGAATAAAGAAAGTCTAGCTGCCAACTGCACCTAGTCATGTGACTCAGGAACAGTCTGCAGGTACCAAATAGTTAGGGCAGGAAAATGCAGACTTTCTAAAAGTAGCTTTTTCAAAATTGTAAGTTAAAGTCTGACTTTACAAGAGAATTTATAATTGAAATTTCTCAGGCACCAAACAGGAAATGTTTACCTATTCCTAATCAAAGGTTAGCGTGTATTAAATGTAATAAGGCAGCCCAATGTTGTCCTATACAAGCGGTAAGCCTCAAAGTAGTAGAAGCAAATTCAGGAACTTTTCACTACCAGTGCATGCAAAACTTAAAAGTACACAACCTATCTTTTAATTACAATGCACCCTGCCCTTTGAGCTACATAAGGCTACCTATGGCCAACCATAGGGGTGAATTATATGAAATACAAGAGGAGTTTAAGGCTTGATAAGAGTTTTTCTTTTTGCCAAGCTGAATTGGCAGTTTGAAACTGCATTTAAGCTGTAGTGGCAGAACTAGGATATATTTTGAAGGGCTACTAAAGTCGGTGACACAATAGGTGTTGCAGACCTACTAGTAGCATTTAATTTACAGGCCCTGGGTATGCGCTTTATCACTTTACTAGGGACTTATAAATAAATTAAATATGGCAATGAGGTGTAAGCCAATTTTACCATGTTTTAGGGAGTGAGCACAAGCACCTTAGCACAGGTTAGCAGTAGTAAAATGCAGAGAGTCCCAAATCCAGCATAAGGGAACTTCAGCAAAAAGTGGAGGCAAAGGCAAAATATTTGGGGGAAGACCACTCTAAGGTTGACAGGTCTAACAGTGTAAAAAAAATCTACCCGTTTGCTTTTGATGTGTGTCTAAATTGCACCTCGGCAATAATCCAAACTGCCCTGCCATAGGTAAACATTGTAATAATTGCAGCAAAGTAAGTCACTTCCAAAGTGTTTGCAGGGCTGAGAAATTTTGCTTAGAGTCAACAATGTGGATGTTGATAATTGTGTCACTGATTTATCTGATGTGGTTCTCAACGTCCCCTGTTAAGACAAGAAATATGTTATTCTTTCACCAGGTAAAGTTAAAGGTCCTTGGTGCGAGGTATGTGTCAGTAATGTCACCCGGAGCATGACGGCTTACTCTGGTACCCCATTACCATTTTGGCGGATGTGGTATTTCATCCTTACTGGGGCAAGACTTTTCTTCTCTATATTCTGGGCATTAATCCTAAAGCTTTTGATGTAAAAGATATTGATTTATACTCATCGAAGTATTTGCAAAATAATAAGTACTGAAACACACAAGAAGTCCATTCAATTGAAAAAGTAATCCATATTATTAAGCCCATCAAGTTCTTTTTTGTTTTTATGAATTGTTTATTCCATATTTAGTTTCCACAATATCTGGTATGTACAAGCAGAAGCAGCCAACACATGTTTTGTTCATTGGACTTTTTCAAGGCTGAGCGTCCCGTAGTATGGACAGAGTCCAAGGCAGTCCAAAAAGCACGGAGGAGATCTCATCAGAATCTTGGGAGCAAATAGCGATGTAGGGCCCCCATGTACGACTCCAATAACTGTGGAAGCTGTGTGTTCCACTTATCTCAACCACTCAATAGTGCATCAAGGAATCGCATCTTCCGCTGAATAAATAACCAAGAAGTATATAATGGGAAAAGATCCAAAGCGGCATACACTGATATGAGGCAAACCTGCGTCCGATTGCTCCAGTGAGCGTGTCAGCCTTGATAAGCCTGAAAAGTGTACAATACCCATATAGAGTGGCAGTGCGGAGTTCCAGTGCCCTTTTCTTTTTTTTTCTTTTTTTTTTAAGTTCTTTTTATTTGCAGAATAAAGTGAACAAAACTGGTCAATACATTGTGCATAGTAGAGTCAGTCATAGCACCAGTACAATACATTGACAGTGTGATACATATTGTAAATTGAATTAGCTTTGGAGAGCAACATTTTATTCTATATCTTCCATACCAGAACGGCGGGTTTGTGGAGGCTCACATATGTCACCTCTGTATTCGTTCCAGCTTGACCATACCTCCCCCCACTTTCGGGGGCATCCTCGCACAGTATATACAGTCTTCTCCTGCAGCATGCACCAATCCATGTCTTTTTGCCATTCGGCTAGTTTCGGTGTCCAGTGCCCTTTTCAGGCTTATCATGGCAGGCTCGCTCGCTGGAGCATTTGGACGCAAGTTACCTCATATTGGATTATGCTGCTTTGGACCTTTTTCTAGTAAAATACATGCTTCCTTTTTACTACTCCTAAATACCCTTTGTGAATACCGAAAGTCGTAAAGTCAGGATTTTGTCTCTGTTAAACTTAAGTTTTGTTTTTAAGTTTAACTTAAGTGAAACATACGTTTAACTCAGACAAAATCTTAACTTTACTACTCCTGGATGCCCTTTGTGAATAACGAAAGTCGTAAAGTTAGGATTTTGTGTCAGATTACTTTTGTGAATCGGGCCCATAGAGCCTGATTGATACTTTGGTGGATGGGTACTCCATCTAAAAAATGACGGATATCCCGTCTGTGTTATTAAAAGTGTCATAGGATATAATGCACTTGTAATAAGATGGAGGGGTAATCTGCCATATTTGTGAAGGAGTAACCTGTCCACCAAACTTTGAATCATATTAGGCTACAAGAGCTACCAGTAATCCGTGAGGCATGGATATAAATGCTTAGATGAAACAATGGCACTCATAGGTATCACTTAGAAAAATCAATACATTATTTGAATAGCTAGATAGTTCATGCTGTCGCCATGGAATCACCCTTCAGATCACCACAACATTTATCATATTGATTAATATGCAAAACACAAAAGCATCAACAAATTAAATCCACTGATCTTTGTGAAATAATGTGCAAAGTGTCCCCAGTGAAAACGAGCCATAGAAAGAGAGAAAACAAGTTATTTTACAATAATACAAGTGACTGTATGTTTCTCATAACAAACAACCATATTAAATCATCAATAGTAGTCCATTTGCCTTCTACAGGGCCAATGTTGTTTGTTTGTTTGTTATAGGTGTCGACGATGTTTCGCCCCAGAATAAAATGACCAGATCTTATCAGGACATAAATGATAAGGGAAACATCTTACAATTACAAACTGGTAAAGTTTTGAGCAAATGACAACAGTCCCTGTTCTGCATGGAGTAACAGGCTCACCCTCTGTGTTCTTCTTGCCATTTGGAGCTGTCCTTCCTATACCCATTGGAGCACCAGAGGCCTTCCACATGGGTTCAAAACGTTAGAGGGTTAAATCCCTTGCTCCCTGAGATAGTTCCAATTGTTTGGACATTTCACGAGGGTGACTATATAAACATTCGGAAGATTGTTGCAGCCTCCACTAGTTTTTGGTTGTAAGAGTTCCCTTTATCATTTATGCATGCTGCACAGAACCCACTGCAAAGAACATGGCATAGGCAGACTGGGTGCAGAGTACGGTCAAAGGCCACGATCAAAGCTATTTAGGGCACACCCTGTGGGCTCTGTGGTCATGGCAATGACAATGACAATGACACTTTATTTGTGTGGTTAATAAAAACCAATACAAAAAGGAACAATCAATGTTAAAAGAATAATTAAAATTGAATAAAATAACAATGTATATATACGGCTTGATCCTAAAACCACCCTTTGGTATTTTATTTTCTAAACTTCAGTAACTATAGATCATTTGACTGCTCCGGACCAGTTTTTAGAGGGGACCGGACTGCATTAGGCCTTCCTCCAGATTAATTTCATGCGGTGCCATAGTTGACCTGTCCATTAGGGCTTGTCGGGCATGATAGATGAACTTCCCAAAGTTAGCCATGTGCTTCACCGTGTCTAGCAAATATAGCTGAAGGACTGCCTCCTTTGCCGACCGCGTGCCCAGTTGGAGGAGAATGGGCCTTAGATGGATGTGGCGGATTGACAACAGGGCAGGACAGCATAGTAAGACGTGAGCCAATGTTTCACGCTTATAATGGCATAGGCGACACACCATAATCGCTGGTCTTACTTTCACTGAAGGATACAGATGTTTTAATGGAAGCACTTGCAGTCTAGCTACAAGAATCCTTTGTAGGGCTTGCCTCCCCAACGGCTGTGTAAGGTGAGGTTTGCGGCCATGTGATGTGTGAAGGGAAATTTGGGTCTCGTGGAAGCCTCTGGCTGTCAAAGCTTCAATATCCAGTTTTCGAGAGCATGATCTTACTTGCTTTTTTATTGATGTTTTGATAGTTGTGTACGTAAATATGTTGGGATCCCAGTTCTCTGTAGCTAAGTTCAAGAGGTCTTTAGCTAAAGCGAGACCGGTTGACCACGGGTTGCCCGGGTTTTTAAATATTTTGTTTATAACAAACTTTATTGAGTTCTCTGGGGCCACAGTGGTTAAATAAAAGTATTTTGCCAGGTTTGCCAGTTCTTCCAAAGATTGTCGGTTAAGATTGAATTCCAAACGAATTAGAGTGTTCCTTGTGCAAGACGGAAGACAGAATAGCTTCTTGTAGGCTGCACAGTTGATCCTTTCGAGGTCTTGCACCAATTTGCCTGGAAACACCTGTATCGCATAGTTGAGGGAGGGTAGTAATTATGCCCTCAGGACTCGTTGGATAGCCGAGGTCCTTGGACTTTCCAAGGTGGCATTAAGTTTACAGATGGCGTAAGTGACCATTTTGCCTTTCTGCTGAAGCTTGTGTCGATGGGCCTGTGGCCGAACTGTTTCACTGATCCATACTCCAACATAATTGTACGATTCTGTGCTGGACAATGTTAACGCCTTAACTGCAGCCAATAATTCGGCGCAGTGCGGGCGTTCTAAAAGGTGGACGGGGCCGCGTCGGCCGTTGGCCGATGGTATCACGCAACGGGTTGATGGTCCCAGGCTCCATTTCATTAACGGATGTCGGCCAAAGATCACTATCTTAGATTTCGTTGGGTTTGCAACCAGCTTGTTTTTGGAATTATACTCTGCTAGTGCTGTTAGGCCTTTTTGAAGGCCAACTTTAGTGTGGTTTAAAAGGACCAGGTCGTCTGCGTACTGTATTAACTGGATTCTAGTTCCCCCAATTCTGGGAGTCGCCAGAGTTGCTCCGTGCAGTGCTTTACCCAGATCTGCTGTGTATAAATTAAAATGCAGCGGGGCAAGCATGCAGCCCTGCTTTAACCCGTGATTTGTGCTGATTTTTTCTGTGGCTGTTTCGCACAAGAGTTTGACTCTTACCCAAGTTTGCGTATACAGCAATCTAATGGCTTGGAGTAGTTTCGGGCAGATATTCCAGCAGGCCAATTTCTTCCATAAGATGTTATGGTCTACCCCGTCAAATGCTGCTGTGTAATCAATGAAGCAGGCAAAAAGCGGCTGATTATTCTTAGCCATTGTTGGTTGTACTAAATATGATAAAGCAATGATGTTATCTAGGGTGGAGCCTCCCGGACGAAACCCAGTCTGATAGAAAGGAAGCAGATTCTTCTTGTTAACTCAATCCACTAGTTCCATCAGGAGAGTGCTTGCATAGGCCTTGCCCTCCACATCCAATAAGGCAATCATGCAGTAGTTCTTTGGGTCCGTGCTTGGCCCTTTTTTATAAATTGGATGTAGTAGAGATCCCCTCCAGGAATCTGGGACGGTGAACAACCTTTACAACGCAACTTTTACCACGCAGTGCCTTTATGACGCAACTTTTACAACGCAAACCATTACAACGCATTGCGCTGGGGGGCGCTCTAGAATAGGGAATAGATTTAATTTACTATCCAACACCTTCCCTAGTGTCCACGGGGACTGGAGTTGGAATAGCAAATTAAATAATTCACTATCCAACATCCAAAAGCACTATGCGTTGTAATGGTATGCGATGTAAAAACCGCGTTGTAAAGGCATGCGTGGTAAAAGCATGCGTTGTAATGTCATACATCCATCTGGGACGTCCGCCAAGAGCCTACACTCCGTATACAACTGTCCCAAATTCTCAGCTCAAAAGTTGATATCCTCTCTAAAGAGGGAGCCAGGCAGGCCATTTGGTCCGGGGGCTCCATTGTGGCGTATTTTTTCATGATTGTTCGTATTGCCTGTGTTTCAGTATGGCATCGGCTGGGGGGTCCATGGATTCAATCGATGTTTTATTTAGGTGTTCCCCGAAAGTTGGTATTTCAATGGGTATTTCTTTAAATCGTTGGTATAGAGAGTTTTTACGTGGGCTGACCAAGTACTTGCATCAAGTGAGTTCTCCCTATTAGAAGTTCCACGGATTACCTTATTTATATATTGCCAAAACTCTTGGGTTTTACTAGGGGCAAGCAACTCGAAAATCTTCAGCCATTTTTGCTCTGTAAGTTCACGTTTTGCCTGCCAGACCACTGTTGCATGTCTCTTTACCGGTTGTTTTAGGTCTTTTTTGCAGTCACCGATCTGGTTGCTCCATAAGCTCTACGTTTCGAGTTAAGTTCTCTTGAACATTTCTTGATTGCTGGTTGATATCCCAATTTGTAAGCGGAATTGACATGGGTTCCTTGATTATCGCTCCCTCAAAGTTGGTAGGCTAAGTCGTATGCGAGTGAGCCCCATTCTCCTATTCTGCCCTTCTCATTATGGCCAGTCTGCCAGCCTTTCCATGTTAGTTTCCATGAGGCAAACTTTTGGCACGGAGGCGGTCCCCATTTGATTCTTCTAAGGAGTCTGTATAGCTCTTCTCCCTTTGTAGCTCCAGTACAACGAAGAGTATACCGTGTTTTCGCACTAACGGACAACTCTAAGGTGAGGGAAGCATGGTCACTTTCAAACCGGGGGTGGACTTTTCATTCACTTTATAGTTTGACATATGTTTTTGCAATCTCTCGCTTAGTAGAATGTAATCTATTGTTGTCTGGTTGTTGTAAGTGGGTGGTATCAATGCAGTTGGGTTATCTTTTGTGGTTAGACAGTGTGTCGTAGCGAACTTATCCTCATAAGTGCTGCGCCAGTCCAACGGCCGACGGCACCACTACCTCTGGAGTGCTGCCGTCGGCCGTTGGACGTTCCAACTGCACCTGTGCAATGGAACGTTCAGCACTGGAGCTGGACGTTCCATAGCTGCTAAGGTGTTATAGACCAGCATTAGGGCATTAAATCTCCTGGTACTTCCATTATGATGATTGGTCATGGGGGCTGGGTGGAATCCATCACAAAAGGCCATGCCCTTTGCACTTAGCATGCCAGGTATAGTCAAAAAACAAGTTCAGTCGGGTCCAGGATCATTGGAACTAGGCACAGAGGATAGCCAAAGGCCACAGCCTCTACTGAGCACATACTGTTCATGTCCACAGGTGGTGCTTTATGGATAATTTAGGCAGCGGTCCTTGTAAAATAAAAGCAAAAAAAAAATGAAAAAAGCTTTGTTATAAGGAACTTATGTTTGTTTAAATAATCCAATAAACAAAAATGGGGAAGATGGAGGTAGACGTTAGGTTCATCCTCCAGACTGGGTGTAGGTATTACCGAACCTGTAAATGACAGATCAGAGAACCTAACCAAAGGGAAGGGCTTCTGCTAGAGGTGCGTAACCACGCCCTGAATCTAAGAAGAAAAAATTCTCTTCTTGAGTCCCCTCACTCACCAAGGGTTTCCCCTAGTTGACAAGCTTCATCATTGGGGCCATCCCAGACAGCTGCTGTCTGGGGCGTGCTGCAACTTGCGAAACTACGTAGGAGCATTTTTTGTGAAAAAATGTGTAGTGCAGTGTTTGGGGGAGTGGTGATGGTGATGCTAAAAATACCTAGCTAGCTGTTTGTTTTGTCTTGTAATGTTTACTCATGAGTGTTTCTTTCTTTTTTACCAATGTTTTCAAAGATTAACCATGCTTTCTCACAATAGAGTAGTCCGATATGTTCCAAGGTGTCACATTGGATACAAGCACTAATTAAAAAAAAAAAACTTTTACTAGTAAGGGCACCGACACAACCTATAGAGGAATGCATTGATTTAAGCACTGAATATGGTTTGGACCTGCCCACATGAGAGGTGGGCAGGCAATATGTACTAATCTCTTTGTCACTTTATCTCCTTGAACAGATACTACGAATCTGATTTCAAACGTATGTATTTAATTTTGGTGCTCACATAGTAGGTGTGCATCTGTTCTTTGTTATATTATTTTTTTAGTATAGGATTGTTTTTCTCATGGAGTGGTACGTATGGGGCTGGTCCCCATGTGGTCCTGAAGAAGAGGTTTAGGGGACACCTCGAAACATGTCGATAGTATACACATAAGTTACACTTCCTCCCTACTTTTAACCCCTTTTTATCCATACCAACTAGGAGCTGGAATAAATTAATCGCTCACTAGCTAGGTATTTTTAGCATCACCATCACCACTCACTGCACTACACATTTTTTCACAAAAAGTGCTCTACGTAGTTTCGCAAGTTGCAGCACTCCCCAGAGTGTAGCTGTCTGGGATGGCCCCAACGATAAAGCATTTCACCTAGGGGCAACCCTTGGTGAGTGAGGGGACTCAAGAAGAGAATTTTCTCTTCTTAAATTCAGGGCATTGTTTCGCACATTTAGCGGAAGCCCTTTCCTTTGGAAGCCCACACCACTTAAGAGCAGGCTGTTAATTGAACACAGATTCAATTCCATCTTGAGGTTATACAAAAAGTTTGTTATCACCGGCACTGGAGGTTTAGCCAAGGTGCAAAGTGCCACTCTTTTTGGTGCTGACGTATGGAGCTATGCAGATACTCATCAATTAACCTATGTAGAGAATATCTTTGCCCGTCAGCTTGTATCTCTGCCATCTAGCGCCCCTCTGACCCCACTCTTTTTCGATCTGGGCCTGAAAAGAATCGCTGATTTGGCTTTATATAAGCCTTTAGCATATTGGGTCCACCTCTGGATTATACCTGAGCTTAGTGATTACAGAGACTCCCTTAAGGATCTATTAAAAACTATCACTGCTAGGCAGGAACATTGTTTAAAATCTATCCATGACTGCTTTTATAAGCTGGGTTTGGCGAGATTGTGGGATGATCTGGAATCCATACGTAAAGATGACCTTGCCAGTGTAAAAAAACTGCTTTTGGACTTATGTGCATGATTGCTATGCAGGCACCGTGGACAAGGGTCCCCAAACAAGCAAATACATGGAATTCTGTAATGTATTTTATTTATCTAAAATCCCACAGAGCTCTAAATGTGATATGCACAATAGAATATTTTCATCATCCTAGGCATAATTATACCCCTTTGACTAGACCATTTTTATCTACTGTATTTTTAAACTAATATTAATATACCAAAATGTTTTTATTTTGGGGAGCTTGTTGCAATTAATATGGGTGTTACAAGTTTGCAACTATAATATAAACTGTTTTTATGACCTGTATATTTGAACAGTTTATTGTTTGTATACTTTGATGGTTTTCTGGCAAACCAAATAAAGTATTAACTATTACTTATACGGCAACCCAAACTTATCATATAGGACAGGTAGGCTTCACAGTAGTGACATACGAATTTAGGAGGTTTTCACTACCAGGACATCTAAAACTTAAAAGTACATGTTCTTACTTTTTATTTGGAATACACCCTGCCTTTTGGGCTACCTAGTGCCTACCTTAGGGGTTGACAAATGTAATACAAGTGGAGTTTAAGGTTTGGCAAGGGAATTAGTTGCCAAGTCGAATTGGCAGTTTAAAACTGTATTTAGGCTGAAATGGCAGGCCTGGGACATGTTTTGAGTGGCACAATAAGTGCTACATGCCGATTAGCAGAGTTTAATTTACAGGCCCAGGGTACTCTACAAGGAATTTAGAAGTAAATTAAATAAGCCAGTCAGATATAAACCAGTTTTAGAATGTTTAGGGAAGTGAGCATAAGCACTTTCACACAGATTAGCTGTAGTAAAGTGCACAGAGTGCACAACCGGGATCTACCTGCTCGTCTATCCGCCCAAGATGCATCACCGATCTGACTTTGCAGCAGCTCCTGCTACATTTTTCTCTACTTCAGCAAATCCTGTTCATTGGTGGTTTCCCTAAAGGGTACCTGGCCTCCTCGAAATCTCGGGGACTACATCCTCGTCCCGCTGGAAATTTCGACTTCCAAAAAAGTGACTATGTCCGAATGCAGAAATCGTCACCACAACTTTGTTCAGCGGCTCCCTGATGACGACACTCCTCCTTGGACACCACCCACAGCCTTGACCTGCTGAACTTCTCAGAAATTTTTCTTGAAAATTTTCTTTTAAGTCCGACGGTAATCGCCGACTATGCCCAATCCACTTCTTGTGTCCGACCTGCGCTCCATCCCGGTCCACCATATTTTTCGACTTTGACCGGTCTTGCACGACTAAATGTCTGTGGTTGGCACTTCGATATTTTAGGTGCTAGGTTTTACTAAATTCATAACTATGTTTATGCTCATTGGATTGTTGTTCGGTTTGGTGTCAAATAATTTATTAAAATGTACTCTATTTTTCTGAATTGGTGTGGGATTGTTTTCTTTTGTTGAGTTTTCACTTAATTTCTATTTGTGTGCTGCATGAATATTTTACACATTGCCTCTAAGTTAAGCCTAACTGCTTTTGTGGGAAGCTACCACAGGGTTAAGCAAAGGTTACATTAGATTTTTTTGTGGTTCACCCTGATCAAGATTGTGGCTGTGGCTTGAATAGTGTCACCCCCCTTCAACCAACAACCCCGTTTCTCACATTGGTGTTCAGCAGTGTGGATCGGTACTGTATTTGTGCAGTGCCATACAGTGATTTGTGTTACAAAAAATCCCAGATAAATAATTTGACACCAGAGTTGACCTCTTTTTAAATTCTTCCTAGTTTTCTAAATGTAAGTGCCCTACCTTCCGTTTTGCACCGTAGAAATGGATCTGGTCAACCTTGACACCCTCAGTAGGGCTGATATGCTGAAGCTCTGCAAGGAGAGGAGGCTGAAGGCAGGCCGGGGGGGCTACTGAACTGGAACTCCAGGAAGCTTGCAGAGCATTTGAGGAAGTTCAGAGAAGGCAGGCAACCCCAGTGGAGGATCATGAGGGGAGCAGTCTCAGAGGATGATGTGAAGATTGAGGACCCAGCCCTGGGCCATGAGCTGCAAGGAGAGCCCAAATCAAACCCAGTGGATGCCCAGAATGGGGCAGGTAGTAGTGTGCCTGCCAGGGCCCTGGCTTTAGAGGAGCTGGATGACAGGAAGGCGGGGTTGGCATTCAAACTTCAACTTGCCGAGATGAAGCTGGAAGGAGAGGAGAGGAAGCCCCAGGCTGAGAGAGCCTTGGCAAGGGAAAGACTGGCCATGGAGGGAAGAAAAATATCCCATGAGCTCAGTCTCAGAGAGCTGGCAACATTGGTGGCAGCATACCTGCAGTGTCTACTAGAGTGGTGAGGGTCCACATACCACAAGAGTTGGTGCCCAATTATGTGGTAAGGGATGATATAGACAAGTGGCTTTCTGCATATGAGGTAGTTATAAGGGTACACAAGGTTCCAGTAGAGTACTGGGGGACAGTTAATGGAAACACATGCCCACAGTAGAGAGTGACACACTTCACACACTTGATGCGAGGACCAGACAAAGTATGCCCCCTTTGAAAACAATACTTTTTGCTAAATTTGGGCTGCCCCCTGAAAAATACCATCAGAGATTCCAGGACAGCCACAAGCTCGCAAACCAGTCTTAGGTGGATTTCTTAGATTCCTCAAGCAAGGCCCTGAACAGCTGGGTGAAGGGCAGCAAAGGTAATGAGTATACTGGGCTGTATAATATGATTATGAGGGAGCACATGCTCACTTACAGAGCTGTGCCACCACCTACTGGATAGAAGGGTTACTGAACCCGGGAAGATTGTTGAGGAGGCAGACCTCTGGTTCAGCACCGGGGTGTCTAAGAAAGCATCTGAGGGGGAACTCCCAAAAGGGTGATTGGGGTTGTCACCAGAAGAAAGAGGGGGGAGGTAAAAACAAGGAGTTCTCCCAAGGTTCCCAAAATAATTCTCATGGGAAAGGGTCCCATTCCCAAAAACACTGGTAAATTTGTCCCCAAGTGTTATGAGTGTTAACAGTATGGGCACCCCAAAAGTGATGCCAAGTGTCCCAAAGGGACACAGCCCCCCAGTAGTGGGTAGACACTGGGGTTGGACAGTTTAGTGCTTGGGGAGAAGTAGCTCCAGTTAGTTTTGGGGTAGAGCATACTAAGGCTGACAGATCTAACAGCCATATCTAAGTAGAATTGGCACATTCCTGCTGTCTCCCTGCAATGCAAGGCAACATAACAAGTTATCTTGCTGTGTTGCGTTGCATTGCATGATGTTTTAGTAAATCTGGCCCTCAGTATCCAATGGGCTCAGCTTTCAGGTTAGAAGAGTGGGTACAGGTACCAGGACATGATCTTTAAACGTACCCATTGTCCAGACCTCTCATCAGAGTACTTATTGAGCATGTTTTCTTCCAACTGAGATCCAACATGCTTTTTATGCCGCAGTGTGTCTCTTGTGGATATGCTATAAATGTCACCCAATTTCTGTGTTACGTGGATAAAAGCCTGTGCAGTGTAGAGGATATTGCTGAGTATTTCGTCAGATGTTAAACTGTTAGATAAATGTGCATGCTATGTTTTTGGCCAAATTGTTTAACAAATGTGTTGTATAATTCCCCTTTTGACATTACTTTAAAAATACTTCTTGGTGAGCTCATCACAAAGCCTACTGCTAAAAATGTTGGTTTGCTTCTAATATTTGCTCATTGACTCGGTAATTGTGTGCAATTCAAGCAATGTGGCTAAAATTATTCCATTGGGTGTGGAGTTTCCTTATTGGTGGTAATTTTGTTAAATCCTTTTGGATTAATAAACTGGCACTTTATGGGGTTCAATTCTTGTGCAGTCTTGGGTAGTAACTTGCTTTGGACATAATAAAGATAGCAAGCTTTTAGCATGCATGAGTAAACCTTTTGGGATTTTTGGCTCAATTGTAGTGATAGGTTTCAGGGATTGATGCATTAATTCAATTGAGATTATAATCACATGTCCTATTAAAAATGGTGATCTTGCCATATTTTCCTTGTGAGTTCAGCTTTAGTATTTCATTTTCACTTCCCCTGTTTATTATTTACTCAAAGTACTTTACTCAACCTAAAGCTCCATGTCCTGATCTATTTTTTTCATTTACAGTATTATATTGATGGTAACTGTTCCTTGTCTGCAGTCTTACCCTTTTATTCACTATTACTTCGTCACATTCATCCTTTCTTGATCAATTGTCATATTTAAACATCCTTTATTTGTGGGTGAATGTCAATTTTCTTTGGTTTCTTGAGATATTTCTGCCCTATCAGTTTCAAAATTATGAGTCACACATGGAAAGTAAGCTGGCCCTCACATACAGTTCCCTAAGCCCTCGGTGCCTGATTTAGAGCTGGTTGATAATGGAAAACCTGATTTTTGGACAAAATGCCAAAGCTAGAAGAAGGCAGTGCAACACCTGGATCACCTCCCTCATGCCACCCCTGTTGTGGAGAGGATCCTACCAATTAATTATCCCCCAGAATGAGCATTCTCTCCAGATACTGAAGGATTTTCCATTGTCATCTAACTCTCAATCAGTCTCCCAATATTTTGACATCCATAACCCTGACAACCAGGGATGCAGCCCACTGTGTAGACCCTTCATGAGTTGAGCTCCTTCTGCATCTCATTTAATTTTTATATTGAATTAGGTAGGCAGAGGCTTTTCGCTGTTTCACCATCACTGATTATTTTTCTGCGAGTCGCGTGTTAAGTGCTCCTTTACCTTCAGCACTTCGGTTGCTTCATCTATGTAGCCCTGGCAACCAAGACTATATTTACTATATCAGCAGTGATGTGATTGATACACCTTCTGCACTTATATTTTTTAATTTTTTTTGTTGCTAAATGTGTACGCCAAGTAATTACTGTTTTCGACCTTTCGATCTTCTCCTCCCCTCTTTATGTTACGTGAAGGTTCTTATTCTATCAACGAATGGAAGAAAATGGTATTTCATCTTTTACTGCATTCGGATTTCTCCACCTGCGTCCCCCTGTTGTAACTATTGCAGCCTGAAGTCACTGTCACATACTGCCCATGCTCACAACACATCTTTTTCGCACAATATATTGCATCCTTTGTTTGCTGTTACACTAAACTTTTGCACCTCATTTAGAGCTCTAGGGATGGAGTATATACCCCCGACATGGCAGAGCACTTTACTAACCCCACACCGAGCTTACTCCACCCGCCGGTAATTAGAGAAGTTCAGCAGCCCAGCTGACAGTTCTTGTAATGGCAGAACCCCTGTCACCACGATTCCTGTCAATGCGTTGAAAGTGTGAAGGATGGCTGTGTCAACATGACAGAGCCATACAGCAAAACTTCAGCATTTGTTTTTTCAAAACCAAAATCCCAAAACAGGATTTCCTTTTGAATAAATAAATAAATAAATAAATTATGCCCCCCCCCACCCACCCTTGTCATGGGAGACTTTTCCCATGGCGTGGGAGTCATTTACAAGTTTTCACTATCCCTTTCCACCAGGTTTTAGCTGTAGGTAACAGACAATGAAAACTGCCCATTTGACTGCCCACTCTTAATAGGGTGGGCGATAAAAGGCAAAACCTCCAACGAACCTTACCCTGTCGCGCTTGTCATGTCCCTAATGAAATGAGGACAGACACTTATATTCTTTGAAGAGCTTTATTACTTCCATCTGCTTCTGTCCCTGTCCCTACTCTAACTGCCCCCTTCCTGTGTCCACTCCTCCTCTTCCTCTAGCCCCCTAGCTCCACCCACACCCAGCTACTAGACTGCACTCCAACATTACATCTCCCCCCTTGTTAACGAAATGAACTTAGCGTCTAACATATTTAGAGTTCCTGGGTCAGCCATACGAGTCCGCGGGCTGTTCGCTTGAGATATATGGACGCATCTCAGCTTGCGTTGTGTGGCCTTCTGCCTCCTCGAAGAGAGCATCTTTTATTACGAGAGTACATCTTTGCACTTGCGCGACTTCTCGTGTGATGTGCATGTGTTCAGATTCATGGTGGTTTTTACTCAACTTCTGAGTGCTCCACTCACCTTCAGTGTCTGAGGTGCCTATGGAGAGCTCAGTTTGATATCGGCAGTCTGTCCTCCTTTGTGACTCTTGCTCAAGTGACGCTCGGCCTCTTTTCTGAGGGGATGTTGTTCTGGTTCCCTTCCAAATGCATGCATGTATTTTTACTTCCTTTTGCCTTGTCCGGTCGAGAACAACACTGTCTTCCTGTTCCGAGTCCTGAATACCAGCCGGTGGGGTAAGAACTGCGGAGCTTATCTTGGTATGGCTTGGAGACTGATTTGCTGTCTCTGGTTGTCTCACCCACTCCTGCTCGTGCCTGGAACAGGTGAACCCTGGGACCGGCTGGGTATTTGTGTGTTTCGTTCTCATCTGATGATGACCTGTCTCTATTGACATGTCTGGCTTCCCTTGCAGATCAACTGGTTGGTCCGTCTTTTCCTGGGTGCTAAGGGCCGCGATATCCGTTTTCCTTTTATAGGACCTTCGAGTCAACCTCGCTGCCCCTATCCGGGGTGACGGTGTAGTATTTGTGTCTTGATGCACCTGTGATTGATATGACAGGTTGTCTGGTGGAGTGATCGAGTGTGCATTGACGTTGGTGTGAGACGTGTCACTCTTGACGGGAAGAATGTCCCTTGGTTCTCCGATGTGTTCGGGTGATTGGCACCGTGGCCGTTGTCGGGACCACGACTCTGTCGACTCAAAGGATCGGACCGACATGCTTTCTGGATCAGAGGAGTTCTCTGTCAAGTCCCTCTGAGAATGTTTCTTTGAGAATGTCGCGCGTGGCCGTTGTCGGGACCACGACTCTGTCGACTCAAAGGATCGGACCGACATGCTTTCTGAATCGGAGGAGTTCTCTGTCAATTCCCTCTGAGAACGTTCGTTTGAGAATGTCTTAACGGGTGGACTTCGAAACTGGGTAGTCCGTGGCAAGTTGCTTTGCATGCCATAGCTGTCTTTGAGGTGTTTCTCCGGGTATCTTTCTCGAGGCATCTTTGTTATCGATTCACTAGAGAGGTTGTTTGATAACCACGTACTCATGTCTTGAGTTTGATCCCAGGGTATTTCAGTTCTGTCTCTCATGCATGATGATAATGACCTCCTCTCCGTTTCTTCATTAGTTTGAGTGTCATGCACGCGTTTGTCTTCCTCCTTTCGTTGTCTGGATGAATCAGTCCATCTTATGCGGTTCACTTCCTCTTCACCCTTGTTTGGTGTACTGACATCGGTGTTACCGGTGTGGTGAGTCTTCCTGTTTGGCGTCTCCTCGGACTCGTCTCTCGACCAGTGAGATGCTTGTGGGTGGTTGTGTACCGATTTCCAGTGTTGACTTGATTGGTTCAGTCTTCTGTGTTTTGCCTTTCTTGCACGTTTGTTGGACAGACTGTCATTTGATCCATTGGTGCGGTCTGAACCACTTGACCCTTCCTCTGTTTCAGAACCGTTGGCACCATCTGTTGACTGACTCCTGGAGATTGAATAACTCCTTGAGGTTATATCAGTGTCGCTATCGCAATCTGAACTCATGACGCTTTGTCTCTTCTTTTGTCTTGGCTCTGATCTGCCTTCACCTTCCCTTTTTTTGGTTTTGTTTAATTTGTCTCTTACTTCGACCCGCACTCCGACCTCGGCCCCTCTGATAATTCTCCTTAGTGACCACTGCCCCTGGAGGATCTTGCGCTTCGTGTCTGCATTTGAACAGCCTTCAATTATCCGAAGTCGAACGGCTTCTTCATTTGTAAAGGTATTGAAGTAGCAGCCGGGCACTAAGCTTTGCAATCGGGCGATGAATTTTGGCAGTGGTTCTCCTGGTTCCTGCTGTGCTGTGGTGAAGGTGATGCGAGCATGATCCACGTTTACCGGTGCATGGAAATGGGTACGTAGCTTCTTTTGGAGTCTCTCATAGGTCTCTGTGTCCTTTTCAGGGAATGTTCTGACTAAACGTCGACCCTCCTGGCCTACCAACTGGAGGAGTAGTGTCAGACATTTTCTATCTCTTCGTTCACCGATTGCATCGAGGAAATCGTCCAATGATTCCAGCCACCGGTTCCATCTGGTGCCCAAACTCTGACTGTCAGTCTGTGTCACTGGGGGCGGTACTTCAATGCAGGGATTGGACTGACGGGTTGCTGTACCCACCACCATGAGGGAGGAAAGTTTTCGTCTGCTACCGTCGCCGGATTGTTCACTTTGCTTCTTGTCTTATTTGCTGACCACCTTCTGCCGAGATCTTTCGTCTGGTTGTTTCCTCTGAGGTTGGTAAGTTTTGCAATTATCTTGATAGGTACCAGTTGATGAACTTGGACTTCCTGAGATCCGAATGGCTCCCACTCAGCTAAACTATGCGTGACTCGTGGCTCGCTTTCTTTAGAGTTGCATGGCAGCTGCAGGTGGTTGGTGACTCTTCCACGATGGTGTCTGGTACATTTGGCATCCCGTTCACTCATGTGTCTATTCTGGATTAGTGTAGGTTATCCAATCACTTTGTTGATTGGAGAGGGCTTCCTTGACGTTCCTCCACTCGTGCCTCTGATCATTTATTTCCTTAGCACCCTTTGCTTTTGATTGTTTGTCCTTTTATTACTTTTGCCACAGCTTGTTCGCTTGCGTGTATCAATGTTTGCTCCTTTACGTTTGCCAATATCTGTTCATTTGGATTTGCCAGTGCTTGTTCCTCTAACTTGCCAAGGCTGGTCCCTTATTGTTCACTCGCAGTATCACTGCTCGTTTCATTTCCCGTGCTAGTGCTTGTTTCATTAGTGTTTCCAGCATCTGCATGTGCTTGTCTTCATATTGCACTTCTTGCGTTTACTCGTGCTTATTTCTTTGTTCAGCTTCTTGCATTGGCTCGTGCTTGTTTTCTCATTCTACCTGCTCGTGATTATTTATTGTGGCCCTTGCACTTGCTTTTGCTGTTGCACTGTTGTGGCTTCACTATTGACTTTATCTGTCTCTTGCATTTGCTAATGCTTGTTGGATTGCTACAACTTTGTATTTGTCAGTGTTTGTTTGCTTCCATCTACCAATGCTTGTTTCTTTTACAGTCACCAGTGCTTGTTTTCCACAGTCGCCAATGCTTGTTTTTATCCTATCTGCCAGTCTGTTTTCTACTAGTTACCATGCCTGACTTTAAAATGGCCACCTGCAGTTTGCACATAGAAGGTGTCCCAAAACTGCCTGACTCCAAGATGGCCGCCGTAGTTGCTGGCATGCACTACTTCTTCTCTGTCTACTCGACCCCAGTTCCCTCACTCGGGACTCACCGGCAGGCGATCCCAGGGGCTGCACACCTCGGGTTCAGTTCTCCACAACGTTCTCCACGGTCAGGTGAGGTTGGGGTGGGCTCCCGCCTTACTTTGCAGGGTCCCGCGCTTCTCCTGCGAAGACGTGCCAAAGCTCACGCATCGGGCGTGAGGTTTCCCGACGTCGGATGGCACTCGAGCCCCGACTTCAACGCGCTCAGCAGCGCTTGCCAGGAGATCTTCAGGAAGCAGTGTCTTCCACACTGGGGCACTTTTTCTTACTCTCTGGGGGCTTGGCAGGGTCGGAGTGGGCTCCCGACTTCTGTGCACGCAGCACTCACCAGGTTTGCACACTTCCCGCGTGAGTCGCGTTTCAGCGCGAACAGCGTCTCTTCCTTCGAGCTGTTTGGCGCTCGGTGTTTCGGCTCCCTCTTGGCTCCCTTTCAGTCTTGGGAGGGGTAGGGTCACTTGCTGCTGGCCTCTATACTCAGGCGGCAGCTCCGTTTTACTCGCCAGCGTTCTTCTCACCTCGAGGTCGCTTGGGACAGGGGTCTCTTCGTGGGGTTCTGCAACTAGTGAGCTTGCTGCATCCCACCCTCGTCGCCAGTTGTCATGTCCCTAATGAAATGAGGACAGACACTTATATTCTTTGAAGAGCTTTATTACTTCCATCTGCTTCTGTCCCTGCCCCTACTCTAACTGCCCCCTTCCTGTGTCCACTCCTCCTCTTCCTCTAGCCCCCTAGCTCCGCCCACACCCAGCGACTAGACTGCACTCCAACATTACATCGCTGTCGGACGAGTATATGGACAGGGGAAACTGAGTAGTCTCCGCTGCTGACATACTTGAATTCCACCCAACTCCAAATGAGGTGTTTGGCAGAAAGGGTACCTTTGCAACAGAGTACCCTCTCTACTAAACTCTAATCGGGCCCTCTGTTAGGAAGGTGTTCTAATTAGAGATGGGAGAAGATATTTAGTGGAATCCAAATATGCAAACTCCACCCATTTTATAAAATGGAGGATGATTCCTCATTAGGCGGCATAGCAGGTTAAATAGAGCTACTGTGTTAAACCATCTCACATGTGTATTGTAATCAACAGATATAATTTTAAAGCACCACTCAGGTAAGGAAGAGACCCAATAATGACAACAGCGACATAGGAAAACTCGGTTTCTGTGTCACTATTGACACCAAGAAGCTATGTTGAGGGTGTTTTGTTATGGGCATAACCATTATGCCTTCTAGTAACATGGAGTCTGGATTGGTGATATCTCTGGTCCAGCATTTCCCAAACTGAGAGTTGCAAGTTGATTATTGGTGGGTCAGGAAAGTCCAAACGCTAAACGAAGATGTCTTTAAATTCTGTGTTTATCTTCTCACATTTCCAGGTGCTTCAAAGACGGAGGTCAAATATTAGGTTATGTCTTCTGACAAATTGGTGCTTCTTCTTTTAACATGAGGATTGGTGTTTAATTGTTTTTTCTCTGACTGCAAAGTGAGAGGAGTGCAAAGTGAATTATGTGACAATCTTTCTGGATGCCATAGAGTGTGAAAGAAAAGGCTGTATGATGTCATTTGTTTGCCTAACCCAACAAAATGCAAGTACCTGTAAATGAACTGTATGATTTCAACAGTTAGGAAAGCAAAAAATAAAGCACATTTCTTTTTTTCTAATTCTAAATTGTGCTGGAAACAGGGATTTTAATAGGATCAAAACAAATCAAGACACTTTAGTTGGAGATGCAGTAATGATAAATATTCACAGAAACCCAATGTTAACTCCTTATCATTTGTGTTCTATATAGTTTTATCAATAAAACTGTACCTTTATAACTATGAAAAATTAGTGGCCATTTCAATGGAAAACGTGCCATCTGTAAATAAGAATGCAGGGCTACATGATGCTTAAGTTACATTAAAAAATCGCCCAGCATCATCTCCATTAAAAGGCGGTGGGTCGCAAACGTTTTTTGTTCTATAAATTGAGTTATGGTCTTAAAAAAGTTTGGAAAGTACTACTCTAGCCTAATTGTGACACTTTACAGTGTAACAATCCTGGAGGTGAGTGGAGCTTTTGACTTATGGACTACCAGGTAGGCTAGGGAGTTTCCTGCTACCACTTAATTGTCCATCAAAGTGAGAGCAGGTCACCAGTGTTATTTCGAAGTTAATCTGGAGGTTGTGATTTGGCTTTGTTAATTGCATGTTACTATCCCTCTAGCATGATATTAATTTTGCAAGCCCATCTGTACTCATCCAGTATGCAATTTGTGTTTATAGTACATCCTATCCACATGACCATATTTTGGGTGCACAGTTCTATTTCCATAGCTGCTTATTGTGTGTTAACCTCAGCCAGGCCTGGCTTTTAGTCAGCAACCTTTTGCATGCTGGGTAGTTTGAGTCCATACTTATAACAGTAAAACTGCAATTACAAACACCTGTATCTTTCATTCTTCTGGTTGGTTGTTAATGAGGAAGCCTTTAATACAAAGACCTTGGCCTCAGTATCATCCAGATCTTCTCTCATGAATTGTTGCACTGTTGATCTCAGATCACTTGATTTCAGAATGTCCAGAAGGCCCAGAATGAAAATCTTATTCCCTTTGTTCTTCAAAAGCTTTATCTTGGCCTCCAGATTTATTATGGATGAAATAGCACAATTCTCAAATCTGTGGTAGCTTTAATTAGTTTTTTCCTAGCCAGCCATCATTATCTCTAAAGAAACAACTCACTCATTGAGGGATCTTACTTCTTTCTCCACTCCTGCAATTAGGCCTTTGATCTAATCCATGGTTCCTTCAACCAAGGCTGGTCCCTTATTTATCCTCAGAGTTGTTCCATGAACTTTGTTTGTTGTGGCCATTATTGGCTCTTCCTCCTGTGTGAGGGTCACCATGGAGCTAGAAGACAGGCTGTCATCTTCCTCTCGAATTCCCTTAACAGACTAAACCCTCGGTGTGAAAAAAAGTCTTTTTTGGAATTAGTGCGATTATGATTATTCTCTTTTGGATCCATGGAGTCTTGGGAACCTGTGCCACTTTCCTCAATGGAGCTTCACACTCAATGTCACTGAGCAGGGAAGACCAGAATAATTGCCATCTAGCAGTCACCTGCTTTGCCCTGCATGGTCTTTAATTCCACACCATACCAGCCTGTCCACATCTTTCTCCACCCCCTAACCCAGGTATTTTGGAGGGATCGCCACATTCCTCCTGGGGTCACCAGGATTTCACCCAGGAACACCTGCACACCAGTGGTGCCTGGCCTCTGAACACTGTCATTACCATGGTAATTTGGGAACAACCAGTGTCAGTGGCTTGATGGTCTCTCTGTAGTGTAGGGCACCCTGTGAGCCACCCAGCTGAGTGCCCGAGGATATATGCTCCCTAGCCACCAAAGTGAAAGCTCAGCTCCAACTGCAGACAGCTATATGCAGTTCTGAGGCTAGAATTGCAACAGAAGTCTAAAGAACCCACCCATCATGGAGACCCCCATGCTCCATTGCCAAATACCACCATCTTTGACACTGCTTATAGATTCTGAAGAATTCTGACCGGTGTCACTAGCCAAATATGTGTCAAAATGCACAGTTTTGCCAGAACATTTAATGAGGGAAGCACTCTCAACACATCCCTCTAAAAAGGTCTTTAAATCCTATCCAGTTTTGACCAGTTTTACTGGTTTAGTGTTCTTTAAAAAGACGGTATTTCTAAAAGGTTTACCTAAAATGCCTTTACATGCTATTCAGTTTTGCAAGTTTTGATAGTCTAATAAACTCTAAAATATGCAAACTTCTGCAGATTTTCCAAAAATTCTGTGGAGGAGGAGCACTCAACCTACTATACATTTCTATTTTAGCTCTATCCATTTCTGACCAATGTTACTGGTCTAGTGTACTTTAAAATTCACAGTTTACCTTACAATTTTCCCCACAAATTCTCTAACAGGATGAGCACCAAACCCAATATAAACTTCAATTTGAATTGTAGCCATTTCTGAACAATGTTACGGTACATCACAACAATATTGTATTTTAAATATTGTGCAATAAATATCTTGTGCCACAATATTGACTACCGAAATATTGTGAAGATTAATATATATATATGGATGAGTAAAGATTTACTATTCTTAACTTTATATATATGCATCTTGAAGATATATATATATAGGTACGTAGAGGTCGAGTTAAGAATGGTAAATCTATACTTACCTATATGCGCTTACCTTCACCATATTATGGTAATCTATATCTAAGAGAGGTTTAGTTGTGGGTTCAGCTTGTAGCTCCGTCTGCTGAAGTTAAGCAGCTCGGTGTCGGCCTCAAAGTGTTCACTGATGGCACGGATACTAATCAGACTTGATGATGCTGGAGACAGCCAGTTGAATGTTTCTCCACCATCACTCAAGCAGCTTGGACGCCCTTCCATAGAAGGGTCTGCCAGATCCTTCAGATCAAGCTGACTGCAAATGATGGCACTGCATTATTGACATGCACTGATTTTAGTGCCATATCCTTCGCAGAACCTGGCTCAAAGCAGACATGTGGATTTTCTCTTTATATATATTTGAATTTTTCTAACGGTATGCCTATCACAGTATAGCCCCCTAACTGACTCGAGAACTGCACTGCCTCTGGAATCAATTTACAGGTGAATATAAGCATGGGCGGAAAATCCGTTTCGCTCGCGGATTTTGCGGATTTTCGGGAAATTCGCAATCCGCGAGATTCACGAATCTCCCGCAAAATCCGCAAATCCGCGAGCAGCGGATTTTGCTCGCACTGCTCGCACTGTTCGCGTGAGTTCCCGGCTTCCCAGTACAACTTCGCGCCCCGCGAATAAGTGCTAAATTGCAGAAATACGATCTTAGCAAAACTGAAACTACTTACCAGGTTCAAAAGTTCAGGCTCATCATTAGTAGCCATTTCCTGTAGTGCTTCCTGAGGGGCCCCTCCAGAGTTCAGTTGCCAGTTGCAACTATTATGTGACCCTGCTCTGAACCTCAGAATAGTTACACATATGCCACAAAAGTCCTGAATTACAGCTAAGGGAGACAAGCAGGAGCCAGGCTGGAAGTTAAAATCCATTAATCAGCCCCTAATTCATTATTGTCAGTTGGGGCAGGGCAGGTGTTGTAACTAATTTTGCAACAATGAAAGCACTTAGCAAGTGCAAAAGATCACTAATCAGGGCGCACTAAGGAAGCAGGTGCCAGCTAAAAAAATATTCTGTGACACATTAATCAGCCCCAAATTAATTCAGGTCACTTGAGGCAGGGAAGGTGTGCTTTGCTTTGCCGAAAATAATGTACACTGGACAACCAGAGGGTGTGGTGATGAAACAGAGGGTGGCATGGGTGGGCCAGAGGGTGGCATGAGTAGTCAGAGAGTGGCAGTGGTGACAGAGAGTGGCAGTGATGAAGAAGAGTGTCCCAAACAGGCTGGACACGTAGAAACAACAAGTTCGCAAAACTTGCGACCCGACAGGTAAGTTCGCAAATTGCGAAATTGTAAAAACCCTCGCGAACTGGCAGAAACACGGGCGAACACAAAAAAAAAATCCGCAAATTCGCGGGAATTCGCGGATTTTGCGGATTGCGAGTTCGCAAATCCGCAAAATTCGCGAACGCGAGATTCGCAAAATTCGCCCATGCTTAGGTGAATAGAACTGAGACCATACTAAAGGTCTGGTTAGCGTGAATTCATCTCACTTTCTAACTGCACGGATTTACCCTCTTGAGTTCTGATTATAATTGTAAATGTTTGTCTAAAACTATTGAACATGATAAAACAGCATGACACACCCATACATGCAGATCCGTTGAATCCAATATGCTGCTTATTACCATTGTGAAGGATCAGAGGGCAGGGATATCATAGTCCCTCCGTCCCACTCAACAACGGAAATAAATAGCATATTAACCTCTGTGCCTCTGCATATATACTGTATATCTGAAAGAGACTACCTGCCACTCTGGGGCCACCAGTACATCTTAAAGAGGCAGAACATTTTGAAACTGCTCCACACTTTTGAGGAATTGAGCGAGATAAAAGTCCAGGAACTAGTTCAGGGGTCTCCAACGAGTAGCTCGGGGGCTACTGGTAGCTCGCCAGTACCTTCAAAGTAGCTCTCAGAGGAGAAGTCAAGCCCAGTACCAAATGTAAAAATGATGTGCCTATTAAAGAAGGCAACACTGCTCATCTCAAGACCCTTAGAGTGACAGCCAGCCAAACCAAGGACAGTGACCCATATTAACTTTCAAACACACACTGTATTGGCCTATAGGGCCTGCCACTTGACAGTCTGTATCCAATTTCAGTATAACTAAGCCACAAGGAGATTGACCATGCTGTAGTCCCTGCTTTCTCAGTCACAACATGTGTGTGAACAGTGGACCATAATAGAAGTATGGCAGTAGTAGCCTGAGCAGGAATCAGTGCTGACCTAACATAGGGGGTCATTAGGATGACGGGCAGACTTTGTCCGCCCGCCATCCTGTCGGAAATCGGGACCGCCCGCCATAATGGCGGGGGGTTCGAGGGGGGTACCCCCCTGTGCACCCCCCACCTACACTTCACTCTTGGGGCCCACGGGGGCCCCCATAGTGAAAACCGCATGCCTTTCAGTGGCGGCATCGCCGCCGCGGAAAGGCACCTAAAGACAACCATCATGATATGCCTGGCGGTGTCTGATAGACACCGCCACCATATTCATCTTTTTCTGCCCCGGCCGCATGGCGACCAGGGTAGAAAAGCGGCGGACGGTCTTTCCGTCCGCCACTGTCCCCCCTGCCATACTAATATGGCGGGGGGGAAACGAGTGTGGATGTCCGGCGGATTGCTTCCACCTGGCCGGCGGTGGCTACTGCAAACCTGGCGGAGGCAATCCGCCCGACATCGTAATGGGCCCCAAAGTGTGGGACTGCAGGAGTCACAGTGAAAATGTGTCAGTTGAGTGCATGACCTGCTCAAGACCTAAGGAGAAGAGGGCATGACCCAGACCATAGAAAATTAAGAGACTCCTCAGCATTTATGTTCATCTATAATGAACACTATTGCTTCCTGAAAGCTACGCCTCGTGTCAAGAACCACCAAATGTGTATGCTAGTCCGCATCATAAGGGATGTTATCTCTGACATAGTTGGGTCTGTTCCTGGCGTAATAGTGCCAAAGGCATAATAACGGTCATCCTTTACTATTTTGGGTATTTTTGGTCTAGTTGTGGTATAGTAGCAACCATCATTTTCATACCAGGAGCATGACTGGCCTACATTTGTCTATTCCTGACATAATAATGTCCCCGAATGATATATGGTCTCTGGGTTTTCTTCTGGAAAATTGAGTTT
Source organism: Lissotriton vulgaris (assembly GCF_964263255.1). NCBI lineage: Eukaryota > Metazoa > Chordata > Amphibia > Caudata > Salamandridae > Lissotriton > Lissotriton vulgaris. The sequence goes on from NC_141696.1 coordinate 1,225,001,264, forward strand.
GTTTGCCTACAGTGGAAAGTGGTATTTGAAACAAAAATGTGCATTTTCAGAAACTGATGAATGATAATTTAAGCGACCTGCGGAGATCTGCTGCTGTACTTATGTCCTGCAGTAGGGCATGTCAAGATTTGATTGTTACTTCATAGATCAGGTGGAGGCATTTTATATGGATGAATGTTTTCCCGGCAATTCTGCCGGTAACCACACCTGGAATTCTTGGGTTGTAACAACTGATAATTCTGCTTAGGGTGGTCATAGTGTACTGTAGTCACTATTTTACAGTTATAAAATTTGCTAGTAGCTCAGGAAGACTTTCCTTCAGCAGAAGTATCTCTCATTACAGAAAAGGTTGGAGACCCCTGATCTAGTTACTGGGGAGTTTATTCCAGGCTACATCTCAGGAAAACACATCACACGGACATGCTGGATAACAAATGCATGTCTAAACAAAATTTGGGCCATGACAGAAAAATTGGAAACTTGGGAATTAATTTAAAAACATTAGTAAAAAAGAAATAGTCATACATCTTTAAAAATTCGAAATTCGAATAGCGAAACGAGTTGGATTATTCAATGTTTGCCCCATTATGGCAAACAAAGCAGATAGATTCACTTGCTACAAATACAGTAGATAATTTAGAAATCAGGGTAATAAAATACCCAGAAATGTCAAGACAAATATGCTTTCCTGCATCAGAGGTACCAAACACTGGCCCACAACTCTTGAGCAACACGGTGCAACAGGAAGCAAAAAACAACAGTTGACAACAGTGGTCCTAGTAAAAATACTTCCCAGAATCATAGATCTCCCTAGACAGTTTTCTGTTCTGTCCCTGGAATATTGTGGGTCTACTCCAGATAGACAGTTACACCTAGGTGGTAAAAAAATCAGCGCTATCAAATAATATGTTTTTAGAAATCGTGGTGTGCAATTAGTAGCTGTTAAACTTGGCATCTTTGGCATAGTTTCCCCTGACTTTTTGCCTCTACCTCCTTTATTTTTGATGCTTCGCTGGATTTTATTTTGTGCTGGCGTAGAAGCTTCGGGCACTTTGCCACTGCTGATCAGTATCAAAGTACAAGGTCTCCCTGTGTTAATTGCTATTACAAGTGATTCTCCCTGATTGGCACATTCGATTTACTGTTAAGCCCCTAATAAAGTGCACTCAATGTGCCAGGGCCTGTAAATCAAATGCTACTGGTGGGCCTGCAGCACTGATTGTGCCACCCACATGAGTATCCTTGAAAAGGTATCTCAGACATGCCACTGCACTGTCTGCGCGGAGTTGTGACTGCCATGTCGGCCTGGCAAGTGCACCCACTTGCCAGGCCCTAACCTTCCCTTTTCTTACATATAGGACACCCTTCAGGTAGACCCAAGTTACCCCAATGGGCAGGGTGCCGTGTATGTAAAAGGTAGGACATGAACTGGTATATGTGACATATGCTGATAGTGAAACACTGCCAATTTCGTTTTTCACTATTGAATGGCTATCTGTCCCAGAGGATAACATGGGAGTTAATTTGTAACATCTTACAAATATAACTTCCCATTGGGACAAAAAAAAGAAATAAAGTTTAGGCTCTCTGCACTCAGAATGTATAAACACAGCTTTTAATAAAAATGTTTTTAAATTATGTGTTTGAAAATGCCACTAGAAAGTAGGCATTTTCTTGTTTAACCATTCTGTGTGCCTCTCCCTGTTTGTGGATTGACTGTCTGGTTTTGGAGTGACAGGGGCTGGGGTCATGCATTCACTGTAGACAGCCACTGGGGGCAGGGGGGGGCAGAGGGGGCTTAGGTGTGCCTGCCCCTTCCTGGATTACTCAGAGCTGAGCTGATTTGGGCGTGGCTGCATTTAGAGTAGTTGGACGAGTTTTCCTTGCACCTGTATGGGGCCTGCCTCTTCTGCACAATCCTGTCTCCACCCCTTGTGGTCATGCTGCACCAGTGAGAACAGAACTGGTTTGGACTGGGATCAGGGACCCTTGCACATAGAAGAACAAAGACAAAATGAGGTGTATATAGTAGACCTTCAACCCCAAAACATTAGATCACGTCTTGACGACTCAAGAGGAACCTTTGCCAAGTAGAAGAGTTGGAGAGCTGTGAGGGGGAGTACTGCCCCTTTACTGTGTGCTGTGTGGGGTTGGCCTGCAGTGTTTTTTCTGCCAAGGAAAGGACAAAGACTGGAACTTTGCTGTGAACCTGCTTGAAGAATAATCTCCAAGTGCCTATGTGTGCTGGCCTCCTGTTCTGAAGTCTCAGGGACAGAAATACTTGTGCCACAGCTCTCCTGAACCCTACTGCTGAGAGTTCTGACAAGCAAGGAGGTGCCTGTTCCAGTTTTGGGCCTCTGGAGGTTTTTACTGCTGTTGTGAGCTGGAAGAACCTGAAGAAACCAACACATTGCCCTTCTTGCAGCTGTTTTTCCGATGTAGCACCGCCGTAGATCTGGCCTTGATCTTCACCTGCAGACAACTGACTATGAGTTGGAAGTCCACCTGGTATCCTGATATCGGTGGTGATCAGAGCTGAAGAAATTGGTGGACTGCGAGCGGGAGGCGATTTGCAGGGCGAGGCCCATCAGTTTCGGAAGATACCGATACTGCTTGCATGGGATACCATTTTGTTCGCTTTTCTGAGTATGGACAGAGGGGGCTGAGTGCTGGTGGATGATTCTCATAGATGGTCTGTGCGGGCTTCGAATGCTGGAGTCCAGCCTCGAGTGGCGCCCTCTGCTGGCCCTCTGATATCCTTATTTCACTTCTCTGCCTATTCAGACCGTCTTGGGTATGGGCTCCTGGGGTCTGTGCATGGTGAGTATGTTGAGAGGGGGTGGCACTACTTTTCCACTTCCATTTTGTGTTCATCATATTGCTGTGGTCTTCTGGGCCGTTTCTTAGGGAGACGCACTGCCTTGCAAGAGCATGTTGATTCTGTTATCATCTCTAACTGTATATCTATTATGCTAACTGATCACAGTTGCCCTGCTCTGAGTTACGCCTGCCGGCATTGTTAGTTCTTTTTTACATTCGTTTGTTGTGAATCAATCTCAAAACCAAACAGCGTCCTTGCGACAACTGCAACGACCCCCAGCTCGCCTTCCCGGCGACGCACAGGCCACGCCCACTTTCGAGGCCACGCCCACTTTCGTGACCACATTTAAGAGCGCGCGCACTGTGAAGCCGCCGCCAGAAGTGTCAGAGCTCCGCTGGCAGACGCCGGGAGACTCGCTTTTTAAAAATTGTATAAACTTGATTTTATCTGTGTGAAACTTACCAGAAGCCTGTTGCTTCACTTTCCCTCAATCTCAAAACCAAACAGCGTCCTTGCGACGACTGCAACGACCCCCAGCTCGCCTCCCCGGCGACGCACAGGCCACGCCCACTTTCGAGGCCACGCCCACTTTCGTGACCACATTTAAGAGCGCGCGCACTGTGAAGCCGCCGCCAGAAGTGTCAGAGCTCCGCTGGCAGACGCCGGGAGACTCGCTTTTTAAAAATTGTATAAACTTGATTTTATCTGTGTGAAACTTACCAGAAGCCTGTTGCTTCACTTTCCCTCAATCTCAAAACCAAACAGCGTCCTTGCGACGACTGCAACGACCCCCAGCTCGCCTCCCCGGCGACGCACAGGCCACGCCCACTTTTGAGGCCACGCCCACTTTCGTGACCACATTTAAGAGCGCGCGCACTGTGAAGCCGCCGCCAGAAGTGTCAGAGCTCCGCTGGCAGACGCCGGGAGACTCGCTTTTTAAAAATTGTATAAACTTGATTTTATATGTGTGAAACTTACCAGAAGCCTGTTGCTTCAATTTCCCTCAATCTCAAAACCAAACAGCGTCCTTGCGACGACTGCAACGACCCCCAGCTCGCCTCCCCGGCGACGCACAGGCCACGCCCACTTTCGAGGCCACGCCCACTTTCGTGACCACATTTAAGAGCGCGCGCACTGTGAAGCCGCCGCCAGAAGTGTCAGAGCTCCGCTGGCAGACGCCGGGAGACTCGCTTTTTAAAAATTGTATAAACTTGATTTTATCTGTGTGAAACTTACCAGAAGCCTGTTGCTTCACTTTCCCTCAATCTCAAAACCAAACAGCGTCCTTGCGACGACTGCAACGACCCCCAGCTCGCCTCCCCGGCGACGCACAGGCCACGCCCACTTTCGAGGCCACGCCCACTTTCGTGACCACATTTAAGAGCGCGCGCACTGTGAAGCCGCCGCCAGAAGTGTCAGAGCTCCGCTGGCAGACGCCGGGAGACTCGCTTTTTAAAAATTGTATAAACTTGATTTTATCTGTGTGAAACTTACCAGAAGCCTGTTGCTTCACTTTCCCTCAATCTCAAAACCAAACAGCGTCCTTGCCACGACTGCAACGACCCCCAGCTCGCCTCCCCGGCGACGCACCGGCCACGCCCACTTTCGAGGCCACGCCCACTTTCGTGACCACATTTAAGAGCGCGCGCACTGTGAAGCCGCCGCCAGAAGTGTCAGAGCTCCGCTGGCAGACGCCGGGAGACTCGCTTTTTAAAAATTGTATAAACTTGATTTTATCTGTGTGAAACTTACCAGAAGCCTGTTGCTTCACTTTCCCTCAATCTCATAACCAAACAGCGTCCTTGCGACGACTGCAACGACCCCCAGCTCGCCTCCCCGGCGACGCACAGGCCACGCCCACTTTCGAGGCCACGCCCACTTTCGTGACCACATTTAAGAGCGCGCGCACTGTGAAGCCGCCGCCAGAAGTGTCAGAGCTCCGCTGGCAGACGCCGGGAGACTCGCTTTTTAAAAATTGTATAAACTTGATTTTATCTGTGTGAAACTTACCAGAAGCCTGTTGCTTCACTTTCCCTCAATCTCAAAACCAAACAGCGTCCTTGCGACGACTGCAACGACCCCCAGCTCGCCTCCCCGGCGACGCACAGGCCACGCCCACTTTCGAGGCCACGCCCACTTTCGTGACCACATTTAAGAGCGCGCGCACTGTGAAGCCGCCGCCAGAAGTGTCAGAGCTCCGCTGGCAGACGCCGGGAGACTCGCTTTTTAAAAATTGTATAAACTTGATTTTATCTGTGTGAAACTTACCAGAAGCCTGTTGCTTCACTTTCCCTCAATCTCAAAACCAAACAGCGTCCTTGCGACGACTGCAACGACCCCCAGCTCGCCTCCCCGGCGACGCACAGGCCACGCCCACTTTCGAGGCCACGCCCTCCCCCGCCCATATCATGTGCTGCCAGCGGAAGCGCAGCGGACGAGCGCAGCGGGAGCGCCTAAGGCAAGCCCGTCTGCGCCCGTCCGCGGCAGACCGGGGCACGGGGCCAGACCCTCTGGTCCTCACCTCCCAGATAACCGCTACGACAAAGAGGAGCTCCTCAGCCTTCGCAACAAATACCTTAAGGTATGTGAGCACAGTATTGATCTCAGTATGCATAGCCCTACTAATTCCTGCGATAACTGTGGCTTTACCCTCAATAAACACCCCGAAGTAAGCACGCCCAACGGCAACGCCCAACCAGAGCACAGTAGGAAAATCAGTGGCGCTCTACTTAACTGTCGCTCCCTCAAAAAGCATAAACTAGAAGTATTCGACCTTATAACTGACAACAAATGGGACTTACTATGCCTTACTGAAACTTGGCTGGACGAAGACTCAGACCCTGAAGTCAGGGAGGCCCTGCCCCCTGGATATGCAATTTGCAGGCAGGATAGACCTAAGGGAAGGGGAGGTGGCATTGCCATAATCTATAGAATGAATATGACATGCTCCCTCGAACCTGTTACTATAACAGATAGCGAAACTGGAGCCTTCTCCATCGGTATTGACAAAAATACGGTCATCAAAGGCCTACTGATCTATAGACCCCCGGGAGGTAGCAGAAACTTCACGGAAAGTCTTATCCAGAACGTCACCCCATTGGCTATGAGATACAGGAAGTTCCTTGTATTAGGAGATCTTAATCTCCACATTGAAGACCTTAACAACTCAGCTGCTCAAGAATTGTGCCAAGAGCTGCAAACCCTACAATTAGTAACTGCCTCCCACCTCCCGACTCATCGTCAGGGGCACCTTCTTGACCCCATTTTTAATAATTTGGAGGATCTGAAACAGGATACTCCCATTCCTTTGCTGTGGACAGATCACTTCCTAGTCCCTTTTCACTTCCTAGTCATGACTCATCATAAAAAAACTCACCATTGCGCCAATAAACTACAAAGGAAATGGGCCAGGTTTTCCATGGACTCTTTCGAACATCACTTCCTACTAAACGGTTCCCCCGCAGACTTAGGAGTGGACGTTGACAGAGCTTGCGTGGCCCTGGACGGACACATCACTAAAGCCCTGGACATCACTGCCCCTTGGGCCAATAAGGGCCCGGAGCGACAAACTAGAACTGCTCCTTGGTTCAGTACAACTCTTAGAGAAACCAAGGCAGCCTGTAAGAGGCTTGAACGCGCCTGGAGAAAGAACTACTCACTAGAGGCAAGAGATGTATACAGAGCTAGCATAAAAGAATACCACCTCCAAATTAGGAAAGCCAAAGCGACCTTCTATGCGGATCGAATAGATAGTGCTAACTGCTCATCCAAGGAACTCTTCAGGATATATAAAGAGATTACTACACCTCCCCCCGCTTTAGAGCAGGCCGACACATCAGCACAATCATGTAACGCCATCGCGGAATTTTTCCACAAAAAAGTACGCGACATTTACAACAGTTTCCCGGATGATGCCAGAACTGGCTCTAACCTTCTTTCTCCTCAAGAAGAAGCAACTTGGGAGGCAAAGATCGAAGACTGCCTCACAGTATACCAGGTTCCGTCGGAGGACCTCCTGATAGCCATTGCTAAAGGCATTAAATCAGGCTCCCCGCACGATCCTGCCCCTGCCAAATTCCTGGCCAGCGCCATGAGTCATCTGGCACCTTATGTTGGCCACATACTATCTATCTCTTTTAACACTGGCAAGGTCCCTCACCGGTGGAAACAGGCAGTCGTGCTGCCTCTGAAGAAAAAACCCAACATCAGTGCGTCCCAGCTTAGCAATTTACGCCCCATTTCGCTTCTACCCTTCTTCTCTAAACTGGCGGAAAAGCTGGTTAACCAACAACTATCCGCGCACATAGAGTCCAGAGGCCTCCTGCATACCAACCAATCGGGCTTCCGAGCACGCCACTCCACAGAATCAGCCCTCCTTTTTTCGACTGAGGCACTGAGGAAGCACGTAGATGCGGGACATGTGGCAGCACTAGTGCTCCTGGACCTCAGTGCAGCCTTCGACACTGTAGCACATCATACGCTGCTACAGTGTCTGAAGAAAGGAGGGGTGACAGGCATGGCCTGGTTGTGGCTGGAATCTTTTCTCACCAACCGTAGCTTCTCGGTAGAGCAAGGAGGAGCACGCTCCGACACCTTTGACCTCGGTCAAGGAGTGCCGCAGGGCTCAAGCCTCAGTCCAACCCTTTTTAATCTATATGTCACCCCCGTGGCTACTACTGCGGAACGATATGGGGTAGAAGTAGTGACATACGCAGACGACACACAGTTGGTGGTCGCTCTGACCCAACCTGCTGAACAAGCCGCCGCCAACTTCTCAGCATGCCTCCAGGAGATGGCGGGATGGATGGCGAAAAATTGCCTCCGTCTTAACGGTGACAAGACTGAGGTGCTGATTGTTGGAAAACCCCCCTCAGTCTGGTCATCTGCCTGGTGGCCGCAGACCCTGGGGCCCCTCCCTACCCCTAGTGATCAGGTCAAGAATCTGGGAGTATGGGTGGACTCAAAGTTGGACTACGACTACCATACTAGACGGGTAGCCGGTACGTGCTTCTTGATTCTACGGAAACTCCGCAAAACCATCGACCTGCTCCCAGAATCATCTAGGAAGACCCTGGTCCACGCCCTTGTCATGTCAAGACTGGACTACGGCAATGCCCTGTATCTGGGGGCCAATGCCACTAGCCGGCGGCGACTGCAGACAATTCAGAATGCTGCCGCCCGACTGGTCCTCCGGCTGCCCAGAAGAGCCGCCTCAAAAAAATCCCTACAAACTCTACATTGGCTTCCGATCAATGAAAGAATTGATTTCAAAGTCCTTTGTATTGGTCACAGGATCGTACATGGCAAGGGCCCGGCCTTCCTTCGGAACCTTCTTTGCCCCTACACGCCCACTCGACAACTCCGCTCGTTAGGAGCAGGCCTCCTCGCTGTCCCCAGACACAAGAAAGCCAGAATGGGAGGAAGATCCTTTCGTATTTTGGCGGCACATAAATGGAACTCTCTCCCCCTGAGCTTAAGAGTGGAAACATCGGAGCTCATCTTCCGTAGAAAGCTCAAAACATTCCTCTTTCCTAAAGATTAGCCCGTCTTGTTTGACTGACGGAGTAGATGGCTCTTCTGACAGCGCGGGGACACACTGAAAGTGTAACCATGCGCTTTACAAATTCAGAAATAAAAAAATAAAAATGATGTGCTCGAAAAACTAAATATAAATATATTTTTTTTTAATTAAAAGGAAGAGCTCAAGAAATTAATCAATTAAAAGGCAAACTCAAAAAAGAAATGTATGCGTACGCAAGAAAAGGCAAGCACAGAAAGTGGCTGGAACTCTTGGAAGCTATAAGAAGTAAAGATGTGCACAAAATCTGGTCTTTAGCAAGCCATGGTACGCAAATCTATAAGCAGAGTTGTGGCTTCCTCATCACATACAGGTGTTGGGAAGCATTTATATCTGAACCTTAATGAAAAGAAGTCACCACACCAAGCAAAGTACACACCATACAAACATCAATCAGACAGTTATTAATTTTTTTATGAGAAAACAGTGAAACTGATAAAAAGCTGTAAGGTATCCTGCTGACCAGGCTCAAAAAGAAATTCCCACAGTAGTCATAAAAGAAGATAATGCTAAGTGGGGCAACCTGTTGACAACTCTGTATAATTTTGTGATCTTTAAAAAACAAATCTTACCATTAGCGAAAGGATCAATTTTAATGGCAAAGATAAACATGGATGAGATCGGACCCAAGTAATAACCCTACAGGATACAGAAGGGAGAGTTTTTGGGAAATGTCTTCTTAACGATTCTGTCTGACTGACCCAAGGAAATTAACATAATACAATTCCACCAAACGAGGTTATAGGTCCGGATGTTCTACAATTGATAACGTCCTAGCTATAGCCGCCCTAGCAAGAAGGGCAATATTAATCAATGGAAATGACTTATGTGTCTATTATATTCACTTCTCCGTAGCATTCAACAGACTAAACAGTTGTGGACTAATGGGTTCGATGTATATCTATGCCGCCAAGATAATGGTCCTCCTGCCAAATTTATGTGGGTGGACCTTAGGTTTAATCACAGCTGAGACAGCTCTGTGTCTGCTATGATTAAACCCCTCTGATGGCCTTATGGAGTAAAGGCTGTTGACATTCCTTCACCATACTGTAAACAGCATTTAGAGGAAGCACGGGGATGGCAGTTCCTGGCAATACTTTAGAAATGACCGCCAGCTTGGTGGTCATATCTAAATTTCGGCAGGCAGCATTTCTATTAGGGAAATGAACTAATTGCAGTCAGCCACAAAAAGCTGGATTTTACAATGCAGAGTACGCAGTTTCAAGTAATTTAGGCTTGTGATAGCACTGAAGCTCAGCTTTTTAGTAATAAAAAAAATTAGAATACTCCATTTTATGAAAATATGGGTTTAAAGATGAATTTTTCTTCATTTTCTGTTTTCTATGGCAGTTCCTAGACCCATATGTTGATTTAGGTATTCACGTAAGGCCAAATTACCAGTGCCAGGCTACATGAGCCAAACCACATAAAATACGAAAATACTCATAATCTAATTGGCTACTTTTGGCTTCATAAGCTAATTGGAGTAGTGCAAAACTGCACAATTAATCGAACAAATTATACCATAGCAAATGCACAATACAAGCTAAATAGGGGAGTTTATAGTTGGAATAATATGTGGTGGGCCTCAAATATGAATATTGGGATGAAACTTAATGAATAAGTGGCCAATGTCCTGCAGTTTGTTCTTTCATCCCAACTTCAGTCCTGACCCATTTCAGAAGTTCCTATTCTGCATGAGGCCCCACCACCACTAAAGCGTTAGTGAATGATGGATGGACTACTAAGGTCCCACCACGGAGCATGACAGACATGCCATTGTGCCAGCTACCTGCAGAAAACCACTCTGGGACAAGTATTTGCACCATTGGGTGGTTACTTCCGGTTGACCATGGCATCGAGATGGAGAGCCTGGTCCTGAAAAACCCGCTGTTGATCTTCAGTCCCCGACTGATCGCCTGGTTGTGTGGCATGTTGAAGATTTGCGTTTGCAATGCCATTTGTACACTACTGCTATGAAGTATGTTGGACTCATTTGCCAAGCCCAGCATATTTCCATCACAATGTGTAATGAGCAAGTCTATATCCACTGGGCAGCTCTGCATGAACATACCAATGCTGTGAAAAACATATGCAGAAATGAGCCCATAGAGGGAAATATAGTGGCTCAAGGGCTGCTGGCATGTTAGAAACATTTGCACCACACGCTCTGTAAAAGACAGAGAAAAATGCAAATGGTGCTAGGTTTGCCCATGAAAAAGACAATTCATATTGTTCCATTAACTATAGGACTTTAATTACTACCGGGGGAGGAGACTCGAGATCGTATTTTGAAGGGAAGTAGGCTGCCCCCTGAGGCCTCGGATGCCGCTCAATTACACATTATAGGGTATACACAGGGAATAGGGCCAGGTACCTCGTTACCCAGCACAACAACGATCCATTAGAGGAGGAGGCGGGATGGAGATAACTGTAAAATGACATCGGTCCTTGATGTCAGAAGATGTAGAGGAGTGCTGCTCAGCCAACAACAGGTGCCCAGTTTTCACATCTTCCTTTTACTAGTTATGTGTTTATTGATAACTGTATTGCTGTCACTTATATATCTAAAAATTTGGCATACAACTGTCACATGTTTAAAAACACAATTATGTACTACATATATGAGATATATGCTTCTACTGTATATTGCTGCTATGTGTATCCCGAAATAAAAACAGGTTAAAAAAAAACCTTTAGGACTTTCACAGTTGCACAATGTGCTGATTGCTTCCTATATATCATAGCATCTCTGACTGGGTTAGGCCTTGAGGTAACAAAGCTCCCAAAAGAGAGCTGATGTCACCTTGGAACCCCCTGTGCCTGCTTCAGTGCAGTGCATTAGGAGAGAGTAGCAGAGATAGTTAAGACAGGGCATTAAGTGAGCTTGGCGAGTCTCAGACTTAGTAGTACATCAAAATGGACATTGAAATGGGTACCTATCGGATCCCAAAATATTCTCCTTAACTATACTAATAAAAATACTAATTGATTCCTGAACAATGAGTGTAAAATAATCCATGTAAGACATTTAGTTTCTGTTCATATTTCACCTGTTTCACTTAATTTTGCATTCCCTAAGAATACGAACTATTTCCAAGATGTTGTATTTTCCCCCCTGTAGCATATTACTCTAGTTTAGTGCTGTATCTTAAACATCTAACAATAATTGGCAAAGCCAAATGGCCTGGCTGTTTTAGATGTATGCCACTTGTACTGTTATATACCTGGATCCAATAACAGAAAGCTCACGGAGGCACTAAAATACTGGTTGGTTGGCATACAATGGGATCGATTAAAATTAGTTTACATGTTTAAACCACGCCCTTAACTATACAGCCACAGCCCTTTTAGAGGCTCCCCACCCATACACACTTTTTTCATCCCACTTAAAGCCCTGGATAAAGATGTTGCAAGAGGATAAAGAATGACATAGGTTAAGCAAGGGTGGAAGCCCTTGTAGATGAAAAGGGCAACTGCAGTGCCGAATCTGGTCTCAATTTTAAATCAGGTTGAAGGTGAGGCTGAAAACGAGCGAGCGGGGTAAGGGGGTGAACCCTTGCATATTTTAAATTGGGTCTTCCCTGGAATATCTACATTTGACGTTAAGAACTTTCTGCCTAACAATAAGCGATGTTTTGGATCGTGCATCATGACAGATGGCTTTGCCTGACTAACTTCTCATATCTGCCACTGCCTCTAGGCCTTCAAAGAAAGCAACATACCACAAGTGGATGGTCTGGTTTATCATAGATGCGTTTCTGGAGAAATGTTTTACATATCAAGTAATCTCTCACTCAGGATCCAAACCTATGGACTGAAGCGCTATCTGTGCACCCAAAATGATTTGGCGCTTTATAAACACAATTGCAATACAGTGCACTTGCACAATCAGCCTGTTTTACTGTGTCTCTGGAAATGCCTAGTAAAAAATGAGCACTGAACAATAATTAACATTTTCTTAAGAATTCTCTGGGTTACTGTGTAAGCCGTAGACATTCCTCCTGGCGCGTGATTGGCTCCCAGCAAAGCTGAGTTTCATTTGTAGATGCATTCACTGTGTGAAGTTGAAACAACCTCTACTTGCACAGGCTCGCAGCTGTAAAATGCTGGCTGGCGTCCATGAATAAAGCTCAAAGCACAATAAAACAGCATTGCTGAATACAAAATTCAAACTTTATCCCACTCAGAAAAATTGCTGTTCAGTCTGTTCATAAAATCGTCCTGTTGCTTTAAGGCTAAGACTGGCAGAAGCCTCCAAAGTACGCTCTCTGACCTGGCCACATTTAAACACATCTAAAGGGCTCTGGTCCCATTAATTATGCAAGGTCTCACCATGAGGGCTTCTTAGGACTCCTTTACCATGGTCTGGAAAAATCACATTGCTATCAGGAAGGCTATTGAGGGAAAGAGCCCACCACAGAATGTAGGGCAAAGAACTGATTGATTAGGCGCTACACCCAGGGAAATACTCCCCAAACCATCAAAGATCACAATGAACGAACACTTGTCAAGCGAAACTACAGATCTGTACTGTAAGATATGCAACTGAACATGTAATAATTTCTTCCCAAAAATTACTTTTTATTTTTTATTAATTATAAAATGTAGATACTTGAAACAGTTTTGCAAGGCAATGCTTACAATCAAATTGTCATTTCCGTTGTGGCAATATCTGTGTTTGGAAAAACAACGCACCATTACTAAATTACAAAAAATCCAAGTCCTTGACTTCCCCTGCTTGCACAACCCCGTCTCTGCTTGTAAAAGACTTTTGATAAATTACTTGTGTGACTTCAAAATTTTAATGATACATATTCGTAACCAACGAATTAAGGAAGTTGCACTTGAAACAACTTCATTACTTTTTTTAGATGTCTGATTAATAATTTAATAAAGTTATGCCACACTTTAACTCGAGAGATCATTTGTTTAAAATGAATGCAGTTTCTGGTGTTCAGTTCAACTTGGTCTTGTCATTCCTCCACCCAATCAGTTACCAGTTGCAAGTCATTTCTCCCCACAGTTTCTGCTGTGATGCAAAGAGGGCGATTGCACTGGAAAGCATGTAGTGTGAATGAAACTCTCCATTATGCTGCACACGATGCGTCATTTTGAAGATGTGAAGGGTTATAGAAGAATATATTTCTAATAGCTATTGTTTGAACAATGTTTCATATCATGTTTTACATCTCCAGAGTGTATTTGAGGAGGAAGTCAGTGGAAGATTTCTCTTACCTTATGAAACGGGGTAGTGTTAAGAAACCTATATAGTTGTTTTTGATTTAACAATGCGACCTAACCATGATCATACCATGTTGAATTTGCAGTTTTTATTATTTTGTATGCATAAATTATGTATAAAAAGTCCTTGTTTTTAAGGTTCAGGAGTGGATATTAATTTTCCTCCAGAGACTCTGTACAATTATTTTGAGACTCTTGTTCTCCCTTGGGATGCTGTCAGTACTCTTTAAAAGTTACATTTTTCAATATTTAATTGCCTACATAGGGATTTTACTATGATTCTGTATTTCAGTATTTGAGCCTTTGATGGCAGATTTATGCAGTCATCCGTATCATGTTTACTCTGCAAAAACGATGGTTCAATGATGGGGGAGGGTAGTCTTTTACCACTAGATCAACAAGAGATCCTAGAGCTGAACTGCCTAAGATAAAAATCAAGTTGCATAAAATATTGGGGTTCAGATGATTATTGAGGTTCAACTCCCACATACCCTTCCCAGTCAGCCCCACCTTATTGTCAGTCAAGCAATATTCCCCTATCAGTGGGCCCAATATGGTAGCTTGTGATGAAGGGGCAAGATTTACTATTATTCAGGCGGGCGGTAGCAGCCGAAAGGAATAGTCAGCGAGGGAGGTGAATTACATCATACTAAAAATGACTCCCTCCGAAGGCAGTGGTAGTGGGCAGGGCACGAATTACAGAAGGGCAGGAAGGTTGTGGTGGGCTGGGAAAGGCTGCCCCTTCCTTCTAGGCTCATGAGCCAAATACCCCGCCCTCTTTCCCCATTTCTATGTCTGTGGACCTGGAGTAGGATTTGGTGGGGCAGAACTGACAATGTGGTGGGAGGTGAGATACTGAACACTTTTCTAGCACTCCTGGAGTTCTACTGGTGAGACGGGTAGCCCTGTCCTATCCCCTTTTACATGGACTAAATAAAGCACATTTGCCCAGCTAGCATATTGGGTCTATGCAAGTTATTGCAGTATATTTCTTTGTTGACATCTTTGAATAATGACTCACGAAAGCAGCAGGAGCAAATTACAGCCTGCAGCTCTGTCTCGTTTTGAGTTGGTCATTGTTATACCTCAGTGAAGTAAGTTGATGGCTGCAATTATCTTATTGTAATGTTGCTGATTGTGCAGTATAGAATCAGGGTGTATTCCTGTGAGCTAGAATTTCAACCTTTTCTTCCCAGTACAGTATTCAAAAGCAGTAAGGAGTAGTTTAGTTACACTCCCTCTCAGTAGTGATGACTGGAATACTGCACCCAAAACCAGTGCTAAAACTAGGCAGTAAGTATGACACTATGGGCTAGTTGTACGAAGCCTTTTGCAATTGCAAAAGATCCAGTTCACAGAAACAGGCCGTATATACAAAATTCAAATTTTAATTCAGTAACATATTGCTAAATCACAATTTAGGTTTGCAACATTATACTGATTCAGTGTGCTTAGGGCATTCCTTCAAATACCGAATCTGATTTGTATGTATTAATGTTTTGTGACCCAAATCGGGTCGCCAAACATTAACGCTTTACCAACTACTAATATGTAATGGTAGGCCATTTGCAGACGGAAAGGGGTCCCCGAGGGACGCCTTCCCTGATGAGAATATTAAAAAAATATTTCCTAAGAGGAGGCAGTTGTCCCGTGGACGTAAAATGTTAGTTACATGTTTTTTGGGGTAATTTTTCCCTTTAAGGAAAACGGGCTGCATGTAAAATAAAGATACTGCTTTATTTAAAAGCAATCACCATCATATTGGTCTGGTGACCTCAGCAGGCCACCATTCCTGTGATGGCTGCAATTCATTCTGGGCCACAATTTTGACCTACTTCTTTAACATTAATGAGATAGGTTGCATTGCACCCACTAGGAATCGGGTTTTTGTGGCCGACCTATTAATTCATAGTTTGGTTCGCAAAAACTGAATGGAGTCAGTAGAAGTTAGTGGCCCAAACATCCATTTAACTTTCTGAACCCAATGAAAATAACACATTCTTTCAACACTTTCATCAAATATTCATTGGTGGGTATTTCAGTAACCGGTCCACACCTGTGGGTGTCTAAGTTGTGGCTTCAGAATTCTGGACACAATCTCACAGCTGTATATGGGAGCCCTTTCTGGATTCACCATTTTACATTTGCCATGGAAAAGACTATTGCATGGCAGTGAAGACTTGTCTTGGTGTTTTGTGAGTCCTGCCATAGAGAGGAGGCTCCACCAGGGCAATGAGAGATTTTTCCATTTAAAGGAGGGCGGAGCAGACTTTATAAAATACCTCCTGAGCCTATAGATAAATAACAAAAAGGTATGGCAATAAGACAGCAGACAGGAAGCTCTGCTGGTGAGAGACCAGTCTTTCCACAATGTTTGCAGGCTTCAGTGGAAGTTTTTTTTTTAACACAGGAGCAGAAAGTACGAGCAGTATCTCCTTACTCATTCCTTAGGTAGTTTGTCAACACAACTAGAACTATCAGTCCAACACCAGTGGTTTTGATTAATTACATAAGACTGGTAAGACGCTTTGGCAGATGCCACCAAGTAGTACGGCGGGGGATAAAAAAATGAATTGAAATGTACCAACCTTGCTGCCGGCCGCTGCCTCACCTCCCACCACTTCTGCTTCACGAAGCAGGAAGCACACACAGGCTCCCCTAAGACAATCACAACACTGCTGTCACCATAACAGCAGCCTTTTGATTGGGGTGAGCGCCTTGGTTCGGCGCTCAGACTGGGACTCTGAGCCAGTGCATGTTCTCCAGCCAGGCTGTTGCAAAGTGTGCATGACCGTCATGCACACTTAAGTGCCCCAACCACTCCTTCCCTGCTGGCTTTGACGACAGCACAGCCCGCCCGTCCCTTAAACCTGCCTGACAACGGTAAAATAAAATAATAACATGGTGTGGATTCTCAGTCCAATGAATAGTGTCAAAACCGAAAGAATGAGGAGCCAGACCTACCCATCCTTAATCTTCATACAATCTTCTAGGTGCATGGATGTCAGAGAGTGAATGATACTCGCCACGGGGCTGCGTCTGTACAGGCCTGGCTTTAGTACTGGTGGTGTAAGGGGCAACAATCTTCGTTGGCACACAGCTCCCACAACCTCCCGTTTCATGTATTTCCTGGCATTCCACCCTCCAATGGGACACCTTGTCTCTCTTTAGCCCCTCTCTCTCATTTATTTAATTTATAGCGCTCCTCATTCTAATGTAGAATTCCAGAGTGCTGTAAATCACAAACATATTATATAGAGACAATGAGTCATACAAGTGTGTAAATCGATTTATGGGAAAGTTTCTTCAGATAATGAGGATTACAAGGTGTAAGAGTCACATGCCAATCATACTGATAGGTATTATAAGTTAAGAACGCGTGGTCTGTCCAGCTTGCAGGACAGTTATACAAATTTGGAGATGCACAGTTAAATCCATGGGTTGGTGGGGAAGATTGACAGGTTCCACTCCCCTATGGCAGGGCACATATCTACAACCCGTTTCTGCCCTGGGCAGCTTCCGTAATTGGGACCTTATTGGGATCTCTACAATGAGGGATGTTATGCAGGGCACTACCCTTAAGTTCTTTCAGCATTTGCAAACCGACTACAACCTACATAAATCTCAGTTTCATCATTATTTGCAACTACAACATGCCTTAGACCCCTATATCCGTAAGTCGGAGGCTCTACCAGAATTTCACCGACTGGAAGGCCACCTGCTGCTGGGGGACATTGGGCTCACAAAATTAAACAAATCTATCAGGCGCTCAATACTCACACTAAGACCACCATCCACAAAACCAGAGCGGCATGGAAGGTCGATCTGCCGACCCTCACTGATGATGATTGGACGGAGGCCTTGGGTCGTACTCGATATGCGGCGATGTCTTCACAGTACCAACTTATTCAGTTCAAGTACCTCCACCAGGTGTATTACACTCGTTGTAGGCTGTGGAAAATGGGTGTTATTCAGTCTCCTCAATGTCTTCACTGCAGTTGTACCGGGATTCAGCCGTTCTGGACTCGGGTGACGTCTTGCCTAGGTCAGGTATTTATTGGCAAGGACCATCCCGCTCGACCCCTGATTGGTGCTCCTTCATAGCACGGATGACATCGGGGGGAACCGTTACAAACAGCACCTCTTGTATCTGGGTCTTACCCTAGCCAAGAGGGATATCGCGCAGCATTAGAAAGCTATCTCCCCACCCAGTGTTGTAGGTTGTAAAAAGGCAATGGACAGGTATATGTTTGTGGAAATTGTAGTTTTTCAGGCAAGAGGGTGCCCACAGAAGCACAGGAAAATCTGGGCCCGTTGGGCCACATACAGAGGTACTGATTTGCTCCCAATGTCGTATTCAGATTCCCATGATCCTATTGAACAATTGGTGGTCAGAAACTCACTTGTATAGTCAGATGACTTTGACTTCTGATGGTCAGGTATTTGTTAATAACATGCAATTGAAATTCCCCGGGTGTGTTTGGTGTCATATGTTATACATCTGGCCTGCTGTTCCTCATGTCATTTGGTTTTTGTATAAAATAATTAGGTACTGTATGCCGTATATAATATGTGTAATGTCTCTGCTGGGCTCTGCCCATTTTGTACCTTGTAAAATGAATAAAAATAAAGAGTGCATGGTCTGGAGAATTGATGGGGCAGAATTACAAAGTTTTCATGCAGCGCAGTAACCAAAGTTGCATTGCGTGAAAAGGGGGAGAGCACAACAGCAACACATTTACTAACATATTGTGCTGTTGCTCTCTCCTGTAGTGCTGGCATACCTTAGGCTCCCGTGCACCAATACACACACCCTTGCACAATGGTGCACGAACGTGTTCATGATGCCAAGCATAGGTTTTATACTGGAAGCATAAGTGGCTGCTTCTTTAGAGCGTGGGGGCACCACCCTTGTTTATCACTGAATTATTGCACGATGTATTGTACTGCCATCTTTAAATCTAATTTCAAAAGTAGTATTTTATAAAATTTGTATTAAAGTTGTGTCGTGTAGTTTCTATAGTACCCGTGCAGGACCTGCACGTTTGGATAAACTAAACTGTAGGATTGGTGGCAGACTAATTCTGAGCACTCCCACTGTGTATGTTAGCATGTTTGCATTAGCTAGCTCACATTGCCACTATAATCTCCTCTTATCGGGCAGAGAATAGTTTCTGGCAACCTTAGACCCCTGATCCCCCAGGATCATGAAAACAATGTACTACCTTTCGCTCAGTCACTCGTGCTCACTTACTTTGTCTCAGAGAGTCACACAGAAGAAACAGGCGGCTGTGTTACAATAAGAATTTATTGCACAGTTGTTCTTCTAGTGTAAAATAAATATGCTGCGACAACCGTTAGACAGTAGCAGAGATATATGATCAGCAGTACAGTGAATATAAAAGAATAGTACAGTTCTACCATTTTGCAATAGTCATGAACACATACATGGATGTAAAATGCATGATAAATGAAAGTGTGCACTCCTACGATGCCTATCTAGATGTACCTAAGTGTACCTAGCATGAGTAGGTGTGAAGCCAAGAATACCTCTAGGTTTAGTCTAACCTCATTAACTGAAGCAAGAGAGAGTAGGACCCCATATTGGTCTCAAGTTGGACACCTCACCAGTGAGGGGAACATCCTTTACGACGCGGATGTTACCCCCGCTACCATTACGATGCGTCTCTTACAACGCAAGTCGTAACCACGACTTGCGCTGGAGGGAGCTCTAGGACAAGGAATAGTTAATTTACAATTCCAACACCTTCCCTACTATCCACGGGGACTGGTGTTGGAATAGTAAAATAAACTATTCCTAAGTCCGCACCCGACAGCGCAAGTCGTGGTAACGACTTGCGTTGTAAAACACGCGTTGTAACGGTACGCGCGGTAATAGCCCGCGTCGTACCATCATACATCCCACAAGGGATGTTTAGACAGCTCTCAGCTTGAGCGTCTGCATGCAGGATCCTCAGCGTCTCTGGTCAATGTGTCAGCCTGAAAGTCTTAGTTCCCTCTAGCTAACACCAGCAAGAGGTGCTGTATTTATACAGAAAGTATCTAAGGTTCCTTGGTCCCTTGTTTCTTGTATTAGCCATTGTTGGATTTGAGGATGACATATGAGATGAACCTTGTACATAGATATTATGCAGGTGGATGTAGCCCCAGCCTGGTTTCCAAGAATCCTTATGAATATTCATTCATACTGTGTCAGTCTAAAGATGAAGTCATAGAACGATATTGTTCAGTGAAACCCCCCTTCTGCGCCCAGGACTAGAACTAGGTAAAGGTTCAATCCTAAAAGGCTTGTTACTGTGTAGTGTTGGGGAGGTAATGTAGGTGAAAGGATATGATGTTACGTGGGCCTATATTAGGGTACCTATATGAAATATAACACCCTCTCCTCTTCCGAATAGTCAACAATAATAAAATGCTAGTGAACTACTATTTTTACTAGGTAGTAGCACATACAATTATCAGTGAGCCACGTAAAAACATTTTGCTTTAAAGGGAGAAAAATTCTTCTGGAAATGTAATCAAAAGTCCTAGATGAGTTTGTTTACATAAGTCGAACTATAACCATGTAGGCCATGCTTTTCTAGCAAAAGTGTCAATTATAGGAAATGTTCCAATTTTAGTTGAGTTTGAAACGAAAATGAAAATCCAAATTCTTTCCCAGAACACTATGAGCCAATTATAAATTACGTGTCCTGGCTGGGAGACGCAACATCGTTGTTGCTTGCCCCTGCCGAGGACGGTCCTTGTAACTCCTCACAAAGTTAGTCAATGGAGCACAGATGATACTCAGAACTGCCAATAGCTGGTGCAGAGGCAGCTGGTGTTGTAGTCAATACCTGGGTGCTAGTGGTGCCATTGGTAGAGCTGATGCTCAACCCAATTGTAGTAAAAGGCACCTGCGGGTTCTCGAGGAATGCAGCCACCAGTATAGGAATGCTGGGGACTTTGCCGAGCATGGGACCTCAAGTGTTCCAGCCTGGTATTCAAGTCCGCAGGCGGGTCCGATGCAAGTGTCACCGCAAAATGAATGAATGAATAAGGTATTTATTGAGCGCACGGTGGCCAAGCGGCTTCCTGGCGCTGAGAGCTCTACTGAACAAAACAGGGCCGAGGAGTTTTAACAGGGGTATGCCTGGGCAAACAAGAAGGTCTTAAGCGCTTTACGAAAGTGGTGAGAAGATAGGAATTGAACGCATGGATAGAAGGAGGGAATTCCAGAACCGGGGGGCAAGAACAGAGAATCTGGTGCCACCAGTGCGGGATTTGCGGAAACGGGGAACAGTGAGGAGGGCAGAAGTAGAAGAACGGAGGGTACGGGCCGGGGTGTGGGTAGAGATCAGGGTATTTATGAATGCCGGAGCTGAGCGATCAACAGCCCGGAAGACTAAGCACCCTAGTTTAAATAGGGATCTCTGCAAAACAGGTAGCCAGTGAAGTGACTTGAGTACAGGAGTGATGTGGTGAGTTTTGGGAAAATGAAAAATAAGACGGGCAGCCTGATTTTGGATTGCTTGGAGACGGCGAGTTTCGTAGGCAGGAATGCCCACGAACAAGCTGTTCCCATAATCAAGACGGGAGGTGATAAGGGCTGAAATTATAGTTTTAAGGGAATCCAGGGGAAAAAAACGGGACAGTTTTCGAATCAGACGGAGGGAAAGAAAGCAGGAGGACACTACAGAACTGACCTGGCCATGCATTGACAGGTCCTGGCTGACTTTGATGCCCAATGTTTTAACAGAGGGAACCGGAGTAGGAGGTGACCAAAGATGGGGGGCCAGAAGGCAGAAGACCAAGGACTGGATGAGCCTCCAGTCAAGACAAGCTCAGTCTTGTCTGGGTTGAGCTTGAGATGATTGGCGCTCATCCATCCAGAAATAAAAACCAGAGTGGAACGAAAAAATGACAGGTAGTGAGAAGAAGAGGAAAGATCAAAGACGAGCTGGAGGTCATCTGCGTAATTATACACAGAGACCCCCAGATCAAGAAGAGAAACAATGAGGGGGAGAATATAAAGATTAAAAAGAAGAGGGGAAAGGGAAGAACCTTGGGGGACCCCACAAGACACCGGGAGGGGAGAAGCGGAGAAACCAGAGAGGTGGACAGCTTGTGAGCGACCTGTAAGAAAGGACGTGATCCAGGATAGAGCAGAGCCCCGAATGCCCACTGCGCCGACATGGTCAAGTAAGATGGTATGATCCACTGTGTCGAAAGCAGCGGTCAAATCAAGAAGAACCAGAGCTTGAGGGGAGTTGGTGTCGGCCTTGGCTTTCAGCTCGTCAAGAACCGCAAGCACCACTGACTCCGTAGAGTGGCCCGAGCGGAAGCCCGCTTGATGGGAAGCGAGGAGATGGTTCTGCTCAACGTAGGAGGAAAGGCAAGAGGTAACATAACTTTCAAGAATTTTAGCAAGATAAGGTAGGAGAGAGATGGGTCTGAAGTTAGAAAGGAGAGAGGAGTCCAGACCAGGTTTTTTGAGAATAGGAAAAACAATCGCAGATTTAAATGAGGAGGGGACCAAACCAGTAGAAAGAGAAGTATTAAGAAGAGAAAGGGGAATGGTAGGGCAAGAGGTAAAGAGAGTTCTCAACACGCGAGCAGGAGCACAATCGGCTGGAGAGCCGGACTTGATTTTAATAAGCAAGGCAAGAAAAGAGTCCAAGGAAATGGACGGGAAGGGATCGAAGGAGGAATTGGGAACAGGGGGAGCAGGGTGATGGGAGGGGAAGGGTGTGGTAGGGATGTTAGCTTTTATTTTAACGATCTTCTCAATAAAGAAGTCGTTTAAGGAGGAGCAGAGGGCCTGGGAAGGAATGAGCTTGGGGCATACACGGTCAGAGGTGGCCAAGTTGTTAACCAGAGAGAAAATCTTTTTAGATTTGTTCGCGGACAAGGCGACCTGCTCAGAGAAATACTTGGTCTTGGACGCAAGGATGGCTTTCGTATAGTAATTCAACAAGTGTTTGTATTTAGCCCTGAGGTCGGGGCAGTAATTACGGCGCCAAAGACGCTCAGAGCGTCTGAGTTCCAATTTAAGAACCTTAAGTTCAGAACTTAACCATTTGTGGGCCTCGTGTGGGCGAACAGACTTAACTATCTTGAGGGGGGCAACTTGGTCGCAGGAAGAGGATAGCCAGTTGCTGACTGCAGCAGCCTGGATATCAAGGGGAAGACCATTAAGGTCAGGAGAAGAGGATGCAAGGGAAAGAGAAAGGGAATGGAGATCCGTGCGGTTCTAGCTGCAGGCAAGGATATTCTTAGGGCGAATGGGCTTGTAAGGGGAGCCAAGATTAATAGTAAAAGAAATAAGAGAATGGTCAGACCATATGCAAGGAAGAATGCTAGGAGTAGAAACTATATCCTGAGATGACCAGACTTGGTCCAGTATATGGCCAAGAGTGTGGGTGGGAACAGAGACATCGGACTGAAGGTTAAGGCACAAGAGAGTGGCCGTGAAGTCCTTGGACGCCAAATCCTCCCTGGGATCGCCAGGCCAGTAGTTGAAGTCTCCCAGCTGGAGAACTGAGGAGTTATTAACTACAAGCGTAGCAAGGAGTTCCTGCAGGGAGGCCACAAATAAGGGCATACTCAGGGGGGGGCGATACACAAGGACGACTGTCAGAGGAACAGGAAGGTTAGTGGAACGGGCAACCAAAAAGTCCACACCAGCTATAGAAGGATGAGAGAGAAGCTGGAATTGAAGACTGGTCCGAACAACCATGGCACTGAAGAACAGGTAAGATTCAGTCCATCCAGATTGGTCTAAACAATAGGAACCAAGAGGCGCTCAGTTCTCGTAGGCGAGGTGTGCCCAGATGTTTTACCATGCGTTCACGGTATTTCCGCTCCAAGAGAGCTTGTGCCATCTCGTTGGTGATTGGGCCATCCATTGCATTGCAGATAGATGACAATCAGGATTCCAGCTATTGAGAGCAGGATCAGAGGTAGACCTCCAAAAATGCTTCCATATATGGAGTGTATAAAATTTGGAATAACTCTAAGGATTGTCTGAAAGTTAGTTAGAAATCCTGACTCTATGGTCTTAAATAGCTATAAATAGCTCATAGCACTCATATCATACATGTTAAACATACGACCCACCATTTCTACAAAATGAAAGGGGCAGTTTGTAAGTGCTTGTATTTCAGTCGAGCTCCTTGACACTTGAAGATCATAGGTCTCTTGAGCGGAGGTTAAGGGTAGAGTTTGCTGTAGAAGCATGGCTTTCAGTCTGCTCAAAGTATCAAGTTGTATAAATGAAACATTCAACGAAGGCCATAACGGTGCCTACCTGACTGTACTTGTTTTTGAGGGAAACAATACCTGCATACAGCAAGTAACCCTGGAGTTCACAGTGACCAGAAAGGCAATGCCAGAAGCATCCCACAGCAACCTTGATTGGCAGCAGCAAGTAACTCACATTCGAGAGCAGCTCGAATACCGGTGAAATCACAGCAGCTGGAGTCCTTTTCATGTGGCAAGACAAATTCGCTACCGAACCATTACATGCTCTATGCAATAAAATGTCCTGGCACATGAGAGAACCGCTTAAAGTGTTCTTGCAGTTTGTACCGCTTAGAAACACTTCTCGATCCCCACTACGGCATCGAAATCTATATGGTAATTCCCAGGATTCCTTAATGTATTCCTTACAGTGGTGGCCAGTGACTTTTCAAAGTAGTGGGGCGTAAAAGTATTAGACGAGTTCAAAATAGCAAGTAAAGCAAGTGACCTGCCCTAAGGACACTCCCACGCCGCGTGGCCCTCCAGCTGCAGGCTGCCCCAGCACCTGAGGTCTGCCCTGACCTCGGTGCCGCCTCGCTGCTGCTGCTTGCTATTTCTTTCATTTTGTTTTGCCCTCCTGTGCCTCCTTTGTATTTTCCATCTGCTTGTCTGGTATTTCACTGTATTTCCCCTGCTGCTCGCTCTTCCTTTCGTTTCGTTTTGCCCTCCTGTGCCTCTTTTGTATTTTCCCTCTACTTGTTTGGTATTTCACTGTATTTCCCCTTATTTTGTGTGCAGGGTTAGCGATTTTGATGCTGACTCCCCGTGGGGTGACCCCCCTCCGATCCCCGCCTCCCGCCGCTGCTCCATCGCGGCCGCCCCCTTTTTTCCTGTGATCCCACTGGCCTCCCCACCCCCACCTCCCAGCTGATCCTCCCTCCCACTTGGCCTTAAATGGAGACCGCGCGGCGCAGGTGAGTGTGACCTGACCTAAGGAAAACCCCACACCGCGCGGCCCTCCAGCTGCAGGCGATTCTGTGCCCCAGCACCTCAGGTCCGCCCTGACCTCGGTGCCCCCTCGCTGCTGTTGCTCGCTCTTCCTTTCATTACGTTTTGCCCTCCTGTGCCTCCTTTGTATTTTCCATCTGCTTGTCTGGTATTTCACTGTATTTCTCCTTATTTTGTGTGCAGGGTTAGCGATTCTGCCACTGACTCCCCTGCTGCTCGCTCTTCTTTTCGTTTCGTTTTGCCCTCCTGTGCCTCTTTTGTATTTTCCCTCTGCTTGTTTGGTATTTCACTGTTTTTCCCCTTATTTTGTGTGCAGGGTTAGCGATTCTGCCGCTGACTCCCCTGGGGTGACCCCCCTCCGCTCCCTGCCTCCCGCCGCTGCTCCATCGCGGCCCGCCCCCTTTTTTCCTGTGTCCCCACTGGCCGCCCCACTCCCGCCTCCCAGCTGATCCTCCCTCCCACTTCGCCTTAAATGGAGACCGCGCGAACGCGCAGCGGGCGCGTCGATTGTGCGCCAAAGGCAAGCCCGTCTGCGCCCGTCCGCGCCTGGACCGCGCCCAGCGCCAGGACCCCTGGCCCCCGCCACGGCCAGCCCACCCGACGGACCTACGACGCCACCACCCTCTACGCACTCAATACCGGCCGGAACCCCGCCTGCTACCAAGCCAGCCCGAAACGCACCCACGGACCCTTCACCTGCCAAGCCTGCCGACTCACCTGCCTCCGGACCTGCACCACACCCGACAAGCCGAGCACCAGCAGCAACCACCTCAAGTGCATCCTGCTCAACACCCTCTGCGTCCACAGACACGCCGTGGAACTCTGGAACCTGCTCGACACTACATCACCGGACGCCGCCTTCCTCACGGAAACCTGGATGAACGCTTCCTCAGCGCCCGACATCGCCAAAGCCATCCCGGATGGCTACAAGATCGCCCGGAGGGACCGCGTCAACCAGACTGGAGGAGGCATCGTCATAGTACACAAAAAAACCATCCGCATCACGACCTACTCCGACGACACCCTCACCGCCGCGAACACCTCCACTTCCAGATGCACACCGACCCCAAGACCACACTCGGAGGCACCCTCATCTACAGACCCCCGGGACCACGCACACAATTCAGCGAAGACATCGCAGACTTCATCAGCCCGCACGCCCTCCCCTCCGCCGACTACATCCTCCTAGGGGACCTCAACTTCCACCTGGAGAACAACAAGGACAGCAACACCACCACCCTGCTAGACAACCTTGCCAACCTCGGACTCAAGCAACTGGTGGACACCCCCACCCACTACGCTGGCCACACGCTTGACCCCGTCTTCTCCTCCAGCAAATACATCTCCTTCAGCCACTCCACCGGACTTCTTTGGACTGATCACAGCTGCGTCCACTTCAGCTTTAGAAGAACCACGACCCACCACCACCCGAAACAGGTTCCTCGCAGAAGCTGGAACAAGATCACCGCCGACCAGCTCACCACCTCCCTCAGCCAGAACCCTCCTGCCAGTACAACGGACCCCAACAAAGCAGCCAGCAACCTCACACAGTGGATCACCAACTGCGCAGATGACCTTGCACCACTGAAGACCCCCCCAGCAGACCCGGTAGCAAGAAAGCCTCCTGGTTCACCGACGAACTTAAGAACTCCAAGAAGAACTGCGCACCCTTGAGGAAGCCTAGCGCAACGACCAAACCGCAGACAACATGACTGCCCTCAAGCACGCCACCCGCAAACATCACCAGCTGATCCGCACCACCAAGAAGGCAACATTCAAAGAACGACTGGACAACAACGCCCACAACAGCAAGGAACTCTTCGGCATCGTCAAAGAGCTCTCTAACCCCAGCACCGGAAACAACGACATCACTCCCTCTCAAGACCTCTGCGACTCACTCGCCTCGTTCTTTCACAGCAAGATCGCCGACGTACACAACAGCTTCGGCGCACATACCACGCACCCAACCACCGTACCAACGCCCCCCACCACCACCATCCGCGCCTGGACCCCGGTCAGCACCGAAGACACCAACCGCACGATGAACACCATCCACTCCGGATCACAAACCGACCCCTGCCCCCACCACGTCTTCAACAAAGCCGACTCCATCATCGCACCCCAACTCCGGGACATCATCAACACCTCCTTCTACACCGCCACCTTCCCGGAGAGCTGGAAGCACGCCTAGATCAGCGCCCTCCTGAAGAAACCAATAGCGGACCCCACCGACCTCAAGAACTACCGCCACATCTCGCTCCTCCCTTTTCCTGCCAAAGTCATTGAGAAGACCGTCAACAGACAGCTTGCCGCCTTCCTCGAGACTCGCAGTCCGATTTCCGAGCCAACCACAGCACCGAGACCGCCCTCATCGCAGCCACTGACGACATCCGATCCCTGCTCGACAACGGGGAAACAGCGGCCCTCATCCTCCTGGACCTCTCCGCAGCGTTCGACATTGTCTGCCACCGCACCCTAGTGCAGCGCCTCAGCAACATCGGAATCCAAGAGAAGGCACTGGAGTAGATCATCTCGTTCCTCGCCGAAAGAACCCAGAGAGTCCGCCTCCCCCGTTCAGATCTGAGGCCACTGAAATCATCTGCGCCGTACCACAGGGATCATCACTCAGCCCCACCCTCTTCAACGTCTACAAGAGCCCCCTCGCAGCCATCGCACGCCAACACAACCTCAACATCATCTCCTACGCTGACAACACCCAGTTGATCCTCTCCCTCACCAACGACCCCGCCACCGCCAGAACCAGCCTACACGAAGGGATGAAAGACGTCGCCGAGTGGATGAAGAACAGCCGCCTGAAACTGAACTCAGATAAGACGGAAGTCCTCATCCTGGGATTCGCGCCCTCTGCCTGGGACGACTCCTGGTGGCCCCCTGCCCTGGGCACCACTCCCAAGCCTGCGGACCACGCACGCAACCTGGGCTTCATCCTGGACTCCTCCCTCTCGATGACCAGACAAGTCAACGCCGTCTCATCATCATGCTTCAACACTCTGCGCATGCTCCGAAAGATCTTCCGATGGATCCCCACCGAAATCAGGAAGACGGTCACCCAGGCCCTCGTCACCAGCCGTCTGCACTACGGGAACACCCTCTACGCCGGAACCACAGCCAAACTCCAGAAAAGACTCCAGCGCATCCAGAACACCTCAGCCCGACTCATCCTGGACATCCCGCGCCGCAGCCACATCTCTGCCCACCTGAAAGACCTGCACTGGCTCCCCATCAACAAGAGGATCACGTTCAGACTCCTCACCCACACACACAAGGCTCTCCACGACATGGGCCCGAAGTACCACAACAGCCGCCTCACCTTCTACACACCCACCCGCCAGCTCCGATCCGCCAGCCTCGACCTGGCCTCCGTCCCAAGAATTCGGAAATCCACCATCGGAGGAAGATCCTTCTCCTACCTGGCAGCCAAGACATGGAACTCCCTCCCCACCCACCTTCGGCACCCAGGATCACTTCTCCTTCAGGAAACAACTCAAGACCTGGATGTTCGAGCAGTAGCGCCCCCCCTCCCCCCTTCAGCGCCTTGAGACCCTACGGGTGAGTAGCGCGCTATACAAATTCTGTGATTGATTGATTGATTGAACATAAGGAGGGTTTGGGGTGTTGACCTGAAGGACTGGGTTCTTTAAGACCCAGCGGTGCCAGGGCACAACACCTGAAATGTTCGTGGGTAACCTGCTCCGGCGTACAAGTCACAGAGACACGGGACACTTCCTTCGGCGTCAAAGATTCAAGGTTTATTTGCTGCAGGGAACACAGAGATCACGACAAGTACACCACGTGCAACTTGGGGAGACTGCTTCAAATTGGTTCTGTGGATCGCTCCTTTTATACAGTTTTTACCCATAAGATTACATTGAGCACAAAAGTTTACAACCCGGTTCCCACAATTATCCCCCAGAGGGGTCGCTTTGGTCACTTTGAAACACATCAGGTCCGGAACATAAGTGCGGAAACATTTGGCGGTTCCCAACTGTAAAAACCATCTTCCCACCATTAGCAAATTCCAATCAGCAGTAAAATAGATCGAAATAGGAACAAAGACAGGTGCAGAGGAAGACGGAGACAGTGGGGAGATCGGAAAGGGTGTAAAAGGGGAGGTATCGGGAAACACGAGATACAGGCATCAAAGGGACGTGCCTAATGAGATGCACGGCTGAGACAATAAGTCCGTGCGGCAAGATGAGCCTCGAGCGGCGCCATCTGCCTTACAGTAGCATCCCCCTCGTCATAAAGACACTCATAAAGAACATGTGTCTTTCGCAAATATCTTGGGAGTCCCAGGGTCGCGAAGCGGACAGCGTCCGTTCGCTGGCTACTTGAGGGCAAGAGACAAAATGGATGCCGTATCTAAGATGGAACCCGTGGGTACAGATGAAAAACCCACATAACAAACGAACGGTTTAAGTTAGCACAGCGAAACTGCGCACACTTACTAAACTCGTCATTTGCGGTTCATAGATACCAGACTCGACCATATTCGTGCGAGTTAAAAACACCACTTACAATCGTCACGGAACCTCAGACGCTCCTTTTGCCCTCATGTAGGCAAGCACTAGTCGGAATCATATTCAATATTCATCAGACCATCGAGATGTTGCTGTAGCATAGCTCTGTCCAACCGAGTCCCCTTGGTAGCAGATGGTTGTCTCATACACGTCGTAGCACAGAGGCCACATAAGGCAGGACCACACTGCACACAAAGGCAACACGTGAACAGGAACACTACCACAACTCCAATGATCATCAGAATTTTCCAACCCCAAGTCGACATCAGGCCCCAAAACCATCCAAGTAGCGTCCAATCCCCTACATCCACGTGTATGGATTCGGAGATCTTATGCAACCTCGAGATGGCTTGGTAGACAGTAGGAGCATTATCTGGAATGAAAATGCAGCAGCTCGAATGGATCACCCTACATACCCCACCGCGATCTGCTAAAATGACATCTAAAACCATACGGTTTTGTAATGTCATAAGTCTCTCCGCCTGAAGTTCTGTGGTGATATTACCAAGGGCACTGGCAGTAATATTAGCTGTCGATTCTACCACTCGAGTCAACTGTCTCAGGTTCCTACTGTTAACCATAGGTCCCCAAAACGGGAGGAAACCCTTGAAAAAGTCTCCTGCCTCTTGACCGGCAGTGTCCTCTTCGCTAATTACGCCTCGTACAACTCTAGTCTTATGATAATCGGCATCTACAGTGAACGTCGGAGGCAACAGATTTGCAATAAAACATGAGCCCATGAAGTCAGCGGGCAACCATGTGTATGCACGATCATAACAGATAAAGTATGTACCCTTGGCAGCCAGAAACACAGGGGACGAGAACATCGGCAGAATGTAATTTTCAGTGCAAGCACTTGCTCCAAGTCGGGCTTGCGATCTTCGGCCACGACCCATAAGACAGAAATTACCAGTGTGGGGTACGACCCATATTGGAGGCGAGCTTTTAAGCTGCTTTTCACTAGTGAACACACTATATTCACCTCTACTTAGGACCTTATAGGCCTGTACCTCTTCTTCGGGAATAAGCGAAGGATCATAGATCTCACTATCTAAATCCTCTATTGCTATCGACAAAGGTTTTTGATACGAGGTAGGACCAGAGTAGGGGGAACGTGGTTCTCGAATGGGGTGGAAACCCAGTGCGCTTCGAAACATTGTTTGAAATGCTCGAGCTGACCCTTGGGAACTATACGGTAACACCAGATATGGAATTCCCTTATCCGTAGTATGTGGCATCAACCCACACACCCAACAATTAGTAGTGTTAACCACTAACTGATGCTGATGAAGGAGCTGAATAAAGGAATTGTTGCGGAATTCTACACGTCTAGCCTGCTCGTGTTCCGGTAACATGTGAAAGGAATGGGGAGAAGCAGTAGAGGTAAGGTTAGGGTAAGGAGTAGGAGTAGGTGTAGCAGGTAAGAAATAAGACATCGTGTAATACACCCCACCCGCCAATAATGCAGAAGCAGTCAAAAACAATACAAACAGTTGGAATATAAAACATTTGGTACGACTGAGTTGCTGCAGCTTAAGTCTGTGCGCCTTAGCTCCCTCCAAATCATTCAGCTTCGAGAATGCCATTCCCTATGACCGTCCGCAACGTTTCTTGACGCACTTCGTTCTGTGTAGCAATAGTCAATCCCTAGGAGTTCCTAGGAACCGACGGCCTTTAACCTAGCGTCAAGACCTACTATCCAGAAGGAAGTACGCGCGCGGCCCTACGGCCTTCAATACACAATATGTATATACAAGCACAAAGTCTCTCGGCTGTGGAAGTAAAAAGATACAAGGGAGGAAGTTCAATATATATGTACACAAATCACAATGATACGAATGTTCAAAACTGATCACGGAAAACGGGGATAATGCAGTTGTCAATTTCAGCAAAGCAAGGAAAATTTTATTTGTCCTTAGTGCGAGATCGCAAAGAATATCGGTGTTTCCCGGGACGTGTCTGCTCGTCGAACAAAGGATCCGTTGAAGAGACAGCGTCCTGCTGATCAGTTGATGGTCTTGAGTCTTTTGCTGACAATTGTTCAACAGTGGCTTTCTGCTGCGCTGAGGATTCTCCAACAGGCTGTGCGTCGCTGAAAGGCACAAACGCCGGCAATGTTTCTGTTTCTGTTGACGCGATGCCTTTCCTTACCCACGGGTCTGCCGGCAAAGGGATAGGGACTCGCTTAGTGTGGGTGGCATGCACCCAGTTTTTACGCCCCTCAAGACGAACGGCAGTCCTCGTGGCCAGGAGCACCTGGTAAGGTCCAGTAAACCTCGGGTCCAGATTATTCTTGCATGAAAAGTTTCGTGTTACCACCCAATCTCCGGGCTGGAGCTGGTGGCCTGGACCCTCCGTCTGCGTCGGCAATGCGTCGTAAACCTGTTGGTGAATTAACCTCAGTTTAGCAGTCAAGTCATGTAAATAGTCAATCAACATTGGATACTCAAGATCAGAAAACATTCCTGGCCTAGGAACCCCCCACACATTCGCAGGACGGCCGAACACTATTTCATAGGGACTAAGCCCTACTCGGGAGTGTACAGTCGCCCTAGTTGACAGTAATGCTAGAGGTAAAGCGTCAGGCCACGAAAGACCAGTCGTAGCCTGAATCTTTGCTAGCTTTAGTTTAAGGGTGCCATTGTACCCCTCAACTAATCCAGCTGACTGGGGATGATTGGCGCTGTGGAATTTTTGATTTATTCCAAGGCCCTTACACACACTCTTCATCACACTTCCAACAAACTCACTTCCGTTATCTGACCACACGACTCTAGGCATTCCATACCGAGGAAAATATTCCTTCAGTAGGATTTTCGCAGTAGACAAAGCAGTATTGTCTTTGAGAGGATAGGCCTCGATCCATCGGGAGAATGCGCAAACCACAACTAAAACGTATTTCAGGTTATTGCATCGCTCCATATGGATGAAGTCCAATTGAATCACCTCAAAGGGGTACGAAGGAGGAGCAAAACTGCCAGGGGGAGTTGGGGTTCCTTTGCCAGGATTGTACATTATACACACCATACAATTCTTCACCAGACGTTCAGCACATTTCGTAATGCCATCATTCTTCCACACAGCAGCCAGCAACTTACAAATACCTTTCGCGCTAATATGTGCTAACCCATGTGCCATTGTCACAACGGCCAGCACATACGCATCAGGCAACATCCATCTTTTCTGATCCGACAAATCAATCCAACAACCATTCGCATCCAACTTTCCCGTACTTTCTTTCCACTTCGTCTTTTCAATCTCAGTGGCCTCATTCTGAATTGCTTTCACGCTATCGATAGTATCTTCACACATACTCGATTCTGTAGGCCACCTAACCGAACTCGTCACATACATTCGAGTGCTAAGGTTCCGGGCAGTCTCCTTAGCAGTCTCGTCCGCAAACGCATTACCACGACCAACATCATCCGTCACTTTACGATGCGCACTACACTTAACAATCGCAACTTGCGTAGGCAAAGTCAATGCATCCAAAAGATCGTTCACAAGCTGGCCATGCTGTATCTTCGTACCGTGCGACGTCAAGAAACCTCTCTCTCGCCACAATCGTCCAAAACTATGCGCTACACCAAACGCGTATTGACTGTCGGTAAAAACATTCACACGTTTCCCTTTCGCTAACACACATGCTCTAGTGAGAGCAATCAGCTCCGCAGCTTGGGCAGAATTCTGATTCAACCTTGCAGTCTCAACAACAGTATTCAATGTTACAACAGCATAAGCGGTAGTCACATCGCCATTCGGTAACTTAAAACATGACCCATCCACGTACAGAGTGCCATCCGGATCTTCCAATGGGGTGTTTTTAAGGTCCACTCGACCTTTCGTTTCCTCTTCAGTCCTCAAGTAGCAGTCATGTTCTGCTACTTCATCTGACTCTGTGTTAATTGGTAACAAAGTTGCCGGGTTCAGAACGTTACAACGTTTTATCTGAATGTGGCTTGCCAAGAGCGTCAATTCGTACCCAGACAACCTCGCACTCGTCAAGTGCTGAGTTTTTGTTCGATTCAAAAGAGTATCGACTGCATGCGGAACCATCACCGTAAGCATATTATCCATGACCAATCCTGCTGATTGTCGGATGGAGACCGCAGCTGCCGCTGTTGCTCTTAAACAACTCGGCAATGCTCTAGCTACTGGGTCTAAGGTCGAGGAAAAATATGCACATGGACGCTGTTTACCACCAAAAGGTTGCGTTAAAACACTCAAAGCACAACCTTCCCTCTCGTGAACATATAACGTGAACGGCTTACCGTAGTCAGGGGTACCTAACACAGGAGCCGAACACAATGAATCACGTAGTTCAGAAAAACTTTTCTGACATTCTTCCGTCCATGGTAAAGGAGTTGAAACATCCTTGCACGTAAGAGCCACCAATGGTTTCGCTAGCAATGAAAAATTAGGAATCCATTGCCTGCAGTACGACGTGATACCTAGAAAGGCACGCACATCTCTTTGGGTTTTTGGCACAGCCATTCGCGCAATCGCTGCAATTCTCTCTGGGGTCAATCTCCTTCCCTCCTTTGACAATAAGTGACCTAGATAGGTTACTTCTTGACAACAATATTGGAGTTTAGAAGGTGACACCTTGTGATTTAACTCACAGAGATGTTGCAGCAATGACACCGTAGCAATTTTACAAATGTCCTGAGTATCGGCAGCCACCAATAAGTCGTCGACGTATTGGATTAAAGCCGCACCAACCGGCAACCTAAATGCATCCAGTTGACCCTTCAAGGCTTGACTGTAAATAGATGGACTTTCACAGTAGCCCTGAGGAGCGCGTTTAAACCGGAAGCTACGTCCACCGAGAGAGAAACCGAAAAGGTCCCTGCTCTCTTCGGCAATCGGGATGCTGAAAAACGCATTTTTCAAATCAATCACCGAAAACCAAGATGCAGAAGCTGGAATCAGAGTCAGTAGCGCCGTGATGTCAGGCACAACAGGAAATTGAGGAACCACAATTTTATTTACCTCCCGTAAATCGATAACAAACCGATAAACAGGCGGTTTTGAAGGATCAGTACGTTTAAGAATGGGCAGCACAGGGCTGTTGCACACGTTTCCCCGGGTCTCTTCAATTACATCTTTCTCGATCAAATCATAAATGATCGCTAACAAAGCTCGTTCACCATCAAGGGAGATACGATACTGGGGAATACGTGGCAATCGCACATTAGCTTTCAACTGAACAACATAAGGGGAGATATCAAGCAGGCCCACGTCATTTGGACCCGTCGCCCACAAAGACGCAGGAAGAGAACTCAATTCCGGTGGAAGCTTATCGAGAGACAAATACATAGGAGAGACAACCCTCTCTCCTAACGTAAGCTTTACACCCGCAGGAGAACAATACAAAGTTGCGTACAAACGTTTAAGCAAATCCAGGCCCAAAAGGTTTTCGCCACAACCAGTAGTCAAAATCAACGGAGCTTGGAGCTCACGTGGCCCAATTTGAAGGGGCAAAGGGCGCGAAACTGGATTGCTAACAGGGGCGCCAGAGAATCCAACGGAAACATTTGTTAAGCCAGACAAAGGTGCGCCAGGGAGTTTCGAATACATGATAGAACTTTTCGCTGCACCAGTGTCCAACAGAAAAGGCTCAACGACGCCCGATGTAGCAACTGCGACGTAAGGCCCTCTCTGATCAACCGGAACTGATACCACTCCCTCTCCTTGTCTATGGCTGTCCTAGTAATTACTGTCGTCAGTTCCCTGATCGACGTAATAATCGTCTACATTATACTGCGCAGATCGTCCTTGCGATGATCCACGTTGATCGAAACAGTTATTAGAATTAGATGAGTTGTCTGAGCGATCGTTTTGAGCACCACGACCTCTACCACGCGATGCCTGCTGTGAACCACCACGACCTCCTTTAGACGAGTTACCACTATTACGTTCATTTAAAACAGGGCAGTTGAATTTAATGTGTCCTTCCTGTCTACAATAAGCACATTGATTGTACCCTAACGAGGATCTTTGGGAGGAGGAATCATTACGCGGCTGCGATCGATTCGATTGCGACTGCGATCTATTCTGTTGGGGCGCATTCTGATTAGAACGCGGCGGATACGCTTGTTGCAACAATACTTTAGTTTTCAGTTCTTTCGTCTTTTTGTCAGCACGGTCATTCTCCTCTTTCTCCCTATTCTCATAATATTGTGCCGTAGCCAATATCTGAGCTGAGGTAGAAACGGCCCATGCACTCTCCGAATTCTTTAATTTATTGCTCAAATCGGGCAACAAGTTCGACACAAATTTATCCACAAACAACCTTTGTCCACCCTCAGTACCCATATCCTGTCCACTGTGGTCAATGAATGCTTCCTCAAACCTCGTAAAGAAGTCGGAAACACTCTCGTCTTTCTTTTGTTTGCAAGCTGACAATTTGTCCCAATTTACCCTCATAGCTGGCATAAGAGTCTTCATCAACGTAATTATTCGCTGGGGAAGAGCAGCAATCAACTGCTCAGGCTTTGCACCACCAACTTGCAACCCATCCGCCGCTACAATGGCCGCCCAATCACCACCTAGTTCGTTTGTGTGATCTTGTTGACGAATCTTAGCCCATACCGGTTGCGGTACGACGTTACCAAACAACATATCGATATCGGCAAGATTCATTATCGTAGCATCTACGAGCTGCGATAATTCTTTGTAATACCCTGCAGGATTCTTGCGAGGGTCAGGCAAAGATTGCTTCACCTGTAACACTTCCGATCTTTTCCATGGGAGATGTATCCATACTCTCTGGAAATGCGGCGGAACAATAGGAATAGCAGTAGCCTCGCCTGGCATCCACACTGGTGGAACTTCCCGCATAGGGTATTGGCCAGACTCGTCTGGTTGTTTTTCAATATCTTCAACAAATAATGCATGAGGGATGGGAGCGGGACGAAGAGATAGCAATCGTTCAACAGCACGTCGAACGTTGGTATCCACTATCAGCCCATTTGCGAACTGAAGCTGGAGATCAGACAGGGCGGCGAGCACCTCGTCAGGCGCATTGGCCGCTATCTGATCATGAAGGAACTTGCACATTTCATTAAACACATATCTCTGGGTTGGTATATTGAATTGACAGAACGTTTCGAGAACAACACGGGGTGGACTTCTCTGCGGATTTACCATCCAACCCATCGCCATATTATATAGCGCAACACGTTCTCTGTTTCCAGGAAGCTGACTACATCTCTGAGGACCATCGGAACCAGCAGACCCATGAACAGGTCCGAGTGACTGAAAGAAGCTAGCCGCAAGGGGAGAATTGCGACTACGAGTAGAGGGAGAAGAATAAGACACAGGGCTAACAAGAGAAGGAGTAGAAACAGTAGCAACAACAGGGGTTAACAAAACAGGAGCAGTAGCGGGAGCAGGAGTATGTGGAAGCGGAGGAGCAGTAGGAATAGAAACAGACAAAGGTGCAGGAACAGACGGAAGAGCGGGTGCAGGTTGAGGAACAGGCGGAGGAACAATAGGTGGAAGAACAGGTACGGCAGGGACCACAGGAGCTGCGGTACCCTGTACGTACGGAGGTGGCGACTTCATAAGATAGGACATTAAAGGATCCTCAACTGCCTCTTCCTTCTTATCAGACTCCGTAGGCAAAGCGGGATAACATTTATCTATGGTCATACGCTGTAGTCTTTCAAACACTTCCTTATCCTTATCCTCCTTATCACGCTGGAACTGCTCAGCTTTCTTCACTATGGTAGCAACATTATCTCGCTGACTACGTTTATTCTGTCTGATCTCTTTCTGTCGGGCTTCTTTGCGCCACAACCGAAAGGCATCAAACATGGCCGGCCTTGATTTACGTTCGAACAACTTCATTTCTAGATTATCTAAGATCGACGCCTCGAAGCTACCGTGAGGTGGCCAACGAAGGTCGCCGTCTTTCTTTGTATATGTAATCCAATAATCGTTAAAGGTAATCGGGCCTAGCCCATGTTTGCTATACAAGTCATAAGTAGGAGTTCCAACCGGAGGTATCGGACACGAGTCCTCCAGTCGGGAATCCGCACCACAAGGTCTAAAACAACTGAACAAAGTACTGCGACCAGGCATCTTGCACACTAGCCGAGTGTCACAAACTTCAAGGGTTACGGGATTTACCAAGTCCCAGCAAAGAACAAAACCCTCGGTTTTTGGGGGCTGCAGTCGTCAAACAACACAACAAAGTACCAAGAACCACAAATGCAATGGAACCATGCAACCACTAAGTAACCACAACCAAGAACTCTGGGAGCGACCCACAAATACTTAACTCAAAGATCGATGGCGTCACCAGGAAGGCCCGTCAATCGTCTCGCTATACCAAGGTCTACGCCAGGCGCCAAAACAGGTCTACAGTCAGGGCAGCAGTCCGTCGCAGCCGTCAGGAGGCGGGAATCTTCGCGGGAAAAGTCTTCGGGCCACTTATTGCGACAACAGGATCGATGAAGCGGAGTGCACCTTCCCTCGGAGATTTCACACGAAGTTCCTCACGATCGTCGGGCTTGGACCGGTACCACTGATGCAGCCCCACGTGGGCGCCAACTGAAGGACTGGGTTCTTTAAGACCCAGCGGTGCCAGGGCACAACACCTGAAACCTTCGTGGGTAACCTGCTCCGGCGTACAAGTCACAGAGACACGGGACACTTCCTTCGGCGTCAAAGATTCAAGGTTTATTTGCTGCAGGGAACACAGAGATCACGACAAGTACACCACGTGCAACTTGGGGAGACTGCTTCAAATTGGTTCTGTGGATCGCTCCTTTTATACAGTTTTTACCCATAAGATTACATTGAGCACAAAAGTTTACAACCCGGTTCCCACAATTATCCCCCAGAGGGGTCGCTTTGGTCACTTTGAAACACATCAGGTCCGGAACATAAGTGCGGAAACATTTGGCGGTTCCCAACTGTAAAAACCACCTTCCCACCATTAGCAAATTCCAATCAGCAGTAAAATAGATCGAAATAGGAACAAAGACAGGTGCAGAGGAAGACGGAGACAGTGGGGAGATCGGAAAGGGTGTAAAAGGGGAGGTATCGGGAAACACGAGATACAGGCATCAAAGGGACGTGCCTAATGAGATGCACGGCTGAGACAATAAGTCCGTGCGGCAAGATGAGCCTCGAGCGGCGCCATCTGCCTTACAGTAGCATCCCCCTCGTCATAAAGACACTCATAAAGAACATGTGTCTTTCGCAAATATCTTGGGAGTCCCAGGGTCGCGAAGCGGACAGCGTCCGTTCGCTGGCTACTTGAGGGCAAGAGACAAAATGGATGCCGTATCTAAGATGGAACCCGTGGGCACAGATGAAAAACCCACATAACAAACGAACGGTTTAAGTTAGCACAGCGAAACTGCGCACACTTACTAAACTCGTCATTTGCGGTTCATAGATACCAGACTCGACCATATTCGTGCGAGTTAAAAACACCACTTACAATCGTCACGGAACCTCAGACCTCCAAAAAATGCTTGAGGAACTGCGGATCAAATGATGCATTTTGAAGCTAATTTTGGAGAGAAAACAATCAGGATATTCCTCATAGCCATTAAGCAATCACAAACATATTTTGCTCTGTTTAGGGTGTGATGAAGAGTGAAGGGAAGCTTAGAGAGAAGGGTAGCAGAGAGATGGTGAATACCACTTAAAATTAGGAGTACACAAAATGGAGAAAGCATCCACTCCACTTAGTATAAAAATAATACCTTTAAAATATACCTAAAGGCCTGACCTCATGTCACCCTTACCACATGTTCGCACCTCAATTCAGGGCCTTTTTATTACCAGAGGTATGCAGATTCGCTTGAGAGTGGCACTTTGTCTAAGAAAACATAAATTAACCTTAAGAAGAAACATAACATTGCATTCCCTAATGTTCAGTAGAGGTGGGCAAGCCACTTAAAGCTCGAGCCTGGCTCAAGCCAGACCCTCAATCCCAAACCGAGCTAAGCTTTCCTGTGGCTTCTGCCTGGCTCCCACCTGCTGACTTAATGCACAAAGAATTCAAAATAAAGAAGTCATGCTTGATGTAAAAAAAAAGCATTTTTAAAAAGACAATTGTAGATGCCCAGCTTCCCAGTTTGATCAAATTATGTGATCAGAGACATAACATTTATTTGATTCAACGTATCTCACTTTTCTTCACTATCACATGTGAAAGCATATTCAAATATATGAGTCTGGATACGTGCTGCGCAAAACCCTCTAAGTCTATTATAACAATCTAGGCCACAAATAGACCCACTTGACAACTGACTTGCCGGTTAGTGCTTAGATTCTAATTAAATCTTTAAAAACAATCACTTTTATCAAACGCCTCTAATGTTGTGATGTAATTTGATGTACTGAGGAGATACATTCCCCGTATGAAATACCCCACTTTGAATTCGGATGAGTCTTTATCGTGGTTTTATGTGCTATGTGCTCTGATGCTTGATTTACATACAAACTGTTTTAAGAATTACGGCTCTGCTCTTAGAGCCAATCCAGAGCCTTGCTTCGACTCTCTCTGTTAGTTTGTAGACTTGGCCGGTCTCTAATTCACAGCAGCAAATGCTTACACTTCCGTGATAAAAAAAATAACAGCAGCTGCATGAGTGTTAAAATAAAACAAAAATGTCACATTGCATTGTTGCAGTAAGTACACGGCGCGGGATCCTTATAACTGGCGGGAGCTTCACCTTCATGCAAAAAGCCTGTTTATAAAGAAAGACCACGTCACGTTTTCAGAAAAAAAGCTTACTTTAAATAGAGAAGCTGCATATACAGTAATTCTTACAGAGTTTGATAAAACAAGCAACAATCGGGTGCTCATATGGAGGGCTCTTCTGGCAGCTGATGTCTTGATTGTAGGTGACGGTTGATAATTAAACTGCCAACTAATTAACAGCATACCTGCTACGTGCGATGATTCTCCCCGAAATTCGAGCTGCGCAGCCGATCTCTTCTGCAGCCCATGCCTGCAGCTTCCATTATCCAATTTGGGATCGGAAAGAGTAGTCCGGATGTGGAGGGAGTTGCCACCCACTGCCACCCACTGAACTGCCCTTTGCCTGTATGTATGTAGTGCTCTGCTGACAACGCCCTGGGCCACAGCTTAAACGCCCCATTAAATCTCGCCTCTGAGGCATTGTGTGGCCACACCCACCACTAGGATGACATCACTCCACTCACTCGGCCTCGAGGGTGAGCAATATTCCTCGCCCAGCCAGGACTGCAGCACATGAGCAGGAAGACTCTGACACCCCCCACGTCCTCCAAAAACCGAAATTGCTTTATACCTGAACATAAAGCAGTAAGCCTATTTTTTAGTTCAACAAGATTTTATTAAGAGAAATAAGGATCCAAATAATAGCAGTCAAAATACAAAGAGGTGATACATTCCAATATGAGTAGAACGTGAAAAAACAAACATGGATATCATTTGATCAGCAAGTCAATTATATGTAAATAAAATTAGAAAGAAGGGAATCAATATGGAGTTACCAATATAAGTCAATAATGGGTATATCGTGTAGCACATGGAACATATCAGCCACTGAGATGAGGGTAGGGGCAGGGGAAGAAACAAGAGCAAAAGGAGGAAGGAAGGAAAGAAAGGAAAAAAAAAAAAAAAAAAAAAAAAAAAAAATAGCAGTAGAAAGAAAGAACGGGACGAGAGGACAGGAAAGAGGGAGAGAGAGAAAAGGAATCCCACAGGAATAGCCCAATGCAACGTAACTAGCAGACCAAACATTAAGTAGACAAACCAACAGGAAAACGAGGGACTACACCTTGCGAGGAGAGTTCCATGTATTTATCCAGGGATTCCCAAACCCCACTCGAAATGGAGGGCGATAGGTGTGCTAGATCAACTGAGGTGTGAGCACTGCGTAAGAAGGAAACCCATGCCCACCACGTATGGTAAGAGACTGACGAGAAAGATTTCCAATCCATAAGGATAACCTTGACCGCAATAGATAAAAGAAGATCTAACAACTGTAATTGCAACAAATCAAGGGGAAGGGGCGTAGGAGCAGCCCAGGGACCTAATAGAACTAGAGGAAAAGAGAGCTGGAGCTGAATGTCAAAAATAAGAGATAAATGTTGCTGAATAAGGTCCCAGAAAGGTTTAAGTAAGGAACAATTATAGAACATATGAGGGAAATCCCCCGCCTCCATGCCACAACTCCAACAGAGATCATCTTCTTTAAGGTTGAGAGAATGAAGACGTACAGGTGTCCAGTGGAGTAAGTTAATCGAGAAAAACTTGGACTGTATTAGGGAAGGAGCTATTTTGTTACGAAGCGCAAATTTGCTGATGGATTGCCAAGCTTCAGATGATAAATGATCCGTGATATTGTGATCGAAATGACGCATCCAAAGCAGTAAGCCTATTTTTAAAGTTGTCATTCTCTCTCTTTTGTCTCCTCCTGCTGCTAGTAGGGCCACGCTCCTCCCGCCCGTTTACACCAGCTGCCACTGATTCCTTACCCATTTTTTCATATTTGCCTGATTGCCTTTGCTCAAGGCAATATTGAAACTGAAAAGTAGTGATCAGTAGAGTTGTGTGGCCATGGATTAGCCATTCTGTAGATGGTGATTCGGCCACTGTAAATGGTAACCTATCCAGTTTTTCAATACGCAGCATTGTATATTGATATATTGAGCTCCCCTTTGTGCTATTTTAACCTGTTTATCTGTTAGATTATATTCAGAAAACAGAGACGTACTGTTAATAAAACGCCAAGGCACATAGCCTGCACACAAAGATTGCAGCGTCCAGCTTAATAACATAGTAAAACGTAGCTGAGATTGCCTGTGTTATAATATGGCCAAATCTTGTTCTAGTATGTCTATCGCAGAAGACACAATGTTGCCTAAAGAATATATCCTGGAGGTCAAAGTTGTTAACCCATTGTCTAAAACAGCTAACGATTTTTCTAAGTTAATACAGTTCATTTCGGTAATTCTGTCTGTGGCCTCTTTTTGGGATATTTTCCAGATTTCATTGTAGGCAGCATAAATGCCAGGATACATGAAACATTTCTGACGTGTCTTTCTGGGACCTAATAAATAATCCCTAAGATCCATATTATGTGTGGGTAAGGATAAGTGTTGTTTCACTCCTGTGAGTGTTGAGGTTTCTAGCCAATCAATGCACAACTTCCCAACACTATATGATGTCACTACCCCTGGATGTTCTCTTTATACATAGCGTGGGTCTGGCCTGTGTATACTGAACCCTTCGGTGATACTCAAGAATCTTTTATGACATCTCCTTGTGTGAAGTTGAATTTTGCCAACCCTCCATCTGCCATGGTATTGGAAACCAAGGTGTGTTCAGATCCTTGTTCTTGGCTATTTCAAACAGTATATCTGTTGCACAGTGTCATCTGCTGTGGAATGAGGCATGCTCTAAATAGCGCTTCTGTTCCCTAGACGTGCCAGTCCTTAGATCCCCAGACTGATTTTAAGTGTATTGTGTCCTTCCATTGGTCAACACCCTGTTCAGACAATTTGGCAATAAAGGAAGCAGAGTAAATCTGTTTGGTGTTAGTCAGCATAATTTTAGTGCCGATGTGTGTGTAACCATTTAATAATATAAGGTCGAGTCAGTGGTGTTAAACCCTGAAAAATATGAAAATTTTTGTGCAAACGTTTCTGAACTACTTTT
This sequence comes from Lissotriton vulgaris, assembly GCF_964263255.1. Lineage (NCBI taxonomy): Eukaryota > Metazoa > Chordata > Amphibia > Caudata > Salamandridae > Lissotriton > Lissotriton vulgaris. Next base: position 1,225,044,373 of record NC_141696.1, read on the forward strand.
TATTTATTTATTTGCAACATTTATAAAGCACACTGTTACCAGCCGGTGTCCTGGCGCTGATTGACCACTCCGAAGACTAGCCCTAATGCTTATTGCCTAAAGAACCATGTTTTCAGGACCTTCCGAAAGGACATCAGATCTGGTGCCTGTCTGAGGTCCGCTGGCAAGGCATTCCAAGCCTTTGCTGCTCCCAAGGAAAAGCTTCTGCCTCCCCATCGAGCTTTCTTAATTCTTGGGACCACTAACAGGCCCTGATCGGTTGATCTAAGGGATCTAGCAGGTTTGTACCACCGAAAGTACTGAGTCATGCACTGAGGGCCCAACCCTTTAAGTGCCTTAAAGACTATGCAGAATGCTTTGAATGCAATCCGCTTACGCACAGGCAACCAGTGTAATTTCACCAGCTCTTGGGCGACAGAGGCAAATTTGGGAGTACCCGTGATCAAGCGGGCCGCTGCATTTTGCAGAACTTGTAATTTATTGAGCAACCCCTGTTGAGCATTGTACTAGGAGGAAGGGGTTCCAGTGTGAACATAGAACAATATACACAATTCAAAGAATTAATCGTCAAAACAACAAATTGATCCACAATGTTTTAATTCACAAAGGGATAGAGTATGATAAACGGAGCCTCCCGATTTACTCTGCAGTAATATTTTCGTGGATTAATTTCCTGCGTTTCCGAAGTTGGACTAAATACGGCTCGGTAACGGACACGCGTTAACACTGTCTACATTGACGGCGCGGTCCATCTACTGGCTACGTCGCAATCAACGATCAATTTGACAACTCTTGCCAACAGACACATCCTAGAGGAATATCACTGTCTTCAGAACTTTGTTAATCTAGTTCCAACTCGACTAAACTCAGGTTACCTGCCCCCCCTTTTTGGTCCTGATGAAGACCCCGCAGCAAGGGTTCAACTACTCCCTGCATTGATAAGAGGGTCGAAACGTCGACAACTACTCTCCTTGTGTCAACTTCACGCCACCATCTTAACATTAATTTGTTGTGTATATTTATTATACTCTATCCCTTTGTGAATTAAAACATTGTGGATCAATTCGTTGTTTTGACGATTAATTCTTTGAATTGTGTATATTGTTCTATGTTCACACTGGGACCCCTTCCTCCTAGTACTTATCGAACCCAGGTCCCAGTGGCTATGTTTGGGTAAACCCCCTTATACATACACCTGTTGAGCATTGAGCAGTAGGCCGTTGCAATAATCCAGCCGGGACAGGATCAATCCCGACACCACTGTTTTCCTGTACTCATCTGGAAGAAAGGGCAGAATCTTGCGTAATGTCTTTAGAACAAAAAAGGTGGCTGAGGACAGCGCATTTACTTGAGGCCTAAAGGACAGTTTATCGTCCATCAGAATCCCAATGTTCTTGACCTTGGCAACAGGTGAGGGAGGGACGCCTAACTCTTCCGGCCACCATCTTGGGGACCAGAATTTCTCTCTAGCCCCAAAGAGGAGAACTTCGGTCTTAGCCGAGTTCAGTTTTAGGCAGTTCCCTGCCATCCAGTCACTGACTGCAAGCATGCAATTTTTAAACCTGCTGGCCGTGCCTTCCTCTCCCCCCGGTAGCAGCGACACCACAATCTGCGTGTCGTCTGCATACAATGTTAAATTAAAACCGTAGGATCTAATGACTGGTGCTAGGGTGGAAACATACACATTAAAAAGAGTCGGACTGAGAGATGAGCCCTGGGGAACCCCACAAGGGAGCACAAACGGACTTGATTCTTGATCATCCAAGGCCACCACCTGACTCCTGTTGGAAAGGAAAGCTTTCAAGATCTTAAGTGCTTTACCCTGAATTCCCGAGGCCCTCAGCCGGCCCACCAGTAACATGTGGTGGACCGCATCAAAGGCCGCGGACAAGTCCAACAGGATCAATGCCGCTTTTCCTCCATCGTCCATCACTTTCCTAATGTCTTCTGCTGACTTGATTATGGCCGATTCCCTGCTGTGCCCCGCCCTGAATCCGTGTTGCGATGGGTCCAGAGTTTGCGCAGCCCCGAGGAAAGAGCTCAACTGAGAATTCATTATTCCCTCTATAAGCTTGGCCGGTAATGGAAGTCTGGCAATGGGCCGATAGTTGTTCAGATCGTCGATATCCAGATTTGTTTTTTTTAAAAGGGGCAAGATTGATGCCTGTTTCCAGCGTGAGGGGAATTCCCCACTTTCCAGCATATTATTAAACAATAATGTGAGCATGCAGGCTATCGGGGCTGCAGCTAGCTTTGCTATGGTAGCTGGGCATGGGTCATGAGGAGAGCCTGATTTTAGCCTCAGCAACAGTTTCCTTACCTCCTCCTCATTTACCGGGGAGAAGCTCAGGAGCCTACTTTCCTGTAAATTAGGCTCTACCACCTCTGGGTTGACCTCTGGGGGGTTGATCTTAACTTGGCCATCCAGGGAGTTAAAAATCGTCTCCACTTTATTTTGGAAGAATTTAGCCAGATCTTCACATAATTCCCGACTAGGGGGCACAAGCGCAGGTTTTGGGGCTGCCAATGTTAAAACTGTTTGGAAGAGTTCCTTTGGGGAGTTCCTTGCCTCCTTGATGCGATTGGTGAAGAAAGTGCGTTTTGCTTTCCCTATCAGATCTTTATATACTGCTAGTTCCAATTTACATCTCTTTTTGTCAGCCTCATAATAGTTTTTCCTCCACACCTGTTCTAGTTTCTTACAAATAATTTTATGCTGGTGTAGGGCAATGTTAAACACTGGTGGTTCTCAAAAACATTTCTAAGTGAAATAGATGTGTGCAAGAAGTGATGACCATAATGTTGGTAACAGAACAAAGCTTCATAGTCTGAAGTACCTTCTAACATTTAAGTATTAGGAAATGCGCCACTTTTCTCTAAATCAGACAACATGTTATTAACAGTTTTAGTGTCCCATGCATCAGAAAATTTACTGGAGATAATGACATCACTTAATTAAATTTTAAATGCATGAGACATTTTTTAAAAGTTCGGTCTGGCCGAATATATCAAAATCAATCTTGTCCCACACTATACCGCCAGTATAAGAATTGCTGTAATGTTCTCTAATGACAAGTCTTTGTTCACAATGTGATGCCTGATGTGGCTTCAGAATCAAGTTGACCTTTTGGGCTGTAGAGTTTTGTTGAAGGTATTGTCCATTAATAAACATGCTAAAAGTTATAACTAAGCCTAGCCAGAAAAGAAAAAACAGTATCCCAGTAATTTCCCAGAGTTCCACCCAAGGCGATACCAGGTATGTCTTTTGAAGAAAGTACAGAAAGTTCTTTATTTGTTGCTTGTGTGATTGTTGGGCTGGCGTAGTTTCCAGTTCACTTGGATCCAAAGAAAACATATCAAAGTTCATGAAGTAGCCAGAAGCAGTTCGATCAATTGTTGGCATTGCATCAGGATTTGTTGAAATCGCATTTTGCTCTCGTCGAGGCATGTTGACGTAGACGTCTGTATTAGTTCTAATTGCAACCTAGTTATTATTTTGAGTTTGAATTTGAAGTAGAACTTCGGGTTCAAGAGGAACACGTTTATTCCGCACAGGAGGCTCTTCAAACGTGATGAGTCTTTTCGTTTGAACGTCTTGGATTGTATCGAGAGGAGGGCGTCTGCTACTGTGCAGTCCACGAGGTCTAATGCTTAGTATCTGCCATATAGTGTGGTTTCATTAAGTCGATTGAGACAAATCTTTTCTCCTTTGGCTCAACAAGACAGTTCTTGTTCCTTGAATTGCTAGGAAAGGTACAAGTTTTCTGTAGGATGGTCCAAATTCTTTTTTGTCCGCTATTTTCTCTCTGACCAGATCCCGACTTTTGGGATCCAGACAGGTCTTGCTGTGACTGCCTTGACTTCCCCAGTGGCAGTCTGTTTGTTGTGGACGTTACTTTGTTGTGTCCTGGATTCATTTAGATCCTGTAAAACAGTCAAACGACCATGGATATCAAGTGGTTTCTCATCCGCCACTGCTCCTTCACAATCAAGATCAGGTACCCACATTCTCGTCCCAAATAGGACCTCGTATTGAGTGACACCCCCTAGAGAACTCCTTGGCTGATTATTGAGTGTTCTCTGTACCGCATATAAGTGATCAACCCAACTACCGTCTTTGCCTAATACACTAGCTGTTAAAGATTGCTTTAAGTCCCGGTTTTTCCTCTCAACAACTTAATTTCCCTCGGGATGGTACTGAGAGGAGTACTGCAATGCTACACTCTTACTTTCCATGGCCTCTTTGTAAGTCCAAGAGCTAAACGCCGTGCCACAGTCAGAAACGCCGTGCCACGGTCAGAATGTAACGTGCCAACTGCGTATGTCCCGATAAAGACAGTTCGAGTTTCAGCTGTGCACTGAGGCCAGACCCATAGGAATCTTGAGCATGAATCCACTGCCCCATCAGATTGTAAGGGGCCGCAGTGGTCCAAATACACGCATGCAAGAGGTTTGTCTGATTTTAATAATGGTGTCTGTGCCGGGCGTGTTATGGTGGATCCTTTCATCTGCTGACAGATGTTACGTTTCAAGACATAGGGCCCGATTCTGATCTCACTGGGAAAGTCCTCCAGCCGACTCGCGCCCGTAGAGCTTTCTGACTGACTCCGGCTCCTGGGCTTCGAGCGACAGAGTAGGATGTGCTGCAGCGCTGATTGACTCGGGTCGCTCAGAGCCCCATTGATGTCTATGGGAGCCTGGTGTACGTTGCGTACATAGGCTCCAATAGACAAAAAAATGCACATCTCCTACAAGGGCACTCCCTGTCATGGGGACGCCTCCGTCCCACCTGCACCGTGCATGCATGTGTAGGGGGGAACCTTGGGCTACCCCAGGGATCGAGTTGTAGGGCCCTAGGTGAAGGGGGTCCACTACAGACCCCCAAAGTCCGCTTCCCTGAGCTTTTTTGAGTCGGAGGGTCCCAGTCGATCTGGCTGATCGACGCGCACAATATACTTGGTCTCTCAGAAAACTGACCCATTGCGTGTCGATGAGGTCAGAGTTGTCTGGACGGCGTCGCTGATGGGTATGAGTCGGTGGGAGCGCGAGGCGATCCTCGCATCGTACTTGCTCTCTCATAAATAAATAGGAGTTGTCCAGAAATCGCGAGTACGAGACAGAGTCGCACCTGACCAATGTCGTCAAGGGCCCCTCCGAGCGAGATCGGAATCGGGTCCATAGTCTTTAGTTTGTTTTGTTAGACCACCAGTAGCGCTGTTTCAATAATGAAATAGTTGCTGTAACGCCTGTATGCGCAGAACCCAAACCCTTGTGTGCTGCAACAATCAAACCTTGTCTGTGATCCATATTAGGTATTACTCGATCCCCCACTCCAGGAATCTGAGCATATGGAATGTTACTTACATCTAACTTGTAGAAGTTTTTGAGTGGAAATTTCTTTGGTACTGCTGTGCTGCCTTTGCATGAAGCAATCATAGCAACCATAATCTCATCGTCTATCCTCGTTTTTGAATGAGTGATTGCAGCTCCGGAAGTCGCATGTACAGCCCCCATTCGCAGCTTCATCAGCCAATAAATTCCCATCAACGTGAACACCATCACGCTGATGACTCAGTGTATGTATCCTCTACTCTGAGCCCTCTACTACCTGTTCCCATAGCATTTTATTCTTGATTGTGCCACCTTTTGCATCTTTGAACCCGTTTTGTTCCCAAATATGTAGATATTCATTATATGACTGCACACAGTAAACGGAATCACACACAATTAGTGTGGGGAATTCGTGATCCATATTCACTAGTGCCAGTTTTAATGCTTTTAACTCTGCCAACTGTGCCGTGCAGTCTCCCAGAGATTGCGTTTTGTTGCAACTTGGATGGAACTTTCCATCTTGCATGCGACCTTTAACGATGGCACATGCTAGGCTGTATTGTTGCTTACTCCCTATGGCCAGTTGAGCAGATACGTCAGTGTAAATAATATATTCATACTGATCGAGAGGCAATATTTCATTTGATAGAGGATATTCTTGTTGTATTGCGGAAATGCTTGTGTTTTTATACTTGAATCAAATCTGTTTTCAACATCTGTTGCAGTAAGAGAATAAGTCCATTGTATTCATCCCGGATGTAAGGCTTTTACATTTGGAATGCTAGCCTTTGTGACAGCTTCTAAAGCCGGTACCGGGGTTACAACAATTATGTGTTTCCCCTTAGCCAGTGCTCTTTCTTTTGCTACAGCAGTCTGTACCGCTGTCAGGATGTTTTCTGTTGAAGTGAAACGCATTTGTGCATTTGTGTACAGGTTTCGCCTTCCTTAAAGGCTAAGTAGGTGTACCCGAATTGACCCGCTATTACACGGATCACCAAGTGGCGTACATTCACACGTGTTTGTAAGTGTTTTGAAGCTATCATGTCTTCTTGTAGGCAAACTTGGATGTTTGTGTGCTCCTGTGTTCAATGTCTCACTGAAAAGTTCAGTTTTATTAAATTGTAGAAAGGTTTTACTCTTTATGTGCAATCCAAAATGTATGTTCTGTCCAAATTTAGGAATCCCAGTATTGAATGTAATTTTTTAAATGATTTTGGAGGTTGTAGCAGCGCACACTTTTTAAAAAGTTAGCTGTCAGGCATTTTCCTTCACTTGAAAGCTTGTATCCTAGAAACAGGACACTGAGGTGGGCTATTTTTGATTTTTTTTTAAATTAAATTTGTAGCCCTAAGAGGCGAATCCCATAATAATGGTGTTCACCCTGGTCAAGTGTTTCTCTAAGTCATTGTCCATCAGATAAATGGCATCAACATAGGACAATGCTTCTCCTCTTTTTTTTTTTAATAACTCAGTTATTCTTACTGAAAATACCCAGGGGCTGTTCTTATAACCCTGGAGGAGACAACAAAGTTGTCGCTGGCGACCAATCTTGTTCAGCTAAAAGAATGTCATAACCAGATGACAGGTTCTTCCAAAAGAGTCCTTTTATTTTTCTGGGCTTGTTCTCCTCCATCCGGAGTGTTATTTCATGTAACTTATGTGGGACACTCACCCAGTTATCTGGTGTTTCCACTGTGATGTAATCATTCAAGTCCGCTGTCACCAGAAATTCCTTCAGGTTCTGGCGAGCTATTGTTACTTCTGCCGCACTGTCTGGCATCATCAGAGCCCATTCCCCGTTCAGAAGTTGTGTCCTCAGAATTCTGGGCATGTCTGATCTTCAGGCCTGCAACCTTCTTCTTTTCAAACTGAGGTTTTGATTTTGGCTTTTCTTCTTTTTTGGAAGTATAGTCTTGAGCGTGCTGCTTGTCTCTGGACATTGTACGCTCTTCTTTGTGTTCTCACCGTCCTTCTCTCTCCGAATTGTTTGATGAACTCTGAAAGGAAATGGGAGTAACGTGTATCAGTATCTTGATACCTGTCAGATTTTCTACGTCAAGTAGGTGGTAACCCATTCGCAAATAGGAAGGGACCCCTTCCCCTTTGTGAATGTTTGTAAAACCATTTTTAAGAGCAGGCAGTGGTCCCAAGGATCTCTGCCTGCTCTTAAAAAAATAAAAGAAAAAGTTTAATTTTTCATTTTGTAAAGCATCTTGTTTTCCTTTAAGGAAAATGTGCTGCTTTACAAAAAAAAGATTGCTTTATTGAAAAGCAATCACGGACATGGTGGTCTGTTGATCTCAGCAGGCAACCATCCCTATGATTTTTGCGATTCCTAGGGTGTCGCAAATTGCAGCCTACCTCATTAATATTCATGAGGTAGGTCATTTGAGACCCCTAAGAATCGCAAAAGTTGTACTATACACCTTCATACATTGCATTTTGCTATTTCCTAATTGCAAATCCTTGTGATTCACAATTAGGGAAAATGCTTGCTGCAGACATTTGGCCCTGGGTCTGGGAAAGACAGGATTGATGATAGGTTTCTTGCTTTAACGCAATCCAATTATCCAATTCAGGTACTATATGGATATTTTTAAACATTGTGCTGAAAAATGCGCCATTGCTCACAAAGGACTAAATATTCTCAAGAAGAGAACCTCCCAAACCCCAGTGAAAGAAAGCCCAGCTTGATGCTATGCCAACTCACCAAATTTCATTTAATGGTCTTACGCCTCTCTACTTGAAAAATTCACCAGCCGCCGCTGACTGGAAGGAAAGCTTTCTAGCATAAAATTCTATGGTCCCTACAACGTACCATTTTGTAGGTGTGCTATATGGTGCAGCACACATGCAATGATGGAAAGATTTGGAGAAAACAGATCTTTGCTCCAACGTTATGCCTGCCTCTAGAAGGCATCATTTTTAGATGCATGTCACTTTCTATAAAAGTTGGTACATAGAGATTACTGTTAAAATCTATGGGTGAGTGCATTGGAACATCCATGTACCATCCATGATACGCCTCCTTCGCGCAAAGTAGTCTATAGTGCTCCTTTATGTTACTTTATGGCTTCTTTCCAAAGCAATTCAGGATTTATGCTCACAATAATCCCCAAAGCAACACTTTGGTCAACCAGGCGCAATCTCCTAGTAAATCTGCCCCATATACTCAGGATTTGAAACCTAAAACAAAGATTAGGGTGTTATAATAATTCAATTGTATTACTACCCAAAGTAACACTTTTGAGCAGCCATATAACAACAAAAGATTGAGGAAAAAAATAATAAGGCTCTGTACCTATGCCTTGCAGTTTGCATACAACACTTTGATGCCAGTTCATAGCTCAATGCGCTATATTAAGATAATAATTTATGAACTCCAAGTAACAAAAGGCTTTCTAAGACAAAAGCAGTAGTCCGCTGAGCTAACTACATAAAATACAAATCTGTGATCTGCATGTTCCACTTTGCGTTTTCCAGTGGGAACATTATTCCTATATGCTACTTTATCATGCATCAAAACTAAGACTAGACAAATCATACATATTTTGATCAAGTGCTGTTGTAAATATTTCCTGAAAAATGCCAAATACAGAAAGATCTCTGCAGGCAGCGGTTATCTTGCCTTAGCCTGTCGTGCAAAGGGCAGCCCCCATAGCTTGGAACCCAGTGCAGTGGCACCCATCGCACCGCTCTAAAGCCGGCACTGCACCTGTATGTGTGGCACCCAAGTAAGATTTGCTGCAACCGTTGGACTGCCTCAACTCCGTCTCCAAATCCACTGCCTAAAACACACCCTGCAACCAGAATCAAGATAGCTAACTCTCCCACATCAAGAATCAAAGTCTACATTAGACCTTGTGCCGTACTGGGTCATCAGGTGTACATAAAAACAACCTTCCCATGCTCTGGTGCTTCCCCAGTACACTAAGGAGAAAAAAAGACAGTCCACCGTAGCCTAGGTTAAGCCCATTTCAGTCAGTCTCAACAACAATTCAGTTCCTCCATCTCTTGCCCCCACTTTGATTAGTCCAAGTGGATGGCTAGCTCCCGTGGTGTATAGGAAATCCTAGCCACACGAGTTCAAGTAAATCCTGGACCCAACCTTCATAAAGAGCCATTCCACCACACCCAATGTGCATCCCAGGCCAGTATGTCCTAAAATAAGATAATATGTTGAAAACCAGTGCATCTACAGCCAAAGTCAATTGGCAGGTCTTAAAGAAACAGGTGGAGCAAAGGGAACTTCAGCAGACATGATAAAGTATTTCCACCAGAAATAATAGCTGCATCCCCCCAATGAAAGACAATACTGAATGGAGGATAGACCCTAGATCCGTTTTCAAGTTTCCTTAAAATGAGGAAAACACTGCATGAATGCAGGTCCTGAGATAAAGCTCAGACAATGATAAATGAAAACATAGATCTAATTGGAGTATGAGGTAGAATACCTGGGGCCTCTCTAAAGTTATGGGCTTCTTCCATTCATGTAATGATGCATAGATAAAGAGGCGGACTACCACTAGTCTACTCAGATACACGAGGATGCACCCAGTTGTCTAGTGAGATATCCTAGGAGAGTGATCATGAGAAATCGGCTAATAAAGCACTCTTTAGCTTCACGTAGAAATGCATTATTCATTTTTGGGACCAATAGAGATTTGAGGCACAAGTTTGAAATCTTCGTCAAAAATAAGCTTTATTGCTGGCAGTACTTCTGAGAGAGGACAACCCAGGACAAGACAGCATGTGGTGTTTTTCAACATTAAGCGTATATCAAATATGGGTAATTATCACCAGTATGCATGTTGTAGTTTAGAACAAATGCTGATTTGAGTTATTAGGACAGGTAGAAAAAGATTGAGATAAAGTTATGCCTTGTTGCACTCCCCTTTAAACTCTAGAGGAGGACAATTTTTATGGGTCACTTTTTACAAAATACGTTTAACTGAACATAAAAGATGTTGGGGCCTATTCACAAACGTGGAGAAGCACAACAGTAGTATACTTGCACTACAAAATGCAATTGGCAAACCTACATGCAGAGACCTCCCCCTCTCCTATCTTTTTAGGTCTTGTCCTGCGTAGGCTGCGCTTGTGCAGTCTCGCTGGCGAGATCTTATGTTTTACAGAGTGGAGCATGAACCCGCCCCTCTTCTCCATTGACTGGCTTCCTAAATGGAGGCCAGACATTGGAGAAGAAGGGCGCCTTTCCATTTAAGCCCCGTCTTTTTCAGATTGAGGGGTGTGCTTTTTAGTTTCTTTCTCTCCTCTTCCCATTGGCTGGAATTTTACATTCGAGCCAATGGGAAGAGGAGAGAAAGAAAAACACGCCCCCCAGTCCGAAAATGACGGGGCGTTTCTCTGAGGCATTTCTGCTTGACCTCGGAGGAAGATGGTGGTGTTCATGAGCCGGGGGAGTTCAGATTTCACTGAACCTGGTTGCAGCCCGTCTTCGCCCTCATGTTTACATTTTCCCTGGCTTGCTTGGGTTTGGCAGATTTAAAAGTCCCACCAGAGCTCGGCACGGCAAGGGGTTTTGTAGATTTTCTATTTTAATGCATTTTATTGTTTGTTATTAATTTAAAACATCAGAATTTCTCTATAGAGAGCTGCTAGATCTGTTTAGAAGCCTTCACGAAAACACCGGCCCGTCTTTTTCTTGTTTCTTTGCTGTGCCAATAAGACGGACTCGTCTCTTGCATACAGCTGCACAAGCTAGCGTAATGGATGGGTTAAATGTCAAGCGCAGCGGTGCATGTTGGGAGCTTCCTGTTGCCATCTTGTCTCCCAGTCACGGTTTGAAGGAGAGAGATGCAGGGTTGCAGGATGCAGCCTTCTTCTGGGAAACAGTGTTTACGGGTGAGAGGCTTTGTATATATATTACCTACACCAAGGCTGGTACCCTGAGCCTCCCCACCTGACCCCTAGTAGTCATGCTAGTCCTCAATCGCAAACCCCGCAGTGTATCGTTCCAATGAGTCTCTGTTGCCATACCATTTGCACCATTTACCTCCAAGGTCCTATATCCGTTTCAGAGGTGCGTTCTGCATTCCAGCACGTAGATTAGGGTGTAGCTCATCAGCCCTGAGTAGCTGCATACATCGCAGCAACCGGTCTGAAGGTCACCTTAGTTTGCAGCTGAGGCTCTTACTTGGACGCCGGTGTCACCTTCTCAAGTCCTGCATGCATATGACTTGGAGACTTACCGGTCCTTTTCGGTGCTTCCAGGTAGCATGCTGAATCTGTCAGATAACGCTACAAATATTGAAACAACGAAGACCTAGTCCAGAACTTCCTGACTCTCCTAGAGATTTAGTCATATTTTGAAGGGTACCTATTAAAGCACCCTTCAAAATAATTTGCGTTCATATAAAAGCGAATTATTTGGGTTGGGGGTGCATCAGAAGATATTTGCCAACGTGGAAAACTGATGAATGGTCCGCATTTAGGTGTCAAAGTGTGTGCCTTCATCTAAATCGGCTTCAGGGATCAGGAATGGTTTCTACAGCCTAAGTCTACCTAAGTTTAGTATAAAATGTACCTGGTGAGGGATGCGCTTTTCGTGCATGCATATGACTACCAAAGCTAAAATCATTGATTGGTGAGTGGCCCGCCATGATGATCGGCGAGCTTGTGAGGCACTGCGGCAACCCCCCATCCCCTGTAAATTGATATGTAAATGTAAATTGATACTTGTATAGCGCACTACTCACCCGCAAGGGTCTCAAGGCGCTTGTACCAATACTGCTGTGGAACCCATCGTGGCTTTCCTTGTGAGGCGTCCACTCCTGGGCACCCCCAAGGTGGAGGCCAGGCATCCTTAGCGTTGTGGGGGCTGTTGTGGAGATTAAGCAAGCTATTGCCCAGAGTTGCAGAGTGGGACTCCATGATTGGAATAGGCACCGATGCGAGAATTATCAGGTCCGTGGAATTTTTGAGCCCAAGACCCGCCGAGGCGGGGAATTGAACCCTGGTCCCGGGCTAGACCTCTGCTACTCTAACCATTGAGCCACACTTCTCCACATCCCCTGGGAGGCTGTGGAGGCGGGACGGATCGGGCGAGTGGAGAGCTCTCCAGAAATGTACATGCGGGGGAGGGAACACCGGCCCTTGAAGGTGCCCCATTTGCGGAAAAGCATGCAGCACGTTGTCTCCCCCGAGCTCCCAGGATTCGGAACCCCCTTCATGCCCCCCAAGGGGAGAGTGCTGAGGAGCCGGAGGAGCCGCAGCCGGCACGCGAGCAGGGTCCTGAAGCCGGAGTCACAGCCCATGATGAAGACCGTGCGGCCCCGGGGGTCAATGGGGTGCTCTGTTCCACACCAGCCGCCCAGCGCTAGCCAAGCCAGGGTGGGCACCACCAGCACCAACGTGGCGCAGGGCCCAGGCACCAGCAGAGGAGGAGCAGCAGCAGCGGGAAGCCGGCTGGTATTTTTCGCTTTTCTTGCCTCTGTTCCCTGCTTGTGTGCGATTTTCTTGCCTATGTTCCCTGCTTGTGATAGTTTTTTCTTGCCTCTGTTCCCTGCTTGTGCTCCTTTTTTCTTGCCTCTGTTCCCTGCTTGTGATAGTTTTTAGTGCCTCTGTTCCCGTGCCTCTGTTCCCTGCTTGTGATCGTTTTTAGTGCCTCTGTTCCCTGCTTGTGATCGTTTTTCGTGCCTCTGTTCCCTGCTTGTGCTCAATTTTCTTGCCTCTGTTCCCTGCTTGGGCTCGATTTTCTTGCCTCTGTTCCCTGGTTGTGCATGCTTTTCTTGCCTCTGCCCCCTGTTTGTGCTTGCTTTTATTGCCTCTGTTCCCTGGCTGTGATCGCTTTTCTTTCCTCTGTTCCCTGCTTGTGATCGTTTTTATTGCCTCTGTTCCCTGGTTGTGATTGCTTTTCTTGCCTCTGTTCCATGGTTGTGATAGTTTTTCTTGCCTCTGTTCCCTGGTTGAGCTCGCTTTTCTTGCCTCTGTTCCCTGGTTGTGCTCGCTTTTCTTGCCTCTGTTCCCTGCTTGTGATCATTTTGCTTGCCTCTGTTCCCTGCTTGTTATCGCTTTTCTTGCCTCTGTTCCCTGGTTGTGCTCGCTTTTCTTGCCTCTGTTCCCTGGGGTGTTACTGGGCAGAGATGGGCGTGTGGCTGCCCTGGACTGAGGGAAGCAACGGGTGAGCTCTGGGAGTTGGTGGGGGCCTCGAATAACCCATTTGTAAATAAGGAGAGTCCCCGGGGTGAGGGTGTGTGTGTGTCTCTGTGGCATTGTGTGTGTGTGTGTGTGTGTGTGTGTGGCTGTCTGTATGTGTGTGGCTCTGTGTGTGGCTCTGTGTGTGTGGCTCTGTGTGTGTATGGCTCTGTGTGTTTGTGGCTCTGTGTGTGATAGTGGCTCTGTGTGTGTGGCTCTGTGTGTGTGGGTACGTGTGGCTCTGTGTGTGGCTCTGTGTGTGGGTGCATGTGGCTCTGTGTGTGTGTGCCGGCGTGTATGGCTCTGTGTGTGGCTGTGTGTGTGTGCGTGTGTGGGTGCAAATAAAAGTCACAGCCCATGATGAAGACCGTGCGGCCCCGGGGGTCAATGGGGTGCTCTGTTCCACACCAGCCGCCCAGCGCTAGCCAAGCCAGGGTGGGCACCACCAGCACCAACGTGGCGCAGGGCCCAGGCACCAGCAGAGGAGGAGCAGCAGCAGCGGGAAGCCGGCTGGTATTTTTCGCTTTTCTTGCCTCTGTTCCCTGCTTGTGTGCGATTTTCATGCCTATGTTCCCTGCTTGTGATCGTTTTTTCTTGCCTCTGTTCCCTGCTTGTGCTCCTTTTTTCTTGCCTCTGTTCCCTGCTTGTGATAGTTTTTAGTGCCTCTGTTCCCGTGCCTCTGTTCCCTGCTTGTGATCGTTTTTAGTGCCTCTGTTCCCTAATTTTGATAGTTTTTAGTGCCTCTGTTCCCTGCTTGTGATCGTTTTTCGTGCCTCTGTTCCCTGCTTGTGCTCAATTTTCTTGCCTCTGTTCCCTGCTTGGGCTCGATTTTCTTGCCTCTGTTCCCTGGTTGTGCATGCTTTTCTTGCCTCTGCCCCCTGTTTGTGCTTGTTTTTATTGCCTCTGTTCCCTGGCTGTGATCGCTTTTCTTTCCTCTGTTCCCTGCTTGTGATCGTTTTTATTGCCTCTGTTCCCTGCTTGTGATCGCTTTTCTTGCCTCTGTTCCCTGGTTGTGCTCGCTTTTCTTGCCTCTGTTCCCTGGGGTGTTACTGGGCAGAGATGGGCGTGTGGCTGCCCTGGACTGAGGGAAGCAACGGGTGAGCTCTGGGAGTTGGTGGGGGCCTCGAATAACCCATTTGTAAATAAGGAGAGTCCCCGGGGTGAGGGTGTGTGTGTGTCTCTGTGGCATTGTGTGTGTGTGTGTGTGTGTGTGTGTGTGTGTGGCTGTCTGTATGTGTGTGGCTCTGTGTGTGGCTCTGTGTGTGTGGCTCTGTGTGTGTATGGCTCTGTGTGTTTGTGGCTCTGTGTGTGATAGTGGCTCTGTGTGTGTGGCTCTGTGTGTGTGGGTACGTGTGGCTCTGTGTGTGGCTCTGTGTGTGGGTGCATGTGGCTCTGTGTGTGTGTGCCGGCGTGTATGGCTCTGTGTGTGGCTGTGTGTGTGTGCGTGTGTGGGTGCAAATAAAATAGGTCTCGCATTTGCAAGAGATTAAGCTATTGGTATTGTAAATGACAATGCCATTTATTTATATGTTTTAAAAACAAAAATAATGTAATGAGCAATGCCAATAGCTATAACTTTAAGAAAGACGAGACCATTGCATTGTAAATGCTTGTTTATGTGGAGATCTCTGCCAAGGTATCAGAAATCTCTGTACATGTAGGTATACATTTTTGCAGTGAATGTGGGAGGTACCAGTCACAGTTACTAAAAGATGGAGAATTCTTATTACAAAATATGAGGGGTGTTAGAGAAAACACCCACCCACAAGAGTGAAACCACTGTTTGCCATCAACTATATTTTTCCAAAATGACTACAGCCCAAAAGGCCACAAAATGGATGCAAATGTACTCCAGCCCATTCTTGATGAAAGTCAAGCAACATGCATGGCCACTCTCAGCTTCCATAGATCAATCCCAGAGAAAACAATGGAGGCAGATACGTAATATTGTCCCTTTTGGAAAATAATAATTATTAAATTCAATTATTTTGATTGTTAAATTAAATATATTTAGAACTGTTTATTGTGCTAAAGTGCTAACATATTTCGTTTCTAATTGCCTTCATCTCACCTCAATAAGTGTAATTTTCTCCTTTAAACTTGCTGCATGTCCAGCCTCAAACTCTTCCCCTCTTTATATGCCTGATCTACTTCCCTCTCATTCATTGGTTGAGTTGCTTCCCAGCATGTGCATTCTTCATC
Organism: Lissotriton vulgaris; assembly: GCF_964263255.1. Taxonomy (NCBI): domain Eukaryota; kingdom Metazoa; phylum Chordata; class Amphibia; order Caudata; family Salamandridae; genus Lissotriton; species Lissotriton vulgaris. The sequence goes on from NC_141696.1 coordinate 1,225,060,063, forward strand.
TCAAGCCTCCTCATGTTTTTCCCTATACCAGGGTCCCAAGGAGGATGAACCTGTGCCAACTGTACCACCTGTGATCCAGGGGAAGCTCTATCGATATCTTGTGTTAATGTAAGGGGCGGGGGTACGTAGGGTAATTGTTGTCTCTTCCTCATACTATGATCTTCCCTTAGAAGTGGCCAGTGGGCAAAGATGAAAGTTGATCAATTCATGCATCATCAGCCTTTTTCTTTCTCTGTGGCTATCCATGGGAATAAAGGAAGTACTGAGATGGTACCTGGGTCGCCACAATTTTTATACAAGTAAAAAGGTAAGGTAGCCACTGCTCAATTCTCCCTATATATTTGTTAATGTGGCAACACTATATCCAACCAGCTCACACACAATACTAAAATCAACTTCTTCTCCCCATGGGATATCACTGCACCTCAGTGGAGCAATCCATCACTGCCGTTGGTGCTCTGAAAAAGAAAGACCGGGCCAGTGCCGGTTTGCTCATGGCTCATAACCATGACTAATATTTATTTTCTTCAACCTGCTGCTCAGACTGCACTTGAGACACCCTCAGGATCAGACGTGGCCTATCCACTGTGCATGGTCTTGCATCCACCACCATGTTGCACTCTGACCATCAAGAACGCATTATGCATGCATAATCAGGAGCCACTGTTAGCAGGATGTTAGCAAGTCAATAATGAACATCAATGACAACTACAGTGTCACTGAAGGATTGATTGGAACTCCATGCTGCTCCGGACATACCATGGCTAGCATATGTTACAACTGTATATGAGGAGTTTGGATGCCCCGACTTATTTAGGGAGCTGGAATCCTGAATTAGAGTTAGTAAAGTGCAGAATAAGCACGTATTTCGGAATAAGGCTCAAACAAAAAGGTGGGAGGAGGAAAGCGTGAAACCCTCAGTAATCTCCTATAACAATTGTATAGTCAAGCGAGCCTCCCGGCATATCTAGCTCAAACACCGAACACCCTACGAAGGGTCAGATTTACAAGAAAGTGACACATCTGTAGAGACGCGTCACTTTCCCTGGCCCACCCTGAGAAACCCTAGTGCCACCATGGATGCAGCATTATTTATTATACGGTGCACCATGGCGCACGAACTGAAAGATGTGTCAGAAATTCTTTTGCATCTGTTGGGGCAAAAGTCACACATTACTGGAGTTGTGTCGCAAGCATGACGCAACTCTAGCAATGCATATTGAGGCCTATTCCCACTACACTGCATCACTCCTTACGCATGCTTCAAGCAGGCGTAAGGTTTTGACGCAGTGGCGTCCTAGAAGTGACGCAGTAAAATCTTGTAGATTTCATTGCATCACTTTTATGAGGCTTTCCTGCGAGGGAACCCCTACCCTGAATAAATTGTACCTGACTCAGGTATAATGTGACGCAAGGCTTTACAACGTGACACATCTTCCTAGATGTGCCACATCGTAAACTGCCTGGATTTTCTGCGCCACTGCTGTGTCACAAAAGTGATGCAACGGAGGGCTTCTAAATCTTCCCCATAGATTTTCACTTAGATTTCGTTTTGACCTCCTACCCTCTATGACTAGTTTCCCCTAAAATTGTTTTAATCTTGCTGATTTAAGTCCGTGCCCTTGTGACAGGGACTCTGTTCAATCGACCTTGCACATCTTGCTTTTTTTGCACATTTTACCATAGACCCAGGTAACAGTTTTTAATTCCTGTTTTTATGAAATATAGATATAGACAGTGTAGGTCAGCGCTGTTATTTTTGTTTACAAAACTTAGAGAGCCCTTTGGTATGCTGGTGGGCAGTGGCCTCTTTTATTTGGCAGGCTTTTAAAATACGAAAGGTGTAAAGTCTTAGGAGAGTGTCTGGATCCATCCAAGCAATTTCTTTTTAACGTTGAAACAATTGATGGATGTTTGTTCTTTGCTCTTTGCTTTATGTCGGCTTAAATTTGATGTAATATGAGATGTGTTATTTTTATGAATATATATTTATTAGCATATGTAGCATGTGCTTTTATGTTGCAGAAATGGAGCGAAATAAAGACTTTTGACTGACTGACAACCACAGGGCAACTATTTCTAACACCATCAGCTTATGAATAATCAATCAATCAATCAATCAATCAGGAGTTTGTTAAAGCGCGACTACTCACCCGTGAGGGTCTAAAGGCGCTAGGTGTGGGAGGGGGCGGGGGGGTGCAGGTTCCATTCCATCAAGGAGGGGGTCTGTCGAAGAGCCAGGTTTTGAGGTTTCTTGCGAAGATGGGGAGCGATGTTGTCTGTCTGAGGTGGAGCGGAAGGGAGTTGCTTTGGCCGCGAGGAAGGAGAAGGAACGCCTCCTGATCTGGTCTTTCTGGTGCGAGGGACCACGGTGTAGGAAAGCTGGGCTGATCGTAGGGTCCTTTGGGGTGCGTGGAATTTGAGTCGGCTGTTCAGGTATGCTGGTCCGGTGCCGTGGAGGGCCTTGTGTGCGCATAGAGTCCTCTGGGTTTGCATCCATTATGTGGGTAATGAGAGTTAAAATTGTCTTTAACAAAACCTAAAAGCCAAACAACAATACTACCAGTAAACAATACAATCAGTTATGTTTTTTCAAAACACTTGTAACAATGTACTATCTGGTTTATTTATGATTAGAGCCTGCATACCTGGATGTAATTCTGCAATAAGGGATAATTTGTTACTATTAATACCCAGTACTTTTGCTTATGCCAAAACATTTCTCTGTCCACCAAATCAAAAGCAGGCCCGAAATGTATGAAGCAGCAACACAACCCATGGTGGTCTGCCTCATAGATTCCAGCCCATGCTTTAATGGTAGTATACCATCACCGGAATTCCACATGGTCCATTTGAATAAGACAGTTTTCATCTACCCAACTACAATTCAGATATGACCGCATTCCCAGAATAAGAGTGAAGTGACTGCCCTCCAGCCCCCTCCTCGTCAGGTATAATAGTATAGTTATACATCTTCTGCATAAAGATAGTGCTGTGAAGCAACAAAGCGCTGCATTGTGCCTAAAAGACAAATGTCTCTTCCACTATCCTGAATACATTTTGGAGAGAATATGAAGGAGAGGATTTCAAGAAGCGCTTCACCCTTGTAATGCCCTTAACTAGCTCTTGGAATGGGATTCACCATATTTACTTTCTCTGAAATGTACGTCTCTGTCATTAATACCTTTACTACGTCCCCATTTACTAAGTTATAATATCACTTCGTCCACAGCATCGAGAAAACAACTTTTAAGCTAAATATGTCCTGGTCCACTACCCGTACCCCCCCACACCCCCACCCTGCACCCCCTCCGCCCCGCAGCACTCCCTCTGCGAGCCGCCACTGGTAAATATAATTCAGCATTTGCACAAAAACACTAAAAAACCTTATTATAATAACTTATATTAATGTACTTGTGTTTGATTTACGATTACGTGAAATAATTTAATACAATGAATTAAGGGTTTGTGTTAGTGTCAGAATAGAATTTTTACTTTAATTAGGTTAAATAAATAACGTTTACAGTTAGGTTTAGTGTGAATACATACTAACACAAATCAAAAACACGAAGCTAAAAATAAATGCGTTTAATTAAATATAACGTTATTATCAGCATTGTGGTTCGAATATGAGTTATGATTATTTTAATTGCATTTAATTCAAAGATAGCGCCATGCATTGAATAGGATTAATTTTGAGTTTAATAATTTACATATAGTTAATTCTATGGTTAGCATCAGAATTGCAATACGTGTATTTGCTTTACAATTTCATTAGATTAAAGGAAATAAAATATAGGATTAAGATTTGTGTTAGTATTCATTTATTATAAAACTATTTTAAATTAATTTACTTTAACGTAGAGTTGTATTCAGAGTGCATGTTGGAACAATGTAACCATATATTTAATTAATTTAATAAAATAGTAAGGGAAAGTTTTATTGAAATTTATGTAAATTAAATGTTCTCTATATTTCGATAAATAGTTAGTTTTACGGGTAAGAAACAAGGCACAGTTTGGAAATCCATGGGGGAGCGGACATAGAAAATCCAGGTTCCATGTGTTTATTCCCTTTCTGGCTGGAATATTCGTCATTTCACACTGCAGGGGATGATTTATCTACCGAAACTGGGTATTCTGGCTTTGGTAATTCTGCCCCCCTGCACCTTGCTAATCGGAATTGTGGCATTAGAAGCAACCACATAATTAAAGCATCCTCATATTTATTTATTGGAATACCTACTGGAGTCGACGTAAAGCCAGGAAGTGCCCTTTGAAATTATACAACGAAAAGAAAGCTGAATCACTTGGCAGACAGCACACATCCACCATCCTGCCTGCCCCATAGTTACAGCACGGGCTTTGTGAAACCAGTCTCGATATAGAAGCCTGGCAGACATCATCCCTGTGTACTGAATAGAAGAGAGAATACTGTGGAGAAAATGAATAAAAACTGGCAAGGGGGCAATAGCATAATTACAAAAGTGGGTAAACTGAACCATGCGCACCCAACAGGAAAATCTTCTAAGATCTGTCAGAACCTGCCATACGCTACTGACTGTCTTTAAATAGGGTTCTTGACTCCACAATGGGCCACTGAGGAACTCCCGGATGTTATGAAAAACCGAACCAAACCGGTAATATTAGGCTTAATTGCCAATCTAATGCCACAAGATAAGTGCCACCTGATATACAAAGCTATTTGCACATGCAACTTCAACATGCATGTGCAAATGGCTGGATTTAAGAGTGCAAAGAATTCAAACAAGGTGAATTTGCACTTGTAAATTGATTTTTCCATGTGTAACATTAGCCTATAATGGTGTTATGTTATGCTTGTATAAATGCTACACCTGGCACAGGGGGTGAGCATTCCAGAGCAGTGATTATTTTCAAAGTTTGGGAGCAGCCACAAACTCTTAAATAACACCACAGCATAAAGCAAAGATTGTATTATCATAAAAAGGGGATTGGGACTAGGCTTGGTTGCACCTGTAAAGGTATGGTGGGCATATGAAGAAATGTAGGCATGCCAATTCAAACAAATGTAATAGGAGATAGGATTACAGAGCCATAATATAACATACATTAAAGCATGTAAGTATCATGAATGTGGTTCGGAAGGCCATTCACAATGGGACCTGGATGCACTTCCTAGTGTTACAGGAATGTCTGATTTGGAAAGAAATCAGTTCCTTTTGAATAGGACGTCTTAAGTCTTTGAACCTGATTTAGAGATTGGCCAATGGGATATTTTGCACAAGCGTGATGGATATCCCTCTCACTGAATGCTATGATAGGCTATTTGTATTGCACACAGCTACTACAGAGAGTGTACCAGCACAGAAATAGCGAGGTTGGCGGTGAAGGATTTAGGCTTGCATAAACAAATAGGATTTCAGTCTCTTTTTAAACAACTCTGGATTACTGCTCCAGAGGGAGCTGATTCCATGCTGATGAACCCAGGAATGCTGGTGATCTTTCTCCTTTTCTTTATCAGTGAATCCCTGGGATTCCTTCCAGAAATTTGTTGGTGGATCTCAGCTGTCTTGTAGGGTTGTAGAAGCTAAATCTGATTCTGAGGTAAGCAGGCCCTGTATGAAATAGAGATGCATGTGCCAATAGCAGAGGCGTACATTTGACTCTCCCTCTGAAGGGAAGCCAATGGATTCCCCAAAGGAGTGAACTAATTAGAGTTCGCCTCAGAACATTTAGCAGAAGCTGAGCTGCCGCATTCTGGATCACTTGAAGTTTGTCCATTGGTTACTCGGGTATGCCCAACTATAGTGCATTACCATAGTCAATACTTGATGTTATCAGCTGGTGGATGACTGTTTTCTTTGCTGAAAAGGATAAAAGGGCGGAAATTTCTTAAGGGACTTCATAACCCCAAGTTTACAAATGCCATAGAATATAATTAGTTCTCCCGGTTCTATGGTATTTATTTTTTTGTCATTTCCGTCAGTATTTAACAATATTTATATTTTGTCATCTTTATCTGTATTTATCCATATTTATTATGGGTTTTGTGAAAAAAAGTCAAGCTGAAACTGTTGTATTTCCACATTTATTTAACCAATAAATATGCAGTCATGCTTGAATGCCCTGCCAGGTTTCAGTGATCTGAACACCTGCAGAAGATAAATCCATGCACTTATATGAAATATTGCATATTTCAGTATCAGCCTTTTGCATATCAAATGCTTTTTAAGCCTCTATACTAAAATTCCTTCCTTTTTTACCCCCCATACATATCAATCCACACAATTATTGGCCTGGGAGTCATGGCAAAGTGTATTTAGAATCATTCAACAAGCACCCAATTTCCGTGTTTGTCCACATTTAAAAATAAATACAGTCAAGAAAATAAATGGTTTTCTGTCTTTCTTTATCAGTAAAAATCAGTAAAAACAGAAAACAGGGAGCCTTAAATATAATGCACTTGTAATAAGGCACACAGAATATTTGCCATGTTTGCGACAGAGTAGCCCATCCATTAATCTTTAAATCAGGTCCTTTGTTACTTAAGTGGGCAGTAATGAAAGGTAAAGGAGTCCTCGATCCTCAATCGCCATTTTAGCTCGACCAGGGATTGCTGGCTGAGCTCCTTCACCCTGGAGTTTAAAAACTCACTACATGGTTTAAGATCAGGAAGATGTGCTGATGCTCTAGCCAACTCACCTCTTAGCACAAGATCCAGAACCCATTCTGCCCTTCTTGTTGCTGTACCACACGGCGGTGTTGTTGTCCATGAGAGCCTGAAAAAGCCTTCCCTTGATCGGCAGCAGAAAGGCCGTCACCGCTAAGTGGATAGCCCGCAGCTCCAACAGATTTATGTTAAGCCAGGTTTCTGACAGAGGCCAGAGCCCTCTGATCCCTACATCTCACAGATGGTCCAGTGACACATCCATCACCACACTCAGATGTGAGTGGGGGAAGGGATAGGTCTCTCCTGCTGTTCAGAGCAGCCACCACTGCAGATCTTGTGTAGTGTTCTCTGAAACCTGGCTCATATATTCCAGGTTCCTTTGACACTGGAACCACTAATACTTAGATCACATTGCAGAGACCGCATATGCCACCTGGCGTTTGAACAAGCAGGATGCAAGATGCCAACATGCCAAAGAGCCCCAGAGCTGCTCTCACCAAGACTCAGGGCTGAACTGAAACAACAGAATCATAATCAGAATTTCCAGGACTCATTGCGAGGAAAGACCCTCAACTGCACCGTGTCCAAACAGCTCCTATAAAAAGAACTCTTTGTGAAGGAGTCAGGCATGATTTTAGCTCATTTATCGAGAATTCCAAAGAAGTCAGGAGTTTTGCCGTCATCTGGAGGTGCTCTGTAACTGATTGTGGTGAGCCCATCTTCAATATCCAGTCGTCGAGGTAAGGTAAAACAGTTTTCCCCCAATCTCTGAAGATGAGGTGTGACCTCCGCCGTCTCTTTTGTGAACTCCCAAAGGGTGTGGGTAAGGCCGAAGGAATACACATCAAACTGAATATGCACTTGGTCAACTTTGAACCGCAGGTTACATCTGCAGGACTCCAGGACAAACACATGAAAGTAAATGTTCTGCAGGTCCAAGGCTACCACACACTCACCAGGATCAAGGGCAGACAGAACCTGGTTGTTAGACCTGTCAGCCTTAGGGTGGTCTTTCCCTGTATTTTTTGCCCTTGCCTCATTTTTCACACCTACTTTTTGTTGGCTTTAGGACTCTGGGCACCCTCCCATTGCTAATCAATCCCAGGGTGCAGGTGCTCTCTTCCCCCAACATGGCTGCCACTGACCCCTGCTACTGCAGCGTGGTCTGTATAGGCACACTCTGGTAGCCAGGAGCTGGCTGGAACCCTTAAACAATGTTGCCATACTAGCCTGCCAGCCTGCCCATGGCTAGAATGAGGGAAGCTCCTGGAACCTTCCAGAATAGGGGAGGCACCAACTGCCACTGCCAACTGCCAACTGACACTAAAGAAAGGGAGGGAAACTTTCTAGTCGGTTGGGGCATCACTGACCTGGGGAACCCACACAGGAGTTTTAGGCGGGAGGGCCTAGTGAGGAACCTATGCTACTGGGAGTGACAGGATTTAGGTGCTGCCTCTTAAGCTGGGTGAGGTGTCCTAAGCTAGCCCCCTGTTCTGGCCCAGTGGTAGGGAACCCCAGGGTCCATCTGCAGTGACTGAGGAGAAATTCTTTAAGCCTTCAACTCATCACCCCCCCTCAGTAACTTCAAGAAACAAGCAACCAAGGGCGCAGAGCCATCCAAGCGCCAAGAAGACTGCTTCCTGGGACCAGGTACTGGACTGTGCTGTCCTGCACATCCCCTGCCTACAATTGGGTCAACCTGTATTCCCCTGACTGTACTGTGGGCCCAGCGCTGTAAATTGCTCCCAGCCTGCTCCTCCCTGCCCAGCGCTGTGACAGAGACTGCCCAGACTGGAAGTCGCTATTGCCCTGAGCCCTGCAGTGCCCCGGGGAGTGCCCCCACATCGAGTGCCTCGAGCGCTCTCGGCGCAGTGCTGTCCCTTGCCCCCGTAGCACTCAGGGAGTCAAGAGCACTGCCCCGGTTGACTCACCGCCACGACCCGGAGCCGTCTGCGCCCTCCTGAGGCATCGAGGAATCCCCTCAGAGGTCGCGTGGAACCCCCCTCGGCGGCCCCCGTATGCCAGAGAGGGCCGCCGGAATCCTCAATAGGCCGCGTTGGGCTGGAAATCACCCTCTGCTTGGAGTCCCGGCGCCCGGGTGGAGCACTGCCTCGTCCTGTCACCTCGACGGCCCTCGTATGCTGGAAAAGGGCCGCCGCATCGCGCACGATAGGCTGCGCTAGGCCTGAAGCCTCTGAGGCCTGTGTCACGTGACGGGAGCGACGCCGCGTCACCGGCCGCGCCCCCGCCTAGCCGCGCAGTCATTGCCTGCCTGCCCGGGCCTTCCCTGCCGAGCCTTGGCACCCGGGGAAGCCCCATCTCGTTGGAGAGGGGGTCGTGGAGTCAGGAAGCCCCCTCCGTTCTGCGCCGCATGCGGCCCCTGCCTTGTCCCCAGCGCCGGTGCCCTGAAGCTGAGCCTGCACCGCGCTGGGTCGAGTGAGGCTTGAGAGGGTTGGAACGCCCTCTCCTCCCTTGAAACCGACGCAAGGGCCCCGGAGGGCCGAAGAAGTGAGGTAACCCCCTGGGGAGGAGGGCGGTAGGCAGGGAGAGGCCCGAAGTCGCCCCTTCCCCGGGGTTCCCTGAGACTGGGCCCTGTTGGCCCCCCTTCGAATGTGCCTCAAGAGAATGGAGGTTTGAGCCTGAAATGTTATAGTGCACCGTATTTACAAGCCTGAAATGTTATAGTGCACCGTATTTACAAGCCTGAAATGTTTATCGTGCACCGTATTTACAAGCCTGAAATGTTATTTACAAGCCTGAAATGTTTATCGTGCACCGAATTTACAAGCCTGAAATATTTATCGTGCACCGTATTTACAAGCCTGAAAAGTTATAGTGCACCGTATTTACAAGCCTGAATTGTTCATAGAGCACCATATTTACAAGCCTGAAATGAGAGGGAGATTCACTTCACTGTACTGAATTGTATTGCAGAGGTGTGCTTCCATAGTATTCTGATGATCTGATCTAGGTCGCAAGCCGACCGGAACTTACAAGAAGAAAGGCTTGTCACAAATGATTAAAGGTTGTGTTCTTTGGAGTTCCTGGTTGGACTGATAAGTACTTGCCGATATGTTTTATTACCTTTAAGGAGAAGCGTCCATGAGAGGTTTGATGTGACATTTAAATGCATTACTATAGTCGCTTCTTGTAGGATCCTCCAGGTTAATACAGGTACCCCTTTGCCTGTCAGAGAGTTTGATACGACAGGCGGGGTTAGTTAGTGTTTCACTGCTAGATAAGCGGGTTATTATTTTAAGGAAATGTTCACCCATTCATAGGAAATGTAACCTGAACGTGATTCATGAAATGTCTCAATGAAATGCTTACCTGAAATGCTGATGAATTAATAATGCAACGCTCTATTTGAAGGTCTATATAAAAGATCTTGATTTCTTTCAACTACAACTACTGGTGTGGTCTCCATTATTGCGTCACTGTGTGTTTCATTGGATGTGTGTGTCAAGTAGCTGCTTTACACGCAAGCCCCTGGCTGCCTTCCTGCTCATGCCATGCTACCCCCTTAAGAGCTGGTGACCCCAGGTCTTACATTGGTGGCGAGCGGTGGGATCCAGGACCTGTAGCTACTTAACACCCTCCAGTGGGACAGGGTGGGCTGCAATTAATTGGACACCTATCGTGCTACAAGCAAACCCAATTGCTCACCACTGTCTAGCCTGCAACAAAGTGTTTTGAACCAGTAGTGTTGCCCACGTCTTAGAATTTTTCTTCCAGGATATCTAGGTCCTCACCTGACAGAATGGAGTTCCAGCTGGCTGACCTTGATAGGTACATGGCAGTTAAGGGAGTTTTTTCAGGGGATGGGGGTGCCTGTGGGGACGTGAGCTGTTAAAGAGGAGCTCCGTGCTGCCTTGAGGGCATGGGTTAGGGCCCACCCAGAAGAGGAGGAAGAGGATGGGGAACAGGTCACACACCGGGAGGCGGACACTCGGGAAGATCCAGGCCTACTCAACATTGACATGTCAGACAATGTGTTGCCAGGAAGACGTTCCGGGGCGGGGAGTAGTGTATCTAGGGGGAGTGTATTGTCGCAGGAGTACGAGGACAGGAAGGAGGAGAGGCAATTGAGGTGGGAGCTTGCCAAGTTAGAGCACGAGAGGGAAAGAGAAAGGGAAGATAGAGAGTTTGCTTTGGAGAGAGAAAGATTAGCAATGGAGGAAAGGAAGCTGGCGCACGAGCTTCAGCTCAAGGAAATGGAGCTGAGAGCATTACAGTTGGGTGCGCCAGGAAGTCCTAATGGTGGCAGCGTACCAGGGGCTCAGCAGGAGCCCAGATTCTGGTTACCCAAGGAGGTGATAGCGAGCTACACCAAGGGGGATGACATTGCCAGGTGGTTGGAGGCGTATGAAGTGGCCTTGACTGCCCATGGGGTGCCTGAGAAACATTGGGGAGGTGGTTTGTACCAGTATATACCCCCTGATGTCAGGGACACCCTCCTGTATTTGGAAAAGGCAGACCAGTTTAGGTACACCCCCATGAAGGAGGCGCTTATCAAACATTTTGGCCTCAACCCTGAAAGGTATCGCCAGAGGTTTCGTGGCAGCCATAAGCTGTCCACACAGAATTGGGTGGATTTTTTTGAGTATGCCCGAAAGGCTCTGGATGGTTGGGTGCATGGCAGCGAGGTGCGCGATTTTGAGGGTCTGTATAACCTTTTTTTGAGAGAGCACCTCTTGGATAAGTGTTTTCCAGAGCTACGCCAACATCTGGTGGACCGCAAGCTAACTGATCCCCGTGAGCTTGCGAAGGAGGCGGATACTTGGGTTAGCACCGGGTGTCACACAAGGGCCCCGGAGGAGATGGTCCGAAAGGCGGACAGGGCGCCCCTCAGAAGAAACAGGGTGGAGATAAAAGACCGGAGTTCTCACGAGGCCCACAAACTAGACAGTTTGCGAAAGGAGTAGGTACCCCACCTCAGAGGAATTCCCCAAAACCCACTTACCCTGACAAGAGTCAGCAGCCAAAAGTGGTCCGGTGCTATGAATGCGGAGAGGTCGGACACTACAAGGGAGATGCCCAGTGTCGCAAATAACCCCCAGCCCCCACTGGTGGCAAGGGTCCTGGGGTGGCTAGTGTAGCGCTTGGGTTGGAGCTGCCCCTAGATAGGGAAGGGGAGTGGACAGGCCTGACCCTGGTTTCACTTGGGGATAGAGTGATGGTCCCAGTGACGCCCTTACCATCGAATACTGCTAAGTACCAGCAGAGGGTGAAGGTCAATGGGGAGGAGGTGGATGCTCTGAGGGACACAGGAGCCAGCATGACCACCGTAGTGAGGCGGCTGGTGTCCCCTGAGCAGGTTGTTCCTGATGTGTACCATCCGGCCGTGTTGGCTGACGGCAGTATGAGCTACTATCCCGTGGCTCAAGTTCCCTTTGAATGGGGAGGAGTGTCAGGTCCGTTGAGAGTTGCAATTAGCCCTGCCTTGCCTGTGGACTGTCTGCTCGGTAATGACCTCGAACATACCGCCTGGAAGGAAGTGGAGTTTAAGGCCCACCCTGAGAGGCTGGGATTACCAGGGTGGACTTGCGTAGTCACGCGGTCCATGGCTGCCCGGCAAGAAGCTCAACCCGGGTTGGAGCCTGAAATAATGGCCCAACCCACTGTCCATTCAGAGGAGAGTGTTGTGGAGGACACACCCCGTGTGATGTATGGGGAGCCCGCGGAGGTAACCCCGGAGTCCGTGGAGGTGGATGTCGTTCCCGTGGGGGACCTGCCAACCCCGGCCGAGTGGCATTTGGAATGAGGGCCTACCCGGGAGGAATTCTGTCGGGTGCAGAAGGAGTGCCCCACGCTTGAAGGCATGCGGCGACAGGCCGAAGCCCAAGCGTTGAATAAGGAGACCGGCAGTTACCACGTGTATTGGGAGGATGGCCTCCTGTACAGTGAGCCAAGGGTTCCGGTGCATGTATCATCGAGGGCCTTAGTGGTCCTCCAGTGTTACCGGACCTTTTTATTGGAACTGGCGCATGAAATACCTTCAGCTGGACACCTGGGCCAGGACAAGACCTTTGCAAGGCTAGTCCCACATTTTTATTGGCCTAGGATGAGAGTTGCCTCTGACACCTATTGCAAGACCTGCAAGACTTGCCAGGCCAGTGACAAGACGGGGACCAAATTGAAGGCCCCATTGGAACCACTCCCAGTGGTCAGGACCCCTTTTGAGCGGGTCGGTATTGACATTGTTGGCCCATTGGACCCTCCGACCTCTGCGGGACATCGGTTCATCTTGGTATTGGTGGACCATGCCACTCGGTACCTGGAGGCCATCCCTCTGGGGACCGTTACTGCACCTGTGGTGGCGCGGGCCCTGATGGGGATATTTACCCGAGTGGGATTCCCCAAGGTCGTGGTGTCGGACAGGGGCACAAATTTCATGTCGGCCTACATGCAGGCCATGTGGAAGGAGTGCAAAGTGACCTATCGGTTCTCCACCCCTTACCACCCCGAGACTAACGGGCTCGTAGAGCGCTTCAACAAGACCTTGAAGGGGATGATCCGGAGTCTGCCAGAAGACCTGAGGCGGAAATGGGACATCCTCCTCCCTTGCTTGCTGTTCTCGTACCGCGAGGTACCCCAGAAGGGAGTCAGGTTCAGCCCCTTCAAATTGCTCTATGGCCATCCCGTTAGGGGACCCCTCAGTCTGGTCAGAGAGGGGTGGGAGAAGACTTCGCAGAAGCTTCTCCGTGATGTTGTCAGCTACATGCTGGCATTCCGCAGCCAGATGGCCAAGCTGTGGAAAGAAGCCTGACAACTTAGAGGCTAGCCAAGCCGTCATGAAGGAGTGGTATGACCGCAACGCTCGGACAGAAGAGTTGGACGTTGGACAGAAGATGTGGGTCATGGAGCCTGGGGAGCTTAGTGCCCTTCAGGACCGGTGGACTGGTCCGTACGAGATTGTGGAACGTCGAGGCCACACCACCTACCTAGTTGACTTGAAGACCCCCCATCAACCCCACCCGGGGCTCCATGTCAACCTCCTGAAGCCTCACCATGAGCGATCAGAGCTTGCTCTCCTCATGGTGACGGATGGGAGCGAGGAGGAGGAAAGCGAGCCTCTTCCTGACCTTCTAGCGGCTCAAGAAAAGGATGGTTCAGTGGAGGGAGTTGTCCTCTCCCCATTCTTGACCCCAGAACAACAGAGGGACTGTCGCCAGGTCTTGGCGCAGCACGCCTCGTTGTTCACCCATCTGTGTACCCATGATGTGGACACAGGGGACAGCCCTCCCGTGAAAAACAAGTCTTACCGGCTGTCCGACAAGGTAAAGAACAGCATCCAGAGTGAGGTGACCAAGATGCTGGAACTGGGTGTGATCGAACCCTCCAGCAGCCCGTGGGCTAGTCCGGTTGTGCTGTTGCCAAAAGCGCCTCCACCGGGCACCACACCAGAACTTCGGTTCTGTGTGGATTATCGGCGGTTGAACTCTGTCACCAAGACAGATGCTCACCCGATACCACGGGCAGACGAGCTGATTGACCGGCTGGGAGCAGCCAAGTACCTCAGCACCATCGACTTGACATCAGGGTACTGGCAGATTGCCATGGCCGATGGAGCAAAGGAGAAGACAGCATTCTCCACCCCCGAGGGCCACTTCCAATTTCGAGTGATGCCCTTCGGGCTTAAGAATGCTCCGGCCACCTTCCAGCGGTTGGTGAACCAGGTGTTATCTGGCCTTGAGTCCTTCTCAGCGGCGTACCTGGATGACATAGCTGTCTTCAGTAGCACCTGGGAGGACCATTTACAGCATCTCCAGGAGGTGCTGCAGGCGTTACAACTACTGGCTTGACCATCAAGGCTAGCAAGTGCCAGATTGGACAGGGTTCTGTCGTGTACCTGGGACACTTGGTGGGCGGAGGTAAGGTGCAACCCCTCCAGGCCAAAATTGAGACCATCATGGCCTGGGAGCCCCCCAAAACTCAGACTGAGGTCTGAGATTTTCTCGGCCTCACTGGCTACTACCGCAGGTTCGTCAAGGCATATGGCACCATCGTGGCCCCCTTGACCGAGTTGACGTCCAAAAATCAGCCACGCAAGGTCATCTGGACGGCTGCTTACCAGGAGGCATTTGAAACACTGAAGCGCGCGATGTGTACCGCTCCGGTGTTGGCCACTCCGGACTTCCAGAAAGAATTCATCGTGCAGACAGATGCCTCAGAGCGTGGCGTAGGCGCCGTGCTGTCGCAACTCAACGATGATGGCCAAGACCAACCTGTGGCCTTCATCTCCAGAAGACTCCTCCCTCGGGAACAGCGATGGAGTACCATCGAGCGAGAAGCCTTCGCTGTGGTCTGGGCTTTGAAGAAGTTGAGGCCATACCTTTTTAGCTCTCACTTCCTAGTTCAAACCGACCACCGTCCCCTTCGCTGGCTCATGCGCTGGCTCATGCAGATGAGAGGCGAAAACCCCAAGTTGCCAAGGTGGTCCATTTCCCTACAGGGGATGGACTTTAGGGTGGAACATCGACCTGGAGCTGACCACGCCAATGCTGACGGTCTCTCCTGGTTTTCCGCCTTAGTGACGAGAACTCCCTAGAGGTTGGGTAGCTCTCCCCACTTTCAGCTGGGGGGGACGCATGTTAGACCTGTCAGCCCTAGGGTGGTCTTTCCCTGTATTTTTTGCCCTTGCCTCATTTTTCACACCGACTTTTTGTTGGCTTTAGGACTCTTGGCACCCACCCATTTCTAATCAATGCCAGGGTGCGGGTGCTCTCTTCCCCCAACATGGCTGCTACTGACCCCTGCTACTGCAGCGTGGTCTGTATAGGCGCACTCTAGTAGCCAGGAGCTGGCTGGAACCCTTAAACAATGTTGCCATACCAGCCTGCCAGCCTGCCCATAGCTAGAATGAGGGAAGCTCCTGAAACCTTCCAGAATAGGGGAGGCACCAACTGCCACTGCCAACTGCCAACTGACACTATATAAAGAAAGGGAGGGAAACGTTCTAGTCAGTTGGGGCATCACTGACCTGGGGAACCCACACAGGAGTTTTAGGCGGGAGGGCCTAGTGAGGAGCCTATGCTACTGGGAGTGACAGGATTTAGGTGCTGCCTTTAAGCTGGGTGAGGTGTCCTAAGCTAGCCTCCTAATCTGGCCCAGTGGTAGGGAACCCCAGGGTCCATCTGCAGTGACTAAGGAGAAATTCTTCAAGCCTTAAACGCATCACCCCCCCCCCCCCCCCCCCCAGTAACTTCAAGAAACAAGCAAGCAAGGGCGCAGAGCCATCCAAGCGCCAAGAAGACTGCTTTCTGGGACAAGGTACTGGACTGTGCTGCCCTGCGCATCCCCTGCTTACAATTGGGACGACCTGTATTCCCCTGACTGTACTGTGGGCCCAGCGCTGTAAATTGCTCCTAGCCTGCTCCTCCCTGCCCAGCGCTGTGTCAGAGACTGCCCAGACTGGAAGTCGCTATTGCCCTGAGCCCTGCAGTGCCCCGGGGAGTGCCCCCACATCGAGTGCCTCGAGCACTCTCGGTTGACTCACCGCCACGACCCGGAGCCGTCTGCGCCCTCCTGAGGCGTCGAGGAATCCCCTCAGAGGTCGCGTGGAACCCCCCTCGGCAGCCCCCGTATGCCAGGAGAGGGCCGCCGGAATCCTCAATAGGCCGGAAATCACCCTCTGCTTGGAGCCCCGGCGCCCGGGTGGAGCACTGCCTCGTCCTGTCACCCTCGGCGGCCCTCGTATGCTGGAAAAGGGCCGCCGCATCGCGCAGGATAGGCTGCGCTAGGCCTGAAGCCTCTGAGGCCTGTGTCACGTGACGGGAGCGCCACCGCGTCACCGGCCGCGCCCCCGCCTAGCCGCACAGTCATTGGCTGCCTGCCCGGGCCTTCGCTACCGAGTCCCGGCACCCGGGGAAGCCCCATCTCGTTGCGGAGGGGGTCGTGAAGTCAGGAAGCCCCCTCCATTCTGCGCCGCATGCGGCCCCTGCCTCGTCCCCAGCGCCGGTGCCCTGAAGCTGAGCCTGCACCGCGCTGGGTCGAGTGAGGCCTCGAGAGGGTTGGAACCCCCTCTCCTCCCTTGAAACTGATGCAAGGGCCCCGGAGGGCCGAAGAAGTGAGGTAACCTCCTGGGGAGGAGGGCGGTAGGCCGGGAGAGGCCCGAGGTCGCCCCTCCCCCGGGGTTCTCTGAGACTGGGCCCTGTTGGCCCCCTTCAAATGTGCCTCAAGAGAATGGAGGTTGGAGCCTGAAATGTTATAGTGCACCGTATTTACAAACCTGAAATGTTATAGTGCACCGTATTTACAAGCCTGAAATGTTTATCGTGCACCGTATTTACAAGCCTGAAATGTTATAGTGCACCGTATTTACAAGCCTGAAATGTTATAGTGCACCGTATTTACAAGCCTGAAATGTTTATCGTGCACCGTATTTACAAGCCTGAAATGTTATAGTGCACCGTATTTACAAACCTAAATTGTTCATAGAGCACCATATTTACAAGCCTGAAATGAGAGGGAGATTCACTTCACTGTACTGAATTGTCTTGCAGAGGTGGGCTTCCATAGTATTCTGATGATCTGATCTAGGTCGCAAGCCGACCGGAACTCACAAGAAGAAAGGCTTGTCACAAATGATTAAAGGTTGTGTTTTTTGGAGTTCCTGGTTGGACTGATAAGTACTTGCCGATATGTTTTATTACCTTTAAGAAGAAGCGTCCATGAGAGGTTTGATGTGATATTTAAACGCATTACTATAGTCGCTTCTTGTAGGATCCTCCAGGTTAATACAGGTACCCCTTTGCCTGTCAGAGAGTTTGATACGACAGGCGGGGTTAGTTAGTGTTTCACTGCTAGATAAGCGGGTTATTATTTTAAGGAAATGTTCACCCATTCATAGGAAATGTAACCTGAACGTGATTCATGAAATGTTTCAATGAAATGCTTACCTGGAATGCTGATGAATTAATAATGCAACGCTCTATTTGAAAGCCTATATAAAAGATCTTGATTTCTTTCAACTACAACTACTGGTGTGGTCTCCATTATTGCGCCACTGTGTGTTTCATTGGATGTGTGTGTCAAGTAGCTGCTATACACGCAAGCCCCTGGCTGCCTTCCTGCTCGTGCCATGCTACCCCCTTAAGAGCTGGTGACCCCAGGTCTTACACTGGTACAGTGTAAACATTTTGAATTTGTCCTTCCACAGAAAGTTTTTCAGTGGCAAAGATCTAAAATAGGATGAAAACCTACATCATTTATCAGCACAAGGAAATAGCAGGACTATCAACCAGTCCTTATTTGCGACTCTGGCACCCTCCGTTTGGACAGCAGGCTCCCACTTCTTGCAGTAAAATGAGAAGGTGCTCCTTCGGAAGCCTTTCTGATGTGGGAGAAAGCAGCTGAGGATTGGAAAGAAAACCTTCTGGATGATCTGAAGGACTCATCTGTCAGATGTGATGGCCTCTCATTGTCACAGAAAATGCTGGATCCTGCCTTCCACAAAATGGTTTTGCTCCATAAATAGCAAACTAAAGCAGCTTGAAGGTTGATGCCAAAAAAGGGAACAGGAACAGGAAAGATTGGTGCCAGAGGTGACTTGCACATTGTCTCTCTGATGCCCGTTTTCTGCCACGAAAGGGCTGAGGTGATTGCAGTGGGGGCAGGAGCACCTGCCTCTGTCCCTATGCCAAACTTCTGGGGTATCCTCAGAAGGACCGAAATGCATAAGGGAACTGTCTGGCAGGGCAGTGAAACTCCCCAGGAGCACCCAATGGCTGATCTTTCGTTAAAGCACACCAGGGCAGAATCCTGTTTTTCATAAAAATAGATGAGATCCACCAAAATGCATGTCCGTGAGGGATACCTGTACATCTCCAGAGAAGCCTGTGTATCTCTCTCATGCATAGCGACTGAGCACCGCATTAGGGCCGACTGCTCACCCCATTGCAATTGGTAGTGACCAGACCAGCCTTAATCACATATTTAACTGATACTGCCATCTTGAACAGTTTGAGCCAAAGACCCTAAACCTTTCCGAGACCACTGACCAGATCTTATTGACTATGCCCCAGAGGGCACACAGCCCAAGGCTCCAAATCCATTTACCAACTGTCATCATCTTAATGTGGGGGAGAATCATCCCCATCATCTTCATTGTCATCTCCAAGTGGCAGTAAATCATGGTCGGAATCGAAAAAGAAAAGCTGATGCAGCAACTGAGAATGACTAGGGGGTGAAGGGAGGGTTTTGTCAGAATCATATTGTATGGGAACCGGTTGCAATGGAGTGTGGTCAGACATTATGTTCGGCATAAAATCCACCTCAGGGCTGACAACTTCTGGACTGGCGTCGATGAGCTAGGGACTGGTGTAGGTCTTTGAGCCAGAAATAAAATTGCCACTGGAGTTGGTGCAGAGCCCGAGCTGTTTCCAAGAGCCCAGATAGCATTGAGGCTGGATCTGTCTGCAGTAACTGAACTGGAGGTCCATGCAGATCCTTGGGGTCTGAATGCACAACAGAGAGAACCAGAGCAGTGCCAGAAATATACAGCATGGCCTCTCTAAAGGCCTCCACCTATTGTGTCATTGATGAATTTTTTGGGATATCGGGTCACATCTAAATCAACAGTGGGATCAGCTCCTCAGGCGTGATTTAACCTTAATACCCTTGCGACTTCTCTTTAGCCAGAGAGAGGCAGGATGGGGTTGAATTCCAGTTTACCTGCTTGTGTTTCATCTTCTGTTTGGACTTTGACTTAAGGGATGACCTCAACCACAAAGAGAACCTGTCTCCGAATCGGCCTCAAGAACAGGAGCAGGTCCACACCATTGACTTAGAGTGGGAGCAGGACTTGCATGGCTATGTCCGATGTTTTGGCAACATACAGCTTTGCTTCACATCCCGGATTGCTTTTGGGTGCATGAGGGCACATTCCTCACACGATTTGGAGTCGGAGACTGAACCGAAACTCCAGAGGCACACCTTCTGCAGGTTAGCCACCGACATCTGTTTAAAACAGACAGGGCATGGTTTGAACCCTTTAATATTTGGTGGAGACATTGTTCCCTTGCACACTGGAATTAGTTTGAAAACATGCCTGAACCAAGGGAGCATAACTGTGGATCCACGTTCGAGGGTGCGGAAAGGAATGAACTGACGTTGGAATGCAATTGTGGCACTCATATACGGCTGCACTTTGTCACTTTCATGGTGGAGCAAATCAACGAAGACCCACATGTCGCCATATGGCTACGTGCTGGTGCACTGCTATGAAAACATCGAGATCCAGTCAGAATCTTGAGGAGTATGCTACAGGTGAGGAATCTACGGTTATAAGTATCCATCATGAAAGTATAAAAGGTAATGCTGAGGATATGGCAAAATGGCACATAGCACAAAGCTGGAGGAAGCCAAAGTGCAAAACAGCTATGGGCATGTTTTGATAAAGCTGACCTATAAAGCCACAGTATGTTCTCAAAACCCCCAAATATATAAGGCAATTGAGGAAAAGGGATGGAGAAACTATACTCAACAATAGGGTCTCTTTGAAGGGACTAAACAATACAGTAAAACAGGATTATCTGGATCAGACCTTATGCCTTACACTACCCCTAACCAACTTCCGATAAAAGTATTTATTGAAAAATGCATAAGAAATGTCATGAAAGTGTTACTTGATTTTAGAGTCATTCCGGTATCCTTTGTGCTTAATGTTGGGTTGACATTTATGTAGGACACCTAATCTACATTCTTCTAGGTTTGAAGGCAGTTGACAAAGTGTTATTGTTGGAAATTGGGTGGTTAGTTGAACGGAATGAGAGCCCAACTCAAGTAATAAACGCAATCTGTATCAGGGTGAACTCCAAAATTCACTAAATAAACCTGTTTTTAATCCTCTGATAGCTTGCCACACATCAGTCAGGCGTAACTTAATGGAGGTAATGTGTAAAGTATTTATGTAGCACTCAAACAGTAATAAACTAGAAACACAACAAAAGGAAAACATAGAGTACAATGTCATAAAGAAAATTACACCCAAACCAATAAGTAGAACCAGCATTATGAATTCTTAAAGTTCTAGGTGAAAAATAGAGGCAAAAGGCAACAAGCGCCATTTGCCGGTATCTGAACATGTTGGACTGGGTCACAGTCACAAGTTCAGGCCGACTGCAATGGACAGTAGGTTGCATACAGGGACCACATTTGGCCCAGTACAGAGTTTTCCTTCTCACAGTCCAAGTCCATGTGGGGAGCCTAAGCTGGGGCTTCACATTGACGGGTACTGCGAGGAGTCTGCTGCTTTCGAGAGGATCAGGTCACTGCTGAAGCTTCAAGTTTGAGGCAGTCACAGACAATTGGTTGCTGGCATGAGGAGTCTGCTTTTCATCGCAAGGGGTCCAAAACCTTTTGATTTTTACTTTTAATTTGGTTTTAGGCCTGAGGAGTACACTCTGATGCCAGCCAAGGGTTCAGGGCCTTGGGGGGTACCTCTTGTGGATCAGGGGTGGCAGCACCAGGGCTCAGGCAGGTCCAGTTGGAGCTAGTAAGCTTGGCAGTTGCAGGGAAGACCACTATGAAGCTTATTGTGTCCATGTAGCTCAAACAGAAGGTCAGCCAACTGACCTTATTGGTCACTTCCGTGAAGCCTGGGTTCAAGACAAGCAGGTCCAATTTTCCTTATTCAGACAGCAGGGCAGTCCTTCCTCTGAATCTACCACAGGTCCCAAAGTGGTCTGATGCGAGATTCTGAAGATACCACGTTTATACCTGATGCTCGCCTTAGTGTGGGGAATTTGCTGACCTACCCCCAAAACTGTTCAGGTCATTTGTTCCCAGTCCATTTGTCCTGGCTCCAAACTGCCTTGGGTGACAAAGGCATGGGCAAACCAGGTGTCAGGTTCATCTCTGTGTTTTTAAGACAGGGTACTTTGAAGTATTATCAGAGCAGAGCCCAACTCCTCCACAGCAATCCTGGCAGGAAACCCCTCTACATCTAGGACTCTTTTGTTCCAATGTCTGGAAGCAATATGCTACCCCCAACACAAGACCCATTCCCAGTAATGCGACCCTGAACACAGGCAGTAAGGCACATTTGTTTCAGAGCATAAAACTGCTAACTTTCTAAAAGTGGCATTTTCAGAATAGTAACTTAAAATCAGACTTCACCAAAAAGAGGATTTAAAATGTTAATTCATTGAAGTGTAAATAGCATATCTCTATCTGGTCAAACAGAAGTTACCACTCATTAAATGTAATAGGCAACCCAGCATTACTCTGTGAGAGAGATAGTTTCACGGCAGTGAAAAACAACTTCAGGAGTTTTTCATTACCAAGACATGTAAAAATGTTAGTATACATGTCCTACTTTTTGATTACCATACATCCTGCCCTATGAGCCTTTGTTGCGGGGATTCTGCTCATACACAAAACTATGCACAAGAAAATAGGACCTCAGTAAATAGGGTACCACATAAGTACCCAAAATCCCAACCTACTAGCAATAGTGTTTCATTCGGTCTCCTACAAATATCAAAAAGCTACGTATGTTTAGACAACCCAGAACACGAGCACTCCCGACTCACCTCAGACTCGCGGGAACAAGACACTCTTTCGCTCTCTCGTACTTGTCCACAAAAAGAATAATCAGAGTCAGTAAATAAGTTCAAAATGTTTATTTTGATTATAGTGATTCATGAAACAGTATGCAACAACGACCAGCAGCAAAATGCATAAAGCTAGCATCATTAGCATTGTTACAATACCATAGAATACAAAATGAGTCGTCATTTTAGAAAAACTGTGAAAAAGGCAAAAAAACTAAGCCTAATCACCCTCCCCTTGGTAGTAAGAAATTATTTTATATAACAAAAGATCTCCAGGCGTTGTTAGCAGACCCCCTACCTGAAAGCCTAAACGCAAAGGTTTACATCATAGGAACATCAGAGCTCAGCTCCATGGAACGGCTTTCTTCGAGTGTGTGTCAAAAACATCGCTATATCAAAGCACGATTCTTCCGTATTGCATCTGTTGGTAACATGTTTTGTCTAGGTTGCCTGGGACGACTCCTGGTGGCCCCCCGCCCTGGACACCGCACCCAAACCGACAGACCACGCACGCAACCTGGGCTTCATCCTGGACTCCTCCTTCTCCATGACCAGACAGGTCAACGCCGTCTCCTCGTCGTGCTTCAACATCCTGCGCATGCTACGGAAGATCTTCCGGTGGATCCCCGCCGAGACCAGGAAGACGGTCACCCAGGCCCTCGTCACCAGCCGGCTGGACTACGGCAACGCCCTCTACGCCGGAACCACCGCCAAGCTCCAGAAGAGACTCCAGCGGATCCAGAACGCCTCGGCCAGACTCATCCTCGACATCCCACGACACAGCCACATCTCCGGACATCTGAGAGACCTGCATTGGCTCCCCGTCAACAAAAGAATCACCTTCCGTCTCCTCACCCACGCACACAAAGCCCTACACGATCAAGGCCCGAGCTACCTCAACAACCGCATCAACTTCTACGCTCCCAAACGCCACCTCCGATCAGCCAGTCACGCCCTCGCCGCCGTCCCCCGCATCCGAAGAACGACTACAGGAGGAAGGTCCTTCTCCTACCTGGCCGCCAAAACCTGGAACTCCCTCCCTCCCGACCTGCGCCTGACCCAAGACCACCTCTCCTTCAGGAAGAAGCGCAAGACCTGGCTGTTCGAGCAATAGCAGCACCCCACCCCCCCCCCCCCCCCCCCCAAGCGCCTTGAGACCCTCCGGGTAAGTAGTGCGCTCTATAAATGTCTTTGATTGATTGATTGATTGGTTCAGCAAAGTAAGGCAAATATTTAGGGCGAACCTGCAGAGCGGGCCAGGTCCAACACTCTCCAACATAATCCTTCTTTTACTTTGAGCAGGGTGTGTCCTGTCACAGTAGGCAACATAATATCAATAACGTCAGTGGCTATGGGGCTCGGACTTCATCAGTGTTAGAATGCTTCTGAGCAAATGAGAATGTTGCCTAACACCAGCAGTGCTTTCCATCCAGAAAGGATGGAAATCACTTGTTGGCAAGTGATTGTACTTCAGGAATGGGATGCTTTCATTGACTGGGAGGTAGATAGAGGCTAGTGCCCATGACTTTAAATGGACTACCAAAAATGTGTACACTGAAAGACATCTGGGAATTATGTGACTAAGAAATGAATAGCTGTTTATTAGAAAGTTTAGTACGATGTCTGAAAAGTACATGTAGTATATAAAATTAAGTGGTTTGCTCATCCATATTACTCACTGCAGTTTTCTTAAATACCATGTGTCAGGCACATTTTGTAAATCCAAGAAAGGTAATATTTACACCTTCATCTACATAAGAAAATTACTTCCCTGACTAGAAGGACTTGGAAGAATTTTACATGAAAGTATAGTTTTCATCTCATGTTTGTTACATTCTTAAAACTGTCAAGTGCCTCTGCAGTGAGCTTCACTATACTCACACTTGTTTAAAGGGGGTCAGTGTGCACTATGGGTATATTGTACAAACTAGAACATGTACAGAAAAAGTATACGGTCTATTTTCCCTAAAAATATATGAAAACCAAAGTCTTAGTTCAAATGATTCTGAACTTTAAATTGAGTGAGTGAAAATACTTGTTTTTTGTTGTTGTGTAATACATTTATTTCCAATCAGAGTTATGGGTTTACATGTGTATTACTCAAGGAAGGTCATCTGCCAGAAAATTAAGAAATTGATTCATGACCTCTGTAATTCATTTTTAATCGCAAAAAAACATTTTCACTGGTTTTACTGATGAATAGCAATCCACAGAATGTTGTGGTACAAACATTTCTAGAGCAGAATATGGAGGGACAAAATATCGAAAGGTAAGTACAGATAGGGAAATACAGATTTACTATTCTTAACTTCACTTCTACGTGCTTTCAAGATATATATCTCACCAAGGTACATAAATGTGGAGTTAGGTATAGAAATTCTAAACTTTGGGATGGATTTATATTTTGGCAGTCTAAGTAATCTTCATGGCCAGTCAAAGACTACTCCGCCTGCCAAATTAAAAAACAACCACCAAGCTGGCAGTCTTTTCTGTCAATACTGTTTACAGTTTGGTGCAAGTCTTCATCAACATGATGAAGCCCTGCACTAAACTATTTTCTTTTTTTTGTCCAAAAAGAAAATCCCAAAGCAGGATTTTCTTTTTGAAAATAAAAAATAAAATGCTCCACTCACCATGGGACTTTGGTGGGCAGACCTTTATCATGGTGGTATGTATACTCTGTCACCATTGAATCAGTCCCCTGTATGGCCTATGTTGAATGCCATATGTGAGCTGTAGTTTGTGCTTACAGCACCCACATACATGAAAACATTTCTCTCTGGAGCACCAGGAGAGCCTATTTTATATACATCAGCATTAGGGTGTACCTTATATCCCACAGGGAAGGGTGCTAATATATTTAAAAAATATGGCATACTATATAATATGTCATAAGTTGGACTTAAATAGGCACTTCAAGATGGCGCTGGTGCTACACGCCACTGGAGACACGAAGAATATTCTCCTCAACGGTAATGCCGGATTAAGGTATTTAGCTACTAAAGTTTACTGTATGGGTAAGATTGAGTTTATTGCATAATGCTTAATGTAGTTCCTATAGGATAGGAATGTTTAACTGATATCTCCTAGGAAATTGTGGCTCTTACCGATTGCGTAATTAGCGTATAGATTTTACTGTCAATAGCGATGCCTTTATACGATATACTTTATATGCCAGATATTGTTTGTTTTGTAATTTTACAGGCTATGTGGTCTATCGTGATCGTCTTTTGAATTTATGGTCTTGTTAATGGCAGGTTTTATGCTTGAAACGACGTCCTTCGCTGGATTTTGAATCTAAGGTACTACTCACAGTACGAGAATGGTAATGCTATAATCTTAATATTAGACTTTTAACTGTGTGCGTAGATATATTTGATTAGAATAATTGCAACTGCAGAAAGTGCTTTTTTCTTTTCTTCACTTTTACTGGTCATAAATCTGAGACCAGTGTTGGCTGCTGCCTGTCCATTTAGTATGTCGTTACAACGGTTACTTTAAATTTTTCTGTTAATGCCTTTGGGGTAATGTGTGCTCAGTATACGAGGACTTTTCTGCCCTTTGACTTTATCATTAGATAGATGTGGGTTTATGATATGACCAGACATGACTTGACTGAATGTAGCCGGTTCTCTGCCCTGAGGATAGTTTTCTATTTTTGCTCGTAATGACTTGATTAATTTGTGGTTTATTATTATTGTATTTTTTTATAACATTTGGGATTCTTTTGGAGTATTATGACTTTATCCTGATTGTATGATTGTATTTGCTTGATAACTTTTTCGAGTGGAAAGTGAATGGAGCAATTCTTTTGTGCACCTATTGGTGTGGTAAGTTTGGACTTTGGCTATTTCTTTACTTTATATACATAAATTAACCTTTATAATGCCTATTAATAAAGAGCACGAATGCACGATAGTGGTGGCTCTTTTCTCACTCTATTTTTCGCTTGTGTTCCCAATAATACATCATTCCAAAATAAAGAAAGTTGCCTTGTCTATGGTCTGATTCATGATATTCCAACATGGTGTGTCACAGGGATATCCACTAATGGCAGTGATGCTATGGGTGTAGGACCCACTGTACCATCACTGTGGGGAATTGGTCTAACATGTTGTAATCTAGCTACTTTGTTTTTGTTCTAGCCCTGATGAAGTCTAAGGCTTACAGCCGTATAGATGAAACACGTGTGTAGGAGAGTAGGATCTGCTTACTATCGTTACCCCCACTTTTTGCTGTGTTTCACTGGTTTATCGACTTTAGTCTGGCTATGGCCCTGCTAACCAGGACCCCAGCCTAGCTGTTCTCTCTCTAAATTGATTGCATGTACAATAGGTGCACTCCAGATTGGTTACTGGGTTACCCTTATGAGTCCCTAGTATATGGTACATTAGGTACCAAGGACATAGGTACCCCAGAGGCCTACCAGGGGCTAAAGCATGTATTATGCCACCCCTGGGAAGCCTTCTAAAATGGCACCTCAGGTCTGCTACTGCAGCCTGGGTAAGATGGTACTTGTACCCCTATCTTAGATATAGTATACCTATATCTACCTATATATATATAGACACATATAAACCTATAAGTCACTCCTTTGGCAGGCCTTGACACGAGTCTCCAGCAAAGCTGAGACCTGTAGCCATCACGAGAGACATGGCACCGGTTCTCCTGGGCATCCAGCACATTTGCTAGTGCACCAACTTACCGAGCTTTCCCGAAGTTGTGCATTGGGCTAATTTTAGTCCAAGCCCTGAGCACCTTTTGCATTGAAGATTGTGGGCCTACACTCCACGAGTGTTCCGTGGGCCCGCTTTTGGCATTTCTGCTCAAGGCTCCTTCGTGATCCCTAGTCCGTTGACTGGTGGGTTCCCACGAAAGTAAATTCTTTGTTTCTTGGGCTTTCCTGGTTGCTCCAGACGTGCCCTGACTCCCTTCCAAAGGGTGAGTCCCTCAGACCTTGCTGGTCTGCACCAAAGCCAATCTTTCTATTCTCCGTGGGTTGCTGTTGCTAAGGCTTGTTGGGTCCAATCTGGATACCGACACTGCAGCACTCGACATCCTACGTCAAACAGCTCGAATCCAGCTCCTGGTTGTCGTTGACACCTCCTGGTTCTCAAGGCTGAAGAGTCAAGCGTCACCCACATCACCTTAAAGCACCCGACATCGGCTGGCATCTCTTTGTCGCCTTCCTGGTCACTAGCTAGTGACCCAGACTCTGTCCCCTCTGCTTTCAGGTTCTTCAGATCTCTGATCCACACTTGGATCCATCCGGACACTTTTCACCTGGTCGCCTGCAGCACTTCTTTGCAGCTCTCCATTGGAAACGACGACGAAACTGACATGAAAAGACACCTATGCACCTGGCTTCCCTGGGTGAGGTAACACGTGTACTTCGGTGCTCCCATGGGTCTTGACTCTCGAAGTGTCCAGTACTGAAGGGGTTTAACCGTAGTCCACTCCTAAGTGTCCTTATTCTTTAAACTTGTAACTTTAACTTTCGCCATAGAAGTCAACGATGATTCGCGGCTGTGTTTAGACACTGCACGCGTCCCCCGTGGGTCTCCTCCGTCCCTACCTTGGGTGGTTCCTGGTTGCCCCAGTGGTTCTACAGGCCCTAGGCCTTGTCTCTATGTTCTGAGCGGTACTTATACCACTTTCTTAGTATATGGTTTGTGAGGCCCCTAGGGCAAAACGTACACTGTGCTAATTTACTGTGTGCTATTTAAGTTCTTGTATTGTACTTTTGCCTCTAGCCTCATAAAAAGACTAGAGGGGTGTGTTTAAAATAAATAAATATATTTTATATATATTCCTGGTGTTGTTTTTTTTTTTTTTTAAAACAGATTTTATTGAAGTCACCTATTATGCATAGCTCCGTCACCCGGAGGCTAATGCCACCATCAATGTATCGGCAAAAATCTTCAGGTACATTTAAAACATAAGAAACAATTGAATCCCTTCCAGGAAAAATGTCGAACACAGAATGTAGTCAATATGTAAACCTCCTTCCCTACCCCCTCCCGTGCCTTCCCTGCGTGCCTGCTCCCCACCTAATGCATAAGATAACAGTATAGTACTACGCCATGTACATTTCGAACCAGCTGCCATTGTTCATAGATCGTGTCCTCATATCGTCGGGAGGGTAACCTCCTCTGGTGGCAGGTCTAAGTCTAGGCCCCGGTAGTCCGCCCACCGTTTCCAAATCTTGAAATGCTTCCGGGGACAGCCCCTTGCTAGAAACACAGGTTGTTCTATGCCCACACAAAAGTCCATGCCATTCTTCCATGCCGTGAGTGACGGGGCCTGGGGGGCTTTCCATGCTTTCGCTATATCTCGTTTCGCCAGAGTGAAACCTAACAGCATTAAATGACGCTTATACCTGTTTCCTCCAACCCCAGCCATGACATGTAGCAACGCAAGTTTAGGGTCCCTCCTTACCTCTCAGGCCAAAACTTCAGCCAGGCAACGATGAACCCCATTCCAAAACCTTTGCAGCGATGCCCAGTCCTAAACCGTGTGTATCAGTGTGCCCACCTCCAGCCCGCAACGGAGGCAGTCGGGGGACGATACTAGTCCTGCCTTCCACAGCCGCTGTCTGGTGTAGTAAGTGCGATGCAAGTAGCGGAACTGAATTAGTCGCAGGCACGTGGCTGCCCCCCTGGGACTCTCGAGGGCCTCAACCCACTCTTCGTCATCCAGCTCCCCGATGTCCCGCTCCCAGTGTGCTTTAAGGCCACTCAAGTCCGAGGAGCAATGTCGCACCAGCATCTGATAAATACGTGATAGCTTCTTGTCTGGCAGCTCTCCCATGAACATTTTTGCTTCAATGGGACTGAATTCGGGGATTTGTTCCAGACCGACTAGGGAGGGCGCCAGGGCATGGCAAAATTGGAGGTATTGATAGAACTGGGTGCGGGGCATCCCGAAGTCCTCCTGCAGGTCCATGAAGGATTGAAGGGTATCTCCAGACAGAACATCGCCCATGGTCGAGATGCCTATGGCGTCCCAGCCCCTGAAGCCCGTCAAGGCATCCAACTGTGGGAGCCTTCCATTGCGCCACAGGGGGGTCTCCTGCGTAAGGACATTCCACCAAACCAGTCCGCCTCAGTGCCTGCCTCCTCACCAGAAAGACCACCTGTGTGACTGATGGGAGGGACCTCCGAAGTGGGGCCGCATACAACAGCATGTGCAAGGACGCCGAGCCCATTAAGTGTCTCTCGACGGCGTAGGCCGGGTCCCCCCGGTCGCCATACCATCAGTCATTCAGTACCAGGAGGTGCGCCGCTTGGTAGTATGATTCAGAAAAGGGGGTGGTGATAAACAGAGTGTCTGAATTAAGCAGACCACTTTTACCCAGTCCAAAGATCAGGGCTTGATCCATCACCGTTTTTTAGCTCACTGCACCATCCCAGCTCAGAACTTGGCTATATGCAAATTAGTCTGACCCTGGCCCAGTGCATCATGGGAACAGGGCAGACCAAACTACCAAGCCAATTCTTATACTGGGAAGGAAATAAGCTTCCGGGGACCGGTTTCTGGCATTTCAGCCGTCCTCGGCCCGGCTTGCTTGAATCCTGATGGTGCAATGAGCAAGGGACTCACATCTGAGTATACCCTTCCACGCTTATGGTGGACAAAAATGATTCAGAAAAGGGGGTGGTGATGAACAGAGTATCTGAATTAAGCAGACCACTCTTACCCAGTCCAAAGATCAGGGCTTGATCCATCACCGTTTTTTAGCTCACTGCACTATCCCAGCTCAGAACTTGGCTATATGCAAATTAGTCTGACCCTGGCCCAGTGCATCATGGGAACAGGGCAGACCAAACTACCAAGCCAATTTTTATACTGGGAAGGAAACAAGCTTCCGGGGACCGGTTTCTGGCATTTCAGCCGTCCTCGGCCCGGCTTGTTAGTATGATAGCACACCCGATGTGGCGAGACCACCGGTATAAGTCGAAAGAAAGCACGTCCGTATTGCCACCCGAGCCACTCCTCCCTCCCACAGAAAACCGCTCAGTGCCGAGTTGAGCTGCCGAAACCAGCGGGGGGGAATTACAAATGGATGATTCTGTAGTTGATACACTAGGCGTGGGAGCGCCACCATTTTGAAAATTGCAGACCGGCCGAGAATAGATAACGGCATCCGCGCCCAAACCTTCATGTCCTCGCGCACCCTGTATCACACCGGAGTGATGTTGCGTTCCCGGGATACAGCCGCGTCTTCAGATGAGAGGACTCCCAGGTATTCCACCCCATCTGTCAGCACCCGGAGGCCCGATGCCCAGTCTCCCACTGTCCGCTGGTCACCCAGCAGCCACAGCGTGGATTTGCCTGGATTCATGTATAGGCCCGAGGTCTCACCAAAGATATGCAGAATTCGCAACAACCGCGGCCCGGAATGGTCCAGGGCAGTGAGAAAGAACAGGACGTCGTCAGCGTATAACGCTATTCTGTCGGAAAGGCCAGATGCCCATCAGAATCCCCTGAGTTGAGCATCAATGCGCACCCACGCCGCTAGGGCCTCCATGGCGAGTGCGAATAAATACGGAGAGAGGGGACAGCCCTGCCACGTCCCCCTCCGGACCGGGAACGAACGAGATATCGTGCCTCTGACACGCACTGATGCGGTAAGACCAGTATATAGCAGTTGGACATACGCCAGAAAGCGTGGGCCGAGATTCAGGTGGCTCAGCAGGGCAAAGAGGTATGTCCTGCTGAGGGAATCAAATGCCCTGTCCATATCCGCCAGGACCAATGCGGCCGGCTCCCCCAATCCTCTCCAAGCCAATACCGCAACCTGAGCCCATCTGATGTTATGGCGGGTGGCCCGCTGTGGCATAAATCCCGCCTGATCCGGGTGAATCAGAGCCAAAATATGCGGCTTGAGTCTAGTAGCCAGGGCCTTCGCTAAGATCTTGGCCTCTGTGTTAAGGAGTGATATCGGACGATAGGACGCATGACTTTCGAGGGGTCTCCCGGGTTTCAGAAATACCACGACCTCGGCATGACGCCAGTCCAGTGGGAGCGACCCGTTCTCACATGACTCTTCAATTACTGGCCAAAGGAGCAGGCCCAGCTGGACCGAAAATCTCCGGAACAATTCATTGGGAAATCTGTTGGGACCCGGCGCCTTACCCGGGTTCAATTCCCCCAGAGCGGCGCCCAACTCATCATCGGTCAGGGGCCTGTCCAGCAGGTCCCTCACCTCATCTGAGACCATCTTCGGCGGGAGATCATCGATAAAGCGCTGGACAGCACCAGCCTCTAAGCACTCCCAGGGGCGTACAACGCCTCATAGTACCCGGCAAAACTCTCTGCAAACTCCGCTGGATCCAACATGGGCTCCCCCTCAGGGGTCACGATCTGAGGCAGCGGCTGGGCATGGATGATACCCTGGCATAGAAGATGCAACATTTTGCAGGACTTATCGCCCCACTGGTAGACCCGACTGCGAGTTGCCAACCAGGCCTGCCGCGCCTTGTCCATCAGGACCAACGCATACTGCTGTTGCGCTAGTACCAACTGTCGTCTTGCTGGCCCACCATCAACCTCCCAAGCTCTGCGCTCCAGCGTCTCCAGCTCTGCCTCCTGTCGCACTAGGTCGCAGTGTCTCTCCCTCTGGGCCGCCGCGCACCAGGATATATCCACTCCACGTAGCGTGGGCTTCAGGGCCTCCCAGAGAACAGACGGAGAGTCCACAGATCCCTCATTCACAGACAGGTAGTGGTCTATTTCAACCGTCAGGTGCACTTTATATTCATCCAAAGTTAAGTGCCAGGCCGACATTCCGCCACCGGATTGGCTGCCTGGTTGGGACCACGCGAAGCGAGGCGAGCACCGGAGAGTGGTCCGACAGGGCCCACGGCAAAATCTCCGCCAAGACAATGCAAGAAGCACTCACCCTTGGGACAAAAATATAGTCCAGTCTAGAGAACGAGTCTCGCGCCGCTGAGAAGTATGTATAATGCCGCCGCGCGCTGTGTTTATATCGCCAAGAATCCAACCAGTCAAGCCCTGTGACCAACGCTGATAGTCTTGTGGTGGTTCCCTCATACCCTTGGTCCTGCGCCACTGCCCCACATCGCCACCTATCACAGCCTTTGTCTAGAACATCATTCCAGTCCCCCCCCACGATGGACGTAGAGTCAGGCACCTCACTCCATAGGGATAAAATCTTTTCAGCCAGTGACCACTGAAGCGGGGGAGGGGCATATACACTACCAAATGCCACCCTATCTCTGCCGATCTCCCCCTGCACCACTATGTATCTACCCTGTGTGTCTGTCCAGGCGTGCTTGTGTATGTATGGCACTCTATGGTGTATGAGGACCGCCACCCCCCTAGAGCCCCTTGTGAAGCCAGAGTGAAAGGCCTGCATGTAGCCAGAGCGCTGCAAGCAAAGTGCCTTGGTGCCTAGCATGTGAGTTTCCTGCAATAGAAGAACATCTGCCCCCGCCCTTTTGGCGTATTGAACCACAGCTCCCCTCTTAATTTTGTCTAACATCCCCCTCACATTCCAGCTCATTACTCGTAGCGACCCGGGGCCTGCCCGCCCTCCCTCCCTAGCAGTGGGCATTTGAACAGCATGGCATAAATGGACCTAAGGGTTCTACTTTCCATCCGGCATGGTACATGGCGAACAATAGGCAACAGATCGCACGCAAGCAAGGCCCCCCCCCAACACCCCAAAACCTCCCTTCCCCACCACCCACCCCCACCCCGCACCTCCCAAACATGGAAGCACCTGTCGCGGATGGATGGCGGCCAAGCCCCCAACCGGGGAGCCAGCGCCGCATCCTCCAATGAAGCCCCCAGTAACTAGGCCGTCACTCCCACCCTCCCATACTGATCAGGGCGGGCTCCCAGCCTAAATCAACATTTCCCTGGGCTTCCATATGGATCATATACACTGATCAACATTTACGTCTCTCTGTCATCAAGACACTCCTGGCCGCTGTGCTTGTATCAGGTCATCTTGGCGTGCGGTAGAGCCCGAGCGCGAGCTCCCGTCTGATCGTGTCCTTCTGCGTCGCCGACGCTGACTCCGTAGACCCTCCCTGACTAATCCACTTGAGGAAGAGTCCAATTCTCCTTCTTTGGCAGTGTTAAGTCGAATTTTCACCGTCTCATCAGTCCACTGAAACACTTCTTCTGGGGTGTCGAAGAACAGCGATCGGGATTTGTAGACAACCCGCAGCCATGCCGGATAGAGCAGCGCATATTGGAGCTTTAGACCGTGGAGACGGGCCTTGGCCGCGATGAAGGACTGGCGCTGCTGCTGCACCAACCTTGTGTAGTCCAGGAAGATCATAATGGTGGCATTGTCATAGGTGAGTGTACCCTTGGATCTCGCTTGCAGCAGGATAGCATCACCGGTCTGCATAGTTCAGAAATTTGGCAATGACTGGTCTCAGGCGCGCTCCGACCGGAGGCTTCTGCACCAGCGCCCGATGAGCTCTCTCCACCACGAAGCATCTAGATAGAGTGTCCGCCGGGATCCAGCCCTCCAGCCATCATGCCAAGAAGGACTCCGCGTTACCTCCCTCACACCCTTCCGGAAAGCCAACAAAGCGTAGGTTGTTGCGTCGGGCCCGTCCTTCTGCGTCCTCCACCCTCAGGACCAAGCCCTTCTGCACTTTCTCCATTTCTGCGACTTTCCGTTTAATGGCAGATACATTGTCCTCCACTGCAGATATTCAAGTCTCCGCGCTTGTAATGCGCTCCACCGCATTCCGCAGGTCCTGGCGGAGAAGAGTAACATCAGCCCCGACTGCTCCGATTTTGGCGTCAAGCATATCCCTCGATTGCGTGATCGCGGCAAGCAACGCCGCATTGTCTGGAGCGCGCACCGAGGGGCCACCTGGACCCACTGCTTCTGTATATTTATCAATAGGCCCCTGTTTGCCCTCCTCCCCTCCAGCTCCTCCTCGTGTCATGGCGCTCAGGCAGAGTTGTAAGAGCTATGAACCTTCCCAGTGGGTGGATTATTGCAGGCCACGGGCTAGGGCTGGACGGGCAGTTGCCAGCGCTATTAGCAGTTATCCCTTCACCTTCCGCACCCTCACGAACCAACACAGTGCCTCAGCAGACCATTTGCCAGCCGTGTACTCCACTGTCTCAGGGGCCCTTGCAGAGGCGCCCCTCACCCAGATTGGCTCTCTGCGGGTCTCCTCCGGCCTCAAGTTATCTCAATCACCTTCCCACCCGGGGCCCGATCTGACCCCCGAATCCCCGGTTAGGGCGTGCCGCACTCACCACTTGTCTCCGCCACCACACGACAACCACACGACAGGTCATTTCTTCTCCTCCGGGGCGCTCTCCCACCGCTGCGATGGATGTGCAGCACGATAGGGCGATGTACCTCACTGGCCACACAAGGATTCAGGCCCTGCTCAGCTGCGTCATGTAGCGCCCCTCGCTGCTGGCACCCGGCAGGGACCGCGAGGGCTCGATGTACTCTTTTGCCCCCAGGGCGGGCCCCAAGGCAGCGTCTCTCACTGCGGTACCGGCAGATCCACTCCTGCCTGGACCCTCCAAAATCGAGGTCCCGGCTGTGTAGGCCACACCGGAGCGTCCTGCCCCCGAAGCATTCAGGATAGGGGATCCAGCTCTGCCTCTTATCCGTGGCGGGCTCCGCTTGCTCTCCCCACCGGGGCCCGATCCAGCCCCCGAGACTCCAGATCCCGAGCAAGCCGCCTGACCCCCCCGCTACTGTGACTCAGCTGGGCCGTGCAGGCCGGGTCGGCTCCTCTCCAGAATCACCACCGTAAGGGGGGGCCCCCAGCGCCACTACCCAGCTCTCGACAGTTAGGGCATGCCGATGTTTCTCCCTCCCTCGGCAATGTCTTCTTTATCCATTATTGCCGCGTGGCCGGATGACTTCTCGGCCGAGCTGCGGCCCGCATTTGCGGTCATCTCTCCCCGCAGCACTCCTCCGGTGCCCACCGCCACCGCCCAGGGCAGGACGCTGCTCCCACGTTCCAGTCGCCGCTGCAGATATATATGTGGAGACCCTCGCAGATCCGCGAGGCCAACAGTAGCGCTCCGGCTCTCCGCCGCTCCTACTGCCGCTGTCGATTATCACTGCCGAGTCAGGCGGCGCCAAAATTGAGGCCCCAGCTTCACGGGCCTCGCCGATGCCTCCCGGTCACGCTGCGTCACCCAGACGTTACTGCGGCACCTGTCTCGCCACACGGCTAATTTCGACACCGAGTGTGCCCCACCTGTCTAGCAATCCAACCATAGACAGAGAGCCCGTATGGATGCCCAGGGTGAGGATAAATAGTCAGGATATCGTTAGGCTGGTCGGAGCTCAGGCTCTAGACGACCGCCATGTTCGCCGGCCAAGCCACGCCCCCATTCCTGGTGTTGTTCTCCTTTCATTTGATCATTCATGAGATTATAGACTGGTAGAACAAGCTGCTTTACATTCCTTCAAGACTTAGCCTGAAGGCTGCTCTCCACAGCTACCACTAGGATAGCTTTCTATAAAGGTTGTCTTAAACCTACCATCTATAAGGGTTGTTTGGACTGGTGCACGGTGCCCACTAGAATAGTGGACTGCATATGCCAGGCCAACTTCTCACATTGGTGTGCAGCGTGTGGGATTCCAGCTTGCATTGTTTTACCAGATAATCTTGAACATTGATCAATTGAAAAAAAAAACTACAGGTACCATAGGTACATATATTACAAGCTTATAATACAGTAAGTTCTACTGAACTTAGAGTTGTGTGTCAAGGGCTTAGCACACCCTTTCTACAACTCAAGAGATGTTTAGTAGGTAAACAATTAGTGTAGGTAGTGCATACACCACACCTCACTAGTCATGTCTCAAAAGGAAGGACCTAGTGGGTCTCTTCAAGATGTCAGTCAAGTACAGACATCTAAGTATGACACATTCCCTTTCCAAGAGTTAAGGGCTCTGTGTGCCATAAGAAAAATGAAGCAAAGACAGAATCCTAATACCCAACGCCTTTTAGAGGTGTTATTGCTTGATAACTTTAAAAAGGCATCCGATCCTAACAGGGTAGGCAATGGGGTGGATACATCTGAAGGGGAGAATCCCAGTGGATTGCCCCACCAGGACTCTGACTCGGATGAAAACCAGGCAGGTGACAATGACTTAGACCTGGAGAACCCAGTTCTGCCTGGAGAAGAGAAGGGCCTAAATGGCCCACTCTTTGTCCCACCAGGAAGAGTTGGTGGTGTGCCCAGAAGACCAAGATCACCTTCAGTGGAATCTAATCATTCTGGGACATCTATAGGGTCCTCTGCTTCTTCTCATAGGAGGGGTACCTCCCAGGAGAAGAGGGGGCATCAGGTGAGAATGAAAGAAGCTCAACTGAGAATGAGGAGACAGCAGGTAGCCTTAGAAAAGGAGACCCTAGAGCTTGAAAGAGCAAGAAAAAAGATGGGGCTAGGCCCCATGGTGGCAGCAATTTCCTTAGTGGTAGGGATAGGTCTTATGACCATAGAAACCTTAACAAGATTGTCCCTCCCTCTCAGAATGAGGAAGACATCCACAAGGATTACTGCACTGGAGAGGGCCTGCAAAGTACAGAAGGTACCCCAGGAGCAATGGGCAGCAATCTTGTGGCTCTCCTTTGAAGACAAATGTAGAGATAAGCTCCTCATTTTAAGAGAAGAGGATTCTGATGATTACAAGGTCCCAAAGAGTGCTCCAATAGATGGGTTTGGCTTAACCGCTGAGCAGTATAGAATACAGTTCAGAGACACCCAGAAGGCACAGACTCAGGACTAGGTTGACTTTGTAGATTAGGCTACTAAGGCTCTGTAGGTCTGGTTATTGGGCAGTAAAGTGGGTGACTATACAGCATTGTATAATCTGATCATGAGAGAAAAAAATCTTAATAACTGTCAAAACCAGCTGTTGTATCAGCACCTGGTGAACTCTGTTATGACCTCTCCCCAGGAATTGGGAAAGAAGGCAGACAAATGGGTCAGAACCAGGGTGAAGCAGAAGGTACAGAACCAAGGTGGTGACCAGAAGAAGCAAGATCAAAAGGGTGGGGAGAAAGGTAAAGACCAGAAGTCTTCACAAGGTCCCTAAAAAGCTTCTAATGGTGGGAACTCCCAATCTTCCAAAAAGCATCACCTTAAAGCAACCGCCATCGGCTGGCATCTCTTTGTCGCCTTCCTGGTCACTGGCTAGTGACCCAGACTCTGTCCCCTCTGCTGTCAGGTTCTTCAGATCTCCGATCCCCCCCTTGGATCCATCCAGACACTTTTCATCTGGTTGCCTGCAGCACTTCTTTGCAGCTCTCCATTGGAAATGACGACGAAACTGACACGAAAAGACACCTATGCACCCGGCTTCCCTGGGTGAGGTAACACGAGTACTTCGGTGCTCCTGTGGGTCTTGACTCTCGAAGTGTCCGGTACTGAAGGGGTTTTACCGTAGTCCACTCCTAAGTGTCCCTATTCTTTAAACTTGTAACTTTAACTTTCGCCATAGAAGTCAATGGTGATTTGCGGCTGTGTTTAGACACTGCACGCGTCCCCCGTGGGTCTCTTTCGTCCCTACCTTGGGTGGTTCCTGGTTGCCCCAGCGGTTCTACAGGCCCTAGGCATTGTCTCTATGTTCTGAGCGGTACTTATACCACTTTCTTAGTATATGGTTTGTGAGGCCTCTAGGGCAAAACGTACACTGTGCTAATTTACTGTGTGCTATTTAAGTTCTTGTATTGTACTTTTGCCTCTAGCCTCATAAAGAGACTATAGGGGTGTGTTTAGAATAAATACATATATTTTATATATACCTGGTGTGGTTCTCCTTTCATTTGATCAGTCATGAGATTATAGAGTGGTAAAACAAGCTGCTTTACATTCCTTCAAGACTTAGCCTGAAGGCTGCTCTCCACAGCTACCACTAGGATAGCTTTCTATAAAGGTTGTCTTAAACCTACCATCAATAAGGGTCGTTTGGACTGGTGCAAGGTGCCCACTAGAATAGTGGACAGCATATGCCAGGCCAACTTTTTACAACGTGTTTACATGGGTTGTGGCTTGGACAACAAGTGTAAAGAAGATTATCATATGGATGTATAAGAATAATGGAATAAAGCAA
The DNA here is from genome assembly GCF_964263255.1 of Lissotriton vulgaris. NCBI lineage: Eukaryota > Metazoa > Chordata > Amphibia > Caudata > Salamandridae > Lissotriton > Lissotriton vulgaris. Next base: position 1,225,098,364 of record NC_141696.1, read on the forward strand.
GAAGAAATGATTGAGGACTGAGACTTGGACTGTATATGTGCTTTCACTCTTGTATTTTTTGCTCAGATTCTCGACTGTTAATATTTATATTACATGTGGACCTAGGTCTACATATTTACAGCGCAGGGTGGTCACTGTACGATAACCTTTGAGCACTTATACACATTGGAATATTTGAATTGCAGAAATTTGATCACTACTCTGTGCGGACTTCTCCTACTGCCTTTCTTTGTTAAGTTTAGCCTATTTGGGGCTGCTGCGGGTTGTGTGTTACCAAAGGTGCTTAATATTACTAAATATGTGTTCCAGATAGAAAGAAGTTAAGTAGCTGAAGAGCTTTTCAAAAATTGAAATGCGGGGATATTGGTAAACAAAGCTGTTACTCAGGGGAATATGAGGCCCGATGAAGGCCTGAAAGCTAAATTCACTAGGTTAGAGAGGCTTAAAAAGACAGAGATTGCAAAATGGTGGGACATGGCAACTCTTAAGGAGTATATTAAGCTTGAGAGGATCCCACGGGGCCTTCGCTCTAATATTTTCCCAACTTATGACGACTTAGAGGAGGACTTGCTCCTCCTATGGGAGAAGGAACTTATAGTAAATTCCACCCGATTAATGAATTTGCTTATTGAAAATACAGAAAGGAAACTATCCAAGTCAGGTATGTAATCCAGGTGTGTCCCACTTTGAGCTTTCAGCGCTAAAAACAATGGCTTCAGCTGGAGCTTGGCGATGACATTTCCACCTTCAAAGGACTCTATCTGGTCACGGCCTTGGACCTTGACCCACTGGAAGATATCAACTTGCATAAAAAAAGACTACTTCAAAATTTAAAAAATGTGATCGGGATGACCCACTCAGTGTATGAGGCCTCTGCTCCATCACGGTCTAGCCTGAGGAGAGGAGGTGGCCTTTGTAAGTCTCTTGGCTTTTCTTAAAGGTGTTGGCTTCTATATTCTTCTGTAATCCTTAAAGGCATATCCTGATATTTCTAACTCGGGCAAACAAAATTAAACTCTTCTTCATTTATGCTCAGTCACTTAGGGCCATATTATGAAGAAAAGGCAATACATTATCACCGCTTTTATCGCCAGGAAACTGCCGCTAAAGCGGCAATAATGGGCTTGATAATATGCCCTTGTGAATTCCCATAGAAGCCCAGGTTCTGGTGTTAACCTGGGCTTCAATGGGAATTCACAAGGGCATATTATCAAGCCCATTATCGCCGCTTTAGCTGCAGTTTCCTGCCGATAAAAGCGGCGATAATGTTTCGCCCTTTCTTGATAATATGGCCCTTAATTTTTCCTCTTAATAATATTTAGTGTTGCTGCCTTTAATGTCTAATTTGACAGCATCTTTCAAGGAGCCTTATTTTTCAAATAAACTTGCTTTTTTTGCGGTCTCACTCCAAGATCCTACTATGTCTAACTCAGAAATGGAAGTTATGAGGCATATTTCTAATAAAATTAAGCAAACTAATTCACCACCACCTGAAATGTTTGAGTCACAAGAAGAGCAAACATTTTGGAAGAATTTCAGGAAATTCATAATATCACTGACTATGTTTGCTCAGAAATTAAACATATTCAAGTAAAATTAGCATAATTACCAATAAAAGTACACGATAAGGAGATTAAGATATGTGATAATAACTCTGCAATTGAGCACCTGGCACCTGAAGTTAGTCATAGTGTGCCTATGAAAAGGATGCTATTGGATTTGGGAAATAGAAATCATCAATATAAATTGTGTATCTTTTAATGCCGTGCCTGGTACCATACTCCCCGGCGATGAGAATAAATGCCATCACATCATTCTGTGAGCTGGTTGGGAGGGATGGGCTTGAGACCTGGAGAGAGGCCGGAGTAAACACTATTGGAGATATATTCATGGACTTTGCACTGATGCCTTTTGATGAGCTACAAGAGAAGTATGCATTGCCAATATGGCACACGGCAAACTAGTCGTCGAGCTGACCCGCGTGTGGCAGGTCAGAGACACTGAATCTGAGCTACACCCATTAAAATGAACAAATACGCTTCACATCATGGGCAGCGTGCGCCAATGTATCACTTGGTTCACCAGATCCCCTGTTGGCAACACGTAGATGTTGGGAGAGAGATATAGGTTGAGATCTAACACCCAAGGAATGGGACAGAGCCATATGCTACCCGTGAAAGATATCCCAAAATGCTACATTTCAATATATTCAACATAATCTCCTACACAGGTCACACCTCACCCCAGCATGTCTACATAAAATGTATAATGCACCCTCTTTCCCAGATGTCAGGCGGCAGATGCTGATCTGGCGCACATGTTCTGTTACTGCCTAGTGGAGGGCGGTTGTGGGAGTGCTGGAGGAGGTGACAGGGTGCACAGGGCTATAAACTAAGGAGGGCGCACTGTTGAGCTTATATAATGGAGAAAATTACGGAAAGTTACCAATCATTTCATAGACCTGGCATTGCTTATTACCCGCCGCTCTATAGCGATGCACTGGAAGGCGCAATCCCTCCCGAGCATGCAGCACTGGTGCTCAGTAGGGCGGAGGCTATGGCGTTGTGGAGAGAGAACAGGGGGTTCAGAAGTATCCCCATTTCAGCATCATGGGAGGCCATATTATAGGAATTATCTACGTATCGAGATTCCCTTCCCGATGGTTAGAGGCCGTGTGTCTGGAGTTCCACCTTACATGGACATGTAGTTGGCCTCTGCCAAGGCCCAGAGGTGTGTAATGCCTCCTGGCATATTCTTCTTGCGCCACCAATAGAGCTCATACTCTGCTGAGGCAGACTGAGCACAAAACACTGAGGGGCATATTCACAAGGAGCTATTGCCGAATTAACGGCCCTTCATCGCAGCCAAAGTCGTGCTAAATTTACCTCCCCATTTACAAGCTGGTGTTAACAGCTCACAGCACCAGTAAACCGGCGATAGCAGCCACAAAAAACATCGCCACAGAGGACCACCGCAACTATCGCTAATGAGATGCAGAGTAGGCATTCCCGCGACAAAAACCCACAAAACACGACCTCAATATTCACAATGACAAGCCAGAACTGCGATAAGAACACAAAGCACGCGATGAGGCGCATTAGCAGCAGGAAATTAACCCCTGCTCTGACCCGGTGTAAAGTCGGACGGCAGCCTGCACAACAAAAGATAGCCCAGTGCGTCATCGGAAGGGCAACAGATGCCATGGAGCCCCTCATCATGCAGCCTGGACACCCAAGAGGACCACAACATCCACCCGGCACCCCCACCCCTCCGGACCACAACAGAGGCAGAGCAGACAAAGACAGTGGCCCCCCAGGAAACGCACCTGCCAAACACACCTGCTTCACAGGCCCAAAACCTGACAATGTCACTGTCCACTACAGGCTGAAAGGGACAACCATCCTATGCATTCTGCCCGTCATCGCCTAACAGGCCTACGGCACCAACACATCGGACAGCCAAAATCACACACCAAGCTGCTGGCTGTGCTGCACCTGTTGGACTTGGACCCTGGCACACCCCAACCAACACCCGCCAGAGTTGGCAGAGTCTCACAGCCAGCCACATCCAAGCCCCCACACCTGTCCTGGACATCACCATCACCCTGGCACCCCAGTCCCCATACGTCCAACACAATGCGCAGGAACCGCTGGAGACCAAGCAAGGACCATACGCCATAGCCGGATGCACGAACGTGTTGGGGAAATTCACTGCACACATGTCCCACCTTTGCCCCCTGGTGATACAGCACACAATGAGCACAACAGGAATCACACACCAATGTGCAGGCAACATCAGAACACAGTGGGACCTTCACCAATGTCGCCTACAAATACACAGCCTGTGGGCATGATCCCTTCCCCTTCCGACAGTCCATCATCAAACAGCGTTCCCAGGATGGCATCAAGGGAAATGCACAGCCCCTTGGCAAGTGCCAAATTAACACCCCACTCACCTGAACTCCACAACCATGCAATCCACAACTCTGGCAATGCACACATCACAAAATCACAACCAACAAGCCCAAAAACATGCACACCCACCAGACACGATAGAACAACTTACAATGGTAACCTTGGCAAGCCGTGAACATGACCAATCAACGGCATGGCACCTCAGCCACACAATAGCAGAATGTGGGGATAGGTGGCTACGAGGCATGTGTGAAGGATGCAGTAGAACCATGATTGGGAAAGTACACTATGCCAAGAGCGGCGGCGATGTGCTGGTCAAACCGCAGTATGCAGAACACACCCATATCCACGGCAACATACATCTCTGGTGTATGGAGTGTAACGGACAGTGGACGCAACCATGTCACCCCAGCCAGTGGGGGTCCTCGTGGAAATGTTGCCTGTTATGCCCCCTGTTAGAACTGGGGGTCTCTAGTTGGCAGAGGTAGGTATCACTGTCCAAATAGGGACCCTTGCTTCTAGTCAGTGAGGAAAATTAAATTTTGGCCATGTTGTGTTCCCTAGCGCGTACCCCACCGACTCCGTGTACCAGCTTAAAGTGCATGTAACTTCCCTCCTGTACCAGTTATGAAGACGCAAATACATTTGCGTCCACCGTCAACTTGTCCTTTTCAGACGCACCATGAATGGATTATGTAGTCCGTTCCTAAGTATGCTATGCCAACGTCTTTTTGCAGTACACTTTTCACTTTTCCTGCTCTAGCCAGAGTAGGCCCTGAATTCCTGCCATCTGAACCTCTTTTGTGGCTCCTGGCTCTGCCCAGGCTACCTCTGTACTCATGAACTATGCCCTATATTCAGCGCGGCCCCTCGCGCTCAGCTCAAGCCTGCTTTCTGCCAAGACTGACTATAACCTTCGAGTTATCTGTTCCGCTCTCCGAGAACACATTCCTGCCTACTAGATCCTGTAAACATCCTCTCCAGCTGCAGAGCCAAAAGGCCGATCTGTCTTAATGCAAGTAATTCATAGCCTCCGTTGCCATGCTTCCATGGAGGGCCTCGTCCCCCACGCTTCACATGTAGACACTCAGGCGCTTATACACGCATCCACAGTTAGCATAGAACAGCTTCTGCCCTAGAGACCTTTCCGCCCAGATAGAATAGTTCCTAAACATCAGATATCAGATATGATAGAAGTACAAGTTGATCTGACATGCCAGACTTCTGTCTCTTTCCGTCAGTGTAAATGTCAAGTCCCCTGCACCCCGTCAATCACACGTCATGCAGCTGCGCGCGCATCCAAGCTTCCGATTTCTGCTGACATTGCAACATTCTGTTAGCACCACCCCTTGGTGCCACCCACTTGCGTCACCTATCAGTGACGTTTCTAGCACACACCTCTAGTTCACGCCTAGTTTACGCCTCTTGATGATGTATTGGTACCACGTGTATACTGTTATCTTGTCTTCTCTCAGCTGTTACGCCTCTTACATTGAAACCTATGATGTAAATCAAGTATATAAGCTATGTAATGTCAATAAACGAGAGCGCGCTCATCTATCCCTTCTGACACCCCTGTGGTGGTCAGAACATGATATCCTGATTCCTTTATGAGGAATAAAACCCTTAGAAACTCTAACACCACGGACTCTGTTTTCTTTCCTTTAATTGAGTTATCATTGATTAAGTACTTACCTGCATAGAAATTAAGAGAGTAAATTAATTATTTACGTCATTTTGGCGCCCGAACAGGGACCCCTCCCCCACCTCACGCGCCGGAAGGTGCGTTGCAATCCGTGTCCCCTGCCATCAGTTAGACGGACAACACGTGTACTGGCAGGATTTCCTGCATCCCCCTCTGACACACGGAGGTGACGAAGACTGCGATCAGTGCCCAGACGAGGCGGTGAGGAGTGCGGAGGATCCCGACCAGAGCCCAGCCGAAAGAAGCAAGGTCCGAGGTGTGAAGAGGCCCACCAGTTTTCCGAAGTTTTCCGAAGTTTTCCGAAGTTTTCCGAAGTTTTCCGAAGTTTTCCGAAGTTCCGAGTCGAGTCCAGTCGAGTTTTCCGAGGCCTTCTGTTTCCGTGCTTCCCGGTGAGTACCATTGCTGGGTCGTATCTAGACGGGTTTGGGTACGCAAGTCCGGTCTGCACTGTTTTTAGGCAGTGTATCTGTACTGTTTAGCAGTATATCTAGGATTCCGAATTTCTGCACTGTTACAGCAGTGTATCCGTACCGTTGAGCGGTACATTCAGTGTAGGGGGTAGTTAGCTATGTCTTCAATGTTTTCATGTGATTAATGTCGTGGTATGAATGTGACTGTTTAAACGTGTATTATTGTGTTTTTTTTCCCTATAATATAGCTGTCAAAAAGTATTAAGGAATAAAGATCTAGCGTTCAGTAAATAAGTAAGCAGGATGCCGTTTCTCAGTAAGTTAAAACAGATCGGAACTAGGAAAGGGTTACTGGAGGAAGAAATTCCTATCCCCCCTAGGGACACTCCCGGCAATTTTATGTATCAAAAGCACGGCATAGATGCCATATTATATCTAGATTTATGGGCCGACTACACTAAACACCTAGACGAGAGACACAGATGGCCTGTTACCGGAACGTGGGATGCCGAGTGCATCATGAGGGTAGAAGAAGCATTATGGAAAAAGAAAGCTAGGCAGTCTCAGAAGGACGCCATAGAATTTTGGCGTAAGAAATCATGTAAGCGTGCGGACAAAGCACTCCGTAGAGAAGACAGACTTAAAGAATCAGATAAAGAGCGAGAAAACGAACTAGTTACTGAAGGGATCCGAGTAAAAACAGAACAAATAGACCGTGCCCGAAATAATCTTGTAAACGGTATGTACCTCGTAGCAGATGGCCCATCCGAAATTGAATCAGAAATACCGAAAAACTTACAGACACCATTAGTTCCAACTAAAGTAATGCATAAAACTACTAAAGACATATTCCTGAATTCATATCTAGAGGATGTAGCACCAGCTTACACCAATCTGCCTGTTCGTGCCCTGCCTACTGACAGGGATGGGGGTGGCACTACGCCCCCAGATCCAGTTCCACCGGTACAGCAACAGACCCCTCCCGCTCCGCCAGCTCCGCCACCCCCCGTTCTCAAAACCGATCTACCGAAGCCAGTACTACCTGATCTTACTAAAAGACAGATTCAAGTCCAGATACAGACTCCACGGAGAGATAATGACCAAGTATCCGCCTCAGGAGGTGCGACAGCGGGTCTACAGACCCCGCCACCGACACACAGATTGCATTTAAAAGATACACAGAATTCTTTCCAGTCTCCCTATTCAGCCCGGCTTGACGCACTCAAAGATAGGATGTCATTCTGCAGGTATGATCCAGTACCCGGAACAGGCGATCTGATGGTATTAGCATCACTACGTTTAAGATCTGCCACCGATAGCTTGCTATGCTGTGTAGGAATGCAGGAAGCTCTCGACAGAATATACAAATTCGTACAGACGGTGAAAGACCCCGACAGTGTCAAAGCTGCCATGTATAAACAGAAAGTTGACGTCCAAAAACAGATATTACGATTCTTCATTAATTGTGTGATAAGAGAACGAGACAGGCCCGGGACAGATCAGAGTGAATTAGACGCATTGAACAAGTGGGGCCAGAATATAGCAGAAGCAAAGCATGACAAGGGGAATAGCATAGCCACTATGTCCCAGAAAATTAGAAAGGCAGTATTAACTGCACATCAGGAAGATACAGATAAAACATCCTCCGGGGAGGAAGATGAAGATGAAACATCAGAAAAATCTACAGATACCATAGCGTATGTAGGTAGGGGAAACTACCTTAGGAAAGGTGTCCGTCCGGAGAGCAAGAGAGTTCTTTTCTCCGCTTTAACAAATCCGAATTCTTCTGAACATCAGTTCCAGGAAACTGATAAAAGGCTTCGAGATCGAGTAGGGTATCATATACTGAATTCTATGGACGAACAGGAACTAGCCCGGTCGGCCGTGTTGTGGGCCGAAAACCCAGACATATATAATGATGACACGTTAGTGCAGACCTTTTTGAACCTTTCCCCGGAAGAGCAGAAACTAGCAGGTGTATACATGATTCAGCACCTCCTTATCAAGTTCAGAAACAATGATTCTGATCCAGGTCCCTTACACGAAACATTAGAAGCCCTACTTATGGATAGATGGAGAGGTTTTAGTACCAAATTAATACAAATAATTCTAGAACAACGACGTAAGTATAACACCTTCCTGAGCTCTGAATATGTCCCCGCCCCGCCTCCAGAAAGAAAAATGTACCACATGCAATGCGGTGGCGGCATTGAAAGCCAGAATCCCTTACGAGAAGTACACCCAGTTATGGGTGCGGACCAACGCTTGAAGCGTGTGTATGTTCACACACCACTGACTAAGTTAGAACTATTAGAAATGAAGAAATTAGTTCCGTGCCATGATAAGGACCCTGCAGGTTTTCACAGAGAGCTTAAAGACATGTTACTGATGGGAGATTACACGTATGATGATATTATGAAAATGTTAAAAGTACTGTTGCCCACGGGCATTTACGAGAAATTAAAGGAGAAGGATTGGGAAGTGGGAGAGTCAAAGATAGCATGGGCAGAGATAGAAGACGAAGAAAGCAAACGAGTCCCAGGGGTAGGCCTTGGGGACAAGACTAAAGCATTACCAGGTTTAATAGTACAGGTTTTGCCAAGATTATTGACAACAAGAAAGGAAGATTGGGACGCAATCTCGTCCTGCAAACAGAAACAAGATGAAGATACTAGTGACTTTTATTCGAGATTCGAGAAATGTTTCATTATCAATAGTGGCCTAAAAACAAGTAGCGAGTCATATCCACACCTTTTTGTAACGAAATTAGTAGAGAACGCCCTACCACTGGTTAAAAATAGAGTGTACAAGGTTGAAAGTACTTGGCAGGCAAATACGCCATCACAGATGTCACAAATGTTACAATATCACCAGAATAGAATTAGGGAAGAACAAGACCAGGAACAGAAACGTATGAAAGACACGAAAATGAAAATGTTAGTAGCTCAGACAATTCCAGCCGAAAGTCATAGAAAAGGTGGGGCCCAGACCAATCATTCTGCCGCTCCCGTTAAAGGGACATGTAATTATTGCAAGCAGCCAGGTCACTACGTACATGAATGTCCAGTCCTGAAACATAACATCGAGACAGGTAAAACTAAAGAAAGACCGCGTCCGCCTAGACATGAACAGGGTCATCAACAGACCCCGCAGAACGAACAGCCAATGCAGAATACGCAGCCTATGCATGATCAGTCCCATACAGTACAGACAGTAGCAGTACCGCAGCCACAGCATGCTCAGACACAGCCTACTGCCGCAACTAGAGAAGTCTCACAACAAATGTACCAGTATGCCCAGTCGGCATATCCAGATTATCAGCGTTATACATGAAACAGCCTAGGGAGGGAAAGTGATTTGCCTCTTATTGAAATTCCTGTAGATCAAGAAGGTCCTTATGTACATAGTCACGTATTAGGAAAAGACAGAAAGTTTTTAATTGACACAGGGGCAAGTCGCACTACTATAAGTCATAATGAAGTTCCAGGGGCACCCCTCTCAGGCTCACAGAATGTTTCCCTTGGTTTTTCAGGACAGCCTATTGTAAATGAAGTATCAGAACCAGTACCACTAGCTGTGGGTCCATTATCTCGAGTTACAGACTTGTTACTTACGAAATCATGTCCCGAAAATCTGTTAGGAATTAAAACACTAAAGGCTTTAGGAGCTATAATTTGCTGTTCCCCGGAGGGAGTCAGACTCTTTCTACGGGATTTCAAGGGTCATTATGTTGTACGCGATTTTGATGTCAGATTGAAAAATGTACCAGATCACTTATGGGCAAAAGGCCCAGCTGATGTAGGTTGTATGCATATCACACCATACCGTGTTACACTGAAGACAGGAGTAGTTCTACCCAGGATCAGACAATACAAGTTACCACCCGATGCTGTAGTGGCTTTACTGAAAATAATTGAAGAGCTTATCGCCCAAGGAGTGGTCGTAGAGACCGACTCCAATATCTGTAATTCGCCTATCATTCCAATTCTTAAACGTACAGACCGTAATGCACCGCCAGTATACCGGCTGGTGATTGATCTTCGAGAACTGAACAAATGCATTGTACCACAGTATCCTGTGGTCCCCGATATCTCCACCCTGTTAACTACTATTGATTCAGAAGCAACGTTCTTTACTGTAATCGATCTCAAGAACGCCTTCTTCAGTGTACCCATTGACCCGGAGAGCCAATATCTCTTCGGATTCAGTTTAAATGGACGAAGTTTCAAATTTTCCCGCGCACCTCAAGGATTTACAGAAAGCCCCAGCATCTATAGTCAAGCACTGAAAAGACAACTAGATTGTATTCAGATGCCAGTTAATACAGCTTTACTACAGTACGTCGATGATCTGCTGATCACCGCACGAAGTGAGCCCGAATGTGAACAAGCATCTCTGATAGTTTTGCATTTTCTGGCCGACAAGGGACACAAGGTGTCTCCTTCGAAGCTACAATTCTGTGTTCAGCAAGTTGTGTACTTGGGTCACTTGCTGTCCAAAGTGGGGAGACAGCTCACTCCTGATCGCATTCAGTTAATAGTAAACATGTCCCGACCCCAGTCACAAAAAGAAGTGCGGGCCTTCATAGGCCTCACCTCGTACTGCAGACAATGGATTCCTCAATATGCATTTCTAGCTAAACCACTCATCCAGTTAACGACACAGGAGGCAGCGACTTCGACTGTCCTTCCTTGGACTCAGGAACATACACAAGCCTTTGAGGAATTAAAGAAAGCTTTATGCCAAGCACCAGTTTTAGCGACACCATGTTACAGCAAACCGTTTACACTTTTTGTTACAGAACGTGATGGTACAGCATTGTCTGTCCTCACTCAAGATCAAGCAGGTTCACATAAGCCTTGTGCTTATTTTTCAAGTACATTGGATTCAGTAGCTCAGGCACTACCTGCATGCTTAAAGTCAGTAGCCGCAACAGCGTTAGCAATCAGACAAAGCGATTCAATTGTTTTAGGTCATCAGTTAACAGTACAAGTTCCACATTCTGTAGAGGTTCTGTTAAACAGAACCCAGACTCAACACTTAACTATAGCACGACTGACAGGTTATGAATTGACATTATTCCAGCCACACATAGAAATCAGACGCTGCAGTATCTTGAATCCAGCAACATTGTTACCTACAGGTATGACAGATCCAGCTCCACATGATTGTATAGAAATTATTAATGCAGTAACAAAGCCCAGACGAGATTTAACAGATGTTCCGTTGACAAATCCAGACCTGACACTTTATGTGGATGGTTCATGCATGAGAACAAGTACAGGAGAGTTAGTGGCCGCATATGCCGTGACCACTGAAACTGAAGTTAAAGAAACACATCGTATTGATACACTGTCTGCTCAAGCGGCAGAGCTCATCGCTCTGACCCAAGCCTGTATTCTAGCAAAGAACAGAAATGTTAACATATACACAGATTCCCGTTATGCGTTCGGAGTCGTACACGACTTTGGTATGCTCTGGCAGGAACGAGGTTTCCTGACCTCTCATGGCACCAAAATACAGCATGGTCCTCTCATTCAAGCACTGTTAGAAGCAATACATCTGCCTTCAGCCATATCAGTCATGAAGTGTAAAGCCCATACTAAAGCCACAGATTCTGTTTCCCAGGGTAACGACCTGGCAGATAAGACAGCAAAACATACAGCACTGACTCACACTCTGACAAATGACACGACAAAGATAACAGATCCGACAAACTGCATGACAGTCAGAGATCCCACCCTAGATGTTATTGACATTCAGACACATGCTACTGCAGACGAAATAAAGAAATGGATCGAACTAGGAGGGATCCAGACAGATCAGGGTTGGATGACGAAGGGAAAATCTACATGGTTTCTCCCTGACTCTATGGTTCAAGTCATAATAAATACAGCACATAGTCCTGCCCACCTGGGAGAGAAAGCAATGCTAGACAGTTTGCAAAATCTCTGGAACAATAAACACTTACGAGCAGCCGCAAAACAGAAAGTGCGTACTTGCATGATCTGTTGTCAGTTCAATCCAGGTAAAAGCGTCCCTGTAGAGCAAGGTGGATTTCATCCTCCTGATCACCCTTTTGAAGTCCTCCAGATGGATTATATCCAGATGGACCGTTGTCGAGGTTTCAAATATGTTCTCGTAGTTGTCTGTGCTCTGTCCCGCTGGACCGAAGCATACCCAGTCCCAGATTACACTGCTCCGACCACTGCCAAACAGTTGGTTCGTGAATTTTTCCCACGGTACGGCTTGCCTCGTGTTGTGTACTCAGATAACGGTCAGCCATTCTCGTCTGCCCTAATGAAAGAAGTTTCCTTGTTATTGGGATACCAGTGGAAGTTCCATTGTGTCCGACATCCAGAAGCAGCAGGCCTTGTAGAAAGGCATAATCAGACATTAAAGATTCGCCTTGCCAAAATATGTCAGGACAAAGGGGTCGACTGGATAGTCGCCCTGCCGGTGGCACTATTCTATATGAGAATGGTCGCCCATTCGAGATCAGGGCTATCTCCGTACGAAGTGGTCTTTGGAAGACCACCGAATATGTGGGGGACGCCCATTCCTAAAAAGATAACCGATGTTGATTCTAATATGTTGACAGATTACCTTGCCTCCTTGATGTCTGCACTCCAATCATGTCGTTCACAGGTTGCCGCAGCCTTCCCTGACAACACCGATGTGAAGGAGCATGATGTCCGCCCCGGTGACGTTGTTTTAGTCCGCAACTTCGACAGGAAAAGTCCGTTGGAGCCCCGCTGGAAATCTCCGAAGACCGTTCTTCTAACAACAAAGACTGCAGTCAAATTGGAAGGAAGAAAGGGGTGGGTTCACCTAAGCCATATCAAAACATTCCCAGGACTGAAACCGGACCAAGACACACCCACCCCCACCAAAGACTCTGATACGAAAGACTTTTCCGAATGCAAACGAGAAAAAACTCCTCAAGAACAATATCGTATGAAGTTACGATCTAGCAAGTCAGACAGTTTAATTGTTTAAGTCCTCCCCTAGGTGAATCGGTTAAATAGTTTCTGACATGTATGCCCTAGATCGAGTTAGAGAGAGAGAGGAAAAGAAAAGAACATATTGCAAATCACTTCGTAGTCACTGCATAGTGACACTAATAATTATGTTTATTATCAGTATATTAATCATTGTTGCTAGTATCCTGTTACCGATATACTACCCTATTTTCAAGCGTGAACAATCTGCTTACAATGTCTCTGCTGAACACACTTTTAGTGAGTTACCTCCTCATGAGCTTTCCTACAGACTTGCGCTGCGCAACAATACATTCATTAGTATGTTACATCATTCTCATCAAACTAACAATGCTACAAATTGCTGGATATGTGGCCGACTCCCTCCCTACTAGAATTACAAGGGAGCTCTGCCTCTCTTTCCGTATCCGTTCACTCACAATGGCTCCTGCGGAGCATGGTTTAAGATAATTAATTCTCTAGATCCCGACATTGCCGTTTTCGATGGGGGTTGGGTTTGGGGAAACTTGAACTTGGTCCTACTAGACGTCTGTTACCCGGATAAGGAGGGACTCCCCATTAGAACAGGAACTGATCTAGAAAATGAAGTATATGGATTAGGTAATTACACAATTAGCCTTATGATTCTTACTGTCGAATCCGAAGCCGCACCAGTTCTACCTATTATGTCAGTACTGCCAGTCACTGGAGAATTATGTATCAAGAAGAAAGGTTCAGTACACTTAGGTCATAGTAAATGCACTACCGTGGTTGAATTCAGTGATGATGGAAAGTCATCCTTCAAAGCTATCAGTCATTCTTACTTTGTGTGTGGTCATACCGCATACATTCGTCTACCTCCAGATTGGGATGGTACATGTTACATTGCATTCCTTCTGCCACCTGTTTTTCTAGCTCCCTCTGATTACCACAGAAATAGCAATCTAGTAAAGAATAGACCCAGAAGAGATGCCCCCCTTGTCGACTACACAGAAACAGCATGGGAACAGTACACCGACTTTAATAAAGGATTCTTTTTTTTCTTAGGCCCTGTTCAGAATAGTAAATTAATACGCAGATTAACTAGAACACTTGAAGCTGTAGTAAATGAAACTACCTCCGCCTTAGGTAACTTAACAGAGGAGCAGTCCGCTATGCGGGTTGTTGTCCTTCAGAATCGTCTTGTAATTGACGTCATCTTGGCAGATAGAGGTGGAGCTTGTAAGGTCATCGGGTCAAGCTGCTGTGTTTTCATTCCACAAAATGCACCATCTGTATATCAAGCTATCACCCGTCTTCATAAAATTGCAAATCAGATACATCAGAATCCAGGCACCTGGACTTGGTCCGGTTGGTTCTGGACAACGTTAACAGCTTGGGGATGGAAAATACTATCCTTCCTAGGCATTGGCCTAGTCCTAGTATTCAGTTGCTGCTTGTGCCTACAGTGTGGGCCAGCGATCTGTGGACTGTGTGCCACTTCTTGCATTAAACATTCCAGTTTTCACTCAAAACGTAACCGAAAGAAAGAAGAACGAATGATGTTACAAGAACAGACTGATCGATTCATGAGGATCGATATTTCATGAAGGGTCCGTAGGGAACAAGGAGGGAATGAGGAAAATTAAATTTTGGCCATGTTGTGTTCCCTAGCGCGTACCCCACCGACTCCGTGTACCAGCTTAAAGTGCATGTAACTTCCCTCCTGTACCAGTTATGAAGACGCAAATACATTTGCGTCCACCGTCAACTTGTCCTTTTCAGACGCACCATGAATGGATTATGTAGTCCGTTCCTAAGTATGCTATGCCAACGTCTTTTTGCAGTACACTTTTCACTTTTCCTGCTCTAGCCAGAGTAGGCCCTGAATTCCTGCCATCTGAACCTCTTTTGTGGCTCCTGGCTCTGCCCAGGCTACCTCTGTACTCATGAACTATGCCCTATATTCAGCGCGGCCCCTCGCGCTCAGCTCAAGCCTGCTTTCTGCCAAGACTGACTATAACCTTCGAGTTATCTGTTCCGCTCTCCGAGAACACATTCCTGCCTACTAGATCCTGTAAACATCCTCTCCAGCTGCAGAGCCAAAAGGCCGATCTGTCTTAATGCAAGTAATTCATAGCCTCCGTTGCCATGCTTCCATGGAGGGCCTCGTCCCCCACGCTTCACATGTAGACACTCAGGCGCTTATACACGCATCCACAGTTAGCATAGAACAGCTTCTGCCCTAGAGACCTTTCCGCCCAGATAGAATAGTTCCTAAACATCAGATATCAGATATGATAGAAGTACAAGTTGATCTGACATGCCAGACTTCTGTCTCTTTCCGTCAGTGTAAATGTCAAGTCCCCTGCACCCCGTCAATCACACGTCATGCAGCTGCGCGCGCATCCAAGCTTCCGATTTCTGCTGACATTGCAACATTCTGTTAGCACCACCCCTTGGTGCCACCCACTTGCGTCACCTATCAGTGACGTTTCTAGCACACACCTCTAGTTCACGCCTAGTTTACGCCTCTTGATGATGTATTGGTACCACGTGTATACTGTTATCTTGTCTTCTCTCAGCTGTTACGCCTCTTACATTGAAACCTATGATGTAAATCAAGTATATAAGCTATGTAATGTCAATAAACGAGAGCGCGCTCATCTATCCCTTCTGACACCCCTGTGGTGGCAGAACATGATATCCTGATTCCTTTATGAGGAATAAAACCCTTAGAAACTCTAACACCACGGACTCTGTTTTCTTTCCTTTAATTGAGTTATCATTGATTAAGTACTTACCTGCATAGAAATTAAGAGAGTAAATTAATTATTTACGTCATCAGGGTAAGGAGGAAACCTTCTGAGATAACCCCTGCTCACCCTCTAGGTAGCTTGGCACGAGCAGTCAAGGCTAATCAAAAGGCAATGTGTAAAGTATTTGTACCAACACTCACAGTAGCACAGTGGAAACACCACAAACTGACTCCATAACAGTTTAGAAAAATGAAGGTATTTAATCTAAACTACACAAGACCAAAACGACAAAAATCCAACATACACAGTTCGAGAATATGGTTGCGAAAGAGTTCTTTAGGTTGCGATAAAAATAATCCACAGTTGCGTGAAAAGTTCACAGTTGCGTCACGCTTTAGTTGACAGTACCTTTAGTTGCGACAAAGTTCCAAAAGCAGAAGCTGGTGCGGTGGAAAACAAGCGATGCGTTGCTCCTGAGACCTTGGGGAGACGATGCGACAACCCCGCTGAAGCAGCGGGTGTGTTGCCACGAATCCGGTCTGTATTGGCAGGAAGGCCACTTGTATGGATTCCGGTGCGTAGGTTCAGTAGGAAGTTTTTTCTTGCAAAGGCACGATGCGACGATCTCGTAGGGGCTGCGGCGATCTCCGGGGTGACGATGCGCGATCCAGCGGCGATCTCTCTCTCGCCGCTCCTCGATGCGATGGCTCTGCGACGATGTTCGAAGTGACGTGATGCGGTCCGCAAGCAAGCGGTGCAGCGATTTCACCCAGCCACGACAGGCTCTGCGACGACACTCGCAGCGATGGTGATCTTCCCGCAATCAACGGATGCGTCATCTTAGGCAGCAGCAACAGGCGCTCGACCTCCGTAGCGGCGGGAATTTCTTCGCACCGTCGGGGATGCGCTCCACAGCGAGTGATGCAATAACTTTTCAGTTGCAAAAGTCTCTCAATCTTAGTTTCCAGCTTCCCAGCACAGGTACAACTTCCAGAGGCACCACAACTGGCTCAAGCACTCTAGGAAGGACAGAACTCTCTCAGCAGAGTTCAGGGAAGCTGAGGGTGAAGTCCTTTTGGTCCTGGGACTTCAAAAACAGGGAGCCAGCTCTTCTCAGTCCCTTGGAGATCCCTTCAAGATAGGGGACACAGCACAACAGCAAAGTCATTCCCCTTACCTTGGCAGAAAAGCAACAGCAGGTCAGTCCAGCAGAGCAACAGCTGGACAGTCTTCCTTCTTCAGATTCAGCTTTCTCCTTGGCAGAGGTTCCTTCTTGACTTCAGGATGATCTAATTTTCTGTTGTCAGGGGTCTAGTACTTATACCCCTAAAAGTCTTTATTCTCTTTGTGTAAGTGGGCCCTGAGCCCAGTCTGAACCATTTCTGGTTGTTCCTTGAGCACTTTTTTTTCCTGGCTTCTCCTTTCCTTTCAGAGTGAGGGGCAGGGTCGTCAGCCGCCCAGAAGGAGGTGGAGCCAGCATTGTGAAAGGCAGGCACAGCCCTATTCAGGCCCAGGTGCTATCTCCTCCCACCACTCAAGTTCCAAATGCAGTCATTCAGCCTAGGGCTGACTCAGCCAGCCTCCTGGGGAATCCCCAGCCCCTGTCACTCTCAAACCAGACAGTCAATACACAAACAGGCCAAGGCACACAGAAAGGTCAGATACGAGAACAGCAACTTTCTAGAAGTGCTATTCTCAAACACAGAAGTTAAAAACCACCTTTCCTAAAAGATGTGTTATTAAACCCTGAGTTCATGGATACCAGACTTTTATGTCCTATCTCGCTCCTATGGGAAGATATGCTGGTAGCCACTGTAGCCAGCATCCCCCATGATAGCCTATGGAGCGAGATAGCCTTCCAGCAGTGAAAAACGAATATGGCTGTTATTCACTACCAGAGCATTTCACCTGCACAAGTACATGCTCTACCTTTAACATACACTGCACCCTTCCCAAGGGGTACCTTGGACCTTCCATAGGGGTAACCAATGTGCACAAAAAGGGAAGGGCTAGGCCTGGTCAGTGGGGACACTGACCAGGAGGACATGGCAGTTCACAGACTGCACATAGGCACTGCGGTGGCAGGCCTGAGACACCATTTTAGGGCTACTCATGTGGGTGGCACAATTAGTGCTGCAGGCTCACTAGTAGCAGTTGTCATCACCAGCCCTGGCACACCCAGTGCACTTTACTAGGGACTTCATGGTGATACAAATATGCCAATCATGTATATCCAATCATAATAACAATTTACACAGGGAGCACTTAGACTCTGACACTGATCAGCAGTGGCAGAGTGTCCAAAGCATCTAAACCAGCAAAAACAAAATCCAGCACAGCATCAAAAATCCAGGAGGTAGAGGCAAAAAGATAGGGGTAACCACGCCAAAGATGCCAGGTCTAACACCCCC